>NC_060121.1:761918057-762543057 GCF_021461395.2 Schistocerca americana | reverse complement strand
CGTACACACATCGAGAAATGCCAACACATATCTAACACCTCCTCTTGAAGTAGGTAACGGTCCACACAGATCGCACGAAATTAATTCTTTTGGTTCTCGGGCTAATATAGAGCATAATGGGTGCTTACTCCCTTTTGAATCCGGCTTTGCTTTTTGACAGATTATGCATTTCTTCAAGACCTCATGCACTCCGCGCTTTATGCTGGGAAAATAACAGTACACACTTATCTGGTTTTTGTCGCACCGAAATGTCCCTAGGTCAAATGGGTGAACCATACGAGTTTCTCTATTTGCGCCTAAGGTATACAAACACACCAACGGACTTTGTTTGGCCTTCCACAGCGGAAAAATAACACGCCATTTACCAGCTTGTAATAATTTGCCATCTGATCCGAAGGTTGCTGTTGTAACCTTTGAATGACACTTCCCCGTTGAGCATCTCTTTTCTGTAACTGTGCCATATGCGCACACAAATTGACGTAGTACATCTTATATGGATTTTCCTGCAGCAGCAATATAGGGAATTCTGAGTTATGATTTACTTCAATCTCTTTAGTCAAACCCTGTGGTGACCTTGATAGAGCGTCAGCAATAATGTTTTGCTGTCCTGCGCCATGCACTATCTTAAATTGGTATTGTTGCAAACCATATAGATAATAATGAAATTTTTGAAATCCGCAGATGACCGCAAGAGCCTCTAATTCTGTCGTCGTGTAAGTTCGTTCACAGTTGGACAAAACACGACTAGCAAACGCAATAGGACAGAAGGTGAGTTGTTCATTTATCTTGCGTACTTGGAAAAGGCTCGCTCCAATGCCCACATTCGAAGAATCTGTTGACAAGTAAAATTCTTCTTGCATGTCCGGATGGTACAAAAGCGGTGCATTTACTAATTGCTTCTTTATCTCTTCGAATGCTTCTTGACACTCTAATGTCCAGAGCCAGGGCACATCCTTCTTCAACAGACTATTTAGAGCTGCTGCGTTCATCGCCTGATTTGTTATGAATCTTCTAAAAAATGAGGCAAGGCCTATAAACCCTTTTAATTGCCTCCTATTCCTGGGTGTTGGAAACTTACTAATTGTAATTAGCTTCTCCTTGGTTGGTAAAATTCCCTTTGCGTCAATTATATGCCCCAGGAACTTGATTCTGTTTACTGTAAAATGGGATTTCTGTAGGTTAGCAGTTATTCCCATGGTTTTGAACACATCCAACACTCGGTTCAGTAAAGTAATAGGCTCCTCCCAAGTTTTCGATGCAATAAGCAAATCATCAACAAACACTGTTATCCTGCTTCTGAGTTCTGGGCCTAGTGCATGATCTAGAGCTGCTATAAAGATTCCAGCACTAATGTTGAGTCCGAAAGGAACTACGGTAAATTGGTAACTTCTTCCGGAATAAATGAAAGGCGTATACTTCCTTGATAACTCATCCAGCTTGACTTGCCAATAAGAACTCCGCAAATCAATGCTCGTCAAATATTGGACATCCTGGAAGCGTTGTATAAGTTCGTCTATGTTTTCCGGATGTGTTCTCACTGGAATTATGATTTTATTTATTTCTCTGGCGACGAGTACCAGTCTAACAGTCCCATTTGCTTTTGGCACGAGTAACAATGGGGAGCAGTATGGGCTTGTAGAGGGTTCGATCAAACCCCATTTCAACATGCGATCTATTTCCTTTTGAACTTGAGCCTTTAACCTCCAGGGAACAGGTTCAAATGGCTCTGAGCACTATGGGACTCAACATCTTAGGTCATAAGTCCCCTAGAACTTAGAACTACTTAAACCTAATTAACCTAAGGACATCACATACACCCATGCCCGAGGCATGATTCGAAACTGCGACCGTAGGAGTCCCGCGGTTCCGGACTGCAGCGCCAGAACCGCACGGCCACCGCGGCCGGCTCCCAGGGAACAGGATAGAAAGTTCTACAATACGTTTCGTGCGGCTTAACGTAGAGATGGCATATGTATCCCTTAATAACTCTTGGCCTTTCATCAAAAACGTTTTCGTCCGTTAATAATAATTCATTGAGCTGCTTCTTCTGATCTTCGATAATGCAGTCGGACTCATTTAACTTTTCAAACACTAATTGACCGAAATCATCTTTGACTTGGAACTCATTAATTACGTGCTCTTTAGAATTTTGGGCCGTCCTGATTACTTGCACACTGATCGGACAATTATATTTTCTCGTAAGGCTTTTTATTTCAACAACTCCAACTCAATTTCTTGTTTATTAACATTCAACCAAATTTTTCCCGTTTTAAAATCTATTCTGCATCCGCATTGACGTAGGCTGTCGACTCCGATAATGCAATCTACTATCAAATTTTTCACAACAAAGGAAGTGCTTAATATTGCTACATTTCCGAATTCCACACCAAGTAGTGACTGCACCTTAACATTAGCCGATCGAGCCCCAACGGCGCCTATTATTCTGCAATTTTGAACTGGAAATACTGGTTCTTGTCTTATATTTCTGACCCTGTTGAATAGTGCCTCCGAAATAACATTTGTGGTTGCAGCTGTGTCTAAAACCGCCACTACAGGTATGGTCTCCATAATGTATTGCACTCCGGCTACTGCCACCTGTTCCTTATCCTCATCTTGTGGTTCTAAGTCCTCGGTCAGTTCATCCGCCAGTAATCGTCCATTATTATACGTTAGCATGGGTACACATATCCTGTTGCCCCTCAACCATTTGTTGACCGCTCCTCCGGGGCACGAGTGGGTCCTTACAAGTTTGTTGGATTTTGATTTGTCTGTTGGTCGACATCATCCGTCACTTCGGTAATTACCGGTTGATTCGTAGATGTCTGTCCCCACTGATGTTGGCTATTTGAATTGATTCCTCCCGGTTGATTCCACTTTCTGTTATTGTTATTATTCCAGGCTTGGGGTCTGAAATTTCTTTCGTTCCCCCACATGGGGTTGTATCTTTTCCTGTTCCTGTTGTTCCTTGAATAGCTCCTCGCAAGACCATTGCCGGGATTACTATTGAGATTTTGAGGGGTTCCTCCATTACTTAACGATCTCTGTTCATTCCTTCTAAGTGCCGATTGATCGCCATTGGTATAACCCATACTTCCACCTTGCCTACCGTTTGGCAGAGGTTCTATCGCCCTATATTGGAATCTGTTATCACGGGCTTTCTGGTTGATCTCTTCGATAATATCTATATGGTCTAACGTCGTGAGGAACGACTCCAAGTCTTTGTCGTTGCCGTAAATCAATTGATTCCGGATTCTAGTTGGTAGTCTTGCCTTAAGTATGTTTATTATGTCTGGCAAGGGCATAGGTCTGTCCCAGTACCTCGTTTTATTTATATATTTTTCGAAATACCTTCTAAGACTTCCTTTCGAAAAGGAGAAAGGCTCTGGGTAGAGCACCTCCTGCCTTAGGCGTTCCTGTACCCCTTTTGAGCAGAACTTTGCTAAAAACGCCTTCTCAAAATCGTCATATGTCAGGCAAACAGAAGTCATCTCCGAGGCCCAGATCGCCCCCGAACCTTGTATATATCCTGTAACAAAACTGATCTTCTGCCACTCCGACCAATTTCTGGGTAGCACTCCTCTGAAACTTCGAATAAAAACAATCGGATGGACCCCCCTTTTGTCAGGGTTAAAAATCTGGAATTGCCGATGCTTTATCATTTTTTCTTCGGCACGGCAAAGGCTTTCGTAATCTCCGTTAGATACGAATTCACGCGAACAACCAGCTTGTGGCAATTTAATGTTTGAATTACTTGCACAAGTCGGTATTGTGTGCGAATGGGAAGTAACTGGCTCTATAGTCGCTGCCAACTTCTGCTGCTGCCCTGTATTCATTTGTTCTGAGCTTTGTTGTGAAGCGCGCATCGACTCTTCTACCGTTTGTTTCCAATGCTCCAAATCAGCACCCAACTGCTGTCGCACCTGTTCAAGTCCTTTTGCAAACAAATTCTCTTCCTGTTTGCCAGATAAACTCTGGAATGCTGCCTTAACATTTTGCTCAACGTTTTCACATATTAGCCTTTTGTTTTCTAATGTGATTTCGGATAATTTACCCGTTAATACGTTAATTTGGTGGTCTATACCGTCTTGACGCTCTGTCAGATGTTCAACGCTTTCCTTTAGGTTAGTCTGTGTACGTGCCAATTCAGGAAGTTGCGCAATTTGCACATGACATGGTGTCTTGCTTTTGTACTAATTCCGGAACCAATTCTACTTGTTCCCGTACAGTATCTATCTTAATAGCCACATACTCCTTCATTTCGACACGTACGCGGCGAGTAGATTCCTCACATTGTGCTTTCACCAATTCTATTTGTGCAGTTAATTTTCGTTCCGTCTCTTCGGCCTGATCATTGAGTTCCTTGGTCTTCGCCTCTATCCACTGCTCTAATTCGGAAAAACTGTCTTGTAACTGCTGCTTAATCTCAGTCTGGACTAATTTCATCTCTTCTTGAGTTTGAGTGACTGTCACTAATTGTGCTTTAATATCGGTTTTCAGATTTTCCTGCCCTTCAGTAACTGAGGCTAATTTCGTATTCTAATCATTTTGCCCTTCAGTAACTGAGGCAAATTTCGCATTAATGTCGGTTTTCAAAGTATTCATGGTCTCGGTTATTATCTGCATCTGTCTCATCATAATTACCAATGGATCTAATCCCTGCTGCATACTTGCTGTTGCACCTCCAGCGGTGTCTACAGGGCGTTCTGTTTCGCTATCTGTAGCCGTCGGTCCTACAACACTTCTTACTGCTTCATTATTATCAGTGCTAACAGCTGAAGGCCGATGCGTGCTGCTTTGCTCTGCTTGACTCATCCTAAACATTCCCTTAGTTAAAACCATATAAATGTTCTACTGTCACTATATATATATCTCCCTTCTACTGTCACTATATGTAACTCCCTTCACACAAGAGTACTTCTGTGTCTACTTTCTTAATGTACATATGCAGATAAATACAACTGGGACACGTCAATCAAAACACTTCCTATATCTAACATAAACACAAATAATCAATGTTCAAATATCAAATAACACTAAACAGAAAAGCGTATACTTCAACTGTACTAGCAAGCTTTAATAATAAAATATAGATCAAATAACACTAAACAGAGAAGCGTACACTTCAACTGTACTAGCAAGCTTTAATAATGAAAATATAGATCTGGTCTTTTCTCTGCATCCAGTGTGCTGTCTTTCGGCTTTATTTGTAGATCCAATTATAACACCTGCGAGTCTTTCCTCTCGTTTCCAAGCGTCAGTTAGGTTAGCTCGTCGTAGTTGACATGAAACAGAGAACAAAATTATTTTAGCAACGTCCAAACACGTGTCCTGTCACGGTCGCCATTTTAACATTTTAATGTTCGGATAATAAGTTGCCGTCTCTTTATCTAGGAATAGATGATGAATGCAGCTACCCTCTAACTCTGTGTATTGTCTTGTCTGTATAGGCGTGTATCTGTTGCCTTTAAGATACCTTCACCTTCACATATAAATCCATACAGTAAAGTAAGGCCCTCCCCATTCTTGACTGATTCGTGATAAGACAGGCGAAAAATTAGACTAATGGAGGATTAATAGTATTATCTCTATTTTCATTCGCTCTCTCTCTTTCTCTCCTTTATCTATGTACAGTTTTTAATATTATTTTTCATTACGTGAAATCAGCTAAATAGAATCTTTGGTGGAGTCCTTCTTCTTGGTAATCAGCGGTTGGCTTACTGTAAGAGATCTTTAAATTTATTATTACTGTTAAACATTGCAGTCAGTCGGGAGGGTCAGTCGTGTGGACAATTTGTTCCTTTTACGAAAGATTGCGAATTCCAGATGTGTACAAAGCCGTTTTGGAGGATTTAACACAGACTCAGTGATTGCATGCTCTCTTCAACACAGCTGAACTTCCCCACTAATTACAGGGCCAACGTGATCATCAAATGATTCAGAAAAAACTCATTCGTTCATTTACTCCAGAACAAAAAAGTCACAAACCTTAATTATGGTAGAAATCGTGTATTAAATCCATGTCCAGATCTCCGGTGATTACACGCCTTAATTATTTTCCTTTTACAGTCTCTTTCTCTTCAAACAAACCGCTAGCGGAACAAATGTTAATTGGCTCGCTTTAGCGAGAAGAAAAGCAGAATATGTATCTCTCAGAAACACGTCAATCCCTCAACATGTACTCCAGAGGCTGTCCTAGTTACCACTCTAACAACCATGGAGAATGCATATTTGCGTCTCTGTTACTTCAAAGAATAATCGCACTAGAAAATACTTTGGCGTCGACGAGCTGCCGCCGCATATATTACGAGAAAATCAGATCAGATAACTTTTCCAAAGTGAATGCATGTTAATGGTTTGATTGAAAATGATTAATTGGTGCGTGGTAGAGGGTATTTTCTGTGGGGACATTACACTGTGTACAATAGTTTTCGTGAAGAACCAAAGCTCACAACGACAGCTAGTCACAAACTCAAAATTACATAAAATTATTACGTAGTTAAGGAGTAAATACTCTTAGGTCTGTGATGAAATTGCAAAAGTTCTGTACACAGTCGCCGGTGCAACGTGACTTTCAGATATGCTAAATTTCATGACAGACTGGAATACTCGCGAGTGACACACCTTTATAAATCGGGTTAAGGAAATAATGCAGACAATTACCGGCCAGTGTTTCAAGCGTTTTTGAGAAAGCAATGTATCGGAGAGTAGTGGCACATCTCAAGTGCACATATTTTTCTGTCACTTTCGCAGTCTGGCTTCAGAAAATGCAGTTTATTCTTTTGGGTTTGAAGCACCATCAGGACTAAACGATAGGTTGAGGACATTTTCGTATTTTCTTTGAGTTCGTGAAATGTTTTGATTATGTGGCCCATAAAATACATCAGCATAAGTTGAAAAATTATAGGATTAGGAAATAAGCTGAACAAATTTCGATGGTCGCCAACTAAACATGATAGGTGACTCTAAAAATTTATTTGTAGATGACACAAGTGTTATTGCGATAGACGTGAAATGGGATATAACGGACGTAGCTAATCGGCTGAAAGCAAGGGGAAACTACCGCCGTAATTTTTAGCTAGGACATGCAGCTCCACTGTACGGCTAACTAATGATGGCGCCCTCCTGGGTAAAATATTCCGGATGTAAAGTAGTGATCCGTTCGTATCTCCGGGTGGGGTCTAGTTAGGAGAATGACGTCATCAGGAGAAACTAAACTGGAATTCTATGGATCGGAGCATGGATTGTTGGGTTCCTTAATCGGACAGGTAGGCTATAAAACTTAAAAAGGGAAACGGATAGGTTGAATTTAGATATAGTGGGGATTACTGAAATTCGGTGGCAGCAGAAACGGGACTTGTGGCCACGTGAATACAGGGTGGTAAATACAAACTCAAATAGCGGTAATGCAGGAGTTTGTTTAATAATGAATAAGAAAATAGCAATGCGACTAAGCTACTATGAACAGCATAGTGGACGCATTATCGTAGCCAAGATATACATGAAGCCAATACCTACCACAGTATTACAAGTTTACATGCCAACTAGCTTCACAGATGATGACGAGACTGAACAAATGTATGATGAGGTAAAAGAAGTTATTCAGATAACTAAAGAAGACGAACATTTAATTATCATTGGTGGCTGGAATTCGATATTAGAAAAAGGAAGAGAAGAAAAATAAAAGGTGAATGTAGACTGGGGGCAAGGAATGAAAGAGGAAGCTGCCCTGTAGGGTTTTGCACAGAGCATAACTTGATCTTAGCTAACACTTGGTTCAAGAATTATGAAAGAAGACTGTATGCGTGGAAGAGACCTGGAGACACCGTTTCAGACTTATTGTATATTTAGGCAGCAGATTTTAAAATGGAGGACAGTCCCAGGGGCAGATGTGGACTCTAATCAAATATTGGTTACGAACAGTTGGTTAAAAGTGAAGAAAGTGGAAAAAGGTAGGAACATAAGGAGATTGGGCCGGGGTAACTTGAAAGAACGAGAGGTTGGTGGCAGTTTCAGAGGGAGCATCAGGCAACGGTTGACTAGAACAGGGGAAAGGAATACAGTAGAAGACGAATGGGTAACTTTAAGAGATGAACTAGTGAAGGCAACAGAGCATCAAATAGGTAAAAAGAAAAGGCCTAGTAGGAATCCCTGGATAACAATAGAGGTATTGAATTTAATTGATAAAACGAGAAAATGTAGAAATTCAGTAAGTGAAGCAAGCGAAAAGGAATATAGATGTCTAAAAAATGAAATTGACAGGAAATGTCAAATGGCTAAACCGGAACGGCTAGAGGACCAATGTAAGGAATTAGAAGGAATAATTCACTAGGGGAAAGCTACATATTACCTTTTTTCTGGCTCATCAATCTTTTGACTGGTTTGATGCGCCCCGCCACGAATTCCTCTCCACTGCGAACCTCTTCATCTCAGAGTATCACTTGCAACATACGTCCTCTATTATTTGCTGGGTGTATTCCAATATCTGTCTTCTTCTTTAGTTTTTGCCTTCTACAACTCCATCCAGTAGATTTGAAGTCATTCCTTCTTGTCTTAACAGATGTCCTATCATCCGGTCACTTCTCCTTATCAGTGTTTTCCACATATTCCTTTCCTTTCATGTTCTGCACAGAACCTCCTCATTCCTTATCAATCCACCTAATTTCCAACATTCGTCTGTGGCATCACATCTCAAATGCTTCGCTTCTCTTGTGTTCCCGTTTTCCCATGTTTACCTACCATACAATGCTGTACTCCAGACGTACAGTCTCAGAAATTTCTTCCGCAAATTAAGGCCGATATTCGATATTAGTGGACTTCTTTCGGTAACGAATGTCCTTTTTGCCACTGTTATTCAGCTTTTGATGTCCTCCTTGTTCCATCCGTCATTGATTATTTTCCTGCATAGGTAGTAGAATTCCTTAACGTCATCTACTTCGTGACAATCCATCCTGATGTTAAGTTTCTCACTGTTCTCATTTCTACTACTTCTAGTTATCTTCGTCTTTCTTCGATTTATTCTCAGCCCATACTCTGTACTCATTAGACTGTTTATTCTGTTCAGCAGATCATGTAATTCTTCTTCACTTTCACTCAAGATAGTAATGTCATCAGCGAATCGTATCATTGATATCATTTCACCTTTTATTTCCACTCCAGAACTTTTCTTTTATTTCCATCATTGCTTCCTCGATGTACAGATTGAACAGTAGGGGCTGGGTCAAAAGACTACACCCTCGTCTTAACCCTTTTTAATACGAGCACTTCGTTCTTGGTCGTCCGCTCTTATTATTCCCTCTTGTCTGTTGTACATATTGTATATGACCCGTCTCTCCCTATAGCTTACCCCAGTTTTTCTCAGAATTTCGAACATCTTGCACCATTTTACTATGTGGAACGTTTTTTCCAGGTCGACGGATCCTATGAACGTATCTTGATTTTTCTTTACTCTCGCTTCCATTATTAACCGCAACGTCAGAATTGCCTCTCTTGTGCCTTTACCTTTACTAAAGCTAAACTGATCGTAATTTAGCGGATCCTCAATTTTGTTTTCCATTCTTCTGTATATTATTCTTGTCAGCAACTTGGATACATGAGCTGTTAAGTTGACTGTGCGATAATTCTCGCTCTTGTCGTCCTTGCCGTCTTCGGAAATGTGTGGATGATGATTTTCCGAAAGTCATATTGTGTGTCGCCAGGGTCATACATTCTACACACCAACGTGAATAATCGTTTTGTTGCCACTTCCTCCAACGATTTTAGAAATTCTGTGGGAATGTTATCTATCCCTTCTGCCTTAGTTGATCTTAAGTACTCCAAAGCTCTTTCAAATCCTAATACCGTGTCCCCTTTCTCTTCTAAATCGACTCCTGTTTCTTCTTCTATCACATCAGACAAACCTTCCTCCTCATAGCGGCTTTCAGTGTATTGTATCCACCTATCCGCTGTCTCGTCTGCATTTAACAGTGGAATTCCCATTGTACTCTTAATGTTATCACCCTTGCTGTTAATGTCACCGAAGGTTGTTTTGACTTTCCTGTATGCTGAGTGAGTCGTACCGAGGAATATTTCTTTTTCGATTTCTTCACATTTTTTATGCAGCCTTTTCGTCTTAGCTTCCTTGCACTTCCTATTTATTTTACTCCTCAGCGACTTGTATTTCTATGTTCCTGAGCCTACCGGAACGTTTTGTTCTTCCTCCTTTCATCGATCTGATAAAGTATTTCTTCTGTTACCCTCTTGGACCTATGTTTTCCTTCCCCGCTTCTGTTATCGCCGTTTTAGGGATGTTCATTCCTCTTCAACAGTACTGCCTACTGAGCTATTCCTTGTTGCTGTATCTGTAACCTTCAACCATATCTCCACCTTCTGACATTCCATGCCCCTACTCGTCGGTAGTTTCCTTTCGTTGATTATTCAGTCTTTTTCTCATGATAACCTCCCACTTGGCAGTCCCCTCCCGGAGATCTGATTGGGGGACTATTCCGGAATTTTTGCTAAAGGAGAGATCGGTATGAGACTTCTTCATTACAGGCCACAAATTCTGTGGATACACGTCAGTGTCTTTAATGCAATGGTTTCCATTGCCTTCTGCATCTTCATCCCGTTGATCTTCGTTGATTCTTCCGCCTTCAGGGGCAGTTTCCCACCCCTAGGACAAGAAAGTGCCCAGAACCTCTGTCCGCTCCTCCTCCCTCTTTGAGGCCGTTGGCAGAATGAGGCTGACTTCTTATGCCGGAAGTCTTCGGCCGCCAATGCTGATTATTAATCAAAAATGAATCAGCGGCATGATTAGAACCTGAGACCGAAGACATTTTGATTATGACTCAAAGACGCTACCCGAAGACCGCTGTGTCTTTCCTACAGGCATTATAAAGAGGCCTTTGGCTAAACGAGAAGCAGCTGTACGAATAACAAGAGCTCAAACGGTAAACCGGACCTAAGCAAAGACGGGAAGCAGAAAGGTGGCGGGAGTATATACAGCGTCTATAGAAGGTATATCTACGTGAGAGCAGTATTATAGAACTGGAAGAGGACGTAGATCAAGATAAGAGAGAAAACATAATACAGAGAGAAGAATTTGACGAAGCTCTGAAAGATCTAAGTCGAAAAAAGCCCCGGTAGTAGACGGCATTCCATCTGAACTACTGATAACCTTGGGAGAGCCAGCCACTATAAAATCTACCACCTGGATTGGAAGATGTATGAGACAGTCAAAATAACCTGATACTGGAAGCAGAATAAAACTGGTAGAAGCTGGCCTCGGTGAAAATCAGTTTGCATTCCGGAGAAAGTACTAACACGGGAGGTAATAGTGACATAACTACTTCTCATAGAAGATAGGTTAAGGAAAACCAAACCTACATGAATAGCATTTGTAGACATAAGAAAAGCTTTCGACAAGGTTGACTGGAATATTCTCTATGAAATTTCGAAGGTAGCTGGAGTAAAACACATGGAGCGAAAGGCCACTTAAAACTTGTACGGGAATCAGATGGTAGTAATAAGAGTCGAGCGGTATGATAGGGAACTAGTGGAGAAGGAAGTGAGATAGGGTTGTAGCACATCTACTATGTTATTCAATCTGTATAATGGAAATGTAGTAAAATAAACTGAACCGTGAATTTACTTTCAAAACCTTTTCTTAAGAATTTACTTTATTTACTAGCGATTCATCACTATGTGAGCGTGGAAGTAGTTCCAGTGGGTAACTGATGAAAACAAATTAAATTTCTTTCAACAAATGAAAATTTTATTCCTAAAAGCCTTTTTCTTAACAGATTTAAAATTATAATCAGAAAGCACCCTTTAAATATCAAGTTAAAATTTATTCAGAGGCAGAAAGATCAAATATTGACACTACGAGCTTTCGGGCTGAGAACCTTGCCGCTCCCGTTTGACAAGGCTGTAGTCACGACCGCTCACAGTAATCTCTGAAAGACTACACTGGTGCAAATCTACAACCCACCAGATAACTTTAAACTAAAAATTTTAGCAACTCACACAAGTACATAAACTATGCACCCCGTAGGAGGGATGGTAATGGTACAAAACACTAACATTAAACAAATTTAACTTCCCACCGGAGGTGCAACTTGATTTAAAAACAAAAGAAAAAAAAAAAAAGAGAAAACTCTTCCGGTGGAAGGGTGGCAACTTTATATACTAAAATGACCATTTAAATAAAAACCCATGAAATGCAGTCTTACATAAAATATACAGACATGCTCTACATTACACATATATCGCCTCTCAAGATGATAGGCAAGATAAAATCATATTTCAGGAATTCGGCCGTTACACTTCTAACAATAAATTCGTTAACACCGAATCCGACAAACATGAAAGAGGCAGCTATTAACGTACGGCAGACCGACAGACAGACACTAACTACCTAACAAATGCGGACGAGAGACAGACGAGTAAACTGGGGACGAGAGACTGACCAAGAAACAAGTAGAATTTAACAAGTAAATAAAACAACATATCATGAAACACTTAACTTATAATAAACGGCGATGCCTGGGGAAGACCTGGCGCAGCACTCCCAAAACCTTCTCCCGAACCGTCCGCTTCCAGCCGCTTCAACGGACGCAGGAAGGCGCGCCGATCTCCCGTCTCACGGCGTCGCACCTCGCTCCGACCAGACCGATGTCGTGGGTTAACTCCTGTTGCTCTCGTGTCGGCCGCGAAGCCACTACCCCTCGCTATACGGCGCGGCCCACTGGACTGAAGTGGCGACCTCACATGCGCCGACGCTCAGGACGGACAAGTCATCTTGTATTGTGTCTCAGTGCGCGACCGACCAACCGATCGATCCAACCGCCAATGACCATTGCCCGAACAAACTCGAGCAGACTGCCGGCCTAACACATACTACCACTGCGGACTACAGACAGACACTGACTGCCCCACTCTGACCCGGCTGACCAACTGACCAGACTCGCGAGACTGACAGACTACCGCCCTGCCGAGTTTTTTTTTTTTTACTTTATTGTTATTTTATCACCTGAACAATCAGGTAGGCTGGCAGCGGCATGCTACGCCGCTCTTCAGCCATAGTGGTGACAATAACAGTACATGAACGGAGAATTAAAATGAACAGAGTGACGGGCAAAAAATAGTGGTCACAGATACACAAGAAACACGGAGCCGTTCACACTCGACGATAACGACACTGAAAACACGTTGACACGGCGCACATAACACTGATAAATCCGACGGCACAAGTGAACGTAGAAGCGTGACGGCGGACACTAAAAACACAAAACGATATCACACACACGAGACACTGATGGCGATGATCTCCAACACGCGAAAGTCCACATAGCGTGTGCGAGTCCGGGGACCTGCCAAGAGGGGAAGAAGGGTGAGGGCGGGTGGAGAGGGTGGAGAGGGGAGAACAAAGATGCCAATGGCTGAGGAGATGGGAGGAGGAGTAGAAGGACAGGGGAGGGGAGACCCGGGGGAGGAGTGGGGAGAAGGGGAGGAGGGATGGAGGGTGCCCAAAGGAACAGTTACAGGAAGAGGGAGGGACGATCAAAGTTGGTAGGAGGGGTAGATGGAGGGGAGGAGGACATCATCAGGGAGGGGGAGCTGGCGGAAGCCACCTTGGGAGAGGGTAAGGAGGGTGGAGAGATGGAGACCGGGTGGGCCGTGGGAATACAGGCGTGGCAGCGGGCAGGGGTGGGAGAGGATCAGGGAGACGAGCGGGTGAGGAGGATCAAGTTTACGGGAGGTGTACAGGATCCGTATCCTTTCAAGGAAAAGGAGGAGGTGGGGGAAGGGGATGAGATCGTACAGGATCCGCGTGGGGGAGGGGAGACGGATGCGATAGGCGAGGCGGAGAGCAAGGCGTTCAAGGATTTGGAGGGATTTATAAATGGTAGGGGGGCGGAGATCCAAGCCGGATGGGCATAACAAAGGATAGGGCGGATGAGGGATTTATAGGTGTGGAGGATGGTGGAGGGGTCCAGACCCCACGTACGGCCGGAGAGGAGCTTGAGGAGACTGAGTCGGGAGCGTGCCTTCACTTGGATTGTCCGGAGGTGGGGAGTCCAGGAGAGGCGACGGTCGAGGGTGACGCCAAGGTACTTAAGGTTAGGAGTGAGGGCGATAGGACGGCCATAAATGGTGATATAGAAGTCAAGGAGGCGGAAGGAAGGAGTGGTTTTGCCTACAATGATCGCCTGGGTTTTGGAGGGATTGACCGGTCAAGATGGGAGCCCTGCCGAGCTCATAGCGCCCCTTAAATGCGCGTGAACAAGCAACTTTCCAGAGGGAGACACCAAAGCTGCGATTGCCACAGCGGCGCCACCGCCAGAAATGGAAGGCGACTGCTTTACACTATGCGCTGCGGCGCCCTCTTCAAAACAGCAAATTTTACCACGGCTCATAAACCAAAGAAAAATTTGGAGTAGGATTTAAAATTCAGGGAGAAGAAAGAAAAACTTCGAGGTAAATGTAAATGGCGTGTGACTAGGTCCTCCCGTCAGGTAGACCGTTCGCCGGGTGCTAGTCTTTCGATTTGACGCCACTTCGCCGGCTTGGGCGTCGATGGGAATGAAGTGATGATGAGGACAATACAACACCCAATCCTTGAGCGGAGAAAATCTCCGATCGAGCCGGGAATCGAACTTCGGCTCTTACGATTTACACTCTGTCACGCTGACGACTCAGCTACCGGACGAGCTTCGCGTTCAGCCAAAGACAATGCAATTCTGTCGGAAACAGTAAACGAGTATGAACAGCAGTTGAACGTAATGGACAGTCTTTTGAAGAAGAGGACGTAAGGTGAACTTTAATAAAATCAAAACAAGTATAATGGAATGTATCCGAAGTAAATCGCGTGATTCTAAGGAAATCACATTAGAAAACGAGACACTTGAAGTGGTAGATGAGGTTTGCTATTTGGGCACTAAAATAACTGATGATGGCCGAAGCAGAGAGGATATAAAATGTAGACTGGCAATGGAAAGTGAAAAATTTCTGAAGGAGCGAAATTTGTTAACATCGAATACAGATTTAAACGTTAGGAAGACCTTTCTCAAAGCATTTTACTGGCGTCTAACCATGTATGGAATTAAACATGGATGATAAACATTTTAGGTAAATACAGAATATAAGTTTTTGAAATGTGGAGCTACAGAAGAAGGTTGATGATTACATAGGTCGATCATGTAATTAATAAGGAAGTGAAATGGACTGGGAGACCAGCGATTTGTTACTCAACATGTCCAAAAGAAGGGACCGGTTGATAGGACGCATTCTGAGACACCAAGGGATCACCAGTTTTGTATTTGAGGCAGTGTTTCTGGGCGAAGGGGGAGGGGGGAATCGTAGTGGGATATCAAGAGGTGATTAGAGAGATTTAGAAAGCTTTAGGTTGCAGTCGTTATTCGGAGATGAAGAGGCTCGCACAGGATAGAGTAACATAAAGAACTGCATCAGGCCAGTCTTAGAACTGAAAACCACAACGACAACAATAGCAAATGGGGAAGTCAGTAACACCAGTACATAGTTTTTAGAGAGGTGATTTGCAGTGAATTGTAATAGAACGCGGTGTATACAGTTTCCGACAGCAGATTATTGCAAAGTTGAAGTTTTCTTGACACAAGCTGGTCAGTCAGTGAAGTCGCCCATCTTAAACAATTTGGCCTGAGGGCAGGCAGAGGACTATAGAAAATACCATGTTTAAGATCTCGTACTGAAACCGGACGCTGTTATCTTCGCTCTGTAAGCGTCCGGAGGTCAGTAGGCGGTGAATTTACAATGTGTCGGAGTCCGAGCTCTAGGGGTTGGTGAGTGTTTCAGACGCCACAGAAACGGTGGCTTCTGAAAAAAAAGTTTTATAACGTTTTTAATGTAATGAAAACGGTCTCTCCAGGGGCTTAGACAAAAAGCCTGAGCAAAGGGGTCGGTGAAGGATATTGGACAAAGCACCCAAACAGCTTGCGTAGTGTGCGGCAGGTCAGGCGCACCGCCTGACAGCGAAACAGCACGTGGGCGGCAGTGGGATCCCACGTGGGTCCAGCGGACGCGCCGTAGCAAACACGAAAGGGATAACACACTCGACGAGGGACGCATGCTTCGACCTGTGAGCACAGGATCTTCCGGATGGCAGTTGTTGTGAGAGCGGAAGCCCAGAGATCTCTCAGAGCACACAGCTTACAGCCAGCAACGCTGTACCCATAAACCCAGGTAGATGGCACTCAGGAGCCCACCATGCAAGTAGAAGATGTCAGCCTGTAGTCGGTTGGCTACGCTCTTCTCCAGAGGAGGATCCCATACGTCTGCATCTTCTACCAGTCACTGCTGCAATCTGTCAGGAGCGACGGTGTGGGGCGACGCGGTCCACCTAGAGCAGGCAAGCTGGAATCTCGTAGATGACATCTTTAGACAGGCATTAACATAGGAAATCATGGCTAAACTGTAATTGTCGAATCTGCCACTCCTTCGCGGTCGTTGATGCAGACGGAATAAAGAGACAGACTGAGGAAACAGTGGTATTTAAAGCCAAGTATCACGTCACTGTAGCGGGTAAGGCGGCCATTTGTTCTACTTTAAACATACATGTCAGTGGTCCTTTCCATATTGTGCCGCCTCAAGTACGGGTACGACGGCTTTCCCTGCCTCCGCATAAGATTTCACACACATCTGAAGATTCTTTTCTGAAGATGAGATTATTAGAGACTGGGCAAGGATTTTTATATTAGGGATTAATGTAATTGGCTTTTTCTGCCTCAAAGTAAGTGCCACAGCACGCGCGTTAAGTATTTTTTGAAAACTTACTTGGATATGTGAACCTTGTCAACGCGACCTGAGTGTTCGTTGCTCATTCGTTTATTCATTCGTTCGTTCATGTATTCATCGTGTTCCGTACATCCCGTCAAGGACACCCTTCTGGAATACAGGACGAATCTCGTTATCTATTAGCCAAATATGAGAAAATTGTACGAATGTGATCTGTATCGTGTATCGACAACAAACAGTCAGTGTAGACATTAAAGCTCTTCATGGATAAGATAAATAATTACATAGGAAGCCATTAAATTGGAAAAAAATGCTGCCTCCTCAGCTATACACTGCGTAAAAGTGGTATCACTATTTGGAAACCCCGTAACTGTCTCCCATTGCGAGGCAAATATTTGAAATTCGGCTCAAAGGGCCTACAGCCTTCCTCTGTAACGATGCAAAAGGACGACGGCCTCAGACTTGGCTATGTTTCAAACAGCAAGGTGTCCACACACCCATCATTACCTCTGCCGAACATGAAGAGGAATATTTTCCAGAGCATCAGACATATAGTTTGAGAGGAATGCATAATACCTTCGTGCAGTGAACCGGTCAGGCCACAAGTAGGAACAGAAACTCCTTTCTCCCAATATTCAGATCCAGACGTTGACGCCAAATAAACTTGACATCCACGGTCGCGATTGACATGCGGGTTAATATCACACCCATGGGGGCCATTGTGCTTACTGAAGAAAGCCTCTGGAGTGAACGCTGCTTCATCCGACCATATTACACGTTTATGAAGTCGCCGTTGGTTCAAATGGCTCTGAGCACTATGGGACTTAACTTCTGTGGTCATCTGTCCCCTGGAACTTAGAACTATTTAAACCTAACTAACCTAAGGACAACACACACATCCAAGCCCGAAACAGGATTCGAACCTCCGACGAGGAGAGCAGTACGGACCGTGACAAGGCGCCTCGGACCACGCGGCTACCCCGCGCAGCCATCGATAATAATAATAATAGCAACATATGGATATACTAAAGAGCAAGCGCTTATCAGACTGGATTTTGAAGGGTATATTTAGTATTCCATGGGAATAACACATACAAATGGTTACCGAGTTTGGAAATTTTTTGCAAAGCATGCTCGTAGCCCTACTGGTGACGTAAGGCCCTAATAAAATGTAACGGACCTCAACGTGCTGAAGGCCGGCCGGAGTGGCCGAGCGTTTCTAGGCGCTACAGTCTGGAACCGCGCGACCGCTACGATCGCAGGTTCGAATCCTGCCTTGGGCATGGATGTGTGTGGTGCCCCTAGGTTAGTTACGTTTAAGTAGTTCTAAGTTCTAGGGGACTGATGACCTTAGAAGTTAAGTCCCATAGTGTTCAGAGACATTTTTGAACGTGCTGAGAATAATAATTGGTAATAATCTATGGGACCATTGGGGAAGGGTACACAGAAAGCAGGTTTATATTCTAGTAGATGCACTGGTGCGAAACAATTCTCGTTACGACGTGCAAAAGGCTTCATTAAAAGCTGACCAATGAAAAAATGAAAACAACTGTACTTCTATATTCGTGGTAACATTTTGTATAAAACACTCTGTTGTCGCTGTACGACGATAAGACGCCAGATGCCCTACCACGCAGATTAAATTTAGCAAATAAAAACAGAAAAGCGTAAACCCAGAAACGAACGCTCGAACTATTGCATGCTAACCCAAAACGCTATCCCACGCACAAACTGGGCAGAATTACTCCCGCATCCTGACGTAGATAGTTAGGATACATGTGACTGCAGTGTTGCCAAATTGCTAATCTTTAACGTTCATATACTGGTGGAAATATACGCAGGTTCGAAATTTTCTGAGAGAAATCTTTGTATCGCTAGTATGTGAGGAACCGCGTTACGAAGTTCAAGTGCGGGAATTTTTCTTCTTGCTGCATATCTGATTGCAATGGTATTTCCCAAACACAATATTTTGCGGCAACTACTAACAGTGTGTACTGTTTACAGTACATTAGTATCTGTATTGCTGTTTTACGATGAACACTGCAATTTGCTACGTAACATAGTACAGACTGTGCATTGTTGCTTGTCACGGGGATTCATATTATTCATCAGAAATTATTATTATTATGAACATATTATCATTCATGTTATTTCCTGTAGCAGGGGATGACAAGAGATATCAAGCAATGACATTTTGTGATACTGTGCCGTCTCATCTGGTGAGAACTCTAGAAGGAGGTAATTATCCGTAAGTTATTTTGTACGTTGTGGGAGTTCATTTGAAGCTAATTCATAACCAGATTCAAGGAGTCAGGCAGGGAAATGACTGATAAGGAAAGCGTCCATGGCCACGTTAACTGTATCATTACCCAATTGTGTCACGCGATTGGGAAAAGAAAATAAACCAAATTTCTTTAGGTATTACGACGGTCGTAGCCTGCACTGGTACTGTTCTAGAGGACAGAATCAAAGCGATCAAATAACTAATGGCTTAATAAAATGGAGTTCGATTCCACTGCCGGCTATCGCACCATTTCACTCGGTCGCATAATCGAAGTGACAAGCTAAACTCTTCCCGTATTCACGAGAAAATTCTATGAGTCTACTAAACCTGTTTTCACAGTTCTGATTTAAGCGCTCGTTCCAGACAGCGGGAATTTAAAATAAGGAGGTGTGGGAGAGGATGAATAATACATGGAAATAAAACTGTTCTGATGTCTCCCACTTCACCATGAAGATGAGGAGCAGATAAAATGTTTAAGTGCCTCTCGAATATCGAGAAATGTCCCATAACATTCTTTGCCACTTTAGAAATAATGCACTATTGCTTGAGAACAGAACTGTAAATAACACGTCGTCTTCTAGTAGAGAATCTAGAACGCCATAGTAAGGGACCGTAAAATGGAATATAAAATGAACCGTCTGAGACAGACGGTATTCAGTTGGCAACGTGCACAAGTGCGTTTCGTCTTGTGTTCTAGATTCAATAATATATGGAGTGTTGGGTCATTCAGATAAGACACAAGCTGATCGAACAATGCCAGAATTTTATGTTTTACTCCTTCCAGTAATGTTATTAAAGAACTTTTAATAGCGTTATGTGCAGTGACAACGTGTGTCGTTGCAAACTGCGTTATCCTTGTTTATGATGTGAAGAAAATTAGTTAAAACATCTCCAGCGAAATTGCGAAGAAAGTTTCGATAGAGACTACCCCTGCAGGTGCTCTGAGTCAAGCATCAGGTTCAACGTGTCCAAAACATTACAAGCACTCTCTCACACAGGATTTGGGGACTCGCAAAATTTCGTAGAAAACATCATAAATGTTCGAAGGCATTCTCCCCAAATGAAATTTCCTGCATTTCTCCTCTCATAGACCTGGAAAGAAATTAAGCTACGTATTTACTGGTTGCTCTGTGTTAGGTAACTCTAAGGCATATCACAAAATGAGCTCTGTTTCTCTATTTCCTCCTGGTTTTATTTCTTTGATTGAATGTATTCTTAAACACAGTTGTCTAGCAGTAGGTATCACATCGTTTTCCGATGACTGGTGCTTTTATATTACTGAAATATTTCAACATTTACCTTCTGACGTTTCTCTGCCTAATATGTCTATAAAACTTGCTCGTCTAGTTGGCATTTATAGTCTATCAGACTCTGAAGCAGATTGAATTGACTTAGTAATGTTTGTTTACCGTGACTATATTTCTCCTTTTGCAGAAAGGAATTCAATGCCTTAACCGTCCACTTGGTGTTGAATAACCTGAAAAGCCTTGCTGCAATCATTTTGGGCGAATGACTCTCTCTGACGTGAAAGGCAGAAGAGAATCGGAGAGTTTGTTCAATGTTCTACAGCGAAGCTCAGCGTGGAGGATGATCGAGTGTTCTGGTTATGTCGTACTTTAACATGAAATTCCGTTTTTTAAAAGTTAATCGCAAGGACCGCGCTGCAGGATTCCACCAACTCGTCGACTTTCACGCTTCCCTGTATCTTACGTTGAGGATGATCCTGGTACATTAAACGGGACTCAGTAACAGTCGAGGAATTCACTGAACATGCCTTGAGTAACGTAGATAATTGTATACTTTCGAAATTTCCGCATTTCACAACTTTAGTATCCTTTAATACAACGAATAGATTCTCGTCCCACATCGGACGTAGTTTATAAATTACAACTTGTCTTTTAAATAGAAGTAATCCGAAGGAAATCTCTTAAGTTAATAAGACTATCCCATGGAGTAAGCGTCGCTCCGTTCGTAGAGTACATAGCTAGATCGCTGCAGTCATTGCTATATCATCACTGGCCACGTTCGGCCGCCTTGCACTACACATGGTGTGCACTATACAACATACCGAGAATTTCGTAGAGAGATGGGAACAGCATAGTGTCCTGCACCAACACAAGAGTGTAGGGGTTATTTCTACTACAAAGCTGTTATTTATGACTTTCGGATGGTTCAAATGGCTCTGAGCACAATGGGACTTAACTTCTGTGGTCGTCAGTCCCCTAGAACTTAGAACTACTTAAACCTAAGGACATCACACACACATCCATGCCCGAGGCAGGATTCGAACCTGCGACCGTAGCAGTCGCGCGGTTCCGGACTGAGCGCCTAGAACCGCTCAGCCACCGCGGCCGGCTGACTTTCGGATCGCCATAGGACAGTGTCCTGTTGAAAACACAAAAGGGCGCTAAGTTATTTCTTTTTCCAGGAGCCGAATTCCTATAATGACGGATTTCCCTCTGTCCCAGAAACATATATTATTCAGTATATATTATCATCAATATTTTGTAGTTCCTGTTAACTGCTGTAGTGAAAGGTGGCCAAAGATATCTGGCAGTGCTATTTTACTTGTCCATTTTAGTATTGGATTAATTATCCAAATCGACAAAATTTTAGTATAAAAAAGGAAAACAAAAGAAGAATACTTATACTGAGAAATAGTGGTGGCCATAAAAGTTGTAGAGGAAGCCCATGGCTTCAGTACAGTAAACAGGTTGAAATGGATGCATGTTGCAGTAGTTACGCAGAGATGAAGATACTTACACAGGAGCACTAGCGTAGAGAGCTGTATCCGGACTGAAGGGAATAAAAGCGACGACAAGTAGCGGCACAGAGATATGGTAGAAGGACGAATCTGTACAAGTATTTGAGATTACTTCACATTATCGACGTAAGCACATAATTAACAGCCAGAGAATCTTGACATAACACCAACAGTATTCATAAGAGAATGTAGAGAATGGGAATCTATCAAAAAGACGAGAACACACAGTGGACGATTAAATGTAAATGTAACCTCAGGTAGTGCATTAAATTTGGTGAGCATGAGTTACTGTTTCGTGTGGTTTTCTACTTTGGGATATATTAATGCAACAGTAGGACCGACAGTCCATGACCTACATATTCCTCTCCAAGATTGAGGACAAAGCATTTTTATGTGCTTCAAAAAGACTTGAGGGATGCAGCCAATGGTTTTCATTTTCTTGTGAGTTTTGTACGGTGTTACCCTTAATACCATTCCGTTATAAGTTGGACTGTGTTGGGCAAAGATGGGTTGTCGTCTTCCTTGTTGTTTGAGGTGCTCGAAACCAGTCTGATTTTCCAGTTACGGATTGAGTAACAACACAAGGTTGATTTTTATGGCACACTGAAAAACCTCTGTCCACTCTTTATCGGTTAGATTCAGCAACCATTTCTTGATACACAAAATATGGAAACAGCTTAACATAAACAGCTTAAACATAAATGCAGACTCAAGACAAGCCTGCTGGTTGCGCTGTTCTATGTGACCACGAACGGCGGCGCTGGCGCTGTGTTCTCAGCGTCAGCTGGAGTCACAGCAGTGTACCGAGTAATCACGAATGCACTGTGTAGAGGCTCAACGCTTTCGCAGTGGGCAGACGGCTGGTGCTAGTACGATGGCTGCTTCGGTAACAAAGGGAGCTGAAGTGTTTACTGTTCCAAGAGGCATTCCATTGAATATTTACACATCGCACAGACAAGAGGAAGAACCATCATCCGCTAAGTCACAACGCAGACTGAAGTGTGTGTTCAGTGATCGTGACAGGTGGTCATTGAAGGGGAGTGTGACGAAAAATAAGAGGAAAGCAGCTGCAAAAGTCTGCACCAGAACAACACGAAAGGATCTCCATAACCAGGGAATTACATGGAGAGCTGGAATTTCATAGCCACTCCTTATCGGTGCAAATGTCCCAGACAGGAGAACGTGGTGCCGCAGCCGCAGTACTGGAACTATGGAGAAGGAAGAAAGGCATTTGCTCGGAGGAGGCGTCTTTCATGCTGTTTCCAACTCCTGACAGGGTTTACGTCCCAAGAGAGAAATTTTGAAATTTAGTGGCATATTAAGAGGCCTTACGCTGACCACTTCTCGATATGCTGGCCATTAATATTTGCTTAACTTGTTTGTCTGGCCTACGTTTCAGCTAAGTGGTGTTTGTTAACAGCCCTACTTAGTCTTCCGAACTTGGCGCACGATTTTTCAGCGGTTGGTGTTCACAAGGGGTTGTTGCTATCATACACACCACCTTGATATTTATCGGCTGCCTTCGAGGTGAGTTCACGATTGCCATAGCATGTGGTTCGCGCTGCCTGTTAATAAATCTTAATTTAAGTAGTGGCCATATTACTGACTGTTATGATCTATGAAGCCTTATTTAAAGTTCTACATAAAGTTGTGAATATCCTTTGGAATATGCTTGTATTTTCTGTGTTAAGAATTTTGGAATTTTGAATATCTTTATGTTCCTTTGGGACCAAACTGCTGACGTCAATGGTCCTTAGGCTTACACGCTACTTAATCTAACTTAAGCTAACTTACGCTGAGGACAATACACACACCCATACCGCAGAGACGACTCGAATCTCCGACGGGGAGAGATGCGAGAACTGTAGCAAGGCGCCCTAGAACGCGCGGCTACCCTCCGCGGCTTGAAATTTGGGTAGCTAAGTTTTTTCTAACCTTGACTAAGCATCAATCATTTAACCGTAATTACTGGGTTGACTTAAATTGAGATTCTACGTGCCTCACTTGTGGACAGCCTCCATTTATTTTGTCGTTTTGGTACCTGATAAAATTTGCAATAGATTTTAGGCTGATTTTAGGAGTGCCTTAACCCTCTTGTGTGTTAAGGACCTGTTTGATTAAAAATATTAGTTTTCTGAAAATCCTTTGAAGGCCCTAAGGGCCCTTTCTTAAATTGTTGTAAACTTTGCTCTTTCCCTTTCAGCAGCTTCTGTTTTATAAGCAAAGAAGTCTTTTTCTTTTAAATTTACTATTTTATATTTATTCTGGAACTGTGTTTTGTGGCCTGTTGAGGTAAAAATCAGTTATTAAAGCCAATTATTGCTGTGAAAAACTAGTTAGCCTTATCCTGTTTGCTCATAATTGTTTGTGATTATGGTAGTTATTTATTCATACTACTATATGGATATTAAATAAAAGCGAGAATTCAAAAGATAAGTGACGCTGCTGTTCTGGGTTTGCCCTTCATTGCGTTCCTTGTCCTACCCGAGCCTGTATTTAGGGATTTTAGGAACAATCCTGACATTTACCTGGATCGATTTAGGGAAATAATGGAAAACCTAAATCAGGAGAGCTGGACATGGATTTGAACTGTCGTCCACCTGAACGGTAGTCCACACCACCTCGCTCGGGGTCACGTTAATGTGACTGTGCCAGTGGGGTTGGCCGTATTCTGAGCGTGTTTTTCGATCAATATTCAATATAGGATTCGCTTAGAGACTGAAAGATAATCTTTGATGGGACAGTTCTCGCCATTGATCCTCAACCGTGAAACCTAGAGCATCCAGCCACTGCACTGCAGTCAGCATGGCTCCACATCGCTGTCGATACCTTCCAGAATATCATGTTCGCCTGCGCTGCAAAATATACTTATGCATGCTTTTCACAGGTAATTACACTACTATGACCAGCCCGTGTATGTGCTCGTTCCAAAAGGAGAGGACTGGAAAAAGAGTGTTCGACTTGAAAATCTAGTACGCTAAACATCTACAGATATCCTGTAAACTGATGGTCCCATATCTTTTCAATAGAAGAACCGTTTAGATGATCAGTGAAACACGTCATTAACTAACTACTAAGTATTTCAACACACTTCAAACACAAATCACACGAGTCTAGTATGTTAGTGGAATATTGTAACGATCGAGACTGGTTTTACTGCAAGCAGAAGTGAAGGAGTAGTAGTTCATGCCTTAGCAACCACACACTGGATAATCTACATCTGCAAATCGCACTTAAGTGCCTTTGGTAGGATGCGTCGAAACTTCTCCACCCCAATTCTGTGTTATTCCACTCTTGAAAAGCGCTTAGAGAAAACGAACACCTATACCTTTCCGTGCGCGAGCTCTGATTTCCATTATTTTATTATGATAATCGTTTATCCCTTTGTAGGTCCACTCCAACAAAATATTTTTGCATTCGGAGGAGAAAGTTGGTGATTGAAATTTCGTGTGAAGGTCCCGCCGCAACGAGAAACGCCTTTGTTTTAATGATGTGCGAGACACTCTCTCCCCTATTTCTCGATAACACAAAACTTTCTGCTGTTCTTTGAACTTTCTTGAAGTAATCCGTTAAACCTTTCTGGTAAGAATCCCTCACTGCTCAGTAGAACTCCAAGAGAGGACGGACAAGCATACTGCAGGCATTCTCTTTAATAGATCTGTTGCATCTTCTAAGTGTTATCCCAATAAAACGCAATCTCTGGTTCGCCTTCCTCACAACATTTTCGATGTAGTCTTCCCAACTTAAGCTGCTCGTAACAGTAAGTCCTGGGTAATTAGCTGAATTTGCGGCCTTTAGGTTTGATTAATTTATTGTGTAACTGAAGTTCAACGGATTCCATTTGGCACTCATGTGGATGATCTTACACTTTTCGTTATTACGTCCAATTTCCAATTTTTGCAACATACAGATATCTTATATAAATCGTCTTGCAATTGGTTTTGGTCTTCTGGTGACTGTGCTAAACGATAAACAGCAGCATAACCTCCAAAAAACGTAAGACGGCTTCTTAAATTGCCTCCTAAATCTTTTATATAGAAGACAATACACTGGGGAATGCCGTATATAACTACTTTTTACTCGATGACTTTCCGTCATTTACTACGAACTGTGACCTATCTGACAGGAAATCATGAATCCAGTCACGTAACTGAGACGATATTCCATAAGCACGCAATTTGACTACAAGCTGTTTGTGATGCGCGTCAAAAACCTTGTGGAAATCTGGCAATACATAATCAATTTGAAATCCCTTATCGAAAGCCCTCAGCACTTCTTGTGAGTAAATAGCTAGTTGTGTTTTACAAGAACGTTGTTTTCTAAATCCATGTTGACAACGTGTCAACAGATAGTTCTCTTCGAGGTAGTTCAGAACGTTGTTCCAAAATCCTGCTGCATATCGTTCATGATATACACCTGCAATTCAGTGGACAAGTCCTACTGCCTTCTTTGAACACTGGCGTTACCTACGCAACATTCCCGTCTTTTGGCATGGATCTTTCGTCGAGTTAACGGTTGTATATTGTTGTTAAGTATGGAGCTATTGCATCCGCATACTCTGTTAGGAACTAATTGGTATACAGTCTGGACCGG
The DNA here is from genome assembly GCF_021461395.2 of Schistocerca americana. Classification (NCBI taxonomy): domain Eukaryota; kingdom Metazoa; phylum Arthropoda; class Insecta; order Orthoptera; family Acrididae; genus Schistocerca; species Schistocerca americana. Next base: position 762,516,667 of record NC_060121.1, on the reverse strand, counting down.
AAGACTTGCTTTCATGGTGCACCACTCCGAGGATATCTACTTCTAAGATACTTATGTTAACAGGTGCCCGTGATTCTAATTCTGGAATATTTACTTCGTCTTCTTTGGTGAAAGAATTCGGTAAGGCTGTGTTTAAGAATTCTGCTTTCGCGGCACTGTCATCGATAGTATTTCCATTGCTATCACGCAGAGAAGACATTGATTTCCAGACTATCTTTGGATTTTCTGCCAGGTTTCGAGACCAAGTTTCGTTGTGGATACTGTGGGGCGGCGGGTGGTTATTTTATTGTTCTTATTCAATAAAAATGTTTTGTTTGTAGAAAAGATGCATTTCCCGGTCGATGCACCATATGTGGGGCGGCGGTAGAAATTTTACTGCTGTATAAATGTTTGAATGTTGAAACACTTCACGGCCGTTTAACCATATGTGGGGCGGCGGGTGGAATTAATTGTTATATAAGTGTTCCTATTATTTATGCTGTTGTTTTGCCGTTCTCAACACTGGCTCTCTAACTACAATATTGGCAACCAGAAAGTGATTAGCAAAACGTGAAGCCTGTAATTAGAATTCCTAGTGCCCACTTCATCTGAGAAACACACTTATAGCTGCAGTTTATTGCTCTGAGGAATTAGGAGATTGTCTGGGATTCATAGTCAAAAATGATTTTCTAAAAATAGTTCAGTATATTCTGAAAGTCACAGATAAAAAAAAAGAATCCACACAATCTAACTAACAGAGCAGTTCAGAGTCTAATGCGCTGATGCAACTATAACTGTCCAAATTAAATGTTTAAGCGAATGCTCGCCATAATTTTATGATTAGGTTCATCAAACGCCACGCTAAATAATGGTAGAATGTTTCTCCCGCGACGGCACGTGAAAATACGACATACGCAAACTGAAGATAGATTATTAAAGTCATCCCAGAATTAACACTTCACTCGAAAATGATTTCATGGTTACGCGTATCCCGAGCAACTTAATACGGCATCCGAGGCTGTTTATAGCAATGATACCGACGCGACGCGACTCCCGACACAGATGGTGTGCTATTCAGCGTCTGGAGAGAACTGGGGCCTTTTTTTCTCGCGCAGCGTTCTTATATATAAAACCGCGGTGCGGACGGCTAAGGGAACGCCTGATCAAATCGGCTCTCCCGACTAGCCGCTGGGCTAGTGATCCACCACTTTAAGTTATTGAATAAATCATCGCTTCGTTTGCTGATGGCTGATGAAGCTCTCAATTTAAATGTGCATTCAGCACACAGCTAAGTAATCATAATAAAAGTTTGACGTGGCTAAGTTAAATATTTTGGGCGAGAGAATTAATTTAATTACACTACACGCAGTAGACGAGCTCTGAACCTGCCCTTTGGAGATACGCTATCACTATACTTTTATAGTTATTCAAATGAAACTTCTCACATCTCTATGGTTATAGCGGATCTCCATTCTACTTAAATATAAACATCCTAGCCTTCTTTATTAGCCTACTTAATCTATCTTGCTTCCTTAATTTTTAAGACAAAAATCAGATAATTATGAATTTCAAAAAAAATTTTAATTTGTGAGATCCAAAGTACTGTTTCTATTAAATAATTATGAAAAAGGAATCTAAATATAAATTTTTAAGTCTCTAGCTCTTTTCTGTTGCGCCAATGATTTTTACAGAAAAACGTCCAAAATTCGAAAATGGTTAAAGTTATCGAACTGATATTCAACACATATTAATTTAGTATTACTCCTGACATGCTAGAAACATTTTAGGTTATTTACTTGATTTTTAAAGTATTGCGCAACATTTATGACGTCAGAGCTAGTTACAGCGGACTGGCTGGCACACAATGGAAAGACTGATGTGAATTTATTACGGCGTGAGTAGGCTGCTTCCCTACAATACTATTATAAGCATCTCGCATTGAAGTTCGCGCTATATTTCGAGCTTATGTAAAATATCGGCAATCTTGAATATTTTGTGTTCGTTTAAATTTGGCATGCTTCTTTCGTTGTTTCTGCAAACGTGTTCTGACCCTTTCTGTGTACCATGGGGCATCAGCTCTGTTGTTTGACAATTTATTTGGCAAAAGTCTGCCAATTTCCGTCGGTTGCAAGTTTCGCAGGAGAGCTTCTGTAAAGTTTGGAAGGTAGGAGACGAGATACTGGCAGAAGTAAAGCTATGAGTACTGGGCGTGAGTCGTGCTTCGGTAGCTCAGTTGGTAGAGCACATACCCGCGAAAGGCAAAGGTCCCGAGTTCGAGTCTCGGACGGGCACACAGTTTCAATCAATTAGGAAGTTTCATATCAGCGCACACTCCGCTGGAGAGTGAAAAATCTCATTCTGGAGTTCAGGATATATGTTGCAAAGAGGTCAAGCGTTTTTCCACAACCGTTTACTATTCGATTGGGGTCAAGAACTATTTGCCCGAAACAATTTTCAGAGAATGCGTTTAACACAATTTCGGATGGCGTTTTATACGTACCTCCTAATTTTAACATGTATTTTCACCAACATGTCGAGGGTAAATTGAAGTCACCTCCAACTAAAATTGTCTGAATCAGGTACTTGTTTGAAATTAGACCCAAATTTTCTTTGAACCTTTCAGCAATTGTATCATCTGATTTGGGATGTCGGTAAAAGGATCCCATCATAATTTATTCCGGCTGCCAAGTATGACCATGGTGCCAAGAATGACCTCTACCCAAACTAACTCACGGGAAGTATCTGCTTCAGTTTCGCAACAGGATAAACTACTTCCAACAGTAATCAACACGCCACCACCAACTGTATTTAGCCTAACCTTTCAAATGTTCAAATGTGTGTGAATTTCTAAGGGACCAAACCGTTGAGTTCATCGGTCCCTAGACTTACACACTACTTAAACTGAGTTATGCTGAGAACAACACACACACCCATGCCCGAGGAAGGACTCGAACCTCCGGCAGGAGGGGCCGCGCAATCAGAAACCGCGCGGCCATTCCGCACGACGTCTATCCTTTCTGAACACCGTTAGGTCCTTCGCAAAAATTTCAGCTGCTTTAGTCAGCTTTCAGTGCCTGTAAAAATTTTGGATAATGTGAAAAGAATTAAACACAGTTTAAGCAGTGGAAGAAAATCGATTGTAGTTGTATTTTGAATGGGGTCACAGATATTTACTTGGTAGGCTTAGCGGGTTCGTCACAAGTGGCTGTAATTCCACCACGCGACCATCAGCCACTGAAATCTGCCTCTTGGGGAGCTTCGAAAAGATCTAATAACAGGCCGAGAGCAGGCAGCACTGAGTTTCTCTTCGGGAGGTCGCCTGAAGCTGATCGCCTCCAGCCGTGCAGTGCCACGTTTTCTCATCGCCACTGCCGCAGAACGCGGTTTCCAACATCGCAACGCTCTCCTAGACTCTGCCGAATGCTTCGTTTCTTCCTTCTGTAGTGTGACGTGACTGTCAGCGGTGCTTGCCTACCGGTGCCAGAGAAGGAAATATTCCCGGATATCTGTGTTAACTTTGCTTATGCTGACTGAACATTCTCAGCTTCCTTGTGCCATTCTTCAATTGCCACTAATTGTATGCAGTGATTCACGCCGAACTTACCCCAACTTCAAATATCGGTTCCTCCTATTTCGTTTATTTTCTCCCGGATTCCAAGATTTGGCGACTAAATTGTATTAATATGTAATGGTTAGTAAATACTGTCAATTCCAAAGATCATTTTAACAAATATTTTTATCGAAATAACGTTAAACGAGTCAGTTTACGGAATATGTATACACGTTTAATCTTAACATTAATTAGCACGGGTCTTTTAGCAAATGAGTATTCAACTAAACTTAAAAACTGGTTGTTTTTTACTGGTTGACAGTTATTTTATGAAGAAACTTGTCCATGAATAGAAATAATTGTCCAGAAGAAATTATTTTAGGCTAGATTTAAAATTTCCATCGCTGCCTATGATACATTTTAGCTAATTAGGCAAAAGTGAAAATAAATATTGAACTCGAATCTGAGCCATTAATAGGTTTAATATTGTGTAATAAAGGACATTTTTTGTAGTATTTTAGGAATGGACATCACTATTCTTCTCAAATTGTAATGGATGACATATGAAGAATTACGTAATCAATGTATGTGTTCCAACGGTGCAGTTAAAATGCGCATCTCTTTCAAGAGCTGTCTACATGACGACCAGGATGAAAGCCACATTTTATTCTTACTGCTCGCGTTTGATCAATCTATACTTTCTTTCTGAGTGATGAGTTAACACAGAACGTTATTCCATAAGATATTATTCACGAAATATATGCGAAATGTGACAGAAGGATGATTCGTTTGTTTCGAAGGCTAGCAATTACACGAAGAGCGAAAATAGTCGAACTTAATCGTTTGAGAAGATCAATAACATGCTTCTTCCATTGCAAGCGTTTGTTGGTTTGTGTACTCAAGAAATTGGTGGTATCTACTGTATTTACTGACTCCTTTTCACGTTTTGCATCAGCTGCTGATATAATCTATTTGTTGAGCAGAAGTGAATGTCGTGTGTTTTCACAAAATTAAGGGACAGTCTATTTCCAGAGAACCACTTAGTATTTCTTTGTAAAGGATCATTAATTATCTCTTCAGTCGCTTTCTCTCCAATGGAATTTATCACAAAATTAGTATCGTCTGCCAAAAGTACCAATTCTGCTTGTTGAATGTTTAGAGGAAGGTTATTTGCATGTATATGGAATAGGAGTGCACCGAAAATTGAGCCCTTTGGGACTCCCTTTTTTATTTCTTCCCAGCAACTAAAACTTCCCCTATTTCCAATATTGTCTGATTTATTCGTCGTAAGTATAACTTGTGAAATTGTTGATTTAGGTTACTGCATATGATGAAGAACATGTATTAACTTTATTTATGAAAGGCAGCTATAATACCATGCACCATAAACATTTTGTTTGTAGAGCGGTATTTAGATTTGTCCATTTAGTAAGGACACAAAAGCGTGTCACATACAGAAGCAGTATTTCTAAAGCACAGCGAGTGTGGAGTACCTTCAGAGACCAAGATTCTCGTTTGTAAGTACGCTTTTCTAACTTCATTTGCTCGCAGATACCTTCATCACGCTCCAGGGTGCAGCAATGGGCACTGTACAAACTGAGGAAGAAGAATGCAGTGATACATCAAGCAGATGTACAGCCGAAGAATTTCTATGGCTGACGAGTCATTGCTACTGCCACCAACAGTACAATCACTACCACTACCACCGCCACCATCATCACCACCACCACAACCGGATCAAGGAACTATCAAATCACCTCCAGCGCAGTGGGAGTATTTCACGTGCCCAGGCATGGAAGTGGAAAAGCAACCACACGAGATATGTCAGTACCCCCAGCTGAAAAAGAACCAACACTAGTACATAGGTAATCCAGCAACAGGCAGCGATTATTAGTACCCAAACCAGTACCAAAATTTCCAGATCCCAAGCCACATCGACCACTTGCAAGACGATGGGGATTGTTACTGCTGATCATGCATCTAAAGAGGGATTTTATACGTTTGTCACTGATGGACTAAAACGTAACGGTAGAAGAGATCTCTGACTGCATAGATTTAGTGGCAAGTGGTTATATCTAAGCAACATGATCATCGCCCAGACAAGTCGTCAACCTGGGAAATTTCAATAATGGTCATATAAGTTGCCGCAGAGCGAGTGAATCTCACTCTGGGCAGCCATCTCAAGCAGATCGTTGCCATCTAGGCAAAGTCATCATAATCTTGTCACAACCACGGCCGCAGGGCTCTGTTTACGATTTCGCGCTGCTCTGCTGGACTCTGCCAAATTCGTCGCCTCGTCCTGCTGTACTGCCGGTGAACTTTGGAGCCGTTCTCGACTACATGTGACAAACTCGGAAATATTTCATGGGAATCTGCGTCATGATGCCAAATGTCGTGGAACATTCTTCGCTTCATCTGGTTTGTGGTCTAGGGGTCTAAATGCCGTCTATGATAGTCGCTGAACTTGTGGACCGTCAGGGGTCAGTTCCTTCTACATCGTTTACTTTGTTGTGGACTATAATTATTCCAGGACTCAAAGATCTGGCGATTTAAATTATATTAACTCTGGATGACCACGATGTATTATAACTGTAAAAGTGTTTATTTATTGCTGTAGGTTGCATACAGGATTCTAACTTATAACAACGTGTGTGAATTGAAGTGTATGTCTAAAGAAGCGATTCGTTGACATCTTGGGTCATAATCGAGTTCCGTCTGAGTAGTTTTGTGCACAGACTGCATTCGTTTAAGCAGAGAGAAGGACAGCTGATGCTGATAGTCGGAATAAGAGTCGAGCACGCCGTTTTCAGAACTGTGTTGCCTGGGTAGCTGTAGGAAGTTCAGTATCCAGCAAGGAACCAGCCTCTATCAAGAACTCATTGGGCAGCACGGCCCAAACAACAAAAGACTAAACATATTCAATCCGACCTTTACAATTTAAACTGTAATAGTTATTGTATTTTGTGTTGTTCCAAGTATAATTGTTGTAAAAGTTTGTATAACAAATTGTTTGAGGTGCCTGGAGGAGGGCACTGTTACCATTCCATTTTCAGAAGGACGACTGTAGTGAACACACCAGAGACATCGAGACTCTCACTAAGAACTCCCGAGAGACCTCCAAGGGAGACTAATGATAGAGTATTCATGGAGAATAGACGTAAACGTTAATATGGTGAATTTCGTTCGGTTGTAGTATAAATTAGAACAGCTCGCCAGAGAAGGCGAAGGTCCCAAGAACTTGCACGCTGACAGCATTGTTCTACCCCGTATCTCAGCGTGCCAGAAGAAGTGAGCATGTGTCTGCAGAGACGGACCATTCCAGAAGGCACGAAAAAAAAGCTAGGGAAAGCGGATGCAAGTCACTACACCCGTGACGGAAAAGTCTCTTAAGCTGCCTATAGCACTACAAAGACCGCCATGGACCAGTTCCGAGACACGCCAGGTGATACACGATTGTAAGGTAAAACTAAACCCAAGTGGTTGTTTCATGACATGACCAACAGTTACAGTTGCTCTTCTTGTCAGGGGATGGTACATTCTTTGACTGTAACTCGTATAAAGAAGTGGCTGATCCCATTAACTGAGTTTCCATAAAATAAGCTAAATTAAGCTTTTTCATTGGTACCCTGTATCAGTTCAAGCAAGTGACTCGACGCTTCAGTTGAAAAGAACACGAGCGATTTTCCTTTCCAGAAAGCTTATGGTCCGTATCTAATGGGCCCGTCTGTTGACAAGAGGTTGTATCTCAAGCTTCCTCCTTTTTCGCAATCTGCAGTACCTCAAAGCCTCTGGGACAGCGTAGTCGTTATAGCGCCTTCTGTAAGCTGATACACAGTCTAATGGGTGGCTGCGGCGAAGGCCAGAACCCGCCTGTAGTGTTTGACGCACAGTGTCTTGGTAGGTGGGCAGGGTGTTAGGAGGGCAGCCACCTGTTGCTGTGCCGCTCCGGGGCCATACATCTCGCGGTTGTGCCGAAAGCCCTGCAGGGCCCTACACTGCGGCACGGTTGGGCCGCACCTGGAACATGGCCGCCCAGCCATAAGACGCACTTCACTGCCTGAGGAGAGGGACGCCATGGTATCGTGCTCTTAGTAGGCTGTTTAGGTTTTTATGTTGGTAACGCCATGTAGCGCTCTATATGAAAATCACTGACTGTGCTGTGTGCAGTCTGTGGCTGATTTGCATTGTTGGAATTTGCTATTGTAGTGTTGGGCAGTTGGCTGTTAACAGCGCGTAGCGTTGCGCAGTTGGATGTGAGCTGCCAGCAGTGGTGGATGTGGGGAGGGAGATGGCGGAGTTTTGAGAGCGGATGATCTGGACTTGCGTCCATCAGAGACAGTAAACTTGTAAGACTTGATGTCATGAACTGGTATATATATATATATATATATATATATATATATATATATATATATAATGACTTTTGAATATTATTAAGGTAAAGTCTTTCATTTGCTAACTATGCCTATCAGTAGTTAGTGCCTTCAATAGTTAGGATCTTTTATTTAGCTGGCAGTATTGGCGCTCGCTGTATTGCAGTAGTTCGAGTAACGAAGATTTTTGAGAGGTAAGTGATTCATGAAAGGTATAGGTTATTGTTAGTCAGGGCCATTCTTTTGTAGGGATTATTGTAAGTCAGATTGCGTTGTGCTAAAAATATTGTGTGTCAGTTTAGTGATGATCAGAATAAGTAAAGAGAGAAATGTCTGAGTACGTTCAGTTTTGCTCAGCTGTTTGAAAATCAAATAACGTAAGGGGTTTACTTGTACAGTAATTCACTAATTTTTCTAAGGGAATGTTTCAGTGTGTATGCTACGCCGACGTCCCCAAGGTAGTGCTCGTAGCATAACATTTTGTTGCTTTAGTGTTTTCACGATACCGCTGAAAGGAACCAAGCAGTTATATATATATATATATATATATATATATATATATATATATATATATATATATATATCCTTGAAATTAATATTTCTTCCTTGAAAACTGATTCCTCATGCAAAGATTCCAGATGCAAAATGTAAGATATGAACTGTACCGTCTTGTCCACATCCGAGTCAATACAGGTGAATTTTCATCAGAACTTGTTTTCACTGTATTTTTACCGTAAGATGGAGTGAATAGAAACAATGCATCGAATACAAAGAAAACTTACAAAAACATTCTATGCTGTCATGTTGGAGGCCAAATGGGAATATCATTCAAAGCTCTGTTTGTCTAGCTTGGTGAACCGATCTAACAGGGAAATTATTAAATTTATAGTTATCCACACTAGTAGTTGATATTTTCTTCACTCTATGACAATGCAGTTCTGAATCTGCTTACTTCGAAGTTGGTCTGTAGGTATCAGTCTGAAATGAGTTGTTTTAACTTCATGGAAATTAAATTGGCAATCCCATTTCATCGGTCAGAAGTTCATGCTTTAAATAGGCTTTACTCTGATATGTGTTGCGTGGTGCGGTGTGAATGGAAATGAGAAGTTTTGATTTTTCTTATGTTACAGAAGCACGAGCTAGATCCCAAATCTAATTATAAATTTAAAATTAGGCCAAGACCAACAATAAAATATATTTTTTATTTTCATATTTCTTTTTAAAACTATTCTTTTTTTAAATTTGATAACTGTTTCCATCCATCCGATTTTACGGCAATCATTTTAACACCAATGCTACATTTCGTAGCGAATCTCTATGGTGTTGTGATGATGCAAATATAAAGGTTGCTTTACACGTCTGTCAACGCAATGACCCATTTTGTGTAACAAGAGAAGAGAAAGCTCTCTGTTGCTTGAATTCCCTTGTTAACTTGTTGCAGGAACAAAACAGTACATGTGATACCTATACGAGAACTGAAAACTTCCGTTTAACTCCTCTCGTTCCGTTATGGAGTTCTGCTAAACAAACTGATCCGCAGTCGGGTATGAAAGTGCATTTCACTGAATCTGGTATTGGAGTAAGCAGTTCGTTGCAGCTGTCAATATCTACATCTACATCTACATCCATACTCCGCAAGCCGCCTGACGGTGTGTGGCGGAGGGTACCTTGAGTACCTCTATCGGTCCTCCCTTCTATTCCAGTCTCGTATTGTTCGTGGAAAGAAGGATTGTCTATATGCTTCTGTGTGGGCTCTAATCTCTCTGATTTTATCCTCGTCGCCTCTTCGCGAGATATACGTAGGAGGGAGCAATATACTGCTTGACTCTTCGGTGAAGGTATGTTCTCGAAACTTCAACAAAAGCCCGTACCGAGCTACTGAGCGTCTCTCCTGCAGAGTCTTCCACTGGAGTTTATCTATCATTTCCGTAACGCTTTCGCTATTACTAAATGATCCCGTAACGAAACCCGCTGCTCTCCGTTGGATCGTCTCTATGTCTTCTATCAATCCTATCTGGTACGGATCCCCCACTTTCCTGTTGTACACATGGACTACAGGCTTACTGATTAGCAAGTGGAATACAGTGTATCATTACTGTGGTAACAAAATACTCGTACAGTAAAAATATCGTATAGTATAGTATAGTACCGCATTTTGGGGCCAGTCTTCCTTCCATGTCGACTAATAGGCCGGAACTATCGGGTTTTCTTGCGGGTGACTTTGCCTCTCCTGCTGGAAGAAGTGACGTTAATGATTCGAAGGGTTGTGTGGCTGCTACATGATAGTGCTCCAGCCTACTTCGCTGATAACGTCCGGTGTCTTTTGGTAACATTATTATCGATCCGTTTGGTTTTAGGGAGACGCAGGCAAATCCAAGTGTAATTTTACGCACTGATTTTATTTTAATATGTAGGCTACTGCACCGCTGCCTTGTGAAATACTGAAATATTGCAAACCGAGTGTTTTGCCACTCTCCAAATAATGACTCCAGTGCTGACGTTAAACTGCTATTGATATGTAATTATGCTAATGGACGAAACCGGAACGCCTTTCCCATTCGCTTTTTGTTACAATTTTGCCCGTAATTAGAAACTATCACAACAGATTGTAGCATAAAAACAACAAACGGCAGCACTTACACGAAATTCAACTGTAATTAAGAACTAAATTGATTAACGAAACAGCAACTGAGCTCATGTAAGGCCAACGATGTAAAGTAATTTGTCTTGGCTAAAATAGGGGTGGGTGATAGGCGATAGTGTTATCGATATAACGATAGTTTAAATCTATCGAAGGCCTTATTTGCTGATAACAGTACGTATCTATTTCTCGTCGTTTCGTTGAAAATCAGAATATCTTTCGGTTTCACTACACGGAAACTAGGTCGTGTGTGATTTCATTTACACGATAGGGGGTTTCCAGCCCCCCCGGACCCCTTTCTGGCTACGTTCTTGGGTAAACGAACGATTCTCTGCCTGTTACGAGCAGAAGCAGGTCGGGAATTACACTGAGAGACACGAAAGCAAACTAATAGAATTGAACGTCGCACGTAGTCTGGCGGATCTACGGTAGACAGATCAATAAAATACTCGAGATTTAGGTGCGCAGTTGACGATATAGAATTACATGAGCTGCATGAATACTTGTGTGTCAACTCAGTAGTGTATGGTAAATTTCAAAACGAGTCAATTTCGTAGTCAATATCAGTGGGCTGCTATAAATGAAAATTAGAGAGTTGTCAAAGCAGCATATTACATCTCCTCTAGGAGCAGATATCAGCATAGCTGCAATCAAAATGTTCTGTTTACAAAAGAGCCTTTTTTAGTCTGACACCAGTATGTAAAGTCATGGTAGTCACGAAATTACACAGTGCACTTCTTCAGTGCGATCATACCCTGTTGTTTCCCATTTCTTTCCCACATATTTCTTTATATTTTTTCCATTAAAAAAGTTGTATTCCCAGCATCAAACGACGTTTTGTGTTTCTGAGTTTTTGGTCAGTTCTTCAACTTACTTTCAGTAACACGATGAGTACCAAGTGATTATGCTTGACAAACATTTAAATCTGCTTAATACTTTTTAGTCTTCAGTGTGAGGCAGATACTTCAGGCCCATAGAGGTCCCTAACCCCATACTGATAGTGCCGAATATTTGTGCCTGTGACTTTTTATCATCATCATCATTTAAGATTGATTATGCTTTTCAGAGTTCAGTCTGGAGCATAGTCCCCCTTATAAAATTCCTCCATGATCCCCTATTCAGTGCTAACATTGGTGCCTCTTCTGATGTTAAACCTATTACTTCAAAATCATTCTTAACCGAATCCAGGTACCTTCACCTTGGTCTACCTCGACTCCTCCTACCCTCTACTGCCGAACCCATGACTCTCTTCGGTAACCTTCCCTCTCCCATGCATGTAACATGACCCCACTATCTAAGCCTGGTCGCCCTGACTGCTACATCTATAGAGTTCAATCCCAGTCTTTCTTTGATTTCCTCATTGTGGACACCCTCCTGCCATTGTTCCCATCTACTAGTACATGCAATCATCCTAGCTACTTTCATATCCGTAACCTCAACCTTATTGATAAGCTAACCTGCATCCACCTAGCTTTCGCTCCCATACAACAAAGTTGGTGGAAAGATTGAACGGTGCACAGATAACTTAGTCTTGGTACTGACTTCCTTCTTGCAGAAGAGAGTAGATCGTAGCTGAGCGCTCACTGCATTAGCTTTGCTACACCTCGCTTCCAGTTCTTTCACTATGTTGCCATCCTGTGAGAATATGCATCCTACGTACTTGAAATTGTCTGCCTGTTCTAACTTTGTTCCTCCTATTTGGCACTCAGTCTGTTTATATCTCTTTCCCATTGCCATTACTTTCGTTTTGGAGATGTTAATCTTCATACCATAATCCTTACATTTCTGATCTAGCTCGGAAATATTACTTTGCAAACTTTCAATCGAATCTGCTATCACAACTAAGTCATCCGCATATGCGAGACTGCTTATTTTGTGTTCACATATCTTAATCTCACCCAGCCAGTTTATTGTTTTCAACATATGATCCATAAATAATATGAACAACAGTGGAGACAGGTTGCAGCCTTGTCTTACCCCTGAAACTACTCTGAACCATGAACTCAATTTACCGTCAACTCTAACTGCTGCCTGACTATCTATATACAGACCTTTAATTGCTTGCGAAAGTTTGCCTCCTATTCCATAATCTTGTAGAACAGACAATACTTTCTTCTAGGAACCCGGTCATATGCCTTTTCTAGATCTATAAAGCATAGATACAATTCCCTGTTCCACTCGTAACACTTCTCCATTATTTGTCCTCAATTAATACTCGCACTTTCCTTTCAACAATACCTGAGAGGATTTTACCCACAACACTGATTAAAGAGATACCTCTGTAGTTGTTACAATCTTTTCTGTTTCCATGTTTAAAGATTGGTGCGATTACTGCTTTCGTCCAGTCTGATGGAACCTGTCCCGACTCCCACGCCATTTCATTTATCCTGTGTAGCCATTTAAGACCTGACATTCCACTGTATTTGATGAGTTCCGACTTAATTTCATCCAGCCCAGCCGCTTTATTGCACTGCAACATATTCACCATTTTCTCCACTTCTACATCTACATCTACATCTATACTCCGCGAGCCACCTTACGGTGTGTGGCGGAGGGTACTTATTGTACCACTATCTGATCCCCCCTTCCCTGTTCCATTCACGAATTGTGCGTGGGAAGAACGACTGCTTGTAAGTCTCCGTATTTGCTCTAATTTCTCGGATCTTCTCGTTGTGATCATTACGCGAGATATATGTGGGCGGTAGTAATATGTTGCCCATCTCTTCCCGGAATGTGCTCTCTCGTAATTTCGATAATAAACCTCTCCGTATTGCGTAACGCCTTTCTTGAAGTGTCCGCCACTGGAGCTTGTTCAGCATCTCCGTAACGCTCTCGCGCTGACTAAATGTCCCCATGACGAATCGCGCTGCTTTTCGCTGAATCATGTCTATCTCTTCTATTAATCCAACCTGGTAAGGGTCCCATACTGATGAGCAATACTCAAGAATCGGACGAACAAGCGTTTTGTAAGCTATTTCTTTCGTCGATGAGTCACATTTTTTTAGAATTCTTCCTATGAATCTCAACCTGGCGCCTGCTTTTCCCACTATTTGTTTTATGTGATCATTCCACTTCAGATCGCTCCGGATAGTAACTCCTAAGTATTTTACGGTCGTTACCGCTTCCAATGATTTACCACCTATGGCATAATCGTACTGGAATGGATTTCTGCCCCTATGTATGCGCATTATATTACATTTATCTACGTTTAGGGAAAGCTGCCAGCTGTCGCACCATGCATTAATCCTCTGCAGGTCCTCCTGGAGTACGTACGAGTCTTCTGATGTTGCTACTTTCTTGTAGACAACCGTGTCATCTGCAAATAGCCTCACGGAGCTACCGATGTTGTCAACTAAGTCATTTATGTATATTGTAAACAATAAAGGTCCTATCACGCTTCCCTGCGGTACTCCCGAAATTACCTCTACATCTGCAGATTTTGAACCGTTAAGAATGACATGTTGTGTTCTTTCTTCTAGGAAATCCTGAATCCAATCACAAACCTGGTCCGATATTCCGTAAGCTCGTATTTTTTTCACTAAACGTAAGTGCGGAACCGTATCAAATGCCTTCCTGAAGTCCAGGAATACGGCATCAATCTGCTCGCCAGTGTCTACGGCACTGTGAATTTCTTGGGCAAATAGGGCGAGCTGAGTTTCACATGATCTCTGTTTGCGGAATCCATGTTGGTTATGATGAAGGAGATTTGTATTATCTAAGAACGTCATAATACGAGAACACAAAACATGTTCCATTATTCTACAACAGATTGACGTAAGCGAAATAGGCCTATAATTATTCGCATCTCAAATGTGATCGTATTTCCATGATCATTCCTGTCCCATTGTACATCGAAATCTGAAACATTACTGGTCGTATTTTCACCTACATTGAGCAACTCTTCAAAATATTCCCTCCATCTGCCTAAGGCATCAACATGATTCACCAGCAGTTTTCCTGACCTGTCCATAATACTTGTCATTTCCTTCTTACCTCCCTTTCGATGACTGCTAATTACACTCCCGAATGGTTTTCCAGCAGCGTGACCCAAAGTCTCCAACCTGTTTCCAAAGTCTTCCCAAGATTTCTTCTTGGATGCTGCAATTATCTGTTTGGCTTTGTTTCTTTCTTCAACATAACTTTCTCTGTCTACCTGAGTTCTAGTATGTAGCCATTTTTGATACGCCATCTTTTTCCTTTTACAGGCTGCCTTGACTGTGTCATTCCACCAAGCTGTTTGCTTCATCCTACCTTTACACACTACTGTTCCAAGACATTCTTTAGCCACTTCTAGTACTGTGTCCTTGTACCTTGTCCATTCCTTTTCCAATGACTGTAATTGACTCTATTCAACTAACTGGTACCTTTCTGAGATCACTGTTATGTACTTGTGCCTGATTTCCTTATCCTGAAGTTTCTCCACTCTTATCCTCCTACATATGGACCTGACCTGCTGCACTTTCGGCCTCACAATACCAATTTCACTGCAGATTAAATAGTGATCAGCGTCATCAAAGAATCCCCTGAATACACGTGTATCCCTCACAGCCTTCCTGAATTCCTGATCTGTTATTATATAATCAATGACAGATCTGGTTCCCCTGCCTTCCCAAGTATACCGGTGAATGTTCTTATGTTTAAAAAAGGAGTTTGTGATTACTAAGCCCATACTGGCAGAGAAATCCAAGAGTTGTTTCCCGTTCCTGTTAGCCTCCATATCCTCTCGAAATTTACCCATAACCTTTTCATACCCTTCTGTTCAATTTCCAATCCTGGCATTAACATCACCCCTGTCCTTGTCCTTTACTCCAACAACTACGTCACTGAGTGCGTCATAAAAACTATCCATCTTATCTTGATCTGTCCCTTCACAATGCGAATATACTGACACAATCCTAATTTTCTTGTTCGTTTACGTACCTTATTGCAACTACGCTGGATTCCATTTCTTTCCTGATGTAAGGCCCTACGCCCCATTGTGCTATTCCTGCTTTGAATCCTCACAGGTAAACCTTGTATTCTCCCACTTCCTCTTCTTTCTCACCCCTTACCCGAATGTCACTAACAGCTAAAACGTCCAACCCCATCTTACTTGCATCCTCTGCCAACTCTACCTTCCTCCCAGAGTAGCCCCCATTGATATTAATAGCTCCCCATCTCATTACCGTTCGTTTGCCGAGTCGTATCTTAGGAGTCCCTGGTTTGTCAATTAGAGGTGGGACTCCGTCACCTCCAAAGGTCCGAGGCATTTTGCTCTGTTTGTTGCCAGCATCATATTTAAAGTACCGGGGAACCAGGTTGCTAGCCTTACTTGCCCCGGGTCCCATTGGGTTTTACCCCTAACGGTTGAGGGACTAACCGGTGGATTTGGTAGTCTTTGCCGTATGAGCACAAAGGTGACCACGACTCAGAATATGTCCGAGATGCCCAGCCTTACTCCAAAGTAACTGGTATCCTGACTGCCAGGACCACTTACTTGGCCACTCATACATTGCCCGTGGTTCATGAACTAGGACATGACAACAGGAACCCAAACCATTTTAATACCTTTGAAAACATTTGTAAAATTTGACATGAAAAAAGTGGTGCGCATACAACAGATAATTGTAATGAGGTGAGCTAGTCATTTTTCAACTATTTATTGCATGTGACCCACGTATTTCGTGTTAAATTGTACAAGTACTTTCATAGCTATTATTAAAAATTCACAAGCACAAATTTTCTGGCCTATCTGTATGTGGTTAGCAGTCTGTATGGGGCTCAGAGAAATTATTTCATACTTTTGGTGTGTTTTAAGAACGTGTTATATTAAATGATTTTTAATTTAAATAATTTCTCTGCTTTTTGATATTATGTATGTGTCTAGTAGATTTTAAATATTTTGATGAGATTACAGCAGGGGCATATCGTAAATTTCAGGATTATTCCTGTTTCTCTTCCCCAGAGTCAACGTATACAATGCTCCCTCCTACGATTATCTAATAAAAAAACCTCTAAGGTAAAAATTGTGGAGAATCGAACACACGAGGGGTCTTGCCAGAAACTTACCACGAAACATTCGCAAATGCAACATGAAAAGGCGGAAATAGCAGAGGTACACAAAGTCTCCTCCACCACACACCAGACACGAAAGTGGGTTATGAGCTGTGTAGAAAGAATCAAGTCGCTAGCTCACCGAAAAGTCAGTTGAAATCAATTACAAAATTTATGCCGAACAAACAGACAAGAAAGCGATCTAATAAAAATGTGTTAAAATGTACACGCATGCTGTCAAATAATAAACAATGAAGCTATAAATTTTCATTGGTATATGAAAATTAAAAAGCTTTTTTCGTGGTTTGCTATTTGACTACTGGCTAAAAATTCAGTTACGAATTTTTTTCTCTTTGTAGCACTACAAAGACTCTTCGTACATTATTTTGCGCGAATCAGATTTTATTCGTTTCAAAAGCATTGGCGTGTTTCCAGCATAATATCTGAGGTATTATTTGCCACGCATATCTGCTGCAGTAGCTAAATAAAAAGGTCCATGCTAACGTCAACCGCTAACTTCGTTATGAAAGGGATGAAAAACACTCCACTACAGACTCAGCCTACAGCACAAAAGGGTTCATGATACGAGTGGTATAGTCAAGATTAAATCATAAACTTACGTAAATACAGGATGAACATAAATAAAAACTATATATATATAGTAGGGCTCACGGGCCACTAGACCACCTGCTTCTTCTGTACGAATGCACAAACAGTGCCCGAACTCTAACGGGAATGGGCAACACGCCGCGAGTAATAATGGGCGGGGGCACTGCGAATGTAGTGCGGGACAATACGTTGAGAATGTGGGTTTCGCGCGAAGCGTGCCAGAGATAAATCGCTGCAGTCGCGCTATCCTCTGTGTCCTCGATGTCTCAGATGGATAGAGCGTCTGCCATATAAGCAGGAGATCCCGGGTTCGAGTCCCGGTCGGAGTACACATTTTCATCTGTCCCCGTTGACGTATGTCAACGCCTGTAAGTAGCTAAGGATGTTCATTTCATTGTAATTTCATAAATAAAAACGACAAACTGTAGTAACGGATTCCTGACTGGAAATGGAGGAAGAAAAATGTGGAAAAGCATCGTTGCCACGATGGATGGCGCTAACGATTGAGAGTTCCTCTGAAAACGTGTCGAGTGTTCCTTGTGTGTTGCTGGCTATGTGGTTGATGAAGCGTACTGCAAGCAGCAGAATGGTCCAATATTCATATTGAGAGCAATTCGAGATGGTGATTGTGTGCGGCGAAGCAGATGGAAACGGTCGAGAGGCAGCAAGGCTACACCAAAGCAAGTACCGACACAGATACCAACCACATCACAAGCCATTTCATGCCCTTCTTGGGCGTTTGTGTGGTCATGTGTCCTTTCAGACAGACGAACGTGCAGGGAGGCAACAGACTGCGCATACACCAAATTTGAAGGACCGGGTTCTACAGGATGCTCAAAGGAACCCTAGCACTCTCCTGCCCCACAGGCAAGTGGCCCCGCCAACGACTATGTGTAGTATGCGTATCCTGCTTGACAACCGCTACTATCCCTGTCAACTGTAATCCCATGGAGGACACTTTCAACATCTGTTGTGACGTGCAGCTCTGTGCGGTGTTCCAGGACCATTTGTTTCCGTTACATGCTCACCGTCCATTTCCGGATACATGTTCATGGCACCTTTTTCTCCAAATTCCATTCAGGAAGCCGTCCTTCCAGTTTGTCGGTTTTGTTAATGTTCACCCTGTATATGAAAATAACCATCTCACATCTAAGTCTTCGACTTTCTTTCCTTACGACAGGGATGTAACGAGGCTATGTGTAACTGAGGAATTGCCCCTGGCACCCGAACGAAAGAAAACTGGAAAAACAGAAAAGAAAACGACAAGGAAAACTAGTTAAGTCGATCAGACAAGTGAAGTGGTTCTCTAAATTAAGAGAATCAAGGTGGGTATTGTAAATCATTCCGACATAAAGAAAGGCGAATCATTTAGTTATCTGCATTTAGCAGACGATGCAGTTTTCATTGCGTCTCAAGTGCTCGTAAACGAAAGCAGACGTCACGCTCCCCGTTAATGATCACAAATACGTTGCAATAATATGACTCAGACTGAAATGGTTTACATTTATCAATACGTTCAAAGAAGGTGCTCTTTCCACACAGTACTGAAAGATAAGATTGGTAGCGACGGGAAGTAAGTAAATAACAGTCCGAAGTCAGTCTTTCGACTTCTATGGAAACAGCTACTCCCATCAGCAACTTCTCCGAAAGTCTTCTGAGGATGAATGATTAATACTTGAGTAAAATCAAGGATGTAACGACCGAATCATGAAAGGTTGCCAGGATAAATGTGAATATATTAGCAATAAGCCTTGTAACTTTAGTAGAGACGTACAGCGCAAGCCGCTTTCGTCAGTACGTTAAGAGGTCACACGCAATGTGAAACCGCTGATTTCAAACTCACTGACGGCGAACTGGAGATAAGACCGACACGGTAACATAGCATCTGTAAGCAAACACCTCCAAATGTCGTACACAGGTGCCCTCAAAAGTCAAGCCAAGCAGAGTTCCAGCCAGGAGTAGTACGAGCACCGGACGGAGCATCTCGGGTACCAGAAACATGTATCAGGAGGTAGGAGACTGGACAAGAAAACTTGGGTGCAGTGTAATGCGATTGAGGATACAACCTGTAATGGCTTAAACACGGAGGCTGAAGCACCTTATTTAATTCTACATAAGCAGAACCCACACTTTCAAATGGCATTTCATTCCGCTTATATAATACGTATGATTTAAACGGGACATTAATGTTGCTACAAAAATTCATATAAATGTCTGACATTTGTCTATAATTATGTCCTTATAAAAATGTATTATTTCTAATGGCATGTGCTTGGAAAACGTTTGTTGGAAGGCGCCATGGTGATGCACTGGACTCTTCGAACAATGTCTATACGAGCGAATACACAGGTGACTTGGCACAGAAACTAGTTAGGTGATCGCATAATTTTTAGTATTGTGATATTTTGTAAAATTCATGCCTCTCCAACAGAAACTGCCTCAGAGAAACCTTGGCATACAGTGTACATGACTGGTTTACATTACATCACCATGAATGTAGTGTCGAAGATCTCCAATATACACATGCCTTTGGGAATTTATGTTAAGCGTATATAGAGATGAGCAATTAATTTGATACTTGGTTTTTCGATGTCACGTATTCGCGGAAGTTAAACACCTTTCGATGACTTTCCTTTTCAGAGATATAGATGCCCGACCTCCACTCCGCTTGTCACCGCTTCATGACTATGAATCTGAAGTCCTCGAAGGTGCTCTTTAAGTTTTGGAATTTGATCAAAATCTGATGGGGCCAATTCGGGAGTGTATAGAGAATGATCGATGACAGTGAACGTAAGGCGCCGAAATGCTACAGATCCCGCAGCGCCGGTGTATGATCTGGCATTGCCATACTGAATCAGAGGATACTCCATATGTCGACGAACTCTTAGAATTTGAAATTCTATTACAGCATGCAGTTTCTCACACACCTACTTAGTTACGTTAGACACCGCCATGTTACCCGCGACAAGTCGATGCCTTCTAGCAGCTGAGTGCTGAAAATATGTCTACATGAGGAATAAAGATGTATAATGTCGATAACATTTATCTTATTTAAAAAGCTCTGCAAGTTTTTACAAGACTTTGGAAGCATTACTTTTCAGCAAACCCGCTATGAGTGAGAGTTGCCTCAGTGTGTATTCTATTTTCGTTTTTCTAAAGCGTAATAATTCAAGAAACGTACAACTTGGATAGAGCTGCATCTAACAAGACTTAGGTAAAGTAAAAATTTACTGTCAGACCTATGAATGTCTACCAACAACCCAAATTAATAACCATTCTAATGGTAAACATCATGCGTGGTGTTTGAACAGCCAAGTCTTAGGTCAAGAGAATTACGCTCGACGTGTAATGGTCTTGTTTCGTGCCAATCTTACTATAATAAAATTAATCGCAAAGTATTTAGCGTGTCTGCAGTCGTACTTTGGTATATATTTTTCAAACTGCAGCAATGCTTACTGCAATGAAACTATACTTTTCTACATACTTTTTCAAGTCTCAAACATCTATGATGTATATACGCAGACTGAAGCGACGAATGGTAATTTGTATCAAGTTCGGGACTAGAACCCAGGTCTCCTGCTAATTAGGCAGATGTGCTAACCACTGAGCCATTTGCCAGTTTGCATATATTCATCGTAGACGTTTGAGAGTTGAAAAGGTCTCTGGAACCATAGAGCTTCATTTCATTAGAGCACCTATGCCTGGGTTTTTAGGCAGGATCCTCATTTTGATTTGATGGTGAGATGCTATTCCAATACTGCCTCTACAATGCTGTCGAATTTACGGAGGAATGTCAAGTTGACTGAGGCGTGAGTGGAACATCTACATCTGCATCTACATCTACATCTACATGGATACGATTATTCCAATCTCGTATAGTACGGAAGGAACAAACATCTATATCTTCCCGTGCGATCTCTGATTTCCCTTATTTTATCATAGTTTTCGCATTCGGAGGAGAAAGATGGTGATCGAAATTTCGTGAGAAGTTTCCTCCACAAATAAAAACGCCTCGTTTTAATCTTTACCAATTTCAAATTCTGTATCATTTGACGGACACACTGTCCCCTATTTCGCGAAGATAGAAAACGTGCTGGCCTTATTTAAACTTCTCCGATGTAGTCCTTCAGTCAAATCTGGTAAGGATCCCACACCGAGCAGCAGTATTCTAAAACAGAACGGACAAGCGTAGTGTAGGCAGTCTCTTTAGTAGATCTGTTACATTTTCTAAGTGTCCTGCCAATAAAACGCAGTCTTTGCTTAGCCTTCCCCACAACGTTTTCTATGTGTTCCTTCCAATTTAAGTTGTTCGTAATTGAATTTCCTAGGTGTTTAGTTGAATTTACGGCTTGTTTTACCGAGTAACCGAAGTTCAACGGATTCCATTTAGCACTCATGTGGATCTCACACTTCTCATTATTTAAGGTCAATTGGCAATTTTCGCACCATAGAGATATCTTTTATAAATCGTTTTGCATTTTGTTTTGATCATCTGAAGACTTTACTAGTCTATAAACTACAGCGTCATCTACAAACAACCTAAGACGGCTGATCAAATTGTCTCCAAAATCGTTTATTGATAAGGAATAGCAGGGGCCTATAACACTACCTTGGAGGACACCAGAAATCACTTCCGTTTTACTCGATTGCTTTCCGTCAATTACTACTACCTGTGACCTTTCTGACAGGAAATCACGATTCCAGTAACATAACCGAGACGATATTCCATAGGTAGACAATTTAACTACAAGCCGCTTGTGTGGTAGACTGTCAAAAGCCTTCCGGAAATCCAGAAATACGGAGTCAATTTTAAATCCCTTGTCATAGCACTCAGCAATTCGTGCGAGTTAAGAGCTAACTGTGCTTCACAAGACGATGTTTTCTAATTGCGTTTTGACTGTGTGTCAATAGACAGTTTTCGTCGGAGTAATTCATAATGTTCTAACAGAATATATGTTGCAAAATCCTGCTGCATATCGAAGTTAATGATATGAGACTGTAATTTAGTGGATTACTACTACTACCTTTCTCGAATATTCGTGTGACCAGTGCCACATTCCCGTCTTTGAGTACGGATATTTCATCGAGTGAACGGTTGTATATGATTGTTAACTATGGAGCTATTGCATCAGCATGGTCTGAAAGGAACCTTACTGGTGTAAAGTCTAGACCAGAAGACTTGCTTTTATTAAGTGATTTAAATTGATTCTTTACTCCGAGGTTATCTACTTCTATGTTACTCATGTTGCCAGCTAGTCTTGATTCGAATTCTGAATATTTACTTCGTCTTATTTGGTGAAGGAATTTCGGAATGCTGTGTTCAGTAAGTCTGCTTTGGCAGCACTGTCTTCGATAGTATCTCCATTGTTATCGCGCAGAGAAGGCATTGATTGTGTTTTGCCGCTAGCGTACTTGACATACGGCCAGAATCTCTTTGGATTTTCTACTCGGTTTGGAGACAAAGTTTTGCTGTGGAAACTATTATAAGCATCTAACATTGAAGTGTGCGTCAAATTTCAAGCTTCTGTAAAAGTTCGCCGATCTTGGAGATTTTACATCTGTTTTAATTTGGCATGTATATTTCGCTGTTTGTGCAACAGTGTTCAAACCCGTTTTGTGTACCGTAGGGGATCAGCTCCGTCCTTTGTTAATTTATTTGGTACAAATCTCTCAATTGCTGCTGATACTATTTCTGTGAATTCAAACCACATCTGGTCTACACTTACATTCTTAATTTAGAAGAAGTGGAGATTGTCTCTCATGAAGGCCTCAAGTGTATTTTCTTCTGATTTTTTGAACAGGTATATTTGTAATTTATTTTTGGAGGATTTGGGAGTTACAATATTCAGTCTCGCTACGAGAATGTGTTCCCTAATCCCTGTATCCGTTCTGATGCTCGTCATTAACTCAGGATTATTTGTTGCTAAGAGGTCAAATGTGTTTTCACAACCGTTTACTATTCGCGTGTGCTCATGAACTAACTGCTCGAAATAATTTTCAGAGAATGCGTTTAGGACAATTTCGGATGATGTTTTATACGTACTTCCGAAATTAAACATGTCTTGTGGTCAACAAAGTTTTGATTGAGGTTGTAGTCGCGCTGTGGTAGTCTGTGCAGTTGTGCAAAGGCACTGTGCCAGGGTGTCTTAGTGGTTACCGCATATGCCTACTGAGCAGCGGACCTGGGTTCAAATCCAAACTTTGAAACAAATTTCGTTCTTTTACGGCCCCTATTGGTGATTCGTCACTCTATATCATTTCTTTGTCAGAAAGAAACATAATGGTATGATGATAGTCCTAATAATGTGCGGATGTTGTTTGAAGCTGATCCCCACATTTTCTCATAGCATAGGTACAGTAACATTCATTGTGACATGAGTAAATAAACACACACACACACGCACACACACACACACACACACACACACACAAACGCCGAAAATGTGTGCTCGTGGTAGAGAGAGAGAGCGTGTGAGTGGGAGTTGGTGGTGTGTGAGACAACGGCCCACTGTCATCTTTGATTAACCTGTTTTTTGTGTGCTGCTCTTTTCGGCAGCCATAAATGAACCTGCCAGTGGTGTTGATGGTGCCTGCGGTGTACCGCTAATAGGAAGAGGCCACTATAAGACACTTTTTCTTTTATGCTGGACGCTTCCTTGCCTATTCAGTTTATTTTCATGCAATTATCTTGGGCGTCACGTCGCGTGCGGGAGCGACGACGGCGATGAATGGCGAGGCGGACAGACGCAAATTGGGCGTCCCCCGGGACCCATTAGCAGGAACTGTGGCGCACTGTGCACTGAGCAGTAGTAGCTCTGCTTGAAGGCGTCGCCGGGCGCCGGACAGAGGCGCGCTGTTCGTCTATCGGCCCCCCCGGCACAGCGCGGCTCGCTACAGCAGGCGGCCTGTATCGCGTATCGCGTCCTCTGCCTTGTGTTTACGGCCACTGCAACGTCAGCAGAGCGAGGCACAGCATAGCGCAGATAGCGTCGCAAACTGCTGTGCGGAGCCTTCACGGCCCAGGCGTCGCCGACTGTCGGCGTGTTCACACTGGGCTGCTCGTTCGATGAGGAATGTTTACACTGGAGAGACGGTGTGTCCGGCACCGTACGACGCCACTGCACTAGTGCTGTCTAGGAGCCGGCCGGAGTGGCCGTGTGGTTCTGGGCGCCACAGTCTGGAGCCGAGCGACCGCTACGGTCGCAGGTTCGAGTCCTGCCTCGGGCATGGATGTGTGTGATGTCCTTAGGTTAGTTAGGTTTAAGTAGTTCTAAGTTCTAGGCGACTGATGAACTCAGAAGTTAAGTCGCATAGTGCTCACAGCCATTTGAACCATTTTGAACCGTCTAGGACGGTGTCATTTATTCTGAGACAAATCAGTGTCGATAGTGGCGACACTGCACGAAAACATTTGCTTCTAAAGGGGCCTTCACGTCAGTGATAAATATACCGATAGCTACAGCAAGAGGAAGCTGTATCGTTGGTCTCGTTTGAAGAATGAAGCTGTGCACGTACCGCTCCTACGTCAAGGCCGTTGGCTGTTGCATGCCACCCACATTCGTTGTGAACTCCTCTTATTTGACATTACGAATTCGACATGTGTCGATAAACAGAGTTCTAGCATGGAGACTGATGATCTGACCCGAGTGAACTATGTAGTACTTTGACGAGGAGTAGATTAAAGCTCATTGTCGGCTTCACGTGTGTGTCTCATAAATGCCAAAAACGTTAATATGCCGTGAATATGAAACAAAGAAACACAATCAAAATTTTCAAACCTTCTTAAAATGTTTCGATGTATGAGTACAACGTACCGTCACAAGTAAAAAAAACTGTATACAGTTCATACAGTGCAAGTGTCCAGTATGAGGACAACGTACAGTCAAAAGTAAAAAAAAATTGTATACAGTTCATACAGTACAACTGTCCAGTATTGGAAATACTGGGCTTGCATCCAAAACCAGTGCCTTGACACGAATATAAACGATACAAGCAGCCGCAGACAAGTCACATACCTCCTGGAAGGCCTGTTGGGGATTGCTGCTGATATGCAGAGCACGATATGGACCTCATATCTGGGGACCGAGACACATCAGGCATCCATGACCACAACAGCCCTCCGTGTATAGTGGTTCCCGAATATCGGATGCAGTTTATGGTTCAACATTTAGCTTCCACATTCATGTTTATTAAGCAAACGAACACTGATCAATCAGAACATTATGAATACCTTCTTAATTGCTAGGATGTCCACCAAATAACAGCGGCGATGCGTCATGACAGGTCGCCGGACGGAGCTGTCACGACATCTACGCACATAAGTCACCATTTTCCCGTAAATTCCGAGGAGGGACCGATGACCTCTGACGCCGCGTTCAATCACATCCCACGTGTGTTCCATCCGGTTCCCAATTGGCGAGTTGGAGAGCCACCACATCAGTTGGAACTCGCCACTGTGTTCTTCGAACCACTTCATCACACTCCTGGCCTTTTGACATGGCGCATAATTTTGTTGAAAAATGCCACTGCCATCGGGAAACATGTACGATACTCCATGGCCGTCATGGTGCCTTGCATGAGCTCCACTAGATCCATCGATGCCCACGTGGATGTTCCCCGGAGCATAATTGAACCACCACCAGCTTGTCTTTGTCCAGAAGTACACGTGTCAAGTAGGCGTTTCCCTGGCAGACGACGGATGCGCGCCTTCTCGTAGGCGTGGTGAAGAAAGTATTGAGATTCGTCAGATCATGCAATGCTCTGCCACTGCGCCAATGACCAGTGCCGATGGTCATGTGCCCATTTCAGTTGTAGTTTTCGAGGTGTTAACATTTTCACATGCAAGGGTCATCAGCTACGGAGGTCCATCGTTTCGAGTGTTCGGTGCACGGTATGTTCAGACACACATGAACCCTGCTCCGCATTGAAGTCTCAACTGAATTCCGCCATTGTCCTCCCCCTGTCCTGCTGTACGAGCCTACCAAGTCTACGACGTCCAACATCTGTTATGATATGCAGCCGCCCAACCTCATCACACAGTCTGGACGTGATATCCCCTTGGTTTCGCCACTATTTGAAGACACTCACCACAGCATTCCTCTCACACCCCACGAGTCCTGCAGTTTCGGAAGCGCTCGCACCGAGCCACCGAGCCATCACAAATTGCCCTCGGTTAAACTCAGATAGATCGCGCGCCTTCCACATTCTACATGCGGAGAGCACCCTCGCTGATACTAAACTAAACGTAAGTTTGACTAGCAGCCGTTCCTTTCCAGGTGACGCTGCTATCGCCTGGACGGGCTTATGTTTTTAGTAGGTCTGTGGTGTTAATGTTCTGGCTGACCAGTGTACATTTACGACTGCGGTCAGATAGTCTTGCCCGTGAGCTGTTGCATCCGTAGGTACACATAGATCGGAACAGAATGTTTACCTTTCCATAACTATTTGTCTTTTTGTGAAGTCTCTTGCATTGAGACGTTTTTAGACGAAGGCTCTGCTTACAGTATTGTAACTGTTAAGGAGGAGGCCCGCCTTTCTATTTTCCGATGCCGCATTTTACTAGCTTCTTGAAGTCTCTATACTGTATCTTCCGTTATCTCTATGATCCGTCGGCAAATGATCGGCTGGATCTTAGACAAGAGTATACCCCTTCATGAGGGACTAGATATAGGGGAGCATTTTGATACTACAGTATACGGGGCAAACAGCTAAAGTTTATCGTCTCGGCTGACATAATCCAGGGACAGGTTTTGGTGTCTTAGTAGTGGGTTAGAAAACTGTAGTGTTCTCCCAAGACATAGGGCATACAGAAATCTTGCATAGTCTGCACAAAAATACTGCCCTACTCTTTTTAGATTTGATCAAAGGCGGACAATCGGCATAGAACGAGGCCAGAAGAAATGGTGACACGCTTTGTTTGCTTCTTGATGAAGTGTAGGGGATGCTAATGAATCAAAACTAGGTGGCAACAGAAGAAAGTCGATTAACATCCCTTGAAAACATAAAAAAAAAAAAAAATAATTCTTTCCGCACTCTGTGAATTGAATAGGAAGAAACTTGAATTGGTGGTGACTTGCAAAGGTAGTTTTAAAGCGTAGCAGAGAGGTTGAAACAGACAGGCGTCGAATTCGGATCCTGCATTAATGACTGCTGATTTTAGATATTTGGCCTGACTTCGGTTAGGGTTTCAGAATTTTTTCAAACATCCGTTTCAATAAATGCAGAGCCAGTTGATGAGTGTAAATGTCGGAGTCTTAGTTAACTAAAAATCAACGAAATTCTGATTCATTTCAATGAACTGCAGCTTATAAATCATGTGCGTTCCATGTTCAAAATGGAGTAGCTTGTGATGCAACAGCTGCGGCCTTATTACAATGTATTTTCTTCCCTAAAAATTTGTATACATCGATAAGTCTATAATAGCACTTTAATAGGTGTTTCCATATAACAGTTTACCCGTTGTGGTAGACATATCCCCACAAACATCACCTGCTGAAGAAATTGTTTCCTTTTTGCCATATTGAGCTGCTGATGGTGTTACGGAATGGAGTAGGAAGTGACACGGTACCTTGTACCAATTTAGACAGCTGCTTCACGGCGCTGATGTTATGCATGCTTTCAGTATCTTAGGCTGTGCATTGGATACCAGAGGAAAAGATGATTGGCATATCTCAAAACGCTAGGTGGGTTGATAAATAAAACATTATATTGTTGATAAGGACAAATACATTATTAACCAATGCTTAAAGTGGTTGCAGGTCCGCTGAGGCACTTATTGCCTAAAGTAGTAAAATTTTACCCATTGTCATGATGAGTGAGGGCTTGTGCAACACTTTCAGACTTGTAGAATTATCCACATATCGTAGCTTCGTCATATAATCATAGTTTATATACAGGGAATATATTCTCACTTTGTTGGTACATTGGTACTAATGTGTCTCCGTACCTTCGTACCTTTGAAAATCCTATGCTATTAGGCTGTCAACTCACATGTCGGTGTCTCTAAAATTACGTTTGTTCTGCAGTACTCCGTGACAATGCCGTAGCGGTTTCAGACGGTCGATTTAGGAGCTTTGTGACGAGTGTAGCTGACTCCAGAAATCGTCACCAGGAGGCCGAGAACTTGAGACGCCACACTGTGGCCGCCAGCAGGACGGTGTGGCCGTACAGCACCTTCCCCCAGCCTGGAAACTTCGGACGCTAATGAAGACGCAGTGCCTCCGGCATAATTAGTTTCAGGCTGGCAACAGAAATTATGTGGAAACAAGGTGTACTGCAATGTTCTTCGAAGAAATATTTACAGAAACACCTTATGTGGCCTCCGTTATTCCGATTTGGGTTGGTATACAAATCTGTTGTAACTTATTTTCCTTTATGGGGATATTTAACACGCGAACTTCCAAAATAAAGGTGGGAACATAATTCTAGTATTTTATGTGTGCTCCGGATTTCGTGCATTTTATTGCTTTGTGTCATGTGTTACGAAAGGTGTCTGTGGGGAGTGATCCACATCGTAAAGGGATGTCGTTCTATATTGGCTGCAACAAATAAATTTACTTATGCTCACTGTGACTGGTAGTTTAAGGATTTACACCATTGTCGTGCATATCAGTGAACAACAGCAAAGGACGTTAGGTTGTATGTTGTCATCATCTCTCCTCCTACGTAATGTTGCATACATCAGTTAGTGATATTGTGTACGCTACGTTGCATGGAGAAAGAGATAATCATGATCATTCAGTTAACTTGGTTTGTCCTTGGTCCCTGGTCCATGTGTCAGATTACGGCTTAAAATCGATACTGCCAGTTAGTATTGATGATAAAGTATTGATGATAAAAAATCACAGCAGGCAGTATAGAATAATTAAGTTTTATATCTATCAGCTGAAGACTCAGCAGCAGCAAAGTATAATTCAGTACTCTTAAATTCGTTTGGCAATTGATTAGCTACTTGTAAGACAGCCTAATAATTCGAACTGCAGAGTTTTTACTACTATAAATTATAGCCGGTAAAGTATAGAAATTAATGTGATAGGACAGACAGTTTTCTTTCATTTGTATACAATGAAGAAATATTTTGTGGCTTCATATTTTGCAGTCACTCGATAAAAGACATTGATGAAGGAGTCCCACACGCATTTATTCTAAATATTTATTTATGGATATGAGATTACTGCCAGAATGTCATAAAATATTTTGCGAACCATGCAGTACTGTGTAAAAACAACATTCACATTTGCATATAAATTACTAACGAGAATCCGTATCTCTGGACTTATCTTCATTTCATTACAGAATGAAGTAACGGCAACAAATTTTCCTAACCTAGCGTAAAACAGTTGAAGAAGCGTAAAACAATTGAATCACAGTAACATATCTAAAGATAAATTAAGGAAGCATCCAGAAATATCTTTTGCTGTACAGGTGAATACTTGAACGGTCGTTTATTTATGGTTGCTTAATTTGTGGATAAAAATCTGGTTTGTTTGCAATGTTTTCAGTATCCAAATTCGTAACTGACGGGGTGGGGAGAGGGCGGAGGATGATATCTCCTTCCCAAACACATTTGCTTCAAAAAGAAGTTTGAAAACACGAATGTTATGGAAGGAATTGCCAGAAGGCTAGCTGAACGTCGAATCGAAATTGAGGAAGTCTTAGAGAACAACACGTATGATGCTGGACGTGAAATATCCTCCTAACCAATCACTTGCGTAATTGAAGTGCACTGGCGCCTGTTCTTGTGTTAATCTTTTCCCGTCTACAGCGAGCATAAGGAAACTGGGTTGTTTACATAAAATGTCAGTAGCTGTGGCTATATTTCAAAGAAGCAGCTTTTGGTCCGTGGCTACCCCTTTCCCCGAAGAAAAAGGTGAACAGATGTTTTATTACATGACCTTGGTTTTTAGGTAAGCCCACACGTTTTTTAACTCTCATTATTTTCACAAACTGAAACTAGCTTTTCTCAGCAGTAAGCAATTCTAATAGGAAAGTTTGTTTTATATGCAAGAGCAATGACGACTAGCAATCAACTTTTACGGTTTTTTTTCATGAAACGTGTGACCTTTTACATACTTTATCCAAGCATTAAGTATCCTTGGTCTGTGTTGTGCCATGTTTTAAAGTAAATCAAACGTTATTAATATTTTACGTCTTCATTGTGAACATTTGGAGCTTTCTGCCATTAGATGGCTCTGAATGTTAGCTTTTAACGTGGCGCTGTGTAACTTAACTATGTTGGTGTGTGAGAAACAGCGTTTCGTAACAGACTTTCGAAAACGGAGGGTTCTTCCACACCTGAAGCACCTTCTCCTTCACTATGACAATACCGTGCCACATACGAGCGCTGTGACTTCTGCAACAGACCCCTTGGTTCGCTGTCATTATTCATCTTCCATGCAGTCCCGAATTGACCCCATACGATTTTCATCTGTTCCCAAAACTTAAAGGACACGTTACAGGACTGCACTTATATACAGATGAAGCGATGCAAGCAGAGTTAAGGTTGTGGCTCCGCCAACAATGTCAAACACTCTACGATGGCACTATCTACAAATTGGTCTCTCGTTGGCAGAAATGTGTTCATCGCCAGGGTGACTACGTTGAGAAATAAACATTTAGACATGAAGGATAAATACGTAGAATGTTCATAATGATTGTTTAACTTAAAAGCTTCAAGAGAGTTAGGAGGTATTACATTCCAGCACACCTTCGTATGGTTTCGTCCTATCCACAAAAATAGGCTCTTTTTGGATGTGCAGTGGTGTCGTCAATCTGTTAGACAGAAAAAAAAACTGTTTGAAACTGTGAAACGTAAGTTTCTCCCAGCGAAATGATTTTTCATGCAATGTACGGCAATGCACGTTGTTAACGTCTTCGACAACTGCCGACATGACATTTCGACAGGGGAACTCCCTGATATTTCCAAGATAAAAAGTGAAACGAAAGAGCTGCGTGCAATGAAATTTAAAACCTAGTTATGCAGGATATACGAGTAATAGAAAGGCAGCACAGCTCATAAATCACACAACCAAAGATAGCCCACGTCAGAAGTCATTGGTACTGAATTCATTACCAATGGCTGAGATAGTAGCATTAACCCTGTTCCTCTGTTGTTTTATCAGGAAGGGAGCAAGGTTTCAAGAAGAATTTAAGCAAATATTTCCCCCTCTATTTATACAGTCACTTGATTTCTTAATCGCAACTGCTTCCTTAGTAACACTTCTCCCAAAGTTGGGAAAACACGGCAAACTGTGTTTCTATAATTCATTAAATGACCTGTATCAAGACAATGTACTGCGATTGCTTATATTCTCAGCACCTGCAACCGTATCCATAAACCGGTCCTCCTACGTCCTCATTGTATGATCGATGTATGACATGCCGTAGCTGCACGGGATACGATAGAAACCCGCATTATATAAAACAAGAGCGTCTTTTACTGTACCCAAACGGGCCCTAATCTTAGATGGAGGTCGAAAAACACAGATCACATCGCATTTATGCAGAATACTTGTTGGGGATACTATCGTCGTAGGAGAAGGACATAATTAGTCATGGGGTACTCGACTGAAGCACATGAAGTGGGGCTCACTCTTCCTTCTACATGCTTATCGCCACTCCATGCCATTCCCAGCTCCACAAACTGTCGCCCCCGCATCGTCTCTCACAGCCAGCATCTTTCATCCTCATCCATCTACCATAGGTGCTCACTGCATTACACCATTCTACGGTCGCTATTCTGCCAGATCAGCCAAAAAAATTAACTTAAGGGAAAACGGTCTTTTTCGTTTGAAATACTTTTACGGAGAAATGTATCATCTTCAAAAATTGTCCCTTCCGTATCCATCCGTGAAACAGCTATTCGTAACTGCATCATTGTAATTAACAAATTCTTCATACTATATTGGGTACAATTAAACTGAATACAAAACCAAAATTTTATGGAAATCCGTGTATAACACTTAACTCGCGAGGTGACTTTTCTGTATCGTATACCACTAGGTGAGGTCTCTGGGACCCCTATGTTTAAATCGAGTTTTAAGAAAAAAAATCATTTGAACTTTTTATTTTATGCTATACAACATTTATTTTTACAATTATTCTAGTGTTGTTTAAATGCTTCTAGTTTATTTTATTACACTAAACAAAACCTGCAGCATTTTGCTATCTATCACACAAAAGCACATAATTTTCTGTGGTTCTTTTAAATAGTACACACAAATGGACTGTTAGGGTACTCAATTTTACATTCTAAAATATTATACAGTCTCTGTAGCAAATAAATTTCCACATAGAACTAAATTCCACGGTTTAAATTTGATCATAAGTATTCCACTCGATAGCTACAATAAGAAAGTCTGTCAAATTGACATTTATTGCTGGGAACTACATTTTTATCGCCACTCAGAACACATTCGATTTTAACAGACACTTTAAGTATTTCATATAAAAAACAGAGAGATTCCCATCACAACTTTCCTGAAGTTCTTCCTCTGGATGATACTCTTGTTCGATAGCAAAACTGTGATCACTGGCTAATGTAAAATCGGCGTCTTTTTCGTTTTTTTTCTTTTTTTTTTAAATCTGTATCACTGTAAACCTTCCTCCATAGACCGACTAAGAAGTTCATCAAACTAGGGAAAGTTCAAACTGACACATTTAAGCTACACGGTACTCTACTGAAGAAAACAGGTACAACCACACCTATCAAAAAACATCACAAAACATCGTAGGCTTGGGATTGTAAGGAGGGTAGGTGGAGTACAGAAGCGTTCCACCACAACTAGCCTTAGAGAGAGAGTTCCAAATCTTTCGCGCCGTCTGAGAGACCACACCTCGTGAGTTAAGGGTTAACTAGCAAGACAGCCTTTTTATGTTCAGAATAAAAGTATTAAAAATCAGTTAATTGCCTCAATCTACTCAATAATGCCACAAGGAGGGAAATAATATATTGCACTACAAGACAGAATGAACGAACAGCCGATTTCAAAGAAGTAGGCTCCATCATATCGAGCAAGCCTGTAAAAATGTGAACTGCTAATGCAGTGTATGTGCTCAATGGTCTCAACTGTTTTCTTACTTGATCATACAATACAGGCTTCATTGTCAGTGTTTCGGTCCTAGGTTATTTTGTTATTATGAGTATTCCACTGTGGCCAAAGCATGTTTCTGTGATTAGCGTTTCATTTCCTAATTATCCTGACATCATCAGAGGGTTCGAAGACTCAGATATCAGTTTCAAATTTAAACAAGCTCAGGAAACGTACTGTTTATCCATAAAACAGTCCAGTCATCACGTCATCTGACCAGACCAGATTTCGGAGTCCAGCTGACTTGTGTTATGAAGACAGCACGCAAGAAATAAGCTATTTCTTTTATTTAGCACTAAAGGCCACAGCCTGCCCATTTTGGCGCTCGTTTTTACTGTGTTTGTGTTGTCAGAGGATTGAAATGAAGCAAGTTGTTTGCTTTAGTCCTTAATAAAGCAAACAGCACAAAGTATTCTCCACTGGAAGTTCCATAAAGAACATCAGGGCGACTTCGCAAGCTTAAACAGTTCTACCTCCTGAACTTGTTTGAAACTGTTATCTGAGTCTTTATAGCTTCTGATGATGTTACCATAATTACGGAACGAACCATTATACGCAAACACCCTTTCCTCTGAACGGACGCCGGTGGCTTCAAATGGTTCAAATGGCTCTGAGTACTATGGGACATAACTGCTGAGGTCATCAGTCCCCTAGAACTTAGAACTACTTAAACCTAACTAACCTAAGGACATCACACACATCCATGCCCGAGGCAGGATTCGAACTGACTGTGGCGCCTAGAACCGCTCGGCCACTTCGGCCGGCCGACGCCGGTGGCTCCACCTCCGTGTGCTACCTCGGATGTAACGCACGTGGTTCCACTTTCGCAACAGACCAAACTTGAGTAGATCTAACCAGAGCAGTATCCCAGGCTTAGTTGTTGCTGGATTCCATCCCATTATTCTGGACGTAACGCAGGTGAATCCACATCAAAAAATATCCCCAACATTACGCTGGTGAATCCATCAGGAACAAAGTCCTGGATCTGATTCTGGTATATGTACCTCAGGATGCTACTTCACATTTAATGCAGGTTGATTCACCTCCAGATCCTATCCCACACCTACTCTGGACCATAGAGGACCCCGGCGAGAAACTGACAATCAAAATCGCCTAATTGGACTGTATATAGATAAAGTAGTATACAGTCATATCCTCAAATATTGTTATTTACTTCTATTACATACTTACTTCTTGGATCTTCAGTACATACAGAAGCTTTGATAACTGCAGTTCACCAGTATTTCTAAAATTATTTCCATGTTGAATCTTAAGTGAACTGCATGGTTCTTTTTTCTCAGTTGAGAGTCGGAACAAGAGGAACGTGTGATACTGTAGACACTCAGTAGATTCTCTCTGCCTTGTTGGAGGCATCCAAAGCAATGTTGGCTACTAATTAAACTTGGTAGGTTAAGCCATAACAGCATAAATATCCTTGTAGATTTACACGTGGATTAGGGATAAAACACAGTTAATACGAAAAGAAATATGGGAAAGATGAGAAATGTTGTAGCCTCCCCATAAAAAATTAAAATAAATAAATATTATTTGGTTAATGATTCTAATCTTAGTGTAACCTCAGAACAAAATTGGTTCCCATTTATAACCTTCCTACAGAAATTCATTCACATTTAACCTCCACACAAAATTTGTTTCCCATTTAAAGTACCCACAAAATTCTTTTCTCATTTAATGTAAGCTCGAAACAGAAAAGTTCCTAAACCTCGTAATAAAAAAATTAATTCAGTAACCTGGTAAATTTTGGACGACAGCAGTGCTGCGTCATGGCCCTGTAAGATCATTCTGAATAAAAAGCAAAAATTCTTACCTCGATAAAGTCGGCAACTATCTGCTCTTACAACAGCTTTTTCCGGCACAGCTCTGTGCAATGCTGGCCAATACATTTGTCATTTATGATAGAAAGCAACTGATTTTTCTTTTGCAACAATCGGAATGATCATGGATTGGAGAAATTAGTAAATTCTTTAAATTGAAATGAATGCTTGTTAGAAATTACTTTATGTGACAAAGATTATTATTAGGACATTTTTAGAAGATTTACATGGGAGTTCACATAACATTACTAGATATGCGCGAGGCTGCTTTTACCTTATACTATAACGCTCAGGCTACGCCGTCGCTGCACCACGAGCGGCCCAGCCAACACGATACACCAGACTGGTAGCTAGCAACAACTTACTGCTACTGACACACAGTTCATACTGCATACAACACTGCTCTCTGGTCTGAGATTCTCTTATACCTTACATATCGCAGTCAGCTCATACCTCTTACATAACCCTCCCCTGGGGGGGGGGCAAAAATTTGGCAGCGATGGTGAGTCAATTGGACTTCCCATGAGCAACAAATTTTTCTAAAACTTACTTAATTAACTAAGTTGACAGTCACAGAGTATATATATATATATATATATATATATATATATATATATATATATATAAGTGCAGAACATGAAATGAAATAGAGTGCATATGCACTGAGTACAGAACATATCAAGAAATGACAAAATGTATACGCAATGAGTACAAAACATATTAACAAATGACATAAAGTGCACACACACTGTATATACCTCTACCTTTTTTTACAACTAATAAACATATCAAGGAGTGAAATAAAGCGCACACGCACTGTAGAAGTCTTTAGCATTTTTACATAACATATCATGGAGTGAAATAAAGTGCACAAGCACTGTAGAAGTTTTAGCATTTTTACGTAACATATCATGGAGTGAAATAAAGTGCACACGCACTGTAGAAGTCTTTAGCATTTTTACAAGAACTAGGAAAGGAATGGGAAGGATTGCATCATGGTTGTAGCACAGTAGGTTGCACGTAGCTGCACTGAAAGTCCATATCTTTCTACAGAAGCACAACACCAAGTGAGACAATCTCAAGTTCTCTTCCTGAAGTATTTATCAGTGTAGCCAAGACACTGAAATGTCGTATTAATATTGTATGTTATCATTTTGGTAGTACATTAGGTACACCAAATAGTATAACCATAATAACATCTCCATTCTTCAAGGTGGTGGACAGCATGATGTGTGAACACCACACTCTTTCACCAACATACAATTAGTGCAAAAACCAAATATGATGCTCCATGATCATAAGGATGGACAGGACAAACGGATATTGCAGTAATTTCTGGTAATTAGGTCAGAAGGTGAAGGACGTTAAGTCTTATGCTAGCCATCATTGAGAATTGCACTAGTCCATCAACCGATTTAAGTAATTGGTGGCACTCATCGCCTAGTTGCTAAACATTTCTGTACTATGTATGAAGTATTACAGAATAATATTCATAAGTCATCTGATTACAGTGAACATTGGCACTCATAGCCAGTTACAAACCATTTTTATGTATTTTTCAAAAGTGATCATTCAAAACAAGAGTTAATTAATGGCATACCATTTACATAATTCATCTAGTTATAGTAGTCATTGGCACTCATTGACCAGTGACAAATCATCAGAAGTCATCATTCAAAACAGGAGCTAATGAGTGTAGCATCAAGCTACTGGTATTCGTATATAATAGCATGTAAGTGACATAATACAAATTTAAAATATGAGAAACAGTGGCATTCATTGGCCAGTTACTAAACATATAGCAAGTATTGAATATTACAAAACATTTTTCATCATTCAAGTGACAAACGACACATTTAAAATAATTATTGGCACTCATTGGCCAGTTACAAAGTATTCTTATATTTTTATAAAACATTATTCAGTATTATTCAGAAGTCATCACTCAAAATGAGAGTTAATTATTGGCATAGCATTTATAGAGTATAACAAAAATATAATTTACAGAAATTATTGGCATAGTATTTATGCATTATTACAAAACACCATTCAGTATTACTCAGAACTCATCATTCAAGTGACATGGGACATATTTAAAATGTAACACACTGTAACTATTACTCAAGATCTGTGGTTAGAAAACATCATTCAGTATTGCTCAGAACTCTCTTAAACTGGTAGCATTATTTGGGACTGCTAATACATTTTTTTTTTATTTTTTGCTAGCAATGCATTGCGTTGGGATCGATAATTAATTGCTGGGGCATGAAAATATTTGATTTGACTTATTGCTGCAAATAACGATTAGTAACGTCATTCGTCATGAGTCAGCTGTAGCAAGGTTATGAAACAAGTGGAGTATATGTGATCACATTCATGTATCACACACACAAATGGGTAAAAAAAATGCAAGTACTAGAACAGGTTTAATAACTAACTGCCTATAGGACATTAATTTCATGAATAGCTTCTCCTGGAAAAAAATACAAAATGGATTATCAAGCTGAAAGAAGAAACGCATATTATGCTGAAAAGTAGTGAACTTCGAATTAACAGGTAATGAATCGTGTACTCAATATGTATGTACTCTAGCTGTCCTTTCCAAAACATTCAGTCATTATACCATGCGACGTAAGACATACTGTCAAAACGAACTGCAACGAATACTTAAATAACTACACAGCATTTCTTAACTAACAGTAAATATGTAAACTTCATCATTATCCTCATTTGCAAAGAAAAAACTTAAAAGTGTTGCGTTAAGTGGCCATATAAAATTCATCACTATCATCACCTGCAAAGAAAAACTTCATTATTCATATTAGCATATTCTTCATATAACTATTCATCACCATTCATTATCATCTGCCAAAAAGACACTTCATTGCTCATTATTCATATTACCATTTACTTCATACAACTATTCATAGTATAGAGTTTCTTATTTCTAGCATATTTCATCACTAAAACTAAGATGTGTAGATCTCTCTGACAGCCTGCATCAATCGCCTAGTATTCTGAAAGAAAAAATTAGTTAAGACTGCTATCATACGATGTGTGTAGTATATTTTTGTTAGTGTTTGTTAATTCTGATCCATTTACTCTTCTTGACGAGGTATTGCATCTTCTTTCGTTCATTCCGAAGGTGAAATTCCCATTTCATAGTAATCCACTGTGGTTTGTTTAATTTATTTCTTTTACACGTTATTGCTTTCTGAAAATGTTGAATAAGGATTAATGTCTTGCATTTAAATGATATACCCATTAAATAAAAACTGGTTTCTAGTGATATAATTAAGCATACAGCATAACATGACAGAAAACGTATTATGTCAAAAACATAGACAGTGCTGAGGTGCAAAAATGTACACAGAGTATCATAATGTAGTAGCAAAAAAAAAAAAAAAATGAAAATAGTCACGATGTTGAGGTATCATAAGGCAAAATATCAAAGTCAACTGGTGTTTGTTCTATCTTAAAGATTTCGTAGTGCATACAAACAAACAGGAAAACATATCTTCTGGTAAACCTTCCGGGATGTAAGGTCGTGGTCCATGAAACTCTTCATCTCCTAACGTTTCGTACAGAGCTGCGCTGGACATCTTCAGAGGGGTGTTTCTCCTCCGGTGAGCCTTGCCGAGTGACGGGTCGGACGTCTGAGAGCGACTTACATATCAAAGAAAGTGGGGGTTACCAGAGTTACACGTGATATGCAGAGATAATCTTTGTCAGAGATAAAACTTAACTATCGATCGTAATCTCGTCACGGATGAAACTGTCTAGCAATTCTGTAGTGCTACTGTCCAAATATCACTAAGTTTCATGGTCTCTTCTTTCCAATTAAAATTATCCCTATGTTTATATATTTCAATCGCTTCTCTACAAAGCCGTGGGTAATAGTTCGTCGTCGTAGATAAAATTTTTGTTTCGGAAAACTTCACTTGATGATTTACTGGCTGAAAAGCGTGCAGAAAAGCGTGTTCTGCTACAGCCGATTTGTCTGATTTTCCTAATCGGCAAAGACTTCTGTGTTCTTTTAACCGTGTATTTACGCTTCTTTTTGTTGTTCCAACATAAACTTTACCACATGTACATGGAATTTTATATACGCCACTGGCTGATAGAGGAGCGCGTTTATCTTTTACAGACCGAAGAACATGACAAATTTTCTTCGTTGGTCTAAAACCAGGTCTGATATCATGTTTACTTGAAATCTTTCCAATCTGATCCGTTACTTTCTTTATAAAAGGGAGAGAGACTGTATTCTTCCATCGTTTTTCGGACTTGTCCTTAAGATTTTTGTTGTTTGGGTGCAGAATTCTGCTTACTCCTTTCTTTGAGTAGCCATTTTTCTCAAAAGCGTGCTTCAGATGATTTAATTCGACATCTATATACTCCGGCGTGCAAATCCGTGTGGCTCTGTCAACGAGACTTGTAATCACACCTCTCTTTTTTTGTGGATGGTGGTTAGAATTTTTATGTAAGTATCTGTCTGTGTGCGTTATTTTTCTAAAAATCTGTTGTTTCAATCTTCCATCCGTCTGTCTCATAACTAAAACATCCAAAAACGGTATTTTGTTATCATTTTCTCTCTCCATGGTAAACTGGATTCTTGGATTTATATTATTAAGGTAATCAAAAAATTCGCCTAAGGCTTCTCTACCATGTGGCCAGACCACAAATGTCTCGTCTACATACCGATACCAACGAGATGGTTTCTTGTCTGCTTTTTCCAAGGCTGACAGTTCGAATTTCTCCATGTAGAAATTAGCTACTGCAGGACCCAATGGATTACCCATTGCTACGCCATTAAGTTGTTCATAAAATTCATTATTCCACTGGAAATGACTGGAAGTAAGACAATGTCTGAAAAGAGCAGTCAGATCTTCTGGAAAAATATCCGTTATAAAATCCAAAACTTCATTAACTGGAACCATAGTAAATAAAGATACTACATCAAAACTTACTAAAATATCTTCAGGAGTCAGAATTAAACCTTCAATTTTCTCTATAAAATGATATATGAGTCAGTTTTTCCAATATATGGTTGTAAACGAGTCGTTAGATATTTTGCTATTTCCTACGTAGGAGAATTGATAGCACTAACAATCGGTCTCAGAGGAAGGTCCTTCTTACATACCTTGGGTAGGCCATAGAGTCTAGGACACATAACTTCAGTCTTCAATAAAGCTCTTTTTTCTTCTTTTTGAATAGAAGTGGCCGATTTTATCAGATTATTTGTTTTCCGTAGTACGCTGGCTGTGGGATCTTTCTTAAGTTTTTTTGTATTGTCCTGACCTTAAAAGATTCCAAATTTTGCTTTGATAATCTTCTGTATTTAAAACGACAGTAGCATTCCCTTTATCAGCAGGAACAATCACTATGTCTTCATCTGCATTTAAATCTCTCACAGCCTTTCTTTCGCCATTGGTTAAATTACTTTCCAGAGGTTTACTGCGGCATAATACTCTGGTGGTTTCGATCCGAATTACATTTGCAGTTTCTTTGGGGAGAGTACGTATACCTGCTTCTACATTTGCAATAATATCCTCTACAGGATCTTTCGGAGGTGTTATAGCGTAGTTTCCTCCTTTTGCAGAACTGAAATTTCGTCTTGAGATAAAACTCTGTCTGACTTGTTAATAACAATTTCGGGCATCACTATATTATTTGTAGATTCTGCATAAGTTTGTAACTTTTCGAATTTCTTCTTCTGTCTTCTAGTAGTCGTTTCCATCATGGTTTCCATAGATCTAAATGTAAGGCAATCTGTTTTATTCCGTAGGTCTATCTGTATCTTACTAGCAAGGAATAAATGTAACTGCAGTAACTTACGGTCAACAGAATCCACCTCTCGTCTTGTATAATGTATCCTCTCTCGAAGTAGTGCTGCTACTGTATAATCAAATATCCGATGAACACGGGCGGTCTGGAACATCCTCTTCAACTTTAGAAAATTCGGTATGGTAGACGAATCCCTACAACGTAACAAGAAAGTTAAAGTCCAAATTAAATGCGCTCTCTTCTTACGTAAAATTTCCAGGCGTCTGACTGATTTTGAGAATTGCTCCCTGTAGAGTCTTCTGATCATAGTATGAAAGCTTTCACGACCGGATGACATATCTTCTGGTAAACCTTCCGGGATGTAAGGTCGTGGTCCATGAAACTCTCATGGTAGAGAAGCCTTAGGCGAATTTTTTGATTACCTTAATAATATAAATCCAAGAATCCAGTTTACCATGGAGAGAGAAAATGATAACAAAATACTACCCACGGCTTTGTAGAGAAACGATTGAAATATATAAACATAGGGATAACTTTAATCGGAGAGAAGATACCATGAAACTTAGTGATATTTGGACAGTAGCACTACAGAATTGCTAGACAGTTTCATCCGTGATGAGATTACGATCGATAGTTAAATTTTGTCTCTGTCAAAGATTATCTCTGCATATCATGTGTAACTCTGGTCACGCCCATTTTCTACGATATATAAGTTGCTCTCAGACGTCCGACCCGTCAGTCGGCAAGACTCACCGGGGGAGAAACACACTGGTTTTGTTGGACCACGTGTTCAAAAAATTGCGTGACAGTGGAAAAATTTGAGTTCTCATAATTCGGTAAGCTAATTAATTGATCCTTGATTCCACGCTGTGTCGTCTTTGACCAATACGCTGACAAAATAGCATCCTGAAATTCTTCTACCGAATAACATTGTCTCGCGATCGGTCTCATACGAGTTGCCGGTTCGCCTTCCAAAAAACTGCAAATAAATTGAAGTTTATGTGTTACGGGCCAACTCGGTGGAAAAGCAAAGCTAAATTGTTGTATCCAATCCAATGGGTGAATCTGTGTTCTGTCATTTTTAAATACTTTAAATTTTCTCACGGATATAAAATGCTTGTAATCAAAATTATCGTCTCTGTATGTCTGAACAAGTTCAGGATTGTATGATAATCTGTTTGTTTGTGACTGTTCGGAATCTAACTCACGTACTCTCTGTAAATTACCTAAATTATACTGGCTGTGTGAGTCTGACAAATGTTTGGAAAGTGGCGTATGCTGTGATGTGCTAAAGGCTGAAATATTTTTCATCTCCGTCACTTTGTGCTGTAAAGATGACAATTTTCTACGTAATGTATTATTGGACGAACCTATCTCACTGATCGTCTGCTGTAAATTTTGGAATTCCGGTGTTTGATTAAACGAAACTAGTCACGAATCGTCTGATTTGGTGTCATTATTACTTTCGATAACGTCAATACGACTGGCCAATTCATCATATTTTTCAGTCAGTGCTTTTACCTGATCATCATTTTTAGTGTCACAAGAATTAATTTGTTTTTGTATTTTACGTGTGGTTTTGTTCAACTTTTTAAGATCTGCTTCGATGGCATCGGGATCCTGTATTAGTTCTAATTGTTCAAGTCTGTCGGTCACTGTCTGAAACTCTACTGTGTGTGTGTCTGTTTTTGTTTTAAGATCAGAGATTTCATCATGTAATTCGATGTTCAACTGTTTGATAGTATTAATTTCGTCTGATACTGTAGCAATATTGTTGTCTACGTATGGTTTTGCTTTTGTAAACAATTTACGCTTATCTTTCTGTCTCTGTGCTGTAATTGTTTCCATGACTTGTCGCTTCACTTTATTCTGATCCTGTATAAATTTACGGTAACGCGTTTCACTGTTTTGTAGGTGGTGATTAAAACGTTCGTCAATTTGGCTGTTTTGTTGGTCAAATTTCGTGTCTACTTTTGCATCCAGTGTACGTGAAAGTTATGCTGACATTAATTTAAACTCGTCGCGTAACTGTGTTGCGTTTTCAGAGCATTGTTTAGCGACTGCACTAATTTGGTCTCTAAGTATTTTAGTTGTGGCTGCATGTGTATTACTTAATTCTTGTGCCACAGATCTAATTTCTTCACTACTATTCCTAGCACAAGCCTTAATTTCCTCTCGTAATTGTTCTTTAGTATCATGCCATTGCATGGCAACGGCTGTAATCTGTTCACTAAGTTGTTTGTTCGATTCATTAATTTGCTGTTTGAAATTTTCACTAAGTTGTTTGAAATTGTCGTCTTGTTCTTTCTTAGTCTGTAGCAATACCGCCATAATTTGATCCAAGCCAAAATTAGCGACTCTATTTTCTATGCTATGTGTTGGTGTATCTGCATTCGTCACGTGTTCTGTACCCATTTGGTCATTCTGTAATTCTTGAAATGGTTTGCCAGTCGGGTGTGCACTGTGGGTCACTACCTCGGAATCAAATAAATCTGACGTATTTTGACTACATTGTTCATCTTCGTGAGAAGCATTTATCTGTTCACAATTCAAATTTTGCAAACTGGGTGTGTCAAACTGGGCAGCGTTCATTGTATCGGAACGTGCCGCGTCATCAATTGTTACATTTACTCTGGACATAATTGCATTTGTTTTGTCATCATTAGGATCGAAATCAATATTAGTGATCGGTATGCACTGATTGTCTGTAAATGGAGGATTATCATTATCACACTGAGTGTCGCAAGTATTATCGGTCAAATTATTCT
This sequence comes from Schistocerca americana, assembly GCF_021461395.2. Lineage (NCBI taxonomy): Eukaryota > Metazoa > Arthropoda > Insecta > Orthoptera > Acrididae > Schistocerca > Schistocerca americana. Next base: position 762,473,007 of record NC_060121.1, on the reverse strand, counting down.
AGTCGGCTATTTCACTCATTGCACATCGCGATGTACTGTTAACTTTTTCGCGGGACTTTTCACAAATGAAAATTAAGCAGAAAAATGAAACAAAGACAAAGCAAAATTGGAACAAACACAATTACAACAAAGAGCAATAAATTGCCGATGATTTGTGAAAGAAGGAGTGACAAATTAGAAAATGCGTTGCGCCAGATGCAAACTACATTTAAGCAAATAAGAGCAGATATATTACTACTTCTCAGAAATTCACAAAGAATACGATCCTGGCCGGTTATCGGCAAGTGTAACCTCTCCACAAAAAATTAAAATAAATAAATATTATTTGGTTAATAATTCTAATTGTAGTGTAACCTCAGAACAAAATTGGTTCCCATTTATAACCTTCCTACAGAAATTCATTCACATTTAACCTCCACAAAAAATTTGTTTCCCATTTAATGTACCCACAAAATTCTTTTCTCATTTAATGTAAGCTCGAAACAGAAAAGTTCCTAAACCTCGTAATAAAAAAAATAAATTCAGTAACCTGGTAAATTTTGGACGACAGCAGTGCTGCGTCATGGCCCTATAAGATCATTCTGAATAAAAAGCAAAAATTCTTACCTCGATAAAATCGACAACTATCTGCTCTTACAATAGCTTTTTCCGGCACAGCTCTGTGCAATGCTGGCCTATACATTTGTCATTTATGAAAGGAAGCAACTGATTTTTCTTTTGCAACAATCGGAATGATCATGGATTGGAGAAATTAGTCAATTCTTTAAATTGAAATGAATGATTGTTAGAAATTACATTATATGATAATGATTATTATTAGGACATTTTTAAAAGATTTACATGGGAGTTCACATAACATTACTAGATATGCGCGAGGATGCTTTTACCTTATACTATAACGCTCAGGCTCCGCCATCGCTGCACCACGAGCGGCCCAGCCAACACGATACACCAAACGGCTCGCTAGCAACAACTTACTGCTACTGACACACAGTTCCTACTGCATACAACACTGCTCTCTGGCCTGAGATTCTCTTATACCTTACATATCGCAGGCAGCGCATACCCCTTACATTGTTTCTCTCGGAAGGGGACATCCAATGATACCACAGTCGATCCGCTACCCTAGCACTTGAGTGGGTGGGTGATCGGGGGTAACTTTGAAGTCTTCAATGGGAAACCCCTTTTATATTGCGGATTACTATTCTAGGGCATAATCTACATACGTTTTGTCTGAAGCACTTTCTTCATTTCGCCATAGATGGTGTCGTAAACGGAAGAAAAAAATGGGAACACAATCGTAATTTACGATATGCTACTCAATGGCCCTTAAATATCGAATGGCACGTGGGACACCCCCTCCATGTTGTGAGCGCAGGAAAGGCCGGTATTTCATAGGTTCTAATTGGAAACCCGATTCGCAACGTTGTCTTCCTCCGACATATCGAACAGGAGACTGCCCTACGCATCACTATGGCCGTGGTTCGATGGGGACGCTACTCTGCTTTCCCAATTAGAGTAAGCGCTTAAACGTAGTACCGCCAACTTCAGTAGATTTATTGATGTACTTTTCAAATGACGGGGCAGAAGAGTACCTACGGGAATGTCTGAACAGGCCTTTTTGATGCATGGCCTGTTGGGACTTGCTGGTACACCTTATCTTTTAAATATCTGCATCCAATGGGGGATTTTCTAGGCTCAAGTAATGCATGTTATGCCATGGTTTGTGACTGCAGACTCATCGCAAAATAGTACCTAGCAAGGAAAGTGGGCGTGGTTGCACTTATTGACGTGCTATATTCAAAATTCTACCCGGTTATAGAAATCAGCGCTATGAAGTGCTTGATGCAGTGACACGTGGTGTGGATACCTTCGTTTCCTTTTGCCAGTCTGTAAGTTGCTATCAGACATGAAGATGCTCACAACCTTGTAAAATCACGAGTGTGCTCTCTCCAGAAAACGCTCAGCATACAAGGCAGCAGCAGCCTAAACATTTCTCCTACACTCTCCATAAATTAGGATCATTTCAGGGTTTTCTTCTGTGGTTGCCATATTCATCACCCACTAGCATGTCTGTTCTCCAAATTATAGGTAAGTGAGCAGCCAATAGATGCAGCGCTAGTATTGTAATGTTTAGAGCCGTCATCTTTTCTAAGGCTGCCCGATACATGAGGTCTGATCGCGGTGTACTGCCTGTTATGATACGTCGTAGTTCGCTACACGAGCACGATAGCATGTCGAGCAGTACTCTGTTCGATATGTTGGAAGAATTGTTTTTCCAATTCGAAATTACATATACTGAACAGTCCTACCCTCGCAGCAGGGAGGTGGGGTCCCATGTGCCATTGGATATTCAAGGGCCGTGGAGTAGCATGTCGTAAATAACGATTATGTACCAAATTCTGTTCCTTGAATTACGTAGTTTGATCCGATGTGTAGTTTGAGATATCTCATTGTCTTCAGCCAAAATGAACACCCTTTGTAGGAGATGAATCACTTAACACTCACACTCAGTTAAATTAAATTATTTAGAGGGAGTAATCGGGATTTATCGTCGGATTTTAATCTAGCTACCAGATAGATGCAGGAAAGCAATGGCACTCCTTATACATGCTTTAATAGTGTCAAGACGGAACTACCACATTCTCCTCCATGTAGGCCACACTGCAACAGCAACTGCTACATAATTAAGGTAGGGAACACATAAGAAAAGTCTATGGTGTTGTGATACAAGGTTGAGCTGAACAACTTTAAAAATGCATGCCCTGATGGATCAAGTGACTGGACAACTGCATTAGATTGTGGATATAATGCAAGACTTTGCTGGGATTTTTAACAAAACGGAGATGTGTGATTACCTAACATCAAACCATGACGTATGTGTGCAAGTGAAAGGCCACCAGGGTGGTAATGATATTCATAACTGATAAGTGTGTTTTAGTATCTGTAACGGTTGGCATTGGCAGTTAACGTTGTGTGATGACGGAAGGTTTTTTTTTATGATTGACGTTTTGGAAGGGAACGCGTGATCTTGCAGCCATTTTGTAGATTCTCTCTGGCTTGACGTTGGGATCTGAATCAGTGGCTGTATCCTTATGAAACCTGGGAGGGTAAGCAATCAGAGCAGTGGTCGTCAAACATTTGAATATTAACAGTGTAGGGTGACATCTCAGGGCGGATAGGAATGGGCGTCAGGGGTGGGGAGTGGGGAGGGGGGTGGGTAGGTGATAGGTGGGGTAAACTGGCTACCCAAAGGGAATTTCAATTTTCACCAAATCATGGTTGTTGACAGAAACTTGGCAATTACAAATTTTAAATCTATATACTATAAGGTATCACACCAAACAGTTTTAAGTGAAAAAGAAAATAATACATTGGAGCTACATGCCTTTTGTGAAGGTGTACATAGTGCCAAATTTTCCGTGCCAAAACGGGTGCTGCGGCGGGCGCCTTACGCTACTGGAGCACATATTCGTTTTTCTGATTTCAGGGCACACTTCCTAGGTATCTTGATGCCCTAGTGTCTGAAACAATATCAAGCGACTGCAGCAGACTGCTTTCAATCTGATATTTGTACCAGGGAAAATACAACAGAGCAGAGACTGTTTTATACAGTATAACGTAATTAATTCAGTTTGTCACGAAGGGATAGAATAGCGGATATATAAGTTTATAAAAGGTTTTAGAAGTCAGTCTTACGTATTATATCAAGCTTTTATTTGGAGGGTTTAGGGGGAAGGGGAACTGAATCCGCGTTATTTCCGTTTGGCATTTATACAACAGCAGCCAGTCGGCGTCGGTTGCGCACGCTCATGAGTTGTCAGCATTGGATGATAGACAATAAAATATTGCCCTTCTCACTTCGCTGGTGTTATCCCGCAGTGGCCACCTGCCCCTGACGTAAGCAGCAAACCTTATTTAACTCATGGCAGAGTTCACAAACGTCAACTAAAATTAAGCACAATTCAAAATATTACCGCCACTGTATGTACTTTTGGTTTTGTTATTAAGCAAGAAAAATAATTAAGAATTTCTTAGTGTTAGTTGACGTTTCTGGATTGAGCTGTTCATTGGTACAAGCATATTGTTATAAAATACGGGTAAGAACTGCTGGCTGCACGAAAGTTAATTTGGGCCGCAGTTTCACGATCGCCGAAACAGAAATATCGTAACATTTACCGAAAGAAAACCAAACAAAAAATCTAAAAAATTTGGATAATTTGTAAAATGCTGAAAGTGTGTTAAATACGAAAAATATGGAAAATATGGAAAAGATATGGAAGTATGGAAAAGTATGGGTAACAAGAAAAAGTATGGAGATTATGGTTGATGCATGAATAACGAACCTGGGAGTTGATATCGAATTGTGATCGCTTTTTCCCCCAAACTGTGGAGGGATAAATTCATCCGTAAGAGCTGTGAAGATGTGCGGAAGTTAAAGCTCAGCTGGAAATGTGCTGGATTATGAAGCAATAAAAAATGAAAACAATGCTGCTTCCATTAGAATATGACAATTGCCCGTAACAGATTAAAATTAATTAATAAAAAATACGTTCCTGCCCCCCCCCCCCCTCTCCTAATAATCTGGGACATGGGGTGGGAGTCATTAAAGTGACCTTTTTCTTTGTTTTTGCATATTATGCGTTAGAGACATACATTCACATTTCACTTAACATGACCCACAACGTAATCCGCTGTACATCTCTGAGATGGTCAAGACTGAGGAGAGTTTATTGTCTATGCTCCGTCCTCCTACAGTTTTAATTGTTTGCTTGTAAACTATGTGGAGATCCATGAAATAGATTCCATTCTTCTGATGCAGTACGAGCTGATTGTGGTGGAAAATAGCGCACCCAGAATAATGAATATTTTACGTGATTTTATAGAATGTCTTCATCGCATTAGAGACATACATTCACACTTATTTGGGGACGGTCATATCATGTCACCCACAACTGATCCCCCTTAAATTTACTGCTGTGCGGTAGGTTATAGTGCTGGTGTTGCCTCATCTGAGCTTTTCCTGTCTGTAATAGCTAGCTATCATCCGTCAGTGTCCCATAGTTTAATGCTTAACGATTAATATAGTGCATTATTATTACTATAATGGCTACAAAATCAGTATGAGATGTTTGAGTTTGTTCGTTGGAAGACCATTATTTTCAATGTCACATTTGTCAATGGTGGCAGATCAATGGTGGGAGACAGTATCACACACAGCAGTGCTCCGCTTACGAAAAAGGGCCCTGAGAGATGCATTGTAAACGATTTTTGTTAAAATAGATTCCAACAAAGATTACATAGGTATTATTTTAAAGCTGGGAAAACAATGTTTTCTAAACCCAGAAGATTCTTTACTGTAATACTGTCGCATATATAGGGTGTATCAAGAAGGATGGCGCAAAGCTGCATGGCTGAAAGTACACGGTAATAGAAGCATAAATGTCCAAGTAAACACGGGTTCGCAAACGAGCCGCTTCCGAGATAATCACGACTGTATGGTTCCAAGTCGGCACTGACGCCATTGTAAACATCGTCCTAGTTAGTACACATGATTTTGAAATTTAGACTTTACTATTGGTTTGTGCATCGCAATTAGTTCACATTTCGCGTATGGGGCATCTGTTAAAGGAGGTGTTAGAATCGTTTTCCTTGCAATTGGATGCAATACTGTGCTCGTCTCTGCAATGAATTTCGAATCCTTTCGAAAACCCCTGGATCATTCCCGAATTCTTGACAAGCATGTACAACTCTCTGCTCCAGTTCTTCAATAGTGTTAACGGATGTGCTGTACGCTTTGCTTTTGAGGTGACCCCAGACACAAAAATCCAAAGGATTTAGGTCAGGTGATCTTGGAGGCCAAACTGCAGGCCTGCCTCGACCTATCCAACTTTGGCCGTATCTGCGCGTTAGATGCCGTCTCACATCAGCAGCAAAATGTGCCGGAGCTCCATCATGCATGTTCCACGTACTATGACGTTGCAGAAGATGAACATCCTCAAGCAGTCCTGGAAGATGACACCGCAGAAAGCTAAGGTACCTCCGTTCATTAAGTTGTGGTGGAAGAATGTGTGGTCCAATGAGTTGATCGCCTTGTACCCCTAACCACAAATTCAGTGAGAAACGTTGCTGATGTGGTGACTCATTAACAGCCTGTGGGTTTAGTTCACACCACGAATGTGTATTACGATAGTTAAACACACCATCGCTTGTCAATTCCGCTTCGTCTGTAAATAAAATGTTACATGCGAAACGCCGGCCGGAGTGGCCGAGCGGTTAAAGGCGCTACAGTCTGGAACCGCACGACCGCTACGGTCGCAGGTTCGAATCCTGCCTCGAGCATGGATGTGTGTGATGTCCTTAGGTTAGTTAGGTTTAAGTAGTTCTACGTTTTAGGGGACTTATGACCACAGCAGTTGAGTCCCATAGTGCTCAGAACCATTTGAACCATTTTACATTCGAAACGACGGTCGACTATAGCCTGCTGTTGCAGCCACTGACAAAACATCACTCTAGGAACTAAGTCCGCATCATTGCGACAGTGAACTCGTTGGGTGTGGTGAGGGTACAGCAAACTGCAGTGTAAAATTCTCCATACACTACTGTGGGTTAGTACAGGCACTTGTGTGGCAATTCTTCTCTTCGAGTTTCCTGGAGAGTGCCGTACTGCTTCCAACACCATATCATCAACCTCAGGCGCAATGCGAGCAGGACTACCTCCTTGTCTGCCACGTGTAAAACCCACATGTTTCCTCAGGCGCTGATGCCTTCTTGCCCAAATGTACGACTTTCGGGGTGTCTTCGATCAGGATATGTTTCTTGGTACAAGCGCGCAGCCTCCCGTGCATTTCCATTAGCCCTACCGTACATGAAATGCATATCCGCATTCTCTTCGTGAATGTGCGGTGTAAAAGAACAGCCGAGTCATGTGTTTGGTTAAAGTGGAAATTAAATATATGAAGATTGATACAAAACTGTTTCCTTGATGATGTGACAATTAAGAAGAAGTGTATGTAAATTTACAAAAAGTTTAATAAAAATGTGGATCGTGACACCAAGTCAAAAATTATTTCTACCATACCATTGTTCTGATCTGGGATTGTTTGATCATTAAGAATTTCCTGAAAAACGCATTTGTTAGGTCTTCAAATATTGGTAAAATATAGATATGAACCTTCTAGCAGTCAAAGTGGAATCACCCTAGAGTAAACAAGATGAGCCATAAAAACTTCGACGAAATCTGCGTGGGAATCCATTCAAGATAAGTACCAAAATTAATGACTTTTTTACAGTGACTTCATATTTCCATTCTGACGACACCATCCACAGTCGATAACTTTGTTGTTGCCCGATAAAGCGAACATATGCTGCGCGAGCAACATTATTAATCTGATTTCTAACCTTTTTTGCACGTGGTGGTATTGTTAGAACGGTTCCATTGTAACTACAACACAGCGAACGTAACAGTCCTCAGATGCGACCGATACCCTTAGAGACTGTGTACTGTATCCGTCTTGTGCGTTCGGCTTGCGTGTGTGGAGTGATTCCGACTCCACCTCTCGGCTGTGTTCCATTGTGTAACAGCGAACATAGGGCGGCCTCAAGTGCGGAAGTGGGAAACCGGACGATGTTACAAACAATGCCGTCAATGGCGGCGTGGAACCGTACAGTCTTGACTATCTCGCAAGCGGGTCGTTTGCCGACCCGTGTTTACTGGGCATTTGTGGTTCTATTATTGTGTACTTTCCGCCGTGTAAGTTTGCACCATCCTTTTTCATACACCTTGTATACCCAAGTTTCGTTCGTCATGGAAGACTGTACAGTTGAACTGTAGGCAAAATCACTAAGGTTTTTTGTACGTAGGTCTATATTTAGTAGCCGGACGGGGTGGCCAAGCGGTTAAAGGCGCTACCGTCTGGAAGGGCGTGATCGCTACGGTCGCGGGTTCGAATCCTGTCTCGGACATGGATGTGTGTGATGTCCTTAGGTTAGTTAGGCTTAAGTAGTTCTAAGTTCTAGGGGACTGATGACCTTAGACGTTAAGTCCCATAGTGCTCAGCGCCATTTGAACCATTTTTTTTATATTTAGTGTGGCTAATTTCAGTGCTGATGGAGTAACGATCTGATAGTTGCCAAAGCAGCTGTGCTAGACAAGCCAAGTATGAACCATAGCTAGAAGCGAAGCGTGATTGCAGCTGTAACATATTAGTTTCTCCAATATAAATCTCGGAATGTGAAAATCCAGGAAACTCGTGTTAACGTGTAGGTTAACCGACAATCATTATTTCGGTATGCTACAGTTTCCTAAAGTCTATGGGATCATTATATATAACGATAATTTTCTGTCCCTTGCTCTTTCCCTTCGGTGCTGAGTGGCAAGCTGCATGGGTATCGATTTAGCAGCCAACTTACTGAGGTCCTATCCTTGCTAAGTTACTGACTGAACAATCTCCATAGATTGCCTCTGGTACGGTGGAGGCATCAAATTCACTGTTCCATGCTAAAGAAACTAGCTAGGATAAGCAGTAAGAGCATAGATATTCTTGTACTATGGAGGCTAGGTAGGGTAATCAATAAGAGCATGAATGTTCTTGTACATTCACACATATGACATGGATAAAAATACAATGACGGGAAAAAACAATCACAACAAGAAGTAGGAGCTGTGCGACATAAAAGAAAGTCGGTATGCGTGTTTGTGATCTGAAACACGATGTCTATTCAAATTTCCGCACCAGTCGCATGAGAGTGGCGACTGGTAGCGCCAATATGAGGATGCAGATCATGTTTGCTTTAAATACACGCTGTAACCATCCTGAGGGTTGGTTACCTTTGACATAAGACGTGGTGAGTTGATGTAAGTCAAGAATGTCCTTAAGGCGACAAAGACACCATTATCAATACCTCACTGCGTTTGAAAGACGTCGTGTAATAACGCTACGAGAAGCTGGATGTACTTTCTGCGATACTGCTGAAAGACTTGGCAGGAATGTTGTCACTGTAAATGACAGCTGGTAGCGGTGGTTACGACAATGTAAGGTGGCAAAATGATCGGGTCCCTGACGGACACGTGGCACTCCCCAGAGGGAAGACCATCCTGTTCGGCGTATGGATCCGGCGGATAATACTGCATCTGCACCAGCTGTATGAGAACCCAGTTGTCACCCAGTGTCAAGACGAGCATTTACGAATTGCTTTTCTGAGGGCAACTGCGAGTCAGACCCCCCTGTAGCGTGCGTTCCCTTGACCCCAGACCACTGACACTTGTGACTTCAGTGGTGTTTAACGAGAGCTCATTGGAACTCAGGGAGGCAGTATGTTGCGTTTGCTGATGAAAACTGATTCGGCGTCAGTGTCAATGATCGCTGTATGTTGGTTGGAAGGAGGCCACTTGTTTGCGTGCTAGATACGCTGAATCTACAACTGCTGTTATGGTCAGGGGTGCCGATTTCGTATGACAGCAAGAGCACTCTTGTGGTTATCCCATTCACCCTGCATGCAAGGCGTTTTCCTACAAGATAGTTGTCGCCTGTATACCGCCGCTGTAACCCGATATGCTCTACAGGATATCGATATGTTGCCTTGGCTGCTCGAGCACCATACGTGTCTCCAATCGAGCCCGTATGGGACATCAGCGAACGAAACCTACAGCGACATCCACAAAAAGCATTAATCGTCGCTGTACTGACCGACCAAGTGCACCAGGCACTGAACTCGATTCCACAAACTTATCGCACCCGTACAACACAATGGATGCATATTTGAATGATTGTATTCAACTTTCTAGTGGTTACAACAGTTATTAATGTACCAGAATTTGACATTTGAAATGGCTTATCTCGCCCTTATATTAGCCTTTGATCTTCCAGTGTTAATCAGTTAAATATGTTACCACGACAAATGTTTTCCCAAAAGTTTGTTGCTATGCATTAATAATTTTTTGGGCTACAATTGTTTCCGTCAGTGTATGTAAAATACGGAAAATATATGCAAAATATGGTTAAAAATAGGGGAACACATGTAAAATACGGGAAAAACATTGAATATAGTAAAAGGTATGTAAAACATGAAGAAAATATAGAATAAATACAGAGACGAAAACGAGTACGCAGGATATCTGTTTTTATGCGGAGGGAGTAATCGAAATTTGCCAAATAATCGCTAGATGAGCTACCATATAATGTCTCAGCGGAGGAATCCGTGATTGCAAAAATAATCTACAGACGAATACACCACCCCAAAAAAGGTATGTTTTCTGTGAAAGCTCTAAGAATTTTATACGGAAATTATACAGAAGTTTCGAAATAGTTTCGACAACTGCTAATAGATGGTTCTGTACGCTGTGCAGTTCGTACACTATCAGCGTGGATGTGAAACTCCTCCTCTTTATTTAACATCACAATCTTCTCGAAATGTCCACCTCTCCCAGTTCAGAGGCGACGCAAACGAACAGTGGGACTCCCCACCATACCCTATAGAGCCTCAACGGAAACGGACTAAGTTGCCACAGAGATCGCCGATTCGAGCTAGTCCAGCGTGATGGGATTGTTCCGGTAGCGAGTATCTTTCAATGTGCCCACAAAAAGCAGTCACAAAGAGTCGGAACGACTGAATACGGAAGCCAGTCCATCTCTGCGGCAGTAAATTTGCAATAATCGGATGTAACAATTCTATTTTCGAAGTATCATCTTGCAGGAACCACTCGGTGCCTGGACGATCTTCCAACGCAAGCTGTATGGCGGTAAATTGTTCCAAAGTTGCAGGGTAACATTCACCACAGACCGTTTCATGCATGAAAGAAAGGTCAATAAGGCGTCTGCAGCATACCGTAATCCAAATAGTAGCTCTGGAAAAATGCATTGCTTTCGCTGCACTCAAATACGGATTGTCGGAACCCCAGAATCGTCATTTCTGTTTCTTTACTACTCCACTCAGATGTAGGTGTGCTTCGTATGTGAACCAGATGCAATCAACATCAAATCAAACAGATGCAATGAGCATCTAATCCCTTACTGTCAGTCATTATGAGAATCCGGTTCACAAAGTCATCCTCTGTCGGACAGCTCGTGCAGATATGGACTTGTGGCTTTGGATTTTGAATGGAAACATGTGTAGGCTTCGTCTCAGTATTTTCTCCATGCTGGAAAGTTTCTTTCAGTCTGTGCTGCAATTATCGGAAGGACTCTGTTGGACTTTTTGAATAATTCCACAGCATGGCGACATTTTAGGAATAACTACAGTTCGTCCGGGGCCACGCTGCTGTCGGTTCGAATTTAGAGAAAAGCTTGGGAATGGATTTCTCATATGATCCTTTTGGGAAATTACATCGTCTTTGAAAACTGTGCCTTGTTGTCATTGAACTACGTTCCAACCTGTTGTTCAAAATGGTTCAAATGGCTCTGAGCACTATGGGACTTAACGTCTCAGCTCATTAGTCCCCTAGGACTTAGAACTACTTAAAGCTAACTAACCTAAGGACATCACACACATCCATGCCCGAGGCAAGATTCCAACCTGCGACCGTAACGGTCGCGCAGTTTCATACTGAAGCGCCTAGAACCGGTCAGCCAGTCCGGCCGGCTCTAACCTGTTGTATTCCAGTACCAGGAGAACGCATTGTTCGATGGAACACTTGATCTGAACCTCTTCCTTTGGGACGCTAACCACCTTCCATGTTTCAGCGGTGGAATTGATCACTGGAAGCTGCGTCGCACTCTTTACAGGCACTACGTATTGCGATTACAGCGCCGTCTGTTAGCAGCTGTTCGTGTTATTTCGGAACTTCTGTATAACCGCTGTGTAAAATTCTTATAGGTTTCACAGTAAACATACCGTGTTTAGCACTCGTTTATCTCTCTGCTTCGCTGGACATCCTGAAGGAGCGGGATGACAGCACACAGAGAATTAGTTAAAAACAGAAAGCGTTATACAAGAGAACAACTGGAGATTTTGATGGTTCAAATGGCTCTCAGCACTATGCGACTTAACGTCTGAGGTTATCAGTCGCCTAGAACTCAGAACTAATTAAACCTAACTAACCTAAGGATATCACACACATCCATGCCCGAGGCAGGATTCGAACCCGCGACCGTAGCGGGAGATTTTGAGGTAGAAGCCGCAGCACTAGTAATAAAAGCGCTAGATAGATAGGAGAGAGGTGACACCATATTTATGAGCCGTAATAGTGAAAAGATAGAACATTCTAGATACATGTTGTCCAGACGCTATTCCTTTAAGCATGGGCCATACTGCATCAGCAATAGACAAGTCGGACAAGCTTTAGCTGTTAAGTGCCGGAAACCATTTAGAGGAGATATAAAAAACCTATGGCCACGGTGTGTCAAGTGGAGCAGGCCGACATTGCAATGCAGGACTTTGCTCGAAGTTAACAAAATTGAAATGTGTGTCTGCCTCACATCAAATCTCAATATCTGGGTGCAAGAAGAAGAAGAAGAAAATGCCGTAATGTTACTCACTATCCATATGTGGGTGTTTTAGTATCGATAAAGGTTGGCTTAGGCAGTCACCAATGGGTGTCTGCGGAGGTTTTTTCTGGTTGGACATTTGGTTTGTTTTTGCAATGTGCACATTAATTTACATGATACTTTAGGCATGGAGCACATGGAGGATAGGTTGATGTTATTGGTTTCCTGCATGGTTTATGTCGGATTAGAGATACACAGTGAGAGTTCATCAGAGCCTACTGTAGCACGTCAATCGTTACAATGCGCACCAAACCACGGTGTGGCTACTGCCATAGTAGTCGTCCACCTGCTGTTCTCATTAGGGCAGCAAAGGTAAACCCAGTTGGCATGCACTTTATACATTAATGTGTCCCATCGTTCATAATTTCCACGTTCCATTATTTAAACCAACATCAGTTGCAAAAGCCTTAAACTTGAAGTTCTACATGGATTTCCATATGAATGTAGGACGGGAGAGTAACCAACGGCCACCAAGGAATATGTGGAACTTTCCAACAGTAGCGTTACATAGGAAATAAGAAGTAAAATTAAAATTCGATAGCAGTCTCTAATAGAAGGAAGGAAGCGATAAAGTTAATTCTTAAAACTACAAAACAATAATTTTACAGGACAAAAATTAGATAGGTATTGGAACTTGAGAAATTGCCCAATTACTAGTTGGAAAAACAATTAGATGTCTGATGTAGAATTAAATTATAAGTTGAAAATTAACCTTGAGGTTATTAAAACTGCACCAAACAAGTCTAAAGAAGGAGTCTTTTCTGTGCGTGTAAGCAGATATTAATAAAGGTTTGTACGAGAATTTTTGTTTTTTCTTATTCTCTAGCCTGCCAAGTACCCTTAGAAGTTTCCTATTTACGGTTATCTAAATGTCTGTGATTTTGGATGGGCGTAAGTGGGTAGTTGGGTGACGAGGTAAACACCAGAACATTAATGTATATGAAGGACTTATTTCAATAGTGGTACAAGTCCATTTTCGTTCATATTGAAATACAGAGTCCTGAATATAAATGAGCGCTGAAAAATCTGCAGTTGAGATACCAGAAATATTCAAGCATATGGCTTCTTGCTCGAGATGAATCATTCTGTCTGTTTGTTTGGCTCATTAATTTCAGAAGCATTATAGACAGAAAAGTGGAGGTAATGGACTTGTACCACTATTGAAATAAGCCCTACATATATGTGTCAAATCTTTTCCAGCATTCCACTTCCATACTCGCCGAGAAATGTCTGTAATTAAAGACTTTCACAACGAACCCATCCGCTCCACATGAGAAGGAAATGAGAGACGGAAAAACAGTGTCACAATCTTACGTAGAACAAGATACCTCACTGTGATGGACAATGACTGTCTCATTGTTATTAGTAGTCCTGTAGTATACTTGCAAAACTATGACAGAAAAACCACAGCTGTTTCGTTAATCGAACATGGTAAGGGCGTCAAATAGTCATACAAAACCAGTATGGATATGATTTCATACGGAACTAAACCTGGCACTTACTGAGCAAATTTAACAATTTTGTGTATGGAGATCGTTTTTTCATTATTATTCACATTCTCGGTAAATAGACATGTAATTAAAAAATATTTATCTTGTTTTTCAACACTGACTGTATTCTTTTCTGGTGCTGCTGGGTCCATCGACTGTTATCAGGTCCTCTGTTCCGCTTGCAAAGTGGCTAGCATGGGTTCACAGCTGTTGCCGACGCACAGGTCTTGCAGCAAGTCTCTGGTTACTACACATCTCATCAAAAGTTTGGAATATAATAGAGTTTACTAAAATGACATCTTATAACACACCCATTGAGGGTTGTACAATACCTTATTAACAAAATAAACATAATTCCCTCTTGAAGAGAATTGGTTAGTTACAGAAAATCGTTAAAAAACTAAGCAGACTCTCTCGATGTAGGTTATCTGTATTTGGTAGTGAATGTGTCCCTTCCACAGATGGATGAGTTCCATCACTCTGCGAGACATGCTCTGAATGAGTCTATCAAATTTATCTCTGGGGATGAGGCCTTTCTTCTCAATGGTTGCTTAGCGAGGTCGAGATGTTTGTCAGGTGCACTCGGACGTCGTGCAGTGGCCACCTTCAACAGGTCCTATGCATGCTCAATTGTATTCGTGTCTCGGGACTGCGCTGGCCAATGCATTCGGTTGATGTTGCAGCTTTGAAGGTACCGAGACACTACTAGAGTACTGTGCAGTCTTGCATTGTCATCTTATAGGATGAAATGGTCTCACACTTCACGTATGTAGATAATGATAATCGTTTGTAGGATCTCTTGGATGTGTCGGGGACCAGTCAAATTGTCGTAGATGGGAATTAGAGGGGTCCTCCAACGTAACGATATGGCCGCCCAGAACATTACACTTCCACCTTCAAATGGATCGACTTCCTGAAGGTTTCGGTGTTTCTGGAGTGCTTCTCTAAACCTAAAAGCCTAGCGTGCAGTGTCATACCAAACGTGGTCTCGTCGGAGAATATGATATTACTCCATTCTGCCTTTGCCCAATGCTGATGTGAAATAGCGCAGGTCCATTGATTGTGTCGGTTCCATTGGTTCAGTGGAAAACTTCTCATTGTTCTTGAAGACCACGCTGATGCAATCTTCTGTGCACCGTGTGTTCTAAAATACGAGTTCCTGCTGCCCCAGGAGAAGTCATTTCCGATATTCCTGGCCGACTGTTGGAGGGAACGTTACTGCATTGTTGTTGTCATACGAGTGAGACCAATTTGAGGTCTATCGTTCACATTTCCCGTCTCTCCGTACTTTCTCCACACCCTAGACGCACCACATTGAGTCACATGTTACCGTTCGGCAACATCCCTGCGTGACCTGCTGAAAGTAAGGCCACTACAAAAGCATTGTATACCTCTATGTGGCAAGTTACTGCAGTGCTGAACACAAACTGAAAGAAGCTGTTGTTGATTCTCGAATATTCGCGGTGTGTTTTTGGGCAGCGGTATTTTTGCCTGATTGTGGGATTGTCGCAGCGCATGCCAGTAGCAAACGCCGTCCACTATATGGGCTCAAACTGGATAATTTATTACGTTCTTACGTCAAGAGGGCGTAGTTATCAGGAGAAAGAAAACTGGAGTTCTACGGATCGGAGCATGGAATGTCAGATACCTTAATCGAGCAGATAGGTCACAAAATTTAAAAAGGGAAATGGATAGGTTAAAGTTAGATATAGTGGGAATTAGTGAAGTTCGGTGGCAGGAGGAACAAGACTTTTGGTCAGGTGAATACAGGGTTATAAATACAAAATCAAATAGAGGTAATGCAGGAGTAGGTTTAATAATGAATAAAAAAATAGGCGTGCGGGTAAGCTACTACAAACAGCATAGTGAACGCATTATTGTGGCCAAGATAGACACGATGCCCACGCCTACTACAGTAGTACAAGTTTATATGCCAACTAGCTCTGCAGATGATCAAGAAATTGATGAAATGTATGATGAGATAAAAGAAATTATTCAGGTAGGGAAGGGAGACGAAAATTTAATAGTCATGGGTGACTGGAATTCGAGTGTAGGAAAAGGGAGAGAAGGAAACATAGTAGGTGAATATGGATTGGGGCTAAGAATGAGAGAGGAAGCCGTCTGCTAGAATTTTGCACAGAGCACGACTTAATCATAGCTAACACTTGGTTCAAGAATCATAAAAGAAGGTTGTACACATGGAAGAATCCCGGAGATACTAAAAGGTATCAGATAGATTATGCAATGGTAAGACAGAGATTTAAAACCTGGTTCCTAACCAGGTTTTAAATTGTAAGACATTTCCAGGGGCAGATGTGGACTCTGACCACAATCTATTGGTTATGAACTGCAGATTAAAATTGAAGAAACTGCAAAAAGGTGGGAATTTAAGGAGATGGGACCTGGATAAACTGACTAAACCAGAGGTTGTACAGATTTTCTGGGAGAGCATAAGGGAACAATTGGCAGCAGTGGGGGAAAGAAGTGCAGTAGAAGAAGAATGTGTTGCTCTGAGGGATGAAGTAGTGAAGGCAGCAGAAGATCAAGTAGGTAAAAAGACGAGGGCTAGTAGAAATCCTTGGGTAACAGAAGAAATATTGAATTTAATTGATGAAAGGAGAAAATATAAAAATGCAGTAAATGAAGCAGGCAAAAAGGAATACAAACGTCTCAAAAATGAGATCGACAGGAAGTGCAAAATGGCTAAGCAGGGATGGCTAGAGGACTAATGTAGGGATGTAGAGGCTTATCTCACTAGGGGTAAGATAGATACTGCCTACAGGAAAATTAAAGAGACCTTTGGAGAAAAGAGAACCACTTCTATGAATATCAAGAGCTCAGATGGAAACCCAGTTCTAACCAAAGAAGGGAAAGCAGAAAGATGAAAGGAGTATATAGAGGGTCTATACAAGGGCGATGTACTTGAGGACAATATTATAGAAATGGAAGAGAATGTACACTCCTGGAAATGGAAAAAAGAACACATTGACACCGGTGTGTCAGACCCACCATACTTGCTCCGGACACTGCGAGAGGGCTGTACAAGCAATGATCACACGCACGACACAGCGGACACACCAGGAACCGCGGTGTTGGCCGTCGAATGGCGCTAGCTGCGCAGCATTTGTGCACCGCCGCCGTCAGTGTCAGCCAGTTTGCCGTGGCATACGAGCTCCATCGCAGTCTTTAACACTGGTAGCATGCCGCGACAGCGTGGACGTGAACCGTATGTGCAGTTGACGGACTTTGAGCGAGGGCGTATAGTGGGCATGCGGGAGGCCGGGTGGACGTACCGCCGAATTGCTCAACACGTGGGGCGTGAGGTCTCCACAGTACATCGATGTTGTCGCCAGTGGTCGGCGGAAGGTGCACGTGCCCGTCGACCTGGGACCGGACCGCAGCGACGCACGGATGCACGCCAAGACCGTAGGATCCTACGCAGTGCCGTAGGGGACCGCACCGCCACTTCCCAGCAAATTAGGGACACTGTTGCTCCTGGGGTATCGGCGAGGACCATTCGCAACCGTCTCCATGAAGCTGGGCTACGGTCCCGCACACCGTTAGGCCGTCTTCCGCTCACGCCCCAACATCGTGCAGCCCGCCTCCAGTGGTGTCGCGACAGGCGTGAATGGAGGGACGAATGGAGACGTGTCGTCTTCAGCTATGAGAGTCGCTTCTGCCTTGGTGCCAATGATGGTCGTATGCGTGTTTGGCGCCGTGCAGGTGAGCGCCACAATCAGGACTGCATACGACCGAGGCACACAGGGCCAACACCCGGCATCATGGTGTGGGGAGCGATCTCCTACACTGGCCGTACACCACTGGTGATCGTCGAGGGGACACTGAATAGTGCATGGTACATCCAAACCGTCATCGAACCCATCGTCCTACCATTCCTAGACCGGCAAGGGAACTTGCTGTTCCAACAGGACAATGCACGTCCGCATGTATCCCGTGCCACCCAACGTGCTCTAGAAGGTGTAAGTCAACTACCCTGGCCAGCAAGATCTCCGGATCTGTCCCCCATTGAGCATATTTGGGACTGGATGAAGCGTCGTCTCACGCGGTCTGCACGTCCAGCACGAACGCTGGTCCAACTGAGGCGCCAGGTGGAAATGGCATGGGAAGCCGTTCCACAGGACTACATCCAGCATCTCTATGATCGTCTCCATGGGAGAATAGCAGCCTGCATTGCTGCGAAAGGTGGATATACATTGTACTAGTGCCGACATTGTGCATGCTCTGTTGCCTGTGTCTATGTGCCTGTGGTTCTGTCATTGTGATCATGTGATGTATCTGACCCCAGGAATGTGTCAATAAAGTTTCCCCTTCCTGGGACAATGAATTCACGGTGTTCTCATTTCAATTTCCAGGAGCTTAGATGAAGATGAAATGGGAGATACGATACTGCGTGAAGAATTTGACAGAGCACTGAAAAACCTGAGCCGAAACAAGGCCCCTGGAGTAGACAACATTCCATTAGAACTACTGACGGCCTTGGGAGAGCCAGTCCTGACAAAACTCTACCATCTGGCGAGCTAGATGTATGAGACAGGCGAAGTACCCTCAGACTTCAAGAAGAATATAATAATTCCAATCTCAAAGAAAGCAGGTGTTGACAGATGTGAAAATTACCGAACTATCAGTTTAATAATTCACAGCTGCCAAATACTAACACGAATTCTTTACAAACTGGTAGAAGCCGACATCGGGGGAGATCAGTTTGGATTCCGTAGAAATATTGGAACGCGTGAGGCAATACTGACCTTACGACTTATCTTAGAAGAAAGATTAAGGAAAGGCAAATCTACGTTTCTAGCATTTGTAGACTTAGAGAAAGATTTTGACAATGTTGACTGGAATACTCTCTTCCAAATTCTAAAGGTGGCATGGGTAAAATACAGGGAGCGATAGGCTATTTACAATTTGTACAGAAACCAGATGGCAGTTATAAGAGTCGAGGGACATGAAAGGGAAGCAGTGGGTGGGAAGGGAGTGAGACAGGGTTGTAGCCTCTCCCCAATGTTATTCAATCTGTATACTGAGCAAGCAGTAAAGGAAACAAAAGAGAAATTCGGAGTAGGTATTAAAATCAATGGAGAAGAAATAAAAACTTTGAGGTTCGCCGATGACATTGTAATTCTGTCAGATACAGCAAAGGACTTGTAAGAGCAGTTGAACGGAAGGGACATTCTCTTGAAAGGAGTATATAAGATGAACATCAACAAAAGCAAAACCAGGATAATGGAATGTAGTCGAATTAAGTCGGGTGATGCTGAGGGAATTAGATTAGGAAGTGAGACACTTAAAGTAGTAAAGTAGTTTTGCTATTTGGGGCCAAAATAACTGATGATGGTCGAAGTAGAGAAGATATAAAATGTAGACTGGCAATGGCAAGGAAAGCGTTTCTGAAGAAGAGAAATTTGTTAACATCGAGTATAGATTTAAGTGTCAGAAATTCGTTTCTGAAAGTATTTATATGGAGTGTAGCCATGTATGGAAGTGAAACATTGACGATGACTAGTTTGGACAAGAAGAGAATAGATGCTTTCGAAATGTGGTGCTACAGAAGAATGCTGAAGATTAGATGGGTAGATCACATAATTAATGAGGGGGTATTGAATAGAATTGTGGAGAAGAGGAGTTTGTGGCCCAATTTGACTAGAAGAAGAGATCGGTTAGTAGGACATGTTCTGAGGCATCAAGCGATCACAAATTTAGCATTGGAGGGCAGCGTGGAGGGTAAAAATCGTGGAGGGAGGCCAAGAGATGAATACACTAAGCAGATTCAGAAGGATGTAGGTTGCAGTAGGTACTGGGAGATGAAGAAACTTGCACAGGATAGGGTAGCATGGAGAGCTGCATCAAACCAGTCTCAGGACTGAAGACCACAACAACAACAACAACAACGTTAGTGACACCTATAGTATCGCAGACCACATTTTACGGTAGTGCACCAAACTTCTTTTGAGCAGTGTATATCGTTTTAACTGTCAGAGAGCGAGCTTTCACTGCCTCTCTCTGCTCTGAGCGTTGCAGCACAGACGCGTGTTGCCTGCCGCAACGTGCTGCGGATTCTCGTGAATGGAAGGGCTTTAGTCGAGGGTTCAGAAGAGGGCAGCGCCTCCTCAATCGTACAAGATATTTGCTACATCGGGCATTGAGAATTCGTGCAGGACTCCACCTGTTTCTTTTTTTTTTTTAAGTACAGTGGTTGTCTATTCTAGTACCGTCCTATGCCTGCGTGCCTTTAGAAATGTGTTGTGGCTATGCGTACTTGAATTTTCCCCTCGTTATTATTTACAAGCTTATTGTGTCAGATTCTTCTAAGGCATCCATATAGTGAAACTCAAAGTAGTAATGCAGGGATAATGTGGGTTTGTGTATATTTGTTGCAGTGTGCTATTTGTTTAACGTTGTACATGTCTTTATTTATTATAATAATGCATTCTGGTAGTTGTTTAGCGTCCTTTAACAGTAAATAGAATCGTAATTTTTTTAAATATTACGCTATGGGAATTGGTCTTTATCTTATTTACATGTGTGTCTTAGGAATGGAGAAAATTGTAACAAATTGTAAATAGCAATAGAGGGACGAGGTAATGTGTAGTGTGCTTGCAGAAGGAAGAAGCAGAAGTGTTGTTAATAATGCACTGAGGAAATTTAACAAAGGGTATTGGCATGCTTCGTTAAAATAATGCACTGCGCTAATTATTTTCATATACTCGCACCTTGCAATGAAAAGTTGGGTGTTTGTGGAACAATCAGCTAAAATTGTAAACAGCTAAGGACAGTGTAGTGTTTACGGAAAATGACCTAACATTTGCTGCTAATTGTGTTAATTAAGATATGGAACTTGAAAGCAATAATTTTGGACCATTAATTATGGTAATATTGGCTACCATTCCATCTAGAGGAGTGGATGGACCAATATTTACGCCATTTATCTGAACATATCACGACATCATTAAATTATAGTAATTCATCCTCATGCTGTCATGTCACACTACCTTACTTCTGAAAGTGCGTTAATGTTAACTCACATTTTTCAGAATATCCCCTGACATCCTAGCCTTCGTAATGGTTTTATTAACGCCAGTGACCATCACAGAAAATCATGAACATTAATTTCTGACTTTATTCTGGCACTGTCGATGAAGTCAAGCCAGTTTGTATATATAAGATCCAAAATATTTCCATTGGATGTAGGTCATCAAACTATCTGCTAAAGACAGTGTTTTGCAGGTGTGTTCCGAAATACTTCAGAAGACTGGCTATTTGTACCACTTGCAATGAATCCATTGACGTTCCTGTTTACATACTCAGTAGACTATCGACGCCAAGTAATGTTACATATTCGGGATACTTCCGCACTATTGACTGCTGTCTGTCTTTGAGTTACACTAAAGCACCATACAAACTGGTAGAGACATGCGTATTGAAATACAGACACATGTAAACAGGCAGAAAAAGGCGCTGCGGTCGGTAACGGTTAAATAACATAACAAGCGTCTGGCGCAATTGTTAGATCGGTTACTGCTGCATATTTCAATGCTGGACCATCAACAAGTGTCAGTGTGCGAAGCATTCAACGAAACACATCGATATGTGCTTTTGGAGCAAAAGGTCCACTCGTGTACCCTTGATGACTGCACGACACAGAGCTTTACACTTCGCCTGGGCCCCTCAACTCCGATACTAAACTGTTGATGACAGGAAACACGTTGCCTGGTCAGACGAGTCTCGTTTCAAATTGTATCGAGCGGCTGAACGTGTACAGGTATGGAGGCAACATAATGAATCCATGGACCCTACATGTCAGCAGGGGACTGTTCAATCCGGTGGTGGCTCTGTAATGGCGTGGGGCGTGTTCAGCCTGAGTAATATCGGACCCCTGATACATCTAGATACGACTCTGACAAGTGACAGGTATGTAAACATCCTGTCTGATCACCTGCATCCATTCATGTTCATTGTGAATTCCGACGGACTTGGGCAATTCCAGCAGGACAATGCGACACCCCACACGTCCAGAATTGTTACAGAGTGGCTCCAGGAACACTCGTCTGAGTTTAAACACTTCCGCTGGCCCCCTCCCCAGACATGAACATTATTGAGCCTGTCTGTGATGCCTTGCAACGTGCTGTTCAGAAGAGATCTCCACACCCGTAGTACTCTTACAGATTTATGGACAGCCCCGCAGGATTCATGATGTCTGTTTCCTCCGGCGCTATTTCAGGCAATATTCCACGCCACCTCGTGTTGTGGCACTACACAGTATTAGGCAGGTGTGCTAGTTTCTTTGGCTTCTGAGTGCATTTTATAGGGTTCTGTTGGAATAGGGTGGCAGCACTAGATCCAGCAATCAACCTGCGTTTATCTAGGCGAAATACCCACGTCCTGAAAACTGTCGATTGCAATGAACACTCCTCCTCGTATGGCATTTAACTTCTCTTTTTAATACACATTCGTCAAACATGTCAGAGGTCTCCACGTCAGGTTACAGCTAGTTATTAGTTCCGAGTATAATTTCAGAGTAGTGGTCTTCCTGAAGATGAAGATTGAGGATTCTTTTTTACGAATGTTCTTGAAATTTACTGCTAAAATATTAACATTTGAAACGCCTGTTGTTTGTCGTCGATCTGATTTCATTCTCTGTGCTTTGACTGGCAAGCAAGCATCAGAGGAACTCAGACTATCGCATTGTCAAAAATAAAGCATGTGCTCTCCATAAGTACTCTGCTAATGTACTAGGTGCTCCTTTTGTGTAGTCCACCCCGGACCTAATAAGGGGCATGCTACAATTCTCCAATCCATAACGCAAGTCTTGAAATCTGCAGCCAGTATCATCACGCAGTCCATGAAGCCACTGTTTGAGATCCCTTATTCGACACTAATCGCGGTTGACGGCCTCCAGCAGACAAACCGAATGCACATTGTTTTTCTAGCTTTGGATACTATTTCCGCAAACGCCTCGATAATGCGCCCAATATCGGTGCTCCCGTTACGTAGTAAAAGCCTCCCCACATGTGCCCGATCGGAACCAGCTGAAGATGTGGCCACGCGTCCATTCGAAGGGTGAATGGTCGAAGCCCAACATCTAATCTCTACATTCAATCTTCACTTTGAGAGGTGCGAACAAGTTACCACCTGCCACTCAGCTTGCGGTTAGTGCGTTTCCCCCGCTTCGAATGTGCAGGATGGCGCCTCATCAGCAGAGCCCACGGGCACAACAAGTGTCGTCTGATGTGCCCCACACGACGCGCCAGATTCACCACGTCCTCTACACACCAAGGACGCCGCCCGCAGACGGTTTACCGCTGCAAGCAACGCTGTTCGCGAACTGTGGCCAGCACCTCCTGCGCCCACACACACAGCGGGCTGCCCTATGACGGGAGAAGACCTACTCAGTGACATCCAAAACAATCGCTACTGGGTACATTGCTTGCTGAGGATCGCGACGTCTTGTAGTGTTGCTAATGACACTATCCTGACAGCAGCCAACATTTCTTGTACAGACCTGAACCGGAAAATATTATGACGTGCACACATACACTACAGGAGGAAAAACGAAGAAATTATCCGAATGGCACGGAAGAGTGTATATACGAAGTATATTTACCGACAAATAAATTTATTAAAATATCAGAATCTTGGATGATTTATTCACGAGAAAGTTTCACAAACTGAGCAAGACAATAACGCTCACCCCACCTCTGACCCTTATACAAGCAGTTACACAGCTTGGCATAGATTGATAGAATAGTTTGATCTCCTCATGAGGGACATCGAGCCAAATTATGTCAAACTCTTGATCTAGTTTGAGGGCCATGCCAAAAATTCTCCAAACATTCTCAATTCGGAAAAGATCCACCGACCTTGCTGGAAAACGTAGTGTTTGGCAAGCATGAAGACGAGGAGCAGAAACTCCCGCCATGTGCAGGCGGTTATCATCTAGGTGAAATGTAAGCCCACCGTGGCTTGGCATTATGGACAAGAAAACGGGGTGTAGAATATCGTCGACTTACCGCTATGCTATAACAGTGCCAGGGATGAAGGCGTTCTTTTATGAAAAGAAATGGCACCCCAGACGACCGCTTCTCGTTGTCGGGCTATATGGTGGGCTACAGTCAGGCTGCTATATCATCGCTCTTTGGGACGCCTCCAGAAATGTCATCACTAGTCATCGGTGCTTAGTTCGAAACCTGAGACATTACTGAACACCATTCTACTCCAATCCCTGAGATCCCAGTGTGAAGACGTGTCTGGAGACGCCCTCCTGTATTGTGATCACGGGGGGTCACAGCATTAACATGTGAGTGAAAAACGGCAAAGGATCCGTCTAAGACTTCTCACCTTGGCAACACCCTCGATGCCACCCACGCTTGTTTATTCAGCACATTACAAATATGTGTGTCAAGAACTATATCAGCCGCCCGGTGTGGCCGTGCGGTTCTAGGCGATTCAGTCTGGAACCGCGTGACCGCTACGGTCGCAGGTTCGAATCCTGCCTCGGGCATGGATGTGTGTGATATCCTTAGGTTGGTTAGGTTTAAGTAGTGCTAAGTTCTAGGGGAGTGATGACCACAGATGTTAACTCCCATAGTGCTCAGAGCTTCTGAACCATTTTTGAACTATCAATTCGACCTCACTGCTGCCCAACACCTGACGCTTAGACAACCCCTTCGACACCCTTTAGGTCGGTTTACTCACCTCCTGACGCTAGAGCAGCCTCAAAGCTGAATTAGTGTACAATTTATGATAGGCATATCTGTAATGTGCTCAACAAAGGTGCTGGGTGGCACCGAGGTTGATGCTGAACTGAGGGGGAGAGGGGGAGGAAGATGGTGTCAGAGTGATTCTTTATGGTTTTATTCATGCACGCTTTCATGTAGTAGTGATAAAGCATACACACCATTTGTTGCGTCGGATCACGTTCAAATTTCGTCCAATTACATTGAACGTTCCCTAATGGTTCCACCATATACACCAGAGCAAACATTGCTGCCGCGCTACACTGCAAAGGGGCCAGATCATGTTCAGAGGGGTTGCAGACCTACAGTATCCTTAGAGTGGGCTCCAATCGTCCAGGGGTGGCAGCTGCCACGAACCTTGTCAAGAATTTCGTCCTGTTGCTCCTCTAACTGCTGACTGTGGTTTTTGGCAGCGAAACGGTTGGGAATCAACGCCCCGTTTGAAGGGGTTGTTTCATTGACTCGTTTTGTGGTACTTCCAGTGACCTCCTTGTCGTTTCTGAGAGGTGGTGTGTCTGAAATGTTTTCCTCTGCCACCCGCAAGAAAACTGCGTGATTCAGAGCTTGGTGTCGCGGTTCTGACCTCCATCGCAGAGACGTCCGAAGAATGGGTCCCAGTTTTATCTTACAAGGTATACCATGCCGAACTTGAGACACAAATGCAGCCTTTTACGCAGAGACTCTGACTGACCTCACTTCACCTCAGCTTCACATAAGAGGAAATACGAGTGCTGGTACTTGTCTTACTATAGTCAAACTACACAAATGTGGCTCAGTAGTAGGTACTAACACATAACTGAAGACCTACAAAGAATGAATCTGATAAACAAAACAAGCCCGATTATGTCTTATACAAGGAGTTACACTTTCATACTTGTTAAAAACACAAATTCAATCTACTACGCTGCGACTTCCACTGGCATCATTTCACTGCATGCTCGCTTCACATTTTCGATGAGATCTGTTCCGTTTGCAGTTAGCAGGTCTAAAATGTTGACCTCAGGAATCGTTTTTCCTAACAGATTCAATTGCTATTCCGGAAAAATGTTCGTAGCAGTCGTACGTGGCTATGGCATCAGTCTTAGCCATGTAATTACCAAATTACATAAATTTGAGTACCCGTGGTCTAGGGGTAGCGTCTTTTATTCATAATCAAAACGTCTTCGATCCCGGGTTCGATCCCCGCCACTGCCTAAATTTTGATAAATAATCAACATTGGCGGCCGAAGACTTCCGGCATAAGAAGTCAGCCTCATTCTGCCAACGGCCTTGTCAAAGAGGGCGGAGGAGCGGATAGAGGTTCTGGGCACTCTCTTGTCCTAGGGGTGAGATATTGCCCCTAAAGGCGGAAGAATCAGCAATGATAAACGACATGAGGATGCAGACTGCATTAAAGACGCGTAACGTGTATCCACAGGACATGTGGCCTGTAATTGAAGAAGTGTCATGATGACCTCTCCATTGGCAAAAGATTCCGGAATAGTCCCCCATTCGGATCTCCGGGACGGGACTGCCAAGGGGGAGGTTGGCATGAGGAAAAGATTGAATAATCTACGAAAGGATAACGTTCTACGAGTCGGGGCGTGGAATGTCAGAAGCTTGAATGTGGTAGGGAAACTAGAAAATCTGAAAAGGGAAATGCAAAGGCTCAATCTAGATATAGTAGGGGTCAGTGAAGTGAAGTGGAAGGAAGACAAGGATTTCTGGTCAGATGAGTATCGAGTAATATCAACAACAGCAGAAAATGGTATAACAGATGTAGGATTCGTTATGAATAGGAAGGTAAGGCAGAGTGTGTGTTAATGTGAACAGTTCAGTAACCGGGTTGTTCTAATCAGAATCGACAGCAGATCAACACCGACAACGATAGTTCAGGTATACATGCCGACGTCGCAAGCTGAAGATGAACAGACAGAGAAAGTGTATGAGGATATTGAAAGGGTAATGCAGTATGTAAAGGGGGACGAAAATCTAATAGTCATGGGCGACTGGAATGCAGTTGTAGGGAAAGGAGTAGATGAAAAGGTTACAGGAGAATATGGGCTTGGGACAAGGAATGAAAGTGGAGAAAGTCTAATTGAGTTCTGTAACAAGTTTCAGCTAGTAATAGCGAATACCATGTTCAAGAATCACAAGAGGAGGAGGTATACTTGGAAAAGGCCGGGAGATACGGGAAGATTTCAATTAGATTACATCATGGTCAGACAGAGATTCCGAAATCAGATATTGGATTGTAAGGCGCACCCAGGAGCAGATGTAGACTCAGATCACAATATAGTAGTGATGAAGAGTATGCTGAAGTTCAAGACATTAGTCAGGAAGAATCAATACGCAAAGAAGTGGGATACAGAAGTACTAAGGAATGACGAGATACGTTTGAAGTTCTCTAACGCTATAGATACAGCAATAAGGAATAGCGCAGTAGGCAGTACAGTTGAAGAGGAATTGACATCTCTGAGAAGGGCCATCACGTAAGTTGGGAAGGAAAACATAGGTACAAAGAAGGTAGCTGCGAAGAAACCATGGGTAACAGAAGAAATACTTCAGTTGATTGATGAAAGGAGGAAGTACAAACATGTTCCGGCAAAATCAGGAATACAGAAGTACAAGTCGCTGAGGAATGAAGTAAATAGGAAGTGCAGGGAAGCTAAGAAGAAATGGCTGCAGGAAAAATGTGAAGACATCGAAATAGATATGATTGTCGGAAGGACAGACTCAGCATACAGGAAAGTCAAAACAACCTTTGGTGACATTAAAAGCAACGGTGGTAACATTAAGAGTGCAACGAGAATTCCACTGTTAAATGCAGAGGAGAGAGCAGATAGGTGGAAAGAATACATTGAAAGCCTCAATGAGGGTGAAGATTTGTCTGATGTGATAGAAGAAGAAACAGGAGTCGATTTAGAAGAGATAGGGGATCCAGTACTAGAATCAGAATTTAAAAGAGCTTTGGAGGACTTACGGGCAAATGAGACAGAAGGGATAGATAACATTCTATCAGAATTTCTAAAATCATTGGGGGAAGAGGCAACAAAACGACTATTCACGTTGGTGTGTGGAATATATGAGTCTGGCGATATACCATCTGACTTTCGGAAAAGCATCATCCACACAATTCCGAAGACGGCAAGAGCTGACAAGTGTGAGAATTATCGCACAATCAGCTTAACAGCTCACTCATCGAAGCTGCTTACAAGAATAATATACAGAAGAATGGAAAAGAAAATTGAGAATGCGCTAGGTGACGATCAGTTTGGATTTAGGAAAAGTAAAGGGACGAGAGAGGCAATTCTGACGTCACGGCTAATAGTGGAAGCAAGGCTAAAGAAAAATCAAGACATTTTCATAGGATTTGTCGACCTGGAAGAAGCGTTTGACAATATAAACTGGTACAAGCTGTTCGAGATTCTGAAAAAAGTAGAGGTAAGATATAGGGAGAGACGGGCCATATACAATATGTACAACAACCAAGAGGGAATAATAAGAGTGGATGATCAAGAACGAAGTGCTCGTATTAAGAAGGGTGTAAGACAAGGCTGTAGCCTTTCGTCCCTACTCTTCAATCTGTACATCGAGGAAGCAATGATGGAAATAAAAGGAAGGTTCAGGAGTGGAATTAAAATACAAGGTGAATGGATATCAATGATACGATTCGCTGATGACATTGCTATCCTGAGTGAAAGTGAAGAAGAATTAAATGATCTGCTGAACAGAATGAACAGTCTAATGAGTACACAGTATGGTTTGAGAGTTAATCGGAGAAAGATGAAGGTAATGAGATGTAGTAGGAATGAGAACATCGAGAAACTTAACATCAGGATTGATGGTCACGAAGTCTATGAAGTTAAGGAATTCTGCTACCTAGGCAGTAAAATAACCAATGACCGACGGAGCAAGAAGGACATCAAAAGCAGACTCGCTATGGCAAAAAAGGCATTTCTGGCCAAGAGAAGTCTACTAATATCAAATACCGGTCTTTATTTGAGGAAGAAATTTCTGAGGATGTACGTCTGGAGTACAGCATTGTATGGTAGTGAAACATGGACTGTGGGAAAACCGGAACAGAAGAGAATCGAAGCATTTGAGATGTGGTGCTATAGACGAATGTTGAAAATTAGGTGGACTGATAAGATATGGAATGAGGAGGTTCTACGTAGAATCGGAGAGGAAAGGAATATGTGGAAAACACTGATAAGGAGAAGGGACAGGATGATAGGACATCTGCTAAGACATGAGGGAATGACTTCCATGGTACTAGAGGGAGCTGTAGAGGGCAAAAACTGTAGAGGAAGACAGAGATTGGAATACGTCAAGCAAATAATTGAGGAAGTAGGTTGCAAGTGCTACTCTGAGATGAAGAGGTTAGCACAGGAAAGGAATTCGTGGCAGGCCGCATCAAACCAGTCAGTAGACTGACGACAAAAAAAAAAAAGAAAGAAAGAAAAATAAATGACAATTTAAAGTCTCCCCCTGTTTTAATAGGAAACTTATTTGCGATATTCTTCAAGTTCTCTATGAAGCTCCTTCCAGCACAGATCCTGAGGTAGGTCATCTATAAAAGCATTCTATTTCCATGCTAGACCCATCTTTTATTGTAACAATCATGTAGTTTATTCGACGCAAGGAATCTGTACTAGATATTACGGAGTTCCTTACGGCAATAAATACGCTGCTGCAATGAGAGTATAGCTTATCCTTGCTATATACATTCCCATTTGAATTTAGGATTTCACCACTGTTCACTTCAGGTTTCTTCTTGTTTCTGTTAATACCATCGAAAGGTTCTTCTAACAGAAGAAAATTGAAACGATCATATTTTGACAGTAGAAGAGTGTCAATAAGAGCGCAGATAAGCAAGTGGCCTACCACTAACGTCACATGTCTCCTCTACATGACATGTGGCTCGCTTCAGCGCTGCCGCTGGAGCCCTAGCGTGACTTCTGTCTGTCGTTACTCGCAATCTTGCGTTTATCTGGTTCAGCCGTTGTTGTCGCATTTATAGATTATTTTCAACTCCGATTCGCACTGTGGTTTGGAATTTGGATATACGTATCTATGCTATGAATAGAGGTAACACAGTAGTTAGAACAATGGAAGTTCAAATCCGCCTCCAGCTATCGAGGTTTAGGTTTTTAGAGATGTCCCTTAATCGCTCAAGGCAGAGAAATGTTCCTTTGAAAAGTCACGGCCGATTTTAAATTGAAACAGGGCGCTCAATCGTGGCTGTTTAACCATCAGCAAGAGTTACGGTGACTGAGGCATCCACAGCGGGTCAGGCGCCATAGCCGTCATGCAGATGTGTAATGATGTATCGTTTTACAGTATACTTTTACAATATTGCTTCTCTATATAATATGGCACTGTTACTTTTGTTATTACAGTGCAATCTCTGATGATGGCCCGTAATTGAAACATCTAAACCGGTCAGAAGTTAACATCAGCTGCGATCAAGATTGTTTTTAAATAATTTCGCTGTTCTCCGACAGTGTTATATAAAATTATGTTCACATGGAGGCGGAGGCTGGTCACACAGAGACGGTAGTAACCGCACCCGCGTATTTCCGAGAGTTGAGACTCGGTTCATCTGAAAGCTACTAGCAATCGTTGAGACTGCAGTTCCATTCTGGTAATGGTCGCGGTGTTATAAAAGAAGGTGTGGGCAACAAGTGAGCGAGTGAGCGCAGGAGTGTTGTGTGACAGTCGCATTGAGTTTACAAGTGAAATGGTGTTAGCTCTTTGTTACATTACTAAACAAGTGCACTACTAGATTTTATCATTCCAATGGTGTCCTGTGCCCGATTTATGGTTCTGGCTCAAGAATTGAAATAAGATTTCGCAGACACTGGTGAACTGTTATGCGATGTATTATTTGCTTTCAGGAATTTTGTTACATGAAAACCACCAGATCGCTTCAAACAACTCCTTTTAGCTTTAAGCATCAAATTGACTTTCCTCACTGTGAGGAAGTTCGAATGGAAGTTTGTGGCCTGTTGGCCTTTACTCTCCTGGGAATCTTGTCGAAACTATTTTCTGGGACTGTTTGATGTATCGGTAACTGGCAAGGAGTGCCGACGATCTATTTCTTGTGCTTGTTCATGTGACGATTTTTCTTTTTCTTCTTACTCGTGGCTGAGGTCTGTTCCTCGGGTCGGACTTCGTACGTAACGTATCCTGCCTTGTGATATTCTCCGTTAACCAGAGAAATGATTACACAACGCATTTGGATTGCTGTGAAGATAGGGTAGGAATCAATCAGATGGAAATCCTTCCTGGAAAGTCCACCAAGGCCTTCTGGATAGCCAAGAGGTTGATGCGGGAGTGGAGGTTTTGGATGGTTTGGTGGAACGAAAGGATAGGGGTTTTCATGGTGGGGGTATGTACCGTCCCGAACCGAGCCAGCGATCTTCTTCGTTACAGCACTTGCCCTGTACATGTCTGGAAGCGGGAGGAATGGCACTTCTTCCCACTCTTCTTCTTCTTGTGCAGCTGCTTCGGTGTCCTTGTCCTTGTGCTGTGTCGCCTCCCCTTCGGCAGGCTCGTCAGTTTGCGTGGCCACCGTTGCGAACTCCTTCTCTCGTGTAGGAGTCGTCTGGGTGGCGGTGTCTTCTCTTGTGGCGGAGTCTCCTTTGGCTGAGCGAAGTTCCTGCGTCAGCACAGCAATCTGACGCCGAGCCTCGCCCAGTTCCGCCAACATGACCGCCCTCTCTCCCGGCACGGTGGATTTGAAGGCGACATGGCTTCTTGTACAGCGTCATTCAGACGCCTGGAAACGACGTCTTCTGTACAAGAGACCACCTTTTCATGTGTGGTGGTCACTTGCTTCTGTGTCTTCTTCTTCTCCGGTCCGCACCAATTTCTCTTATAGGCGCAGGAACGGGCGTTCGGCGCGTGTGCGCCTCCGCAGTTGACGCAGGTACAGGGGGTGTCCTGCTTCTTGTAGTCGCGTGTGTCATGTGCTGGCGCACACTTCAAGCAAAATACCGCGGCAACCACTATTAAGAAGTGCATTTCAACAGAGTTCTTCGATAACCCAAAATTTCTAGGAATTAAACAGTGATTTGTTAGTAGCTCTTAAACTAGCAGGAATTCCGTTCAATAAGGTGAACCACGCAGCCTCCAAGGGATTTCTTAAAAGATACACAAAAATGTCAATACCCAATGAGAGTTCTTTAAGAAAAAACTAAGCGGATCCTTTTAACCAAAAGCCATACAAAGATCAAGGAGAAAGTATCTGACTGCGATTTGGGAATAATATTGGATGAAACCATAGATTCAACGGAATAACGTTTTGAAAATTTTAGTTTCTCTCTTAGCACTGGAGAAAATGAAGCCCATGTTGTTAAAAGTGTATAAACTGCAGAAAGCCGATGCCAGTGCAGTAATTCAATCAGTTGTGGCCTACTGGTATCGAGTTGGGATAACTTATTGTGGCTACGAGCGAGGCTCCATACATGGTTACGGCTTTTAACCAAATGAAACTTTAACTTTGTAGGTTGAAGTATGTGACCTGCTTAGTTCATGCCCTTCACAGGGTTTGTGAATCCATAAGGAACGAATACGACGTCGTAAATCAATTCATCTCTGCCCTGAAGAAGATTCTAGTGAAATCTCCGAGTCGCGTTGTTGCCTACACGGAAACTATTTGCCTAGCCCTTCCTAATTTCCCGGTCATTACACGTTGGGGATCTTGGATTGAGTCTGCTACTAAGTTGCGTGAGAACTTTGACTAAATTAGAGAGTTCGTGGTTTCTTTGGATTCAGCCGTCGCAGGTGTGATTGGTAAGGTACAGAAACTTCTGTTACCGAAGAAAATACAATTAGCAGAGGAAACTATATTGTGTCCAAGTTACAAGTACCTGATTGTATCTGTTAAACGATTGGAAGAACACGGTGTGAGAATGAAAAAAAAAGGATATTTTTATTTCCGTGAGGAAGCAGTTACATGGCTTCACCAAAGTCAAACTTGAGACTAGTTTTCAGACGAATCCAGACATTGAAGAATTCAGCACATCTGTACAGTTGCCATACCGAGTGAATACAAAGTTTTCTACACACGTTTCTGTAGATGTCGAAAGAAGCTCTAGCATCTACAAAAGCATTATATCTCCTAATAGAAGCAGGGGTACTTCTAAAAATGTACAAATGCTTAATATCTTGAACTAGAATAACTTTATATTTATTTCTTCTTTTGATGAGTGGTATTTGATGTTTTTTTTTTTTTGGTCATCAGTCTACTGACTGGTTTGATGCGGCCCGCCACGAATTCCTTTCCTGTGCTAACCTCTTCATCTCAGAGTAGCACTTGCAACCTACTTCCTCAATTATTTGCTTGACGTATTCCAATCTCTGTCTTCCTCTACAGTTTTTGCCCTCTACAGCTCCCTCTAGTACCATGGAAGTCATTCCCTCATGTCTTAGCAGATGTCCTATCATCCTGTCCCTTCTCCTTATCAGTGTTTTCCACATATTTCTTTCCTCTCCGATTCTGCGTAGAACCTCCTCATTCCATACCTTATCACTCCACCTAATTTTCAACATTCGTCTATAGCACCACATCTCAAATGCTTCGATTCTCTTCTGTTCCGGTTTTCCCACAGTCCATGTTTCACTACCATACAATGCTGTACTCCAGACGTACATCCTCAGAAATTTCTTCCTCAAATAAAGGCCGGTATTTGATATTAGTAGACTTCTCTTGGCCAGAAATGCCTTTTTTGCCATAGCGAGTCTGCTTTTGATGTCCTTCTTGCTCCGTCCGTCATTGGTTATACTACTGCCTAGGTAGCAGAATTCCTTAACTTCATTGACTTCGTGACCATCAATCCTGATGTTAAGTTTCTCGATGTTCTCATTTCTACTACATTTCATTACCTTCATCTTTCTCCGATTAACTCTCAAACCATACTGTGTACTCATTAGACTGTTCATTCTGTTCAGCAGATCATTTAATTCTTCTTCACTTTCACTGAGGATAGCAATGGCATCAGCGAATCGTATCATTGATATCCTTTCACCTTGTATTTTAATTCCACTCCTGAACCTTTCTTTTATTTCCATCATTGCTTCCTCGATGTACAGATTGAAGAGTAGAGGCGAAAGGCTACAGCCTTGTCTTACACCCTTCTTAATACGAGCACTTCGTTCTTGACCATCCACACTTATTATTCCCCCTTGGTTGTTGTACATATTGTATATGACCGATCTCTCCCTACAGCTTACCCCTACTTTTTTCAGAATCTCGAACAGCTTGCACCATTTTACAGGACTGTTACAAATGATTGAAGTTTTGTTGGGCTGAAGCCGCACTTCAGGTTTCTGCCGCCATAGCGCTGGAGAGCGCAGTGAGACAAAATGGCGACAGGAGCCGAGAAAGCGTATGTCGTGCTTGAAATGCACTCACATCAGTCAGTCATAACAGTGCAACGACACTTCAGGACGAAGTTCAACAAAGATCCAGCAACTGCTAACTCCATTCGGCGATGGTATGCGCAGTTTAAAGCTTCTGGATGCCTATGTAAGGGGAAATCAACGGGTCGGCCTGCAGTGAGCGAAAAAACGGTTGAACACGTGCAGGCAAGTTTCACGCATAGTGATGTGACAGATTCAGTGTTTAAACCTCCTCTACCAAGAAACGTGCCAGAACTGTGAGCTCGCATCAAAACAATGCTTTCGAACTCATTGATGGGGCCATGCTGCGCCGAGTGTGGGAGGAACTTGAGTATCGGCTTCATGTCTGCCGAATCACTAAAGGGGCACATACCAAACATTTGTGAATGCCTAAAAAAACTTGTTGAGTTTTTGTATGTGTGTGCAAAGCATTGTGAGAATATCTCAAATAATAAAGTTATTGTAGAGCTGTGAAATCACTTCAATCATTTGTAACAACCCTGTATATTGTCGAAAGCTTTTTCCAGGTCGACAAATCCTATGAAAGTGTCTTGATTTTTCTTTAGCCTTGCTTCCATTATTAGCCGTAACGTCAGAATTGCCTCTCTCGTCCCTTTACTTTTCCTGAAGCCTAACTGATCGTCACCTAGCGCATTCTCAATTTTCTTCTCCATTCTTCTGTATATTATTCTTGTAAGCAGCTTCGATGAGTGAGCTGTTAAGCTGATTGTGCGATAATTCTCACACTTGTCAGCTCTTGCCGTCTTCGGAATTGTATGGATGATGCTTTTCCGAAAGTCAGATGGTATATCGCCAGATTCATATATTCTACACACCAACGTGAATAGTCGTTTTGTTGCCACTTCCCCCAACGATTTTAGATATTCTGATGGAATGTTATCTATCCCTTCTGCCTTATTTGACCGTAAATCCTTAAAAAGCTCTTTTAAATTCTGATTATAATACTGGATCCCCTATCTCTTCCAAATCGACTCCTGTTACTTCTTCTATCATATCAGACAAATCTTCACCCTCATAGAGGCTTTCAATGTATTCTTTCCACCTATCTGCTCTCTCCTCTGCATTTAACAGTGGAATTCCCGCTGCATTCTTAATGTTACCACCGTTGCTTTTAATGTCACCAAAGGTTGTTTTGACTTTCCTGTATGCTGAGTCTGTCCTTCCGACAATCATATCTTTTTCGATGTCTTCACATTTTTCCTGCAGCCATTTCGTCTTAGCTTCCCTGCACTTCCTATTTATTTCATTCCTCAGCGACTTGTATTTCTGTATTCCTGATTTTCCCGGAACATGTTTGACTTCCTCCTTTCATCAATCAACTGAAGTATTTCTTCTGTTACCCATGGTTTCTTCGCAGCTACCTTCTTTGTATCTATGTTTTCCTTCCCAACTTCTGTGATGGCCCTTTTTTGAGATGTCCATTCCTCTTCAACTGTACCGCCTACTGCGCTATTCCTTATTGCTGTATCTATAGTGTTAGAGAAATTCAAACGTATCTCGTCATTCCTTAGTACTTCCGTATCCCACTTCTTTGCGTATTGATTCTTCCTGATTAATGTCTTGAACTTCAGCGTACTTTTCATCACTACTATATTGTGATCTGAGTCTATATCTGCTCCTGGGTACGCCTTACAATCCAGTATCTGATTTCGGAATCTCTGTCTGACCATGATGTAATCTAATTGAGATCTTCCCGTATCTCCCGGCGTTTTCCAAGTATACTTCCTCCTCTTGTGATTCTTGAACAGGGTATTCGTTATTACTAGCTGAAACTTGTTACAGAACTCAATTAGTCTTTCTCCACTTTCATTCCTTGTCCCAAGCCCATATTCTCCTGTAACCTTTTCTTCTATTCCTTCCCCTACAACTGCATTCCAGTCGCCCATGACTATTAGATTTTCGTCCCCCTTTACATACTGCATTACCCTTTCAATATCCTCATACACTTTCTCTGTCTGTTCATCTTCAGCTTGCGACGTCGGCATGTATACCTGAGCTATCGTTGTCGGCGTTGGTCTGCTGTCGATTCTGATTAGAACAGCACGGTCACTGAACTGTTCACAGTAACACACCCTCTGCCCTACCTTCCTATTCATAACGAATCCTACATCTGTTATACCATTTTCTGCTGCTGTTGATATTACCCGATACTCACCTGACCAGAAATCCTTGTCTTCCTTCCACTTCACTTCACTGATCCCTACTATATCTAGATTGAGCCTTTGCATTTCCCTTTTCAGATTTTCTAGTTTCCCTACCACGTTCAAGCTTCTGACATTCCACGCCCCTACTCGTAGAACGTTATCCTTTCGTAGATTATTCAATCTTTTTCTCATGGTAACCTCCCGCTTAACAATTCTAAAAGACACAAAATATTATGAATATACGAATGGTCTCGTCACATATCGGCAAGGTACTAGCTGCCTCTTAGTGACTGCACTAATAGTCTCTCACCAATTGGTACGTGGACCTCTTTTCGTACCACACTTAACCACCATGTCTTAGGGGCCATACAAGAGGAAGCAGGATGGAATCTTGGTTCATAACCCTAGCTTTATTTTCCGTTATTAAGAAAACAGAATTACTACAAACTTCTGAAACTCAAACTCCCATATAGGATTTCCTCAAATACATATAATGAAAACAGTTACCAATAAAGTGTGACTTAACGACACTTCACCACTAACGCCAAACTAAGATCCAATTGCATAACATTATAGAAACACTTACATTAAAAACTACACCAGAAACGTTTATCTTTAAAACGAACTTTCACCTGCTCAGACGTGTTAATAAAAGACTACTAGAAAGAGCTGCGCAAGGAACTCAGCAGATGCTATGCAATTTAAAGTTTAGCCATTTGCCAATCGCTAATATTTAAGGAAACTGCCTCATATAAGAGCAGATTACATACAATATATATTTATATGTCTACCAGCTTAACCCACCTTGACGAAAGCAAGATAAATACTAAACTTTGCAAGGCGGTATGTGAACAACTCCCGGTAGGGCCAAGGCGCTGGCACAATCGATGATTTTTGGGCGAATCACAAAGACATTCCAATAACTCTGAAACATAGAAACACTCTGCAGAACCTATGACTCAATATATGGGTAAGCATGTAAAGGAACACGTTACACTACGAACAAATTCGCAACTTTGACCTTAAGCATTTTAATCATAGACAAATGGGTGCAGGCTTTGAAAACGTTAACATAAAATCATTTGATTACAAAAAAACACAGAACACTAGTAAAACTTCTGAGAAAACTTTCAAATAACGGCCACCATTTAACTAGGCCAACTGAACTCTTCCACACCATCTCAAAGTTCGCTATGAAAGTCTCACCATAATAATAAAATTTAAGTGCCTCTGAGGGCTTCGGTCAACAATTACGACCACTTACTTCATATCACGTACACAATACGAAGGGGCTAGTTTCACAGCTTCACCGCTTCACTTCAAATTAACTTCATATGACGGTCCTCACGCTCGTTTGACAGCCTTTGACACTAATCTCCCAGCGAATCCCTCGAAGGCTAACAACCAATCCCTTCGCCCGCCAACCCGAAAGATAAGACACGCGAAAAGCAAAGATAGATCAGCTCAACCACAATCGATTTCAACGATACATGAACAAAATAACACTGGCGCCAGCTCCCCACGGATCAAGAACTAATCGTTTAAAATTGACACTCCAGCTTTTTTGAAGTGGTACTCGACATTTGTTACTCACGTAAATGACTATTCACTGTTTCTGTTTGCTAACGACACTGTGGTAGCTACGCTTATTTTTCTGCTGTATCCAAGATTATCTATTCAGCCTGTGTTGAAAGCCGCAACGATTTCCTTGTGGATTGTACCAGTTACAGAACAGACGAGGTGTTAGCGTAACGAGTAAAGTTTCAAATTATCACGCCAAAGCGACGTGTATATTCGCAGGGTTCCTCATTAATGGTGTTTTGATTTGTAAGGTTATTAAAGCAGAAATAAAAATAGTATATGTATAATTTTAGTGTGACAGGTTAAATATATCAAAATTTTACGGATGGAGTTCAAAAATAGTGATACACATGTCGTTCCAGGCTAAGACTATTGCTAATCTTGAATGCCGCGTTGTCAGAAGAGGGTACGCGTTCTGGGCTTCCTGCAGATACAGTTCTGTTGTAGTACGCTCAACTGTTGGATCACATTGTGGGAGTGAAATACCGCTGCTAATGGAAACGTACACGAAAGATGAATTAAACAGGATAGTAAGATTCTTGTGAGGAAAGCGTCTAAACTGTACCGTGAATTTCTAGTGGTATATGGACCAAATACGTTTTAGCATCCAGCCATAGTGAAATGTTGCCAACAATTTGCCAAAAGCCGCACAGATAGGCGTGAAGGTCCGAAGGAACAATACGTCGTATTTCTTAATAATACTTACACTGCTATTTCGTATTTGTCAGCCAGTACCAGGCCCTCGAGCCTCAATAAATACGTCATTCCTGGACGGGAACATACGTAACGTACGAGTGCAGGCTGTGACTCGTGGGCGGCAACATATGGAAGTTGAGTCTGGCCGTGATTCGCACACGGGTAGTCGATGGAGTTATGGTCACCGCCCGCGTAGTGCGGAAAATCTGGGTCCGAGTCCCAATATACAGCCGATGGTTCCTGCAAATCAAGGAACAGTCTTCCGAACCGTTATCTCTGGCGGCCCCTTAAACATGTTTCTATGTAGCAGACCACCAGGACACAGAAACTCACAACCGAACAGTCATGGAAACCGGCAAAACCACTAGTATTTGAAATGGTGCAACAGTCCAAGATCTGACGGTTGCACGAGTGTTTCGAAGCAATAAGAGGAGTTCGAGCATTTATTGTGAGTTTATGTGTTGAGCTCCTGTCGCCTAAATTTAAACTGTCATTAACAGCTCAAAAATGAAGGATATTTCGACTTTCTTCTTGTTTTGGTGTTAGGAACATGATCTCAAAGTTTGTAAAAGTTTTTCTGAAATACCTTGTATAATCTGATGCTGGCAGTTGTTTCGACTTGCTTTCTTGCTTTTTTCTGTCCTTGATTTTCACATTTTCAGTACCACTTTCTTTATTTCTGCTTACATTCCACTATTCCCCCTTGCCAAAGTGTCCTTTATATTCTAAGCTCTACTTTTCCTCCTTTCATTTCGCATCTACTGCTACCTCTTCAAGGAGATATTTGACTTACGGATGAGTTAAATCTCTCGCGTCTTTATACAGCCTAGTTCTGCCCTCTGTACACGGTATTTTATCAGTGTACCAAAATTTTTACGTCGGTCAGGAGAAACATGTTATCGCATCAACGTCATTACCAACTGTGTTTCAGCTGATTTTAGTTACTGGTGATGATCGCTTTTGTACCGTGTTCGCAAACTACTGTATTATATTTATTCTAGTCTCAAATTTTTTGTAGGTACTATATAACCTTTTGATATGTAATACAGATACTTAGGAGTTCGCCTGTACCTCGAGGATAGAGATATTAGTTTCAGAAGCATTCAAGAACGTTGCACTGAATGCTGTCTGGGTCTTCGGTCAAGCTAACTAGTATATAACATGTTTCTCAACCTGTACAGTCGCCTTTAAGCACCTTATAAATCAGCTGCTTAAGCGCGACTTAACAGCGATGTCGGTGCGCGAAGGTCGCATGTATGAGTCCTTCGAAAAGCGGTGTATGTTCGTACGACATAAACAACGTTTCAAGTGTTTGCCACAACTGCTGTCATAAAGACAGACTAGCGTGCTAGGAATACATTACTGGCGAACTCTGAACTCGTATTGGCCCAACTAGAACAAAAGGGAAATGTTTGACACGCTGTTCTCGACGCGTCTTGAAATCTGTATATCTTGGCTCCAAGCTACGAGAAAGCGATAGGGAGAGGCCAGAGGTTGGTAGCGCGGAGGGGGGGTGGGGGGTGGAGAGGGGGGGATGCCCCGCAACTTATCAGTACCGTATCTTCAATATCGACGTCAGCGTCACAGTAAGTGCCAGATTGCGATTGTTTTAGAGTTATAAATTTGCTCGAAGGCATTAGGACAACGAAAACGAGCACGTCATAGGAATCATGCATGCAGCTGCATTTATAACAGAGTTCTACAACGTTAGTCAAACTTAAATATGAATTTGTGGAAAGACTCTCTGTGAGGAGGGATCTCTGCTCCTTCAAATATAATTTGGTGAAAAACGTGCTCACAAGCGACAGAAGCAAATGGTGGCTCGAAGCTAACACACGAGTCGTAGCTGGATGTTTTCCTTTCGCGCCACAAATCAACATTCAGGCGAAGTTATGCATCACACAACAACTGTCAGATCTTCGCTAAAAGAAAACTTTATTATGGGTGGGTCAAAGCCGGATCGCATTGATAACACAGCCCAAAATATGTTATTGCTTTTTCTTTTTTTAAATTAGATAATTATGGAAGCAAGTACAAGAATACCTGGAGTACCTGGCTCAGCCACATACTTATATGAATAATTCGTCACCGTGTGTGGTGTTGTTTTGTATCGTGACACCAGTTTGGCCTTCTTTGCCCGTCTGCTTTATACGAAAGTACTTTTAAAAGTTAGTTGCACATTATTGTAGACGGCCAAGTAACTTTTATTGAATGCTGCACTACATTTTAGAGCGATATAGACACATTACACCAATTTTCAACATAGTCATCAAGTATCTGTAAACAACGAAATATGCAAGCCACGAAACTGTTTCTCCTCTACTTATATATCTGTCGTGATAGATACCAGTCACTGAATCTCGAACACTGAGACTGAAATATGCTGGAGCTCCATCATGCGTAAACCTCAGGTATTTTTGTTATTTTCAAGGCATATATTACAGTAGGATGTTCTAAATAAAGTCCCTGTAGACAGAAGGCAGAATGTGTGGTTTTTCCAGACAAGTCATCTACAGTTCCAACCCACACATTAATCTTAAACTGCTGCTGATGACTAGCCTATACCGTAACATGAGGATTACAATCGGCCCA
Organism: Schistocerca americana; assembly: GCF_021461395.2. NCBI lineage: Eukaryota > Metazoa > Arthropoda > Insecta > Orthoptera > Acrididae > Schistocerca > Schistocerca americana. Next base: position 762,431,857 of record NC_060121.1, on the reverse strand, counting down.
TGTGTATTGGTTGTGGAAATTCCATTTCTTCCTAACATCGCTGCTTCTGAAAAAAAGGGACAGACAAAGGACTGGCAGCTAGTGCAGGAAACCATCAGCAGGCATAAGGCCTGCAGACGTTTAAGATGATACGGATATATGATTTGCTCGTGAAGTATCATCCATGCTCAACGTGCTACACATGCCAGGTCCACCTGTCTTGCACCACATGTGCCTCTTCTTCGACAGCCTGTAGAATGTGCTCTTCCTGGTAAGGTGAACGAGCAACACGTGGTCTTCTTCGATCGATAGTCAGTGATGCAGCAGACGGTGTATGGGTAGCTCGACGATACGTAGCATGGAGTGTTGGATGACTTGGCTATCTGCGGTCTGAAAACGGTGTCTGATACAGTCGCGAATTCTCGTGTTCATTACCATTTACACTACCGTACGTAAAAATCATGTCTGGCTGCTCACACAATGAATATCCTGCCATTTATGGAAGGAGCACTTTCAGTAAATTCGGTAGTGCAGTTCATGTAGATAATGGACACGTTAAAGACAGGCGAATGGCGTATGTAAACAAGTCTCCCTGACAACACATCACCTAGAATACAATGAGTCAAATGGATGCATAACTAATTGAAGTTGATGGGTTTTACCTAGAGGGTCGCAGGACAACTATCATTAATAACTCTAAAACTAAGCATTTTAGGACACATGTTTATACGACTAATTCTTGTTTTCATGTAAGTAACTTGTCCCCAAACTTTTTAAAAGTATTTTTTAAGTAGGATGTTTGACTATTACTGGCACAAGCGAATGGGTCGAGTGGAGGAAAATTAAACGAGCAAACATTCGTAACAACCACAGGGCCAGAATCTAATGATTTCTCCGATATAACGTATTATGAGTGAGTACATGAACTATGTCAATGTCAATTACATTAAAATTCACCAACAGCCGTGTACTTTATGATATTATTTTATTTTATTTTGAAGGCTATCAGTTTCGGCATTTCGTTGTGCTATCTTCAGGCACCATACGCTTCTATCCAAATAAACGATCTTGTCGTATAGCACCATAGATCGCTGGATATGGTGAATTCAATCGTTTTATACAGTTGCTTCATTCGAAGACGTGAGTTGTTGTCACGTCTTTGAATGAAGCAATTGTATAAGGATTGGAATTCACGATATACAGTGATTTATGGCATACGAAAAGTTCGTTTATTGAATAGAAGCGTATGGGACCTAAACGTTGCATAATGAAATGCCGAAACTGTTTGCCTTCAGAATAAAATGAAATAATATCTTAAAGTGCAAGGGGGCTGGTGAATTGTATTGATATTGATAGTTAATTAACCAGCCAATGTCTCCTGTCCATGATGGATCAACAGAGATTGCTTATAATGCAGTCCCTGAGGAACCAAACTGCAGATATGCATATGAGGAAAAAGAGATTCCAACAAGTGTTCCACATGGTCACATGAAGACAAGTCTCAGCAAACCTTATCGACGCCCATACACTTTCAAAAGTGCCAGGCGTGTCCGGAATGCACTGACAACCATTTACAATGCCTTCCCGGATTTCATCGACACTATACACGAAACCTTTTAAATATTCCCACATAAGCGAATCCAACGAGTTCTCGTCGGGGTACCTCGAAGGGCATAGAATGCGCGAGCCATGACTACTGCACCTCTTGTCGAAGACTTGTGCTACGTATTCCAGAATATCCAAATAGAAGTGTGCTGGTACACCATTATTAATATACTACAAAAGCAGCTTGAAAAAGCTCTTGTTGGAGCGCTAAAAAGGGGAATTTCTTTAAAAGACTCACAGAAAAGGGGAAGCCAGCGGCCTCAATCCTGATTTCCCCTTCTTCACCAAACATTTTGTCAAATTCACGCTCTTACAACACAGAACATTCTAATACCTTTTTACCCAGCCTTTCTTTCTTGCGATATATTCATACTCAGCATCTCCTTATCACTGCCACATCTACATACACATCTCTCCCACTGTCTCCTTTTCATTCCACTGTCACTCTCCCCTTTCTGTCTCTCCTATTGTCGCTGTCTTAATCCATCTCTCTCGCTCTTCCTTACCACTGTGTCCTTCTCTGCCACTTTCATGTCTCGCTGTCCCAATGCCACGGTCTGTGTCCCATTCCTTTGCCACTGTCTCTTTCTTCCTCTCATACTGTCTCCTGTATTTCTTTCCAACCTCCATTGCTTCCTCTCCACTCATATTCTCGGCGACATTTCGAACGGAGTTTGACTCCTGTACGGGGAAACTTTAATTAGAGGGGAGAGGGGATATGCCCAGTTGGCAAATTTTTTTGAGTTATTAGAGTTCATCGGTCTGGCTGTCCATATCCCCATGCCCACGTAAAATCTGCATTCATCTCTCTTTTTAATTTCAACCGTAATTCTTCTCTTTTGCACCCACTGCTACTGTTTTCATTCATCTCTTTTTCTCTTTTACTGCCACCGTCTTTCACTCACCACCACTCTTTCCTCTCTCCCTTCGGCTCCCTGTGCTATTGCCTTTTGTCATCTCTCATTATTTTTGACGGCCACTTTCACCCCACCGTCTCCTCTCACTCTCTTTCCCACAGAACTTTCTCCTCTGTCCTCCACCGACAATGGATCTCTCCCATACTCTTTCAACACAATAAAGCACAAATATCTTCGGTCGTCAAAATTTTTGTCGACGTAGGTGGGATGAGGACTGCGGCAGCTGGTTCCTCGTTTTTCTGTCAGTCTGCAGGAGCATTTTTCAGATGGTTCCCTTCTTTACCCTGCTACAGTAGGGTGTGCTGATTATATGAAACGAGTTCTGTAGATCAGTAAAGTTTTGTCAATTTATTTACACTACTGGCCATTAATATTGCTACACCATGAAGGTGACGAGCTACAGACGTGAAGTTGTGATATGCAAATGATTAGCTTTTCAGAGCATTCACACAAGGTTGGCGCCGGTGGCGACACCTACAACGGGCTGACATGAGAAAATTTCCCAACCGATTTCTCATACACAAACAGCAGTTGACCGTTGTTGCGTGGTGAAACGTTGTTGTGGTGCCTCGTGTAACGAGGAGAAATGCGTACCATCACGTTTCCGATTTTGATAAAGGTCGGATTGTAGCTTATCGCGATTGCGGTTTATCGTATCGCGACACTGCTGCTCGCGTTGGTCGAGATCCAGTGACTGTTTGCAGAATATGGAATCGGTGGGTTCAGGAGGGTAATACGGAACGCCATGCTCGATCCCAACGGTCTCGTATCACTAGCAGTCGAGATGAAAGGCATCTTATCCGCATGGCTGTAACGGATCGTGCAGCCACGTCTCGATCCCTGAGTCAACAGATGGGGGCGTTTACAAGACAACAACCATCTTCACGAACAGTTCGACGACGTTTGCAGCAGCGTGGACTATCAGCTCGGAGACCATGGTTGCGGTTACCCTTGACGCTGCATCACAGGCAGGAGCGCCTGCGATGGTGGACTCAACGACGAACTTCGGTGCACGAATGGGAAAACGTAATTTTTTCGGATAAATCCAGGTTCTGTTTACAGCATCACGATGGTCGCATCCGTGTTTGGCGACATCGCGGTGAACGCACATTGGAAGCGTATATTCGTCATCGCCATACTAGCGTATCACCCGGCGTGATGGTACGGGGTGCCATTCGTTACACATCTCGGTCACCTCTTGTTCGCATTGACGGCACTTTGAACAGTGGACGTTACATTTCAGATTTGTTACGACCCGTGGCTCTACCCTTCATTCGATCCCTGAGAAACCCTACATTTCAGCAGGATAATGCACGACCGCGTGTTGCAGGTCCTGTACGGGCCTTTCTGGATACGGAAAATGTTCGACTGCTGCCCTGACCAGCACATTCTCCAGATCTCTCACCAATTGAAAACGTCTGGTAAATGGTGGGCGAGCAACTGGCTCGTCACAAAACGCCAGTCACTACTCTTGCTGTAATGTGGTATTGTGTTGAAGCTGCATGGGCATCTGTACCTGTACACACCATCCAAGCTCTGTTTGACTCAACGCCCAGGCGTATCAAGGCCGTTATTACGACCAGAGGTGGTTGTTCTGGGTACTGATTTCTCAGGATCTATGCACCCAAATTGCGTGAAAATATAGTCACATGTCAGTTCTAGTATAATATATTTGTCCAATGAATACCCGTTTATCATCTGCATTTATTCTTGGTGTGGCAATTTTAATGGCCAGTAGTGCATATACTATGACACATGGACATACCTTGACACATGTAATCCACAAATTTGCATTGAAATGTAAGGTTAAAACAAAGTCTTCTTCCATCCAATGCTAGTTCTCTTTATACCATTAACGGAAAGATGCTCATTTCTAAGCTACACCAATAGTATACCAAAATATTCGGTGGTTGATTTGTCAGTACAAAGAATTTCGTCGGACGAGATACTGTTTTGAAGTAGTTTACGCTGCAAGATAGCACAAATGAATAATTTCCAGATGAAGACACACTGTGCCAATTATGCAGAGACAATGCGTAATAAAGTTTTATTGGTGAAAAAATGGCGACTATAATCCTAGTTTGGTGACCCGAGAATCCTTCCACGAGTTCACTTCATTACTTAAAACAACATTTATGCTTGAGACCGGATATTACGTGCTTATTTTACGTGCATAAGTACGGTAACTTTGGACGTCTGGATCTCGGAAACGGATAATGATATCGAAAAAACTTCCAAAGTTGCCCAAGAACATCAGTATAAGAACATATGTAGAAATTATAGAAGTGATCATCCTCAAATAGGTACTTTTAGTATACAAAAATCACAGTTTTACGATCTACCTTGATAACGGGTAAAGCTTTTCGAAAACGTGGAAGTGGCGTTTCTAGATACATATTTAAAGAGTCTAGACTGTAAATTAGAGCCACTTCCCATGGTTATATATTTACGATGCCGTAATGATATGTAATGCCTCTGAATGTTACATGTGAAAGTTCCTGCATCTTTTAAAATAAAACCAACGTTATTCACATTCTACATCTTTATTCTTCATGGCTACATATTTATTTCTCAACGTAGTCATCCTGACAACGGGCCGACCAGGTTGGCCGTGTGGTTCTAGGCGCTACAGTCTGGAACCGCGCGACCGCTTCGGTCGCAGGTTCTAATCCTGCCTCAGGCACGGATATGTGTGATGTCCTTAGGTTAGTTAGGTTTAAGTTGTTCTACGTTCTAGGGTACTGATGACCTCAGAAGTTAAGTCCCATAGTGCTCAGAGCCATTTGAACCATCCTGACAAAGAATATATTTTCCCAAAGAGGTCCAGTTTGTTGATACCGTTACTGTAGAACGTTTGACTTTGTGCCGAACCATAATCTCACCTGGCCCTGAACTGAAGGTGTTGTTCAAGTTATGGAAACAGATGAAAATCGGATGGGGTTGAGTCGAGACTGTATGGAGGATGATGGATGACAGGGAATGCAAGGTGTCGATTTTTTGTAGACATCGCAGCTCTCGTGTGTGATCTGACCTTGTCATACTGAAGGAGTAGATGCTCCATCGACGATTTTCCATGAATATAAATTGTGGAAATGACAGTACAGATAATTGGCGTCTTTGGTTTCTCGATGTTTTCTCAAGGAGTGCCATTACTTATCTTACTATAAAGTCACGTGGGTTAACTCTTGTGCCAAATTAATGATCCTGAAGGTGCGTGATAGTAACAATTTCAAATGGTATTCCAGATGGTGGTCTGCCACGCAACAGCTATTAATATTATTTCATTTGATATGTTCCCGAGTTTACGTCAACTCTACTGAATGAACAGTAAGAAAGAAATTCTTTTGTCTGTGTTTTCGTAAAATTAAGGTACTGTAAAGATCAATGTCTTTATGACATTGATGTGAGACAGCAATTTTTTTCCCCGATAATCGATTTATCTGAGAAAGATGCAACATTAAATGTTTTTGTAGCGTCACGATAAGGTTGTGAGTTATAAAACGTATATTTTTTGCTAATAATAGTCGGATTATTATACTGAGCTGTGCTGCGGCTCGCGTTGGTGCTATTTGTATGTTTCCGTCCTCTGTTGGAGGCCACACGGTATCGCTTAGTTGGCATGATTGCGATTATTTGTTTTCTCCTCGTGTTGACTGGTCGTTTGAGTGGGCCAGTTCGGCTGGGGACTCAGGAGGAGCCACGTCCACGCAGTGCCAGAACACGCCGGGACTGCTGGCGGCACGCATGGATTGCCCAGTGGAAGGGCTGTGGTCACGAGAGTCCACGGCCTCGTCGTAAACTGGATCCAGCAAGCTCTAAGATTCGCGATTCTCCAGTGACATGGGTTAGTGTTGCTGCTCGTAGTGTCGCCGAGACAGCGAGTAGAGTGTTTGGGGAAGGCGGATCTGATTAGCTTTCCTCGACTTCTTATTACTATTTACTGCGTTCAACTTGTTACAGTTTGTTAAATTCAACCAGCGGTAATTTCTCTTGCCTGGTTTCCGCTAACGCCCCAGTTACCTCCCATGGGTGTGTACGTTTCCTCGCCTTGCCGCTGCTGTCCGGTAAGGCGTGTATTTTGACAGCTTTCTTGATTGTAGGCTGGTTGGTGATTCTTCTACTCTGCTTGTAGTGATTCCTTTCTAGTTCCGGTTACACAGTTACACAGTATTCTTGGGACGTAGTGCAGACCGCCGGTTCCGGCTTTGGCGTATTGTTCCATCGTTGCATTTGGTTTATCGGACGTCAGGTAGCTTCAGCAAGATTATTAGTCATTCGTTAGACTGCCACTAATCTGAGTTACCATCTTGTGTGGCGAATGCAACTCTTGGCTGCCTTTCTCCTCACTCGCGGAAGAGTTTGTTGCCGGACCTACTTAGAGGTCGATTTCTGGAGCACCGTCTGTGGCCCCTTGGTTCTTGTAAGAAATGTGTATTCTAAAAGGAGGTCTGATAGCCAGTAGTTCAGTGTAACGCTCCTTCAGTCCACGCCTTCTGGGGGTATAATCTGCCTCAGTACCCTTGAAGTGACTTATGTACTGGCCCTTGGGTTTTACTATTGTATTCTTTATTACAATACCTTGTAATGCATACAATAAAGGTTACATATGTCTGGTTAATAGTTCTGGTCGCCTTCTGGAAGAAATCTAGCAATGTAGTGTTCAGTGGATGTTAAGGGTTGCGTTACAAGGTATACCATCATCTTATTTCACCAGTTTGGTGATCAGTTGCTTGTTTTTTTAATTGCTCATGTGTTTGCTGTTTTACAGTAGGTTTCTAAATTTTTTCTATTTTTGCCCTTCCTGTCGTGTAAGGCCTTCAGCCGTGATTTTGCTCATTTGTCTTAAAATTCGAATTTGGTATTTGCATTTTAGCAGCAAGCCTTAAAACCTTATTTACTGCCATTCCTGGCCTCTTATGCCTTCTACTGTGTTTGTGGCGACTTGCCTTTAATATTTCATTACCTGTAATTTATAAGTTGCAGCGAGTTTTAAACAGTTCTTAATTTATTGCCATTCCTATTGTGTAAGGCCTTCTGCCCAGATCACAGTGGCTTCCTTTTAAAACATTATCTGCTTATCTGCATGTAATGGTGATTTGATAAATTGTAACTCACTGAAAACACTATTGTTTACACAGTTGTTTATTCTTTCATTGACAACGTGAGGAATTTTTATTTATTGTTGAGTTTGGAATTACTGGCTTAAAATAAATTGTGTGACTGTAAAAGGCAACCAGTAGTAGCTGATTACGGCCCCGCCCACAATCGTAACCGAATCCTGTCTTTACTTGTCTACCAGGTTTCATATATTTTAAACCTGTTTTAATCTGTAAAAAAGGAAAAACCTCTTGAAGTGTTGGCAGAAGAGCCAACACCGTGTTGCTAGAGGAGGCCGAAATGGACGCTTTTAAGCTCACGTGGATTGGCGTGAGGTCTGGAACAAGGTAAAGTAATTATCCTATAAAGAAAAGAACGTTGTTCTTGGAATACTTAACTTTAATCCACAATGGGTGTACATCACTCTTGACGGTACATGTTATAACCTCAATATAAACTGGTAATGGCGCCTTGCTAGGTCGTAGCAAATGACGTAGCTGAAGGCTATCCTAACTATCGTCTCGGCAGTTGAGAGCGTATTTGTCAGTGTAGCTTCGCTAGCAAAGTCGGCTGTACAACTGGGGCGAGTGCTCGGAAGTCTCTCTAGACCTGCCGTGTGGCGGCGCTCGGTCTGCAATCACTGACAGTGGCGACACGTGGGTCCGGCGTATACTAATGGACCGCGGCCGATTTAAAGGCTACCACCTAGCAAGTGTGGTGTCTGGCGGTGACACACCTCTCACTCAATTCTTCTTTTAAATAAATAAGGCAATTCACCTCTGATCGTTTAAATTAAGTTGGAAGTGGCTGGTTTGTGATGCAACAATCGAGCCCCAAAACGCGGAATCATCGGTTATGTTACTGTTGAAAGTCGAGCCTGAGTCTTAATTCGAAGTCCATTAAATTTTGAACGAAATATCTTTTTTCTATGAACATTAAATCCTTACACGGTAATTCATCACCAAGAGTGCCGTTGACAAACAAAGACGTTTTGACCTGAAGCTAATTTTATTCAGTCTGTTACAGTCAGACTCATTTATTTTGGAGCGAAATAATCAGCAGTCAGAATAATTTCACTTACAATTGAGAACTGTTGCACTTCCGCTTTTTTATCGATTACGGCCTGGATGTTTTGTTTGAGACTTTACGATACCTTATAACCTGGAAAGTCAATCAGTTCTTGCAAAATGAACCACTTCATCACACATGAACAAATGGCAATTTTATAAGTCTTCTAAGCCCCCCCTTTCCCCCCCCCCCCCCCCCCCCCCATAGATGAAGCCTTATTTGTTCATTTTCATTGGCTGGACGAAGTGTGTGACTTTTAAATTTCGACCCTGTACTGTAGGGTACGTACAGCATGCACGTTCTTGTTATAGGTACACAAATGGTCACTAGGCCCAGGCAAATCAAAAACACTCGACCCTTTATCTTTGTGCTCAACAGATACTGAGATATGAACGCCTGAAAAATCGAATTTTCCCATGTGGTTTTTGTGAAGATACTGGTACCGTGCGCTCCATCCTTTCACCCTAAGCAATGTTATCCAAATGGTCTACAAGCTTGCGGCCGACGAAATGAATGTACACACCACTAGAAAGTGGGGGTGTATAGATCTGCTCATAAAAGTAAAGAACACTTGTAATTGCGTGTGTGTAGTAGTAGGATTGACACCGTTTTTAAACTTGGCATCAGGAAGCACCCACTAAAAACACTCAAGCATACCGCGCCGCGTCTTTCGTAGCATTTCAAGCCTACAAAAGGCAATTAATTTCGTGATGGAGAGCCAAGGAGCGGTAAAATGTACCTAATGGTCGGCAGCTGCAGCGCAATGAATTCGTAGGTCAATGGCGTAGTCGGTGATCTAGCAACCAAATGCCTGGCGAAAAAAGTTGGTTCGTAACTACAGTAGTGCAACTGCTGGGTATTTACGTTAATTTGTGTAATTAATAGCAATCACGAAATTATTAGGTCTTCACAGCGTTTATCAAGATATTTTTGGTCCCCAAAAGGGCACTGTATCTTCTTCATTTACCATTTAATATCCGAGACAAAGATCTTTAACTTCAGTGACTGTCTGAAATCTGTGCGAAAAGAGTCTAAGAGCTGAATAAAAGCTCTCTTTTTGTGCCAACTCCTTCGAGGCAGCTAAGGTGACACTTCAAAATCGATCACGAATTTTTTGGCGCTGGGCTAGGAGAGTTTTCTTGCATGATCCGTTCGGTTCACGTCCATTCGTCTTCAAAATGATTCAGACCGCTGCCGAATGAGGGTTGTTGGGAAGAGAAATCTCACTCCGTTTGGAAACCACACCCCCTCATCACCACCACTGACATGTGTATTGGGGGCTGGTCCTGGTGGAAACACATTTCCTTCTCAGGATATCGTTGTCGAACTGATGGGAGGATGAGTGACGTGCTTGCAGACGTAATTAGCAGCAATAAACTGTAAAGTCTATTACCGTGTAATATGAATGAGACTGTGTGACAGTGTGAACAATTTCGACTTATATGTAAAATAACACTGCAGGGAGCCGATCTCCTCAGGACTGAGACTGTTTACAAATTTATATTTACTCATTTAGTTGCCCCTATATCTCATCTGCTGAGCAAGGTGCATGAGACCGGCTAAATACCTTCGGACTTCAAGAAGAATACAATAATTCCAATCCAAAGAAAGCAGGAGTTGACAGCTGTGAAAATTACTGAACTATCAGTTTAATAAGTCATGGTTGCAAAATACGAATGGAAAAACTGGTAAAAGCCGACCTTGGGGAATATTACTTTGGATTCCGTAGAAATTTTGGATCACGGGAGGCAATACTGACCCTACGACGTACCTTAGAAGATATGTTAAGGAGAGGCAAATCTAAATTTGTAGCATTTGTTGGCTTAGAAAATGCTTTTGACAATATTAACTGGAATACTCTCTTTCAAATTCTGAAGTTGGCGGTGGTAAAATACAGAGAGCGAAAGGCTATTTACAATTTGTACAGAAACCCTCGACTCTTATGTCATAAGAGTCGAGGGGAATGAAAGGGAACATGTAGTTGAGAAGGGTGTGAGACAGGGTTGTAGCCTATCTCCGATGTTATTAATTATATTCAGCAAGCTGGATACGCAACAAAAGAAAAATTTGGAGTAAGAATTAAAATCCATGGAGAAGAGATAAAATCTTTGAGGTTTGCCCACGTCATTGTAATTCTGTCAGAGACAGCATAGAACCTAGAAGAGCTCCTGAACGATACCGACAGTGTCTTGAAAGGAATATGATGTTATAACATCAACAAAAGTAAACCGAGGATATTTGGAATGTAGCCGAATTAAATCAGGTGATACTGATGTTATTAGATTCGGAAATGAGACAGTAAAGTAGTAAATGACTTTTGCTATGTGGGGAGCAAATTAACTGATGATGGCTGAAGGAGACAGAATTTAAAATGTAGACTGTCAATGACAAGGAAAGCGTTTCTGAAGAGGAGAAGTTTGCTAACATCGAGTAAATATTTAAGTGTTAGGAAGTCTTTTCATGTATGGAAGTGATACATGGACGATAAACAGTGTAGACAAGAAGAGAATAGAAGCTTTCGAAATGTGGTGCTACAGAAGAATGCTAAGGATTAGATGGGTAGATCACGTAACTAATGGGGAGGTACTGAACAGAACTGGGAAGAAGAAGAGTTTATGGCGCAACTTGATTATAAGAAGGGATCGATTGGTAGGACACGTTGTGAGGCGTCAAGGCATCATGACTTTAGTATTGGAGGGAAGCGTGGAGGGTAAAAACCGTAGAAGGAGAGCAGGAGATGAATACGCTAAGCAGATTCAGAAGGATGTAGGCTGAAGTAGTTATTCGGAGATGAAGAGGCTTGCACAGGGTATAGTACCATGGAGAGCTGCACCAAACCCGTCTCTGGACTGTAGACCATAACAGCAACATGTATATAGATAGTACCACCGTGCTCTGGTTTCAGAATAGATTTTGCACGATCTTGGAAGAGATCTGGAACATTGATTAGATTGGTTTCTTGTAGTTGTTTTAGTAATATTTCCTCATCTGTTTGTTCTTGGCATAAACAGGAAAATTTCCCATTTCATTAACCTCAGTGCTGTACCGGACGTTAACATGGGCTGTGACTGCCACAGGAAAAATTTTCCTGCTTTCTATGTACCTATAATAGTCATACACCATGTAAAGTACACTACGAGTACATGATAGGTTTTTTAGGGACTGATAATCAAAACGATGTGGCACAGTGGTTAAGGCACTGCCACCGACTCGGGTAAGTCCAGTTTCAGATCCGTGTAACGAGATTTAATTTTTCCGTGGTTTCTCTGTGTCACTTGATGTTAATGCCATGATGGTGGACTTCGTAAAGTACACATCGCATATTATTACGTATTTTTGACGAATTCTCGCTATATTTCCGTTCTTAATGACGTCGCCGGCGAGACGTACACCCCAAACGTCTTCTTTAGAAGCTGATGTTCAGCTCTCTAAATATTTGGCTATATGAAGTGCTAAATATAGAATGGGCAACTCTGTGATCTAATTCGATCTGACAATCTACATTTCATCACGGAAGTAGTTGCTGAAGTGGTATTTGCTTCAAACGCACTACAACACTGGACGTGAATACGATGGGGATCTGAGCACCCAGTGATATACAGAAATGTGGAGTAAATACACGTGTGTATTGTATTGAAGCCGTAGAAAGTTTGCTATCTTGCTTACACACTCAAAGTAAGATGTAAATGTGTATGTAGTTGACAACCTAGAACTCTTCGTTATGCTGTTTGCGTGAGTAATATGTATGAAGAGACTTCCTTTCCTGCCTGTACGCCGCCGTGAGAACAGCCTAAGAACAGAGATGCTAGACTGACGAGCTCCTATATTAATGTATTTTGACTCTGATAGGTGTTTTACTAGAACTTTCGACTCATTTTAGGTATGTGCTATCTCTACTTTTTGTACCCTCTCTTCTACGTACGATCAGAACTAGTCATTACCTACCTCTCTTATTTATAAAGTTCCTGGCTTATTTAGTAGAATATGATGAACAGTTTCAAAAGTCTTAGAAAGATCAAAAGTATATATGTGACACACTTATCATTAGCACGAACATAAATTAAGAGTTTTATGAATTTTACAATGGCTGATTCCATACTTCTACCATCTCAGAAACCAAACTGTGATTCACTTAAGAGGTTCCATTTATTCAAGTAACTCATTAACCTGCCTTTCAGAATTAATTCTGTTGCTTTTGAGAATGGTTACAGTACTTTTCGTTAGCGGAGGTACAACTCTTGCTCGGAAATTTACATGATGCAAAGAATTAGTTTAATATTTACACTCTATGATTTTTTCGAGCACACACATCGTACTTCATCTAAGCCTGCTTAAGTTTTACGTTTTAGTTTCTGCACAGTTTTACTGACTTCACGATCTATTGTTGGTAGTAACATCATCGTACCTGGTGCATAATTACTTACAGGCGTTCTATTTGTTTTGGAATTTCTCGCTGTAACTTCTTTCCAATACCTGAGACATGCTCATTCGGATAGTATGCTAAGTGCTGTGGATCATTTACAACTTTATCCCACTCCCTTATTTATATGTTATTGTGCCTTTGTTTGTCTCTCTCTAATGTTTTCTTTATGACATCCCGGACTATTTCACTTGTATAATGTGTACTGTGTATTAATTTGACATTAAAACACTTTTTGCATTAGTGGATCACATATCCCACTCCCTTATTAATATGCTATTATGCCTTTGTTTGTCTCTCTCTAATTCTTTCTTTACGACATCCCAGACTAGTTCGCTTGTATAATTGTGTATTACATTGACATTAAAACACGTTTTTCAGTAGTCAGTGCCTTCCTGTAAATATTTTTGTACTTATGATAGAAATTCAAGAACTCCGGCTCATCATGACTCTTCTACAAGAAATTTCAGCACTTAACGGTTTCTTGGTACCTGCTGCTATTCATTTGTTTTTGTGAGACCCTGATGTTGAGACAACTACTTTTGGAAATATCTGTTCAAAATTCATTTTAAATGGCGTCAACAGTTTATCAAATTTCACATTTGCATTGGTTCCTCTATACACTTCATTCCAGGTTAGATTTGTTTGAGCTTCTGAAAAATCTTGTATTTTGATTTCTGATAAATGTCTTTTGTAAGTTTACATCTTATCGAACTTTTCACGTGCCGTTTTACGGTTACTATTAAGCAAAAATGGCCTGAGAGACCACGATCTTCAATAGCTACATCACACTTTTCCCTGTCCATATCTGTGACCACATAGTCAGTTACTGATGCAGTCACTGTAGCAGCTCTCATAGCACTATCGACCAACATTGTTATTCCAAAACAATGGAAGCCATTTATATGAGTAACACCTTGAGATTTGCCGACGATATTGCAATAATGTCAGAGAGAGCAAAGAACCTTGAAGAGCAGCTGAACGGAGTGGATGGTGTCTTGAAAAGAGGATATAAGGTGAACAAAAAACAAAAATAAAATGAGGATAATGGAATGTAGTCTAATTAAACCTTGTGATTCTGAGGAATTTAGCTTAGGAAATGAAACACTTAAAGTACTAAGTGAGATTTTCTATCTGCGGAACAATATAAATGATGGTCGTAGTATGGAGGATGTAACATGTGGGCTGGCAATGGCCAGGAAAACGTTTCTGAAGAAGAGAAATTTTTTAACATCAAGTATAGATTTATGTGTCAGGAAGTAACGTATGGAAGTGAAACATGGACGAAACACAGTTTGGACAAGAAGAGAATAAAAGTATTCGAAATATTGTGCTACAGAAGAACACTGAAGATTGATGGGTTGATCCTCTGCCTCGTGATGACTGGGTGTTGTGTGCTGTCCTTAGGTTAGTTAGGCTTAAGTAGTTCTAAGTTCTAGGGGACTGATGACCATAGATGTTAAATCCCATAGTGTTCAGATGTGCTAACAAAACTAACGGGGTTCCATTTAAAAAAAACGTAGGTTTGTGTTAAAAAACATACTTCCGTGCATATTTTTATGGTTTGTATTGACCGATTACACTAGCCCCTCTCCTCACGCTCGGTCTGTGGAATCGGTTCGTCAGTATTTGAAGTGGATTACGAAATATATCCAGCGGTAACGTTAGGTGACTCACCCTGTATATATATATATATATATATATAGTATTCTACAACCATAACTTATTAAAGTGATAGTTCGGTAATTTTCACACCTGCCAACACCTAACTTCTTTGGGATTGGAATTATTATATTCCTCTTGATATCAGGAGGTATTTCGCCTGTGTCATACATCTTGCTCACCAGATGGAAGAGCTTTGTGATTGCTGGCTCTGTCAGTAGTTCTAATAGAAAATTGTCTATTCTCGGGGCCTTGTTTCGACTTAGGTCTTTCAGTACTCTGTCAAATTGTTCACGCAGAATCATATCTCCCATTTCATCTTCATCTGTGTCCTCTTCCATTTCCACAATATTGCCCCCAAGTACATCACCCTTGTATAGACCCTATAATACTCCTTCCACCTTTCTGCTTTCCCTTCTTTGGTTAGGACGTATTTCCATCTGAGCTCTTGATATTCATACAGGTGGTTATCTTTCTTCAAAGGTCTGTTTAATCTTCCTGTAGGCGATATCTATCTTACTTCTAGTGATACATGCTTCTACATCCTTACATTTGTCCTCTAGCCACCCCTGCTTAGCCATTTTACACTTCCTGCCGATCTCATTTTTGAGACGTTTGTATTCTTTGTCACCTGCATCATTTATTGAATTTTTATATTTTCTCGTTTCATTAGTTAGATTCAGTATCTCCTCTGTTACCCAAGGATTTCTAATAATGCTCGTCTTTTTACCTACTTGATCCTCTGCTGCCTTCACTATTTCTTCTCTCAAAGCTACTTATTCTTCTTCTGCAGTATTTCTTTCCCCTATTCTTGTCAATCGTTCCCTAATACTCTCTCTGAAACTCTCTACAATCTATGGTTCTTTCAGTTTATCCAGGTCCCATATCTTTAAATTCCTACCTTCCTGCAATTTATTCAGTTTTAATCTACAGTTCATAACCAATAAACTGCGATCAGAGTCCACATCTCCGTCTGGAAATGTCTTACATTTTGAAACCTTGTTCCTAAATTTCTGTTTTCCAGTGTCCCCAGGCCTCTTTTATTTATACAGCCTTTTTTCATTATTCTCAAACCAAGTGTTAGCTACGATAAAGTTATGCTCTGTACAAAACTCTACCAGGCGGCTTCCCCTTTCGTTAGTTACCCCCAGTCCATATTGACCTAATACTTTTCCTCCTCTTCCTTTTCCTACACTCGCGCTTGCCGCCCCCATGAGTACTAAATTTTCTTCGCCAGTAACTATTCAGTTCATTTTGGCATCATAGACTTCTTTAATCTCTTCATCATCTACGGAGCTAGCTGGAAATGAACTTGTACTATTGTGGTAGGTGCGGGTTTCATGTCTATCTTGGCTACAATAATGCGTTCGCTATGCTGTATGTAGTAAGACCTAGTAAGTTACAAATAAAGTCTACCTGCTTAGGTAGGAAAGGAAGAAAGAAAGAGCTCATGACACCATGATGAACACTAAATTAACATGTTCGTTTCGTTTCACGCCGCATCGTAATTTAAACGTTTTTTGGTTGTAGAAATTTGTCTGTAATTGATATGCAGTCTATTTATTACTCTTCATAATTGACCTTGTTTTCATTAATAATTTGGATCACGATGCTGAACCCTTTGAGGCATTTGTCAGTGCATCAGTTGATTTCCGCAAGTTCTCAAAAAAATTGTTCAAATGGCTCTGAGCACTATGGGACTCAACTGCTGAGGTCATTAGTCCCCTAGAACTTAGAACTAGTTAAACCTAACTAACCTAAGGACATCACAAACATCCATGCCCGAGGCAGGATTCGAACCTGCGACCGTAGCGGTCTTGCGGTTCCAGACTGCAGCGCCTTTAACCGCACGGCCACTTCGGCCGGCGCAAGTTCTCACACAAAGGGGAATTAGATGTACTGTGAAGCGCAGCTGAAGTACGCTAATTGCGGTACAGAGTGGCATGGCGGTAACCTACGCCGGTCAGCTGAATGATATAATAGAATGGTCATTATATGTGTGATGAAGAGCTTGTGGCAGAACAAGTACATCGTCAGAGAGAGGTAACGTGATCGCACGCAAATTAACAAACAACAGGTGAGAGGAACGTTTGCATCAGTCCACTAGTTATCACCTATTTCAGTGTGAAGTTAAACATTAGACGAAAGTGAATGAATTGATGCTGGAATTGCACAGCACTGACAGTGTTACGAAATGTATCTGGTGGCTCCTTATTTAGGTAGTAACACAGTAGTATGTAGAGTCGTTTCGGAACATAATACGTGCACTTCTGACATGAAAATGAGCATTGATGTTACAAAGAATATCCACGAAACGATAAGATATTCATATTTAAACAGAAATCACAGTACTGTAGGAACACAAACTAGTTTATTAAAATATTTACCTAAAAACACATAATTACACCACAATGAATGTAAAATAGGAAAGTTAATAGGTTGGTGGATGGAGACTAACACAAATCTAGAACTAAAAATATTGCATGAAAGTCTACGGTACCTTAGAAAGCTAACAACAGAGTTTGAATACAAATTTGCAGAAGTTTCTTCAAAATAATATGGCGGAAGGAAACAAAAAATAATAAAGGACATTCTGCTGTCATCAACATCATCACCATTATTATAATAAGATGTTCCACCTGTAGGCAGGTTCCTGACACCATTGCTGTCTCCATCTGCTTGTGTTGAAGGCCGACTGCTCCATTGTCCGTTGTCATTCTCTTCTCACTCCATCGGGTATTTTTATTCCTGTGCTTACCGTTTTCTTCTGTCCTACCTTTGGCAGCTGTTAATGGAACACGTCTTACTCCTGATATATGTCGCACACTGACAGCTTTCCTTTTCTTAATCAGGCTTAGTAAGAGTTCTTCCTTCCATTATCCTTTTCAGTAGATCATTGCTCCTCAATTTATCCACCCATTTTATTTTCTCCAGTCTCCTCTATACTCCCATCATGAACGCTTCAGTTTAGCGTCTTTCTTTCTCTTTCGATGTGCAGCTTTCACAGACACACAGAAAAACACTTAACAGGAACCAATTTACCAGTCTTTTTCTTCATTCTAACCCCATTTAACTGTATCAAAATTTCCATTATTGGGAAGCTTGTTTAACATTGGTGTGACTGACCTTTTCAATGGCCTTGCCGCAGTGGTAACACCGGTTCCCGTCAGATCAACGATGTTAAGCGCTTTTGGGCTGGGCTAGCACTTGGATGGGGTGACCATCCGGATTGCCGAATGCTGTTGACAACTGACACACGGCTAGGAGAGCGGTGTGCTGGCCACACGCCCCTCCACATCCGCATCCAGTGACGCCTGTAGGCTGAGAATGACACGGCTGCCGGTCGGTACGGTTGGGCCTTCATGCCCTATTCGGGTGGAGTTGTTGTTGTTTGTTGTTGTTATGGACCTTATTTGTTTTCACTCGACCAGTTATCAGTTATGACTTTCTCAAATATTTTTCCTGCGCAACCTATTCGTTTTGCCTCTTTTCTCACTTTAAAGTCTTATTTGTCATGTAGTCTCATTACCTTACACTTCTTTGTGTTGATTTTCATTCTCCACTCATGCTATGTTTCTTCAACTTTGAATATTGTTCTCTGACTTCAAGTTCTATCATTTCGTCAATAAATGTGGTACAGTTCTTCTCCCGGTCCCCAATGCTTATTTCTTCTTTCTCTGTGTCTAGCGTTTTCATTATCAAGGCTACGATATGTATGGCAAACAGAGTAGGTGAAAGACAACAATCCTGTCTTACTTCTGTTCCAGTTTCGAACCAGTCTGTCCTATGTTGTGCAGTCGGTAAGGAATGTTAAAATTTCTCTCCAGGTTAGCGTCTATGTTGTTTTTCCCTGAGCCAGGCAGCACACGTAGCAGCATGCGGTGCGAGTTATTGTCTGTCTCTTTGTTGGCGCGAGTCGTTATTAGGATTAGGAAACCTACAAATTCACCTTGTAGAGAGGGCCCTGCCCTGTTTGAATGCCCCCAGTTATGATGAAATTAAGGTCTGCCGTTACGATTATATCATCTGTCGTCATTTCAGTAGATTCCATAGTTTCTTTCTTGTCGGTCACGTGGTGGAAAATTTCTCCCTGAATCGTAACTGCGGGCTGAACTGTTCCGTCTGAAGTTATTCTGTCTCCATTGATAATAATTGTTTTGGTTCCCATATTGTCTGTTTCTATGGTTATCTCTGTCATATTCATTACTACGGAAATTCGGTCTTTCTCTGTACCTTGCGGCTGGTCCCGGCGGAGGTTCGATTCCTCCCTCGGGCATGGGTGTGTGTGTTTGTCCTTAGGATAATTTAGGTTAGTTAGTGTGTAAGCTTAGGGACTGATGACCTTAGCGGTTAAGTCTCATAAGATTTCACACACATTTGAACCTTTTATTTCTGTAACTATTATTCTGCCAACAGTTGTCATACGGGTGGTGTCAGTTTTGGTCACGTTTTGCGTTGTAAGAATAGCCTTGTCGTGTTCAGTTATTGTTTCTGTGATCGCGGAATTGTGACGGATGTGACCTGTAACTGTCGTGTTACTGTGACAATCGTGAATGACCGATCGCATTCTTACAGCTGGTTCATTCTCTAAATAGCCACACATAAATCATAATCTGTGCTCCAGTGATCAGTTGGGAGGAACACAATGAGAGAATTGATGAAGCCACGCTTGTGGGCGAATGTCATTGCTAGAGTTCTTAAATGTTTTGAATTTACGTGTAGTAATGAGCAGCTTACAGTCAAAGTCATCGTGTCGGCGAGTCGCATATCGGTCATTGTTACGTCGTGTCGGCGGTTCCACCTCAAAGTTCGGTGCACCTTGCCAATAAAAACCTAAACAGCCTACTTACACTTTCACTACTCATGTGGTTAACTTAACACTTTTAGTGATGTAGAGTCTATTGCTACTTTCACGCCGTGCAGGTGTCTCGTCCAAATCGTTTTTGATTTTCATCTCGTGACTTTACGAGATGGTAAATGACAGCATCATCCGTAAACAATGTAAGAAGGTTGCTCAGCTTGTCTCCTACGTCGTTTATGTAACTCCGGAACAGAAGAAGGCCTATTACGCTTCCTTGGGGAATGCCAGTTATTACTTCTCTTTTACTCGACTACTTTCCGACAAGTACTAGGAGCTGTGACGTTTCTGACAGGATCTCACGAATCCAGTCACACAACTGAGACGATATTCCAGAGACACGCAATTTCATTGGAAGTATCCTTTTAGGAACGGTGTCAAAAGCCTCCTGAAAATCTAGACACACTGAATCACTTTGACGTCTCCTATCGATAGCACTCATTGCTTCGTTATAATAAAGAGCTAGTTGTGTTTCACAAGAACCATATTTTCTGAATCAATGATGACTATTTGTCAATAAATGGTTTTCTCTGAGGTGATTCATAGTGTTCATACACAATAAATGTTCCAAAACCGTACTGAAAATCGATTATAATGACATGAGTATTTAATTCAGCGGATTACTCCGATTTCTTTTCTTGGATGCTAGTGTGACTTGAGCAACTTTCCAACCTTCAGGTATTCAACTTCCGATGAGTGAGCGGCTGTATGTGATTGTCAATCTTGGAGCTGTTAAATCAGCATACGCTGAAAGGAACGTGACCGGTATAAGGTCTGGACCAGAGGCCTTGCCCTTATTAAGTGATTTAAGCTGCTTTGCTACCCCGGGGATGTCTGCTTCGAAGCTACTGACGTTGGCGGTTATTGTTGACTCGAATTCCGGAATATTAAGTTTGTCTTCTTTGGTGAAGGAACCTCGGAATACTGTTTCAATTGTTCCACTAACGTAAGTAACATTACCGTTGTTATCGTGTAGTGAAACCACTGCTTGTGTATTGTGACTGTTATACTCGACATACAACCAGAATTTATTAGGGAGTTTGGCCTTTAAATTGCTGGCATGTTTTTTTCGTTTCGTCTGCAAAAGTGTTCTGACTTGTTTTGTGTGCCTTGGGGGAATCAGTACGGTCTCCTATTAACTTATTTGGTGTATACCTCTCATTTGCCTTCGATATAATTTCTACGAATTCAAACCACGGCTGGTCTACGCGTACGTAGTCAGATTCGGAGTTGAGGCTGTCTCTTAGGATGGTGTGAAGCGTATTTTTATCTGCCTTTTTTAAATAGGTGTATTTTGTGCTCATTTTTGGTGGTTGTTGATTTTACGTTATTTGTGTCTCACTACAACAACCTTCTTGTCAGCTATCCCTGTATCCGTCATGATGGTCTTTATTTGCTCAGGAGTATTTGTTGCTAAGGCATCAAGTACTTTTTCGCAGCGATTTGCACTTCCAGTGGCCTCCTAAATTAATTGTTCAAAATTATTTTTGAAGAAAGTTTTGAGCAGGATTTCTGTCGGTGTTTTACGCCTACCGCAGGCTTTAAACATGTATTTTTGCCAGCGTATCGAGGGTAGATTGAAGTCACCTCCAACTGCTAGCATAATTACATAGGTGTGGTATCCATCTAAAATGAGATTTGTTTTCTTTGAACAATTCAGCAACTGCATGATCTGAATCGTAAGCTAGGCAAAAGAAACTACTTATTAATTTATTCCGATGGTGCATTATAGCCTCTACCCGTAGTAACTGACCAAACTACACGGTAATGTACTTCCGACACCAATAGACACTCCATCACCAACTTCATGTAATCTGTTCTTTAAGAACACAGTTAGGCTGTTCGTAAAAGTTTCGGCTGAACTTATTTCTGGCTATCCATAACTATAGCTATTTGAGCTTCAGTGCTCTCCATTACTACCTGGAAGTCTGGTTCTTTTCCAATACAGCTACAACAGTTTACTACCACAATAGCGTCTGTTGCTAGGTCTAACTTCACATGTTTGTCCTGTACCCTCTTACACAAACACCCTTTCTGTTATTTCCATAGACCTTCTAACCTACAACACGGCCCAGTGTCCTCTAACAGCCTCCGCTACCACTGAAGTCGCTTTTTCGTGTAGCATACCACTGACCTCTTAAACGGCACCCAGAAAGCCATCACCGTAAGGCGCTAGTCGAGGAATCTACAGCGTAGACGGTCGCTGAACCGTCTGAGCCTCTGTTTCAGACCCTCGGCTCTATTCCAAGGTAACACAGTCGATTCTGTTATCTATGATACAGATAGTGAGCTCAACCTTCATTTCACAAATAACACTCGCAGTCCTTACCATATCAGCTAACTGCCCGAAACCAGAGAGTATCTCTTTCGATCCAGTGCGACAAACATCTTTAGTAATAACACGAGTTACCACATGCAGTTAGCTGCACCGTGTGCCCTTCATGGCATCTGGAAGCAGCCTTTCCACATCTGGTATGACCCCTTCTGGTGTGCACAACGAATGCACACTGGATTTCTCCCCCTCCTTGGAAGTTATAACCCTATGGGTTCCCAGGAACCACTAACCCCGCCCTTTGTGAATGCCCAGAGGTAGAGGACCGAAAGGCTTTCCCTGGAACAGGGCGAGAGACTGCTCCTGGCTCAGGGACTTTGTCATTCACAAATAGCGTTCGATATCTGTTCGTCAGACAAAGCGCAGCAGCCCTCTGATCGGCCCCCTGGAAAGTCTTCCACTGCCTTGCAAATCTTCGAATGACCTCCCACTCGACCACTGATGGACGTTACCCCTAAGATTGGGCAGTAGCTAGGGTGGCCACAGTAATGCACCTATTAGGAGACACGTGGGACGTCCTGGATGTCCATAGGAATCACATGTCCGGTCCCCCAGAGTGATGTCCATTGGCAGCAGCTTCAAGCTGTGTGACCGAAGTCAACACCACCTGGAGCTGTGAGTGAAGGCTCACCAAGTCACATCGCAACTGAATGGAGCAATGACGGTCCCTATCCATATGAAAAGCTCCAAAATTCTACACTTCACAGTTATTAGAGCTCTAATTAGCACACAATTACACATGAAATTTAAAATACTAAACTGGTATCCACACAGAAAACTGAAAATAAGTCGCTCTTGTTTGAAGCTCAAAAATAATCCGCAAACGGAAGGTGTGTTCTACTTACCTGCTGCTGGAACGCAAACTGCTGTCCAGCAGACGGCCTAACCGACACTTCTGAGACTTGCGCACTCTTGTGAAATGATTAGAGGAACACAAACAGCCAAACCCAGAGCGAAGAACATCTCCGATATAGCCCAGAATCGAGCCCCGCACCTCGCGATCTAGAAACACCAACGGTAACCATTAGGCCACGGGATGCGGACTACAAAATGCACGAAGACCAGAAAGCTTCGAGCACTGGCAAATTAATGGTGAACGTGAATAAATAGGCTAAGGGCTAGACTACTGTTATATTGAACTTTTGGTGACAAATCATTGGAAAAAGCAACTGCCGTAAAATACCCAGAAGTAAGCAACCAGAATGATGTCAGACACAATGACCACATAAAGCTAATTCTTGGAAAAGTGTATGACTGGCTGAGACTTATTGCGAGAATTTCGAAGAAGTGTAACTCATCCACGAAAGAAGTGCGTTACAAAACGCTTGTTCAACACATTCTTGAGTGCTCTACGTAAGTGTGGTGTTCTCACCACATTAGATTGATAAAAGAGGAATGATCCGGCAAAAAGCAGCACATTTCGTCGCGGAATTGTTTAGACGTTGCGGAATTGTTTAGACGTTGCGAGAGCGTTACAGAGATGCTCAACAAACTACAGTACAGCATGGAGAGGCGTACTAATGAAATTTAAAGAGTTAATGTTCGACAGTAAATTGCTTCTTCCTACATACGTCTCGCGAAACGATTACAATGAAAAATCGAAGATATTTGAGTACATATGGAGGTTTATCGACAGTCGTTTTTTCACTTACCATTCAAGAATGGAACAGGGGAGGAGGGGAACGTTAATGGTACCGAAATTACTAACCACCTCATATCGTAAATTGGTTTGTGGACTACAGATGTAGATTGAACGGAATGGTACGGAAAACTATCAGGAGGCACAAATTTATTGATAAATATATCACCATAATGCAGCAGCATAACGTGTCATTTGCTTCGAAGTAAACGAAGCAGTGACGTAAGAGTAATTAAGTGCACATAATAAGCTTTCGGGAAAATATATATATATATATTAGCAAAGCTAGAACGCGGAAAACGACGCTGATTTAGTCTTTCTGGCGCGTACTCCTTTCTACTCATTAATCAGAGAGCGTCCTTTTGAGGAGAGACCCGCTCTTTAAATATTTAAGCGGCTGGACGAAGAACGACGCCATGGAAAGGCAACGCGGGTCGACAGGCAGCCAAAGCCGAAGACGGCGGCGGCCAGGCGGGGCCTTCAAAGACTCTGGAGCTGCGCTGAGCCACGCCACGCTACGCCGCGCCGCGCTACTTTGCTGAAAGCACGGGCGCGCCAACTTTTACATTCACTGCTGGCGGAAGCGCACAAAGTCAAACAATTCCCTTCATTGCATACCTCATTTGCCGAGGTCCGCCTTACTTCCTCCGACTATCTCATTTTCCAGGATTTGAATTGCAACAGAAAGTAGCACTGCTCGAAGGCACCGCAATCTTAAAATTTGCGATAGAGTTAAGGACTCTTCCGTCCTTTAGATGAATTCTGCAAGGGACTTTACCGCAACAGGGTACGTGATTTATTTTTCGCTCACATAGGATTATTCACAAACGTCGACTATGACGGATTGCTGCATCTAATACCATTATGGGAAAAAATCGCAACACCAAAAAATAATTAATGTAGAGTTATGAAATATCGGCAATACATTTTTCTAGGTAACATATTTAAGTGAATAATATTGCAACATTACAGGCTAGTGTATGGGCGAGATATGGCACTGCAAGCGTGAAATGCTGGTACATTAATAACCGGTGTAGCCGCCGGAATGTTGGATGCAAGCTTGGAAACGTGACACCCTGCAGAGTATGTTAGGTTACAACGGGAATACGTGGACGAACGCTATACAGCTGGCTGACACCCTTGGACTGCTGAGCGCGAATGGCAGCATAACAGGTCGAATCACCAGACTGATGCACAAATTTGCAGTCAGGGTGCATAGGATAAGCACGAGAGTGCTCCTGCTGTCATATGAAATCCCACTCAAGACCATAACTCCACGTGAAGGTTCCTCCTTATAATTAACACTTGACCATCAATGGCGCTGATGCAGAACCAGCTTTCATTACAAAACGCAATAGACATCCACTCTACCCACCAACGGGCTCTCGCTTGACGCTATTGACGACGCAAATGGTGGTGGTTTGGCGTAGGTGGAAATCTACATTACAGCGGTCTGACTCTGAACTATCCTTGAACTAACCGATTTGCAACAATACGTTGTGTCACTGTGATGCCAACTGCTGCTCAGATTACTGCTGCAGATGTAGTCCGATGCTCCAGAGCCACAGGGACCGAACACGATGGTCTTCCCTCTTGGTACTGCAACGTCCATTCGCGTGATCACCGTTGCCTGCAATCACGTACAGTGCCTGCATTGCCACTAAGTCTTTCTTCAACATCGCAGAAGGGGCATCGAGTTCGTAGTAGCCCTATTACACGACCTCGTTCAAACTCATACAGGTGTCGATACTGGCGTTTCCGTCGCCTTAAGGGCATTCTTGACTAACATCAACTCACCACGTCCAATGTCAAAGGTAACTAATACTCACGACCGTTACAGTGTGTATTTAAAGGCAACCTGAACTCTTAGTGGCGCTACTAGCGCCACTCTTATGCGACTGGCGCAAAATTTGAATAGACATATTCTTTCAAATGTAGGAACACTCCTAACAACTTTCTTTTATGAAGTACAACTCGTTCTTCATGTTGTGATTTTTTCGTCAGTGTACATGTAAATAGCCTGGATATTTAGAGTTACTGTGTGTGTGTGTGTGTGTGTGTGTGTGTGTGTGAATTCCTAAGGGACCAAACTGTGAGTCATCAGTCCCTAGACGTACACGCTACCTAAACTAACTTAACGCTAAAGACAACACTCACATCCATACCCGAGGGAGGACTCGAAGCTCCGGCGGGAGGGGACGCATGATTAGTGACATGGTACCTCTAACCGTGCGGTTACTCGGAGATACTGTGCTGGCGTAAGCTGTCCACAAAGATGAAGTGCGAAAATTGATTAGTAGGCGCTGGATCAAGCACTCCTATCATGAGAGAGACCAGCGACACGCCCACAAGCAATACGTCGCCAGCGCCCTCTTGACAGCATGTATTTAGGCCGCCGGCGCTAACTAGAGAGGCTCACTCACTCACTCGATCATCCAGTTTGGAGTCTGTAAGTTTAGTCACAGAGGAGGTTTGATTCAGCACAGGCTAAAACAGTACATAGTGACCAGATTAGTGACTATAGTTGGACTAGTTTACCTCATCCAGAATTTTACTTAGTAGCAGTAAGCAAGAGGACTATTACAGATGGGCTTGTATCTCAAAACACGAATTCTATTCAATTTAAGTAAATGTTCCAGTTCATGCAAATAAGGAATCGTATTAATTCACATGTGCATTTGTGTTGTAGAAAGTGGATACCGACCACCCATGACAGTATCCTCTCCCTTGCTTCCTTGCAGTACAAGGTTCTACAGTTTTTCTTTGCAGTGTGACGGGAGTGGGATCCTGATTTCTATTCGCGCAAGCATATTTATACTTTCTGTGATTTACTTAAATAATTTGAACTGGGATGCCACCAGTTTCCTGGTCATCCACCTCAGATTTGATTATTGTTAAAATAATTTACAGATAAAGTCATCGACAATCACCGGTACTTATACAGGATAACACCTCGTCATTTTCAAGGTACAGATGATCTAATGAAACACACAACAAATCCCTCTGCATGGCAGTTTAAACTCTCTGGACATGGTAGTGCTAAACAGGAAACCAAATTAAAGCGTTCGCAGAAAGATAACACACACAACAAGTGGTACTAGTCCAAGAAAGACGACCACGTCAGGAGTTACTGACAGCGAAATACCGACCAACTCTGGGAAGTAATTAGGGATAACTCTGCCGTTAGACCAAGAAGGGACGCAGTATCCATGCATAGTACAAGAAAAACTTATATCTCAGTTTGTGAGGTAACTTGCTGGTTTAGTCTCAACAGATTCCTTAATAACACTATTCCAGATATGTAAGTGCAAGACCAAAGGTACCTGTGTTCTTTATTCTATAGGATGACCGGCGTAAGGGCAATGTTTTCCAGCCGCAAATTTCCCCAGCTGTAGTAAGAGTGTGTGAGGCTTACATTCCATAGATCGTTCTTCCAAAGTCCCGATTGTCTGACCTATGTAAGACATGCCGCAAGAGCAGGATGTAGGGTATCGTGTTTACTGACCCTAAAAATGCTCTAACCTTACACTGTGGTCGAAAAACCCACAGTTGTGGTGGACGTAGGCTGACTGCATTCGGCTAAGTTCTTTTTGTACATCCAATACTCTGGGAGAAGCTACAATTTCGCATTTTGATTCCAGTTCTGTCTATAGATCTCTTTCCGTCATCGTAATCTAGCAGGGTAAATATCTTTATAAAGAGGGCTTCCCCTACAGTTTTCAACCTATGAGAACTGGTTTCTAGATACACGAACTTCCCATACATGACATAAATTCAATATTTCACACTCGCTGAACGATATTGTAAGAACATTTTCCACAAGCCAATATGATGCCACTACGGTGGCTTGCATGTCGGTATAGCCCTTGATTTAATTAAATAACTTGTCATATGGACTCTTAGGTAGAGCAGGATAAGACATTCCTCTCCCTTGATAGTCCTTGATGGTATCAACACTTGATGGCAACTCTCACGTCAGCAGGATCACAAAAACGATTTCGAGCACTTTCGAGTAATTTCCTGCAAGGCTCTATATGTAACTGTTTCTCCAATGAGGTATAGAAGAAGCAATTTGTTAAATTAAACTTCGTTAACAACATCCGATGGCATTTGGAAAGCAGAGGAGAGTGATAGCCAGTTCTGCAAGCTCATGAGGAGTAAAATGACACTATTTCTTTGAAACATTGGGGAAAAGAGAGATAGGGAGAGAGAGAGAGAGAGAGAGAGAGAGAGAGAGAGAGAGAGAGGAAGAGGGGGAGAGAGGGAGGAGTTGTGAGGGCGAGAGAGGGAGAGGTGAGGGGGGGGGGGGGCGAAGTGAGAGCAGCCAAATACTAAAAAAATCAAATGTCAAAACCGAATCGTCAGAGCATTAAAATACGAGTCGTTACCTTTTATCGAACGTTTGCTGATAGCTTTCAGAGTGGAGAGCTGGAGCGATGGAAGAATCAGATGAGCTTCCGGGGGTAGACCTTACGCACTGCTGGTACTATACACGTGTTGCGTTGTCCGGTGTAGAGGATGAGTACGGCAATTAAAGAGACACACGGAATTAACGACTGCTTGAATAACTGTTGACAGCGCCTTACTCACACGTTTGCTTTCAATGATGATAATTTTAGTGCTAAAAATTCTGTATTACTCCTCAAAATCATGGTTCTTAGAGTAGCTCTAGGATACCTCCTGCCCAGTGTACCGAACTGCTTGATCGCACATTTTGAAACATGCTGACAAGCACAACAGCATAACATGACATTAACTGCTTACGGTCATGAATACTGCAATTACCAATGTTGGTAGCGGCTCAACACAAAACACCAGTAAAACGTAGTTTTCTGACTTCTACTGTTTCAGAAATAGGAAAGTAAGAAAAGTTTAACAAACGGTAATTGCCGAAGTAATTTAAACAGTGTTCGCGAATTGACGTGTAACAGTACGGGGCAAGACAGGAGACTGGTGCTGTACTCAGGACACAGCTTGCAGCCAACCAATGCAGAATTTCGCCACATCAACAATCCCCTAAATAAAAATACAGTTTTCCGGGCAATGACGAGCTTTCAACACGTCTAGGTACCACTGAAGCAGCCAGTAGTCGGTACTTCTGCACTAACAGGACCCATTTCGGTGTGTATATATACCAGCGGGCTAGCCATGCAGGTCATCAGCATAGCCGGTCTACTGATTGGCCCTTGCAGTGCGTTGTTGACTCTCTTATCACGCAGCTATCATTAAGGCTGTGGGGTTATGAATCAAAGACAGCTGCCGGACAGCTGCCACCAACTGTGCAATCTCCAAATGACTGCCTTCCACTGCCTCATGGTCCAAGGCACAAACTGAGGGTTTTGGATTTTCTAGCCTCTGGCCATAGGGGTCTGCTAGCGCCAACCGCCGCTCTCCAGCCACAGATATGGGGTCTGACACTGGGAAACACGCCAACTACCAATGATGCTGAATGTGGGCGTAGTCTGCCTGCAGCCACAGGAGCAGAGGTATCTCCACCTGTCTCAGGGTTGACGGGCAACTGCTCCGAAAGCCATCTGTGACAGCTAGTCTTAATCTGAGGTTCATTGCCCGAAGCCCAAAGTCCGCCTTCTGTGGGTACGCAGTTTCTACGCTTGCTTACTAGAGAATGAACAAATTATTTCGTCAATGACTGGTTGCCTATATCTTCTGCACTTCCTCTCCAACTTCTCCGTAGAATCACTCGCCCACATCAATCCACATCGTTACACACCTCTCTGCAAGGAAGCAGTTTCACTGATGTAACACAAGGAACGAAGAATTGCTTCAGATCCAAAGTAAAATATAGAGAAATTCTTGAAAACATATGGTACATACATCGAAATCGACTCACACTGACTCTGTAACTTTCACCTACTCAGCACCCTAATTTGCAAGTTACCAAATCTGACACCACCAGTTCCAGAAATCCACAGCTAGCAACAGACATGTGATTTTCTTTCGGCCACTTCCCGTAACAAATCACTAATCCATGTTGTAAGAGCATAGCAATGCTAAACTAAATGGCACCACTTAAATGTTATTACAAAATTAGTGGAGCCAAAGGTGCTGTCCAGGTATGGATACATTTCAGTTTTCCACTAGTATATCTCCTCCTTTCACCTCTCCGTGCATCGGCCACCCCACCACTCTGTCCACCTCCTTCACTCCCACTCACTGTCTGTCTGCTCCTTGTCCCTTCCGTCCACCTCTTCCTTTCCTTCCTACTCCATCACCTACTCTCTCTCTTTGTCAGTCTCCTCTGTCCATATCCTCTTTCCTCTCCCTTGGTCTATCTCCTCTTCCCTTCTCCCTGTTCATGTCCTCCTCTTTTGTTTTGGTGTGCATCTCCTCCTCTCCTCTCTCTCTGTCCATCGTCTCCTCCTCTTTCGTTTCGGTGCCCATCTCCTCCTCTCCACTCACTCTGTCCACCTCCTCATCTTACCTTCCTGTCTCCATTTTCTTCTCCCCTTTCGTCCATCATCTTCTCCACGCCCGTCTCTCTGCTTGTATCCTCCTCCCCCTCTCTCAATCAATCTCTTCTCTTTCCTGTACATCTCTTCCTCTCTTCTCTCTATGTCCATTTCCCCTCCTCAACCTCTGTCTGTCTCCTCCTCCACCAATATGTGTCTATTTCCTCCTTTCCCACCACTGTGGCCATCTCCTTGTCCTTTTATCTCTCTCCACGTTATCACACTCACCCCAATAGGAGGCGGGTGGTTCTTACCCCTGCAGTATGTATTTCCAGCTTGTAAGTAAATGGGTACCAAATTTGACTGAAACGATTCCAGGGGTTTAGGATGAGCTTTTTACCTGTTGCTTTGCCCACATACGCCCATGTGAAACATATTACTCTCATATTGAACATGTTTCAGGTCTATTTTTGCAAATAAATCACCTGTACGCCTAGTGAATTTTACCCTGCAGTCTCATTTTCACGCAGCTTAATGTTTATGACTTTATCTCCTGAACTCTGTGTAGCACAGTGATGAAATTTTGTTTGATCTGTTGACGTTTGCGGGATCGCGACACCTGTTGGTTTCATCGCCACAGCCTACCTTCAAGGTATAAAGATCTGAAAGACGGTCCCATTCTCAAACTGTCTGAGAAGTTGAAATTCGTGGAACCACTATACCTGCTCCTTTCACCACCAACCTACGTTCATGTTATAACTGATCTGAAGATGATCACGTTCTCACACTGCTTGAGCAGCTGACATTCATGGAGCCATAATAGCTGTTTCGTTCTTCACGACTGCCTACTATCATGGCGTAAATGATCTGAAGATAGTCACATTATGAAACCAATTGAGTAGCTAATGTTCATGGAGCTATGACACTTGCTTCATTCACACCACTACCTACTATCATTGTGTAAATGGCATGAAGACGGTCATGCTCTCAAAACGCTTGAGTGACTGATGTTAGTGAAGCCATGACATCTGTTGCGTTAGCCGCTCCCGCCTATCAACATGTCCTTTTTTTTCAGTCGTCAGCCATCTGAATGGTTTGCTGTGGCCCGCCTGTGACAGCGTCCTCATCTCAAGAGTAGTACTTGCAACGTACGCCCTCAATAATTTTCTGGATGTATTCCAGTCTCTGTCTTCCTCTACAGTTCCTTCATTTAAAGCTCAGTCTAGTACCTTGGAAGTGATTATCTGATGTCTTAACAGATGTCCTATCATATTGTCCCTTCTCTGTTTCAGTGTTTTCCACATCTTCTTTCCTCTCTGATTCTACGCAGATCCTCCTCATTCCTTACCTTATCAGTCCACCTAATTTTCAACAATCGTCTGTAGCACCACATCTCAAACGATTCTCTTGGGTTACGGGTTTCCACAGTCGATGTTTCACTGCCATCCTTTCACCTTGAATTTTAATTCGTCCCCTGAATCTTTCTTTTATTTGCTGCTTCGATGTACGGATTGAACAGTAGGGGCGAAAGACTATCTCCCTGTCGTACACCCCTTTTAATCTGAGCACTTCGTTCTTGGTCGTCCACTCTTATTATTCGATCTTCGCTCTTGTATATACTGTGCGTTACCTGTCTCTCGCTATATCTCACCCCCATTTCTCTTAGAATTTCAAACATCTTGCATTATTTTACATTGTCGAATGCTTTTTACAGAGTGACAAATCCTATGAACGTGGCGTGATTTTTCCTTAGTCTTGCTTCCATTATCAGCTATCAGGTCACAATGGCCTTTCTAGTGCCTTTACCTTCTCTGAAGGCAAAGTAATAGTAATCCTAAACATTCTCAACTTTCGTTTCCATTCTTCTGTCAGCAACTTCGATGCATGAGCTGTTAAAGTCAGCTCTTGCAGTCTTAGGAATTGTGTGGGTGACATTTTTTGAAAGGCAAATGGTTTGTTCAAGGACTCATACATTCTACACACTAACTGGAATATTCGGTTTGTTACCACTTTCCTCAACGATGTGAGAAATGCTGATGTAATGTTACCTATCCTTACTGCCTTATTTCATCTTAAGTCCTCCAAAGCTGGCTTAAATTCTCATTATTCTAGTACTGGATCACCTTTCTCTTCAAAATGGGCACCTGTTTCTTCCTCTGTCAGCCAAATCGTCCCCCTCTTAGAGGCCTTCAATGTACTCTTTCCAGCGATCTGCTCTCTCCTTTGCATTTGACACTGGAATTCCCGTATCAGTCTTAATGCTACCACCCTTGCTTTTAATTTGCCCGAAGATTGGTTTGACTTTCCTATATGCCGAGTCAGTCCATCCGACAAGTATTCCTTTTTCGATTTCTTCACATTTTTCATGCAGCCATTTCGTCTAGCTTCCCCACACTTCCTATTTATTTCCTTCTTCTGCTACTGGTATTTCCCCATTCCCGAATTTCCTTGAACAGTTTTATGCTTCATTGTTTCGTCGATTAAACGAAGTAGGAGTGTTGTCCAGAAAGTAAGGCTCAAATGGCTCTGAGCACTATGGGACTTAACATCTGAGGTCATCAGTCCCCTAGAACTTAGAACTAATTAAACCTAACTAACTTAAGGACATCACACACATCCATGCCCGAGGCAGGATTCGAACCTGCGACAGAAAGTAAGTTCCGATCAGTCGCTATATGGGAACAACAGTGAAAATCAGAAACATTTTATTTGCAAGAGTTAGCTACACTTTCCAGGTACTTCTCTACATAGTCACCCCTCCAATATAGACATTTGTCAGAGCGTTATACCAAATTTCCAACACCATCGTCATAGAAGGCAGCTGCCTGTGCTTTCCGACAATTCTCTACGCTGGTCTATAGGACGTAGCCTGCGCCCAAGTGTTGTCTTCATATCCAGCAATTCATGTGAACAGAGATGATACTCAGGACGAGCTAATTAGGGCTGAGTTGTGGGTGATCGAACACTTCCCATCGAAAAGGCTGCAGGAGCGTCTGCACTGCCCCTGCAGAGTGCGGCTGAGAATTGCCATGAAGAAACAAGTACGTGACGCTTGTGTTAGTTGGGCTGCATTTATTAAGGCGAAGCCTCTAAGCGGGACCTCCTACTTGGCGGGAGACATTGTTGTTCTAGGCACCTTTTCTCGCTCACAGTGAAAAGAGCGTCTTGATGCGATCGACGATCATACTAGACACTACCCAACACGTCTGTGCAAAGCTTCACCAGGTTTTCACTGTAGTGTCCATTTCACGACCAATCGGAACCTACTTTCTGGACAACCCTGGTATTTCTTCTGTTACCCATGGGTTATTCGCAGCTACCTTCTTTGGTCCTACGTTTTTATTTCCAGCTTCTGTGACTGCACTTTTCAGAGAAGTTCATTTCTCTTCACCTATAGAGCCTACTGTGCTACTCGATATTGCTCTGTCTATAGCCTTAAAGATCTTCAAGATAACCTCGTCATTTCTTAGTACATCTTTGCGTATTTATTCTTCCTGACTAATCTCTTAAATGTCAGCCTACTCTTCATCACTACTACATTGTGATCTGAGTCTATATCTGCTCCTGAGTACGCCTTACAAGCGAATATCTGATTCCTGAATCTCTGTCTGACCATGACGTAATCTAGCTGAAATCTTCTCATATCGCCAGGCACCTCTTCTTGTGTTTCTTGAATAGGGTATCCGCTATTACTAGCTGATATATATTATCCAACTCAGTTAGTTTTAGTCCTCTCTCATTTCTTGTCCCAAGCTCACATTCTCCTGTGACCTTGTCTTCTACTCCTTTCCCTACAGTTGCTTTCCAGTCCCCCATGACAAAGATTTTCGTCTTCCTTAACGTACTGTATTACTCTTTCAATATACTCAATTACTTTCTCTATCTTCTCATCTTCAGTTTCGACGTCGGCACGTATGCCTAAACTATCGTTGTCGGTGTTGGTTCGCTGTCGACTCTGATAAGAACAAACCTGTCACTGAACTGTTCACAGTAACACAATAGCTTTTTACTCATAACAAATCTTCTTCCGTTATACCAATTACTGCTGCTGTTGATATTACGCTACACGCATCTGACCAGATATCCTTATCTTATTTCCATTTCACTGCATTTTCTCCCACTATACATAGATTGAGCCTTTGCATTTCTCTTTTCAAATTTTCTAGGTTGCCTACCACATTCAAGCTTCTGACATTCCACACACTGACTCGTAGAACGTTATCCTTTCGTTGGTTATTGAATCTTTTTCTCGTGACCACTTCCCCCTTCAGAGCCCCCTCCCGTACTTCCGAATGAATGATTGTTGCGGAATCTTTTGCCGATTGAAAGATCATCATGACACTTTTTCAATTACAGGCCACATGCCCTGTGGATACATATTACATGTCTTCAATGCAGTACTTTCCATTCCTTCCGCATCCTCATGCCGTTGATCATTGTTGATTGTTCCTGCTTTAGGGCATTTCCACACAACGATAAGAGCGCCCTGAAACTTTGTCCGCACCTGCGCCCTCTTTGACAAGGCCCTAGGCAGAATGAGGGTGACTTCTTATACAGGAAGTCTTTGGCCGACAATGCTGATTATTGATCAAAATTTAAGCAATGGCGTGTTTCGAACATACGATGTTTTGATTTCTAATCAAATTCGCTGGTCCTAGACCACGAGTGCATGGTAAGAATGGTCTGAAGATCGTCACATTATGAAGCTGCTTCATTAGTTGACGTCCGTTGCGTCTGTACACCTGACCCATTCACCCCTACCACCTACCATCGATGTAACAGTGAGCTGAAGATGGTCGCTCTCCAACCGAAACCGGTTGCCATTTCTAATAAATATTTTATTACGATCGTGACTGTTCGTAAAACGTTTTTAAATTGTTATCATTGGTTTCTTGTCAGTTTTTGTGTGGTTATGCTGCCCTAAGGTTACTCACAGCAATGCAAATGCTAGAGCGGCCGATTCATCCAAAGTCTTCACGTGCCATTTACTATCAAGGAATAAAGACAAGTATGAAAACTTTAGCGCGCGGCTGGCGTTGTGCAAAGTGTAGAGGGCTCATGTGCACAAGTATAAATACATCGCGTCCCCCCCTCCTGTTTGAAGGAAAAGTTTCGGAGTTCTGTTTGGAAGATTAGTGTACCCTTCTGCACTTGACAAAATTGTGGAACCTAAGAAGATGCAATATAGATAACTTGAACGTTCCCGAGGTTGTTGAGAGTTTCAAAGCGACTAAAGGAAAACAACAGAAGACAAACATTAGCTTTAAGAGTTGAAATAGTGTAGGCACCTGAAAATCTAACAGGTAAAAGTCAAGGCTTCGAGAAATCGGATATCACAGGAGTTTCTGAGTTTAGTTTATTAAAAGAGAAAATCTAAAAATGAAGTCACCGAAAAGTATTACAGCTTTCCATACAATGAGACTGATAGAAAGTGCAAGTGGCTAAGCAGCAATGGCTATAGAAACATATAAGTAACAGAACGTTAGATATCTTTACGGAATCACTCTGCATAATACAGTCACAGTGTATTTTGCAAGAAAGACGGAAAATGCGGCTCCAAAACCATATTTAGGGTAAATTCTGTTATGAAAAATGTGTTTGTATGAAAGATTCTTCAATACGATCATTTGTTTAATTAACAGCACAGGACGTACCTCAATAGAAGAGCTAGTGAAAAAAAAATAGAAAGTAAACGACAGGAGGCATTACCACATACAACAGCAGAGGCTAGAAACCTGCGTACGTAAATGGTTAGCCAATTAAAGGAATAATATAGAAATCACAACATATGAAATGAAAACAAATTGCTACGCATCTCTTACACTTTCAATTAGTAAGAGTTTAAAGAAATAAGGTCAGAATGTATGTGAGTAATAAGTATGGAACTGACAGAGATAGAGTAGCACAAAAGAAATTTATGTATCTATAAATTTTAATATTTATGGAAGACAGAATTTGAGGATTTCAACCTAAAGCTATTGATACAAAACCTTTCGTTAAGCGTAGGGTGAAGATTAGTTACATTACTTTACTATCTTAAAAGCACTCTAGGAAGTGCAAAACACATACGCAGACATTAATGCAATTAATTTAAAGAGCAGTTTCAGTGAATTACCATGTTCACGGTACTGTACAAAAAATAAAAATGGCGGTAAATTACAGCGACCAATATGACCTCCAAGGTCAAGAAATTACGGTAACATTCTTAAGACGATACTTGCGTCGACCATACAATTATAAAACCAACATTATATATCACAGACTTTCTGTAGTACAAGGTAAGTAATAAAAGTCAACAATTCTTAACACATTAATTATATGAAATACAGGTGCTAATCACTACAAATGGAGACACGAAACTGGCTCAAGGCAGTCAATAACAGCATCACATTTGATCACAATATCATGTTTAAGCACTGTGGAGTACAAAGACAATATAAACACTGTATGTACTTGAAAACATGAAAGATCACAAGATCAGAATGTAAACATGTATACAAAATACTATGACACATCTTGCATAAAATATGTAAAATATTAAAACAGAAGCCAGCTTTATTTTATAAAGCCATAGAACTACCCAAAAATATTATAGCAACATACAAACTATGCGACAAAGTTGTAATTACGGCTAACATCAGGTACAATATGTCATTTCACCACATGGTGAATTGAAAATGCAAGTTGTAATCTTCTAGATGTGAAAGAAGAAGGTATGCTGCCATAGCTAACAACAGCAATAAACCTCGGAAGCAGCAAAAAAAGGCAATAAAGATACAACCAGATTTCCATTAAGGATGTAGCCCTATGTCTGATCGTAATAAGAAAGACAAGAAACCTGTAAGGATGGCAAAATACAATATGTTGTAACAACATTAAAATAACATAAAATCTGGCATCCTATGTTTTCAAAGTTATAATAAAGCTGTTGACAGAATTATTATTTAATTAAAATCAGTATATATATATATATATATATATATATATATATATATATATATATATATATATCAATCCTTACTTGGTGTTCAGTAACTCTCCTAAAAAATCAGTTTCCATTGTAATACAAAGGAAAAATCTTTCCAATATTATTAGTGTCACATAGCAGTTTCCATTAAAGGTAAGTTAAAGTGAGTGGTTGTTGTTCTATACAGTCTGAAGACTAGTTTGATAAAGCTCTTCACTACTGTATCCCCTGCAAGCCTCTTCATCTGAGAATAATTAAGGCAGCTTACACTGTATTCATCTCTCTGTCTCTGTCTCCGTCCATTACTGAACTGGTGAACCCTTGATGTCTCACTTTAGGCATGTGATTTGCCTATCTGATCTTCAGTGTACCTCTGTACCACCACAATTCAAAAGCTGCTATTTTATTCTTGTCTATACTGTTTATTGTCCATATTTTACATCCATACGCGGAAACACTCCACATAAATACTTTCAGAAAAGATTTTCCAACACCTAAAAAATTTGTTCAAATGGCTCTGAGGACTATGGGACTTAACATCTGAGGTCATCAGTCCCCTAGAACTTAGATCTACTTAAACCTAACTAACCTAAGGACATCACTCACATCCATACACGAGGCAGGATTCTAACCTGCGACCGTAGCGGTCGCGCGGTTCCAGGCTGAAGCTCCTAGAACTGCTCGGTCACTAAGGCCGGAGCCAAAACAAAAATTAACATTCGATGCCAACAAATATCCCTTCTTCAGAAAAGCTTTTCTTGCCATTGCCAATCTACATTTCACATCCTCTCTACTTTGATTATCATCAGTTATTTTGTTACCCAAATGGTAAAACTCATTTAAAACTTTAGGTGTCTCATTTCCTAATCTTGTTCCCTCTGCACAACCTGATTTAATTCGGCTACATTCCATTATTCTCTCCTGCGAACCTTGCAGAACTAGCACTCCTGAAAGAAAGGAGTGCTAGTTCTGCAAGGTTCGCAGGAGAGCTTCTGTAAAGTTTGGAAGGTAGGAGACGAGGTACTGGCAGAAGTAAAGCTGTGAGGACGAGCCGTGAGTCGTGCTTGGGTATCTCTGTTAGTAGAGGACTTGCCCGCTAAAGGCAAAGGTCCCGAGATCGAGTCTCGGTCCGGCACACAGTTTTAATCTGCCAAGAAGTTTCATATCAGCGCACACTCCGCTGCAGAGTGAAAATCTCGTTCTGGAAAGTTTGTACAATGTTATAACATTTTTTGTTAGCTTCATACCTTTAAAAATGAAACTTACTTCTGTTTCAATATTTCACATATTTTGCGTAAGGTGCCTTATACTATTCTGTATAGTATTTTATGTACATGTGTTTACATCTTTGATTTTTTCGAGTATACCACACGTTTGTGTCATCTTTCTAATCCACAGTGCTTAACAGTGATATTATATTCCTGTCTTTCTGTTGTTGACTTTTAGAGGTGGTTTAATGTCTCCATTTATAATGATTAGCACCTGCATTCACGTAATTATTATTTTCAGAATTGTTCTGTTTGACGTAAATTATGCACCTTGCTTTTCGAAAAATGCTTGATAAACACTGATGTGACAAAAATCATCGGACAACCATGTGCAACTATACATACGACGGTAGTATCGCGGACACAAGATATAAAAGGCTAGTACATTGACGGGGTCGTCATTTGTACACAGGACATTCGTTTGAAAGTGTTTCCGACGTGATTATGGCCGCGTATCAAGAATTAACAGATTTTGAACGGAGAATGGTAGTTGGAGCTAGACGTATGGGACATTCCATGTCAGAAATCGTTAGAGAATCCAGTATTCCGAGTCAAGAGTGTGCCGACAAACCACTTTTCGGGCACCACGGACAAAGGAGTGGCCGGTGACTATCATTTAACGAGGAGCGGCGTTTGTGTAGAGTTGTCAGTGCTAACAGAGGAGCAACATAGAGCGAAATAACCACAGGAACCAGTGTGGGACGTACGACGGACGTATCCGTTTGGACAGTGCGGTGAAATTGACGTTAGTGGTAGTATCT
Organism: Schistocerca americana; assembly: GCF_021461395.2. NCBI lineage: Eukaryota > Metazoa > Arthropoda > Insecta > Orthoptera > Acrididae > Schistocerca > Schistocerca americana. Next base: position 762,392,874 of record NC_060121.1, on the reverse strand, counting down.
CAGACAACTGACGCGAGTGCCTTTGCGTCGCCTGCAGTATGCCTCACGGTTTCTTGACCATATTGGTTGGACCGTAGACGTCTGGAAAACCGTGGCCTGTCAGATGAGTCCCAATTTCAGTTGGTCAGAGCTGATGGTAGTGTTATGGTGTTGCGCAGACCCCAGGAGCAATGGACTCAAGTTGTCAACAATGCACTGTGTAAGCTGATACCTGCCTACACGAGGTGTTTTTTTAAGTCTGTGGGACGGACAGAACCCATCTCCCAGTGCGATAGAAGTGTCGGAAACTGTTTGAGGCCAAAGAGATAACAATATTTTATGTGACGTCTCTGCCATACCTAAAACGAGTTTAATATTATGGAAACAAATAATTATATGTTCTGATGATTTTAATACCTTAAAGTATCAGTAGAGCATAAAACTGATAGATCAATCAAAAATTTGAGAAACAAATGTTAAATGGTATGGTGTAAGGTAAGTATGTAGAAATGATAAAATTAGAAGGGTACGTTATGAGACAAGCGGAAGTTAAAACTATATACGTTTATTACGTATCTGACACTTGTTTCAAATGAGGATGCATTGTTTCCTACACAGAATAATCATAATTGAAACATTCGGAGAAGTAGGAAAGTCGCATTCACGAATAGTTGTGTACTCCAGGTCTCTCAAATTAAAAGACACGCTAGCAATTTTGATGTGGATCGTGCAGTTAATGGAAGTTTTACACCGCAACAAGATACTCGTATATTCTATCCGGTTTACTTTTTGGGTTGTGGATTTCATCAATATGGTTTTATTTCTACGAATAAGGCCAAAAACCAGTGCATTCTTCGAATCTTACCCGTGAAAATCTAGAAAATAACTTTGCCAATAAGCCCAGTGCTCATTTTTGCTCTTCATTGTTTTGCAAACCGCTAAATAAATATGCCTGTACTGTAACGGGAAGAAAGCAGTTTTTCCCACTTTTCCAAATAGTTGTGGATAATGTCTTCACTGTTCTTTACGTGATGAATTGTAAACGCAGACTGAGTGTTCCAGCGTTCTCGTATTTTCTGTTTTATCGGAACAGTACGTGTAATGAAGCAACACGAACCGACGTAGAGTTGCGAGTAGCCACACAGGGCATAAAACGCAGCAGTGTAGCGGCCCTAGATATCGGCCCTCCAATCGCGCTCTTGAGCACGTAGCTGGGGCGAGCGGCTCTGCCAATCAGAGATAAGCCGGGTGAGGGGCGCAGTACAGAAGAGCAGAAGAAGCCCATCACCAGAGACCGCGTCCCTGTCACTACAGCCGCTTCGAAAAACGGTAGTTGCATTGACCCTAAGAATTCTCGATAAAGATCACAAAAGGCTGCTGGAATAAACTACAGCGCAGTAGGTATCTGTTACCATTGTTCCCCTGCGGAAGTGTATGATCCATACACGTAACTTCACAAGGTGTTTCAAAATGTTACCGTCGAGTGAGATGGTAAGCGAGGTTGCAGTCCACGTCCGCTCACCCAGTCTTATCCATTAAAGGGACTTCCAAGGTCGATCTTTTGATAGAGACAGGGCCAGTTTTCTTCCTTTATTTGTCCTGTCAATGATCTGTTCGGCTACCGATGGCTTTGTCTTCGATAGAACATTAGCCTATAACACTTCTTTTTCTTTAAAATGTTGCCAGCAAACTTCACGAATGAGGAGTGAAGGTGTTTCCTTCAATTAGCAAATCCAATTTTTTACGGTGGCTGACCTACCTACAGCATATCCTTGGTGCAACTCATTTAATGGTCGTTAGGTTGTGGACTAAGGCATGTTTTTTCGCCTAATGTTTTGTCTGGCGCTGCTGGAGATATCCTCGGAGTCCATAAAGCTGTTGTTGGATAATCTGTCCAAAACTTTCAGATTCTTTATTGGTAACAGCGAAAAGGCTTAGTTGTGATGTTATACGACCGCTGACAAAGAACGTGCAATCGCGCCGATGTGTGTATACGGAGCTGTTACAACAGATGAGGTGCCGCTTCTTGCTTTGTTTAATACCAGCTTAGTGCCCGCTGCTTCGCTTTCGTATACTGTATGGTCCGCACATTTTTTTATTTGTTTTTCCTTAATCAAAATTTTGTATTGTTCACAAATATTAAATTCTTCCAAGCTTTACATGCTAATGAAGACCAGCGAAGCAGGCTCTTTTCCGAATGTACTTCTGACCAACAAGTGAATCTGGTAGCTGGAGTCGGAGGCCTTTGTTAAGTCTGCCCTTTAAGTACTTGTGGTAATATTTCACTGAAAGTCTGTAACGATATTTCATTTAATGTTTCATCCCTCAACATATTTCTTCAGATGTCGAATACAAATGTTCGTAGATTTAGCTTTAAGACTGTTTTAGTACAACCAAATAATGTTATAAAAACTCTCATCCCCTATTTTACCCCCTTAGGGGTTAAATTGACAATTTTTTTTTAATTTTCTAACTAAGAAAGCAAATATCGGTTTTCATAGTTGTAGCTTTAAGAAATCCAGTACCCGTTTTTAAATAATGATTTATTTACAAAAAAAGCTGTGACCAACTATTTTATCACCGTAGGTGTTTAATATCATAAAATGCCGAAAACGTATTTCTTTATTTCTGAGAGAAACCAAATACCAATTTTCGTTTACATCTTAATATCGACATAATTTCAAAGAACTTTTCATGTCCTATGGAATTTTGCAAAACCACTTCTTTACCGATGACAAAAGAATGACATCAACATACATTTCAAGTTTCTGTCTTTAACGGGTTTGGAATGTCAGTCAGTCACTAGTCAGTTTGGATACTGCCTTTTATACACTGAGTGAAAAGGTAAACGCAACAGAATGAAGGAGCTCTGCGTCATTAACGATACTTGGTAGCCGTGTTTGTACATCTAAAACATAACGTCTATTCAGATTTCTCACCAGTCACATAAGAGTAGCGCTACTACTTTAAATACGCACTGTAATGGTCGTGAGCATTAGTTACCTTTGGGATTGGACGTGATGAATTGGTGTTAGTCAAGCATACACTTAAGGCGACAAAGACGCTATTAACAACTCACTGAGTTTGACTGAGATTGTTTAACAGGTCTTCGAGGAGCTGGATGTTAGTTCTGCGATATTGCAGAAAGACTTGGCAGAAATACAGCCACTGTACACGACTGCTGGCTTACTGCTGGCAGCGGTGGTCACCGAAATATACGGTCGCAGCATCAGACAGCCCCGTTCCAATGGAGTCCACTCAGAATACCATGACCGGTTGACCGGTAGATGCGCATACAGCAGGGTACGTATGGGGAGAGTGGTATATTTCGGGGTTACGGTCGGTGTTGTAGAGGAATTGGAATTGGGAGTGCTGGGGAGGGGGGGGGGGGGGTGGTATTGCCGTTCTAAACTGGACTCTACGATCACATGTTTCGTAAATGCAGCGATTTATTTTGGCCTGGCATGTTAACCAAATATAATTTTCAGTGAGGCATCATGAGTGGCGAATTTTGAGTAAAACCTATATATTTCTCTGGTTTCCATGGTAAAAACAACTTCTTTTGCCAAACACAGCGGAGTTTACACAGTGTCATCTCCCAAACATGTTGTGCAGACACAGTTGTGAAAGAATTCTGAAACAGCGGTTTATTACGTTTACGAAATGACGAACTGTGAGGTCAGTAGCTTATTAAAAAGCATGTTCTCAGTACAAAAAACCATGTAATATCTTCACTTGTGTTTTGTTCGAAACCCATAGCATTTCTCGTTTCACCAGCTATTGGCGACTGTTAAAAATGGCATTATTTTATCGAAAAGAAGTACGTAATTAGTGGAGTAACACGATAGATAAGGATGGTTCTCATAACAACGATATGGCGAAATACTTTCCTCTTTGCGTGCTATCATTTGCCAAAATCTCATTTCGCTGTATGGAACCGTTTATGAAATTTGAGGAATGTTATGGGTAAGTCACTGGGGCTTTATCGCTGAAGCGGCGCGATCGCAAATTAGTGTGATACGTCAGATTAATTTACTCGATATTGCTGACAGACACCTCTACCCAAGTCTAAAGAAAAATTCAATGTGTTGGATAAATTCCATATGCAGGAACATATTACGTAATACGCACCAAACGCAAAATTCTAGCGGCATCTACTTTTTACTGCTATCTTTTCCTAGTTTCGCTTAGTGTCTTACTTACAGTTAAATATCTCAATAACTATGAGCATTAACGAAATGATGTGCACATCATCATGAAGCCGACACATAAAGCTATAAATGAAACAAAAATATATTTCTTACTGAATAGCGTCTGTAAAATGGCCTGAGAAATATTGCAGAGCGTGCACCTCGATTCTGTCGCCCGCATCTCGTGGTCGTGCGGTAGCGTTCTCCCTTCCCACGCCCGGGTTCCCGGGTTCGATTCCCGGCGGGGTCAGGGATTTTCTCTCCCTCGTGATGGCTGGGTGCTGTGTGATCTCCTTAGGTTAGTTAGGTTTAAGTAGTTCTAAGTTCTAGAGGACTGATGACCACAGATGTTAAGTCCCATAGTGCTCAGAGCTATTTGAACCATTTTTCGATTCTGTCGTTGCAAACTAGCCGAAAAAGGACAAACCCTTCTTAGTCTTTCCTTCCAAACAAGCGCATGAACTCACCTAGGGCTCTGGACAAAAATTGCTCACTGCGCACCGGCCACCGTACCCTGCATGGATTGTACTGAAAGGGAGGACCGCCGCGTGTGGCGTATGCATCTGGAGCATCATATTGCATCGGCAGCAGTTGTTTGAGCAGCAGTTGGCACCACAGTGGCACTACTTATTGTTACAAAACTGTTACTCAAGGAGAGCTTCAAGACGGACGCCTCGTAGCGTGCATTCCACTGACAAATCTAGGCCAGGGAGGAGATCTGTTGTGTTTCCTGATGAAATCGGTTTTGCTTCAGTGCCAGTGTCGGTTAGAAGGAGGCCAAATGGAGGCCTCCAACCAACCAGCGTGTGGCTTAGACGTACTGGACCGGTATACTGGAGTTTCAGTCTGAGGCGTGACTTCATACGACAGCAGGAGTACTCTCATGGCTGTTCCACGCACCCGGACAGTAAATTTGTACGTATGTCTGGTGACTCGATCTGTTGTGCTGCTATTCATGAGCAGCATACCGAGAAGTGTTTTTCGACAGAATAACGCTCGCCTACATACGGCTGTTTTAAGTCAACATGGTTTACATGGTGTCTAAATGTTCCCTTGGCCTGCTTGATCTCCAGATCTGACTCCATTAGAATGCATGCGGGATATCATGTAACGACGACTCCAGCGTCATCGGCGAACAGCAGTAACCGTCCCTCTATTGGCAGACCATGTGAAACAGGCGAGGAATTCAATCGCGCAAACTGACATCCGGCACCTGTACAAAATAGTCCATCCACGTTTGCATACTGGCATCCAGCATTCCTCTTGTTACACCTGTTATTAATGTTTCAGCATTTCACATTTGCTGTGGCTTATCACGCGCTTAGATTAATCTGTGAACTTACAATGTTAATCAGATAAAGATGTTACTGAGACAAATATATTCCCGAAACTTCATTAACCTACATTAATTATTTTTGGCGTTGCGATCTTTTTCCGTCAGTGTTTACTGACTAATTTCAGTTCTCCTGTTAGGGTAATTGTTTTTTGTGTTTTGGATTTCCCAAAAGTCTCTGTGCATGGCAACATAGTAATTATTAAACTTTCATAAAACTTAACGAGGTGTAACCATATTGTTTGAATTATCACCTCAAAAGCTTGAAGTACGTAATTATATTTTTTTTCCATTTTTTGCAGGTACGTGTTGTGGATTACTCTGCGCTGTTACCAACATTTGGTACCGAATCCAGGTAGGCTGGCACCTGAAAAAAGTACATAGGCGAGAAGTGGAGGAAGAAGACGTAGCAGGAGAAGCAGGCCAGGTAAGTTAAACAAGCAACCGTAACTGTGCCATTGTACACATAGGCCGACGATAATTGCCACATTTTCGTACTGTCTCCGTATGAAGCTTTCAAAATTCAAGGATAGTTAAATGACAGTAAATTCATGCGTGTTTACTTAATAGCGGACCTTGTGTCTAGATGAAAATACCGAAAGGCTCAGTGCCGTTGGAATGGAAAAAGTTATATGGCCGGATAGAAAGTGATTATCAAGACAAATTCATTCGACATGCAGTATCTCCAAAGGTCATCCATGTTTCGAAGCTACATTACTTACTGAAATTCAAAGAAAATTAATATATGACGACAGTGCTTTTAAAGAAAAAATAATTACTAAACTACTACCGACGAGTGACAGTACATGCTCATAAAGCAAATGATGAAGTTACCAAACAACTAACGGTTACGCCATGTATGTTTTCTGTTCACGTCACTTCAGCATTTACCAATAGAGGGTTTTCATTAATGGAAGCAAACCAGCGGGAAGAGAGAAATAGACCTTCGATGAATTTAAATAATTTTACTTCGACATCTAAATCTACATCGATATGGATACTCTGCAAATCACATTTGAATGTTTGGCAGAGGGTTCATCGAACCACCTGCACAATTCTAATGGCTCATATGGCTCTGAGCACTATGGGACTTAACATCTATGGTCATCAGTCCCCTAGAACTTAGAACTACTTAAACCGAACTAACCTAAGGACAGCACACAACACCCAGCCATCACGAGGCAGAGAAAATCCCTGACCCCGCCGGGAATCGAACCCGGGAACCCGGGCGTGGGAAGGGAGAACGCTACCGCACGACCACGAGATGCGGGCCTTTCACAATTCTCCATTATTACAAACTCGTATAGTGCGCGGAAAGAACTAACACCTATATCTTTCCGTACGATCTCTGACTTCCCTTACTTTATCATGGCAATCGTTTCTCCCTATGTAGGTCGGTGTTAACAAAACATTTTCGCATTCGGGGGAGAACGTTGGTAACTGGAATTTCGTGAGAAGAATCTGTAGCAACGAAAAATGCCTTTGCTTTAATATGTCCAACCCAAATCCTGTAAAATTTCAGTGACACTCTCTCCCCTATTTCGCGATAACACAAAACGTGCTGCCCTTCTTTCAACTTTTTCAATGTACCTTGTCAATACTATATGGTAAGGATCCCACACTGCGCAGCAGTATTCTAAAAGTGGACGGACAAGCGTAGTGTAGGCAGTCTCCTTATTAGATCTGTTACATTTTCCTAGTGTCCTGCCAATAAAACGCAGTCTTTGGTTAGCCCTCCCCACAACATTATCTGTGTGTTCCTTCCAATGTAAGTTGTTCGTAATTGTAATTCCTAGGTATTAGTTGAAATTACGGCCTCTATATTGGACTGATTTATCGTGTAACCAAAGTTTAAAAGATTCCATTCAGCACTCATGTGGATGACTCTCACGCCTTTCGTTATTTAGGGTAAACACAGATTTATGGTGTAGTACCACATATTAACCTTTTAAATCAAATCAAAAACCCATATTTAATGTCAGAAGTACGAAAAAAATCGTATTGAAGTAAAAAAAAAATACATAAATCTGAAGGTACATCATTTTCAGAAACATATGTTTCATTCTGCTCTCCTTGAAATGCGATACGTGATTTGTCTCTAAGGAACGGGGACAACACTAGTCATGACTGATGTATAACCGAAAAGGCTGAAAGAGTATTTAAATGAAATTACTCATGAAAAACATTCTTATAGCTGATTTGGACGCAGACACTTGTTTCATCCCGTAGTTTCATTCAACTGGAGAAACAGTCTATAGCGGAAAGCAATACACTGGCCACTGGTGTCCTATCACTGCTGCCAAGTCGTTTTAATTTTCTCCTACTTTCATCATGATCGCGGCCACAGGTGCGTTCCGCCTTCATAGTATCCTGCCGTCTGTTTCTTGGTCTTCCTATGGAGCTTCTACCTAAAAGTTTAAAATTTAAGACTTCTTTTGGTAGTCTTGAATCTGGAATTCTCTGTAATATTTTTGTTTGAAATTTGTGGTAAGGTCTTATGTTACCAAATTACTGAGGACATCGTTCCCTAAGACTACACCACACTGTTTAACCTAACTTAAAGTAACTTACGCTTAGGGCAACACAGACACCCATGCCCGAGGGAGGACTCGAACCTCCGACGGGGCAGCCATACGGACCGTGACAAGACGCCTATGACCGCCCAGCTAACCCATGGGGCTGTAAATCTTCTGGCAGCATTGTCTACTATACTTGATCTTCTCATTTATGGCATATATCCCAAGCTCTGGTCTCATGTCCTCGTTTCTTGGTCTATCTAATCCTAGAGAGCCCTTAACTCCTCTTAGAAATTTGTGCCGATTGGAGTTTTTTTTAGTAGTCGTATGGATTGCGCTTCCAAATAGCAACATTGGAGTGACCAGTGACCATTACCTTACAAAGCTTTATTATTGTGTCCTTCCTCGCTTTATCTCAATGTTGTACTAATTATTCCTATATCATTTCCTCCTTTACAGTTCATTGTCAATGTCTTGTTTGCTCGCTTGTAACATTTCCAAGCTCACTGAAGTTAGTAACTTATTTAATCCTATTATCATCTTAGTTCTCGGTGGTTTTGTCGTCTTCAAGCCAATACATGTTTCCTAAAATTACTGTAAAATTAATTGTGAGTAAATTTCCTTCATTCAATAACTACAGTAATTTTCTGTAAGTGGCACCAGTAGTTCAGTAATGTTCATCTGCTCCGTAAGCAATGGGAAGAAGTAATTCTGCTTGTCATCCAGAAAGAGTACGGTTGTTGTGGTGTATTTACATCTGCGTCTGTACTCCGCAAGCCGGGGGGTAAGTTGAGCATTACTTTCACAACCCCCTTTTCCTATTCCAGTCACGGATGATTCGCTGTTAGAACGATTACTAGTAAGCCCCAGTCCTGGTTCGAATCTCTATAATTATATCTTCATGTTCTTTTCGCGAATGTACTTAGAAGGGCGCAACATATCGGTTGACTCTTCTACGAAAGTTCGCTCTAAGAACTTCAACGGTAAACCACGGCGTTATGCAGAACGCTTCTCCTGCAGCATCTGCCCCTAGAGCTGGCGGGCACATCGTGACGCTTTCGCGCTTGCCAAACAAATCTGTAATGTGGCGTGCTGCTCTTCTTTGGATCTTCTCTGTATCCTCTGTCAGTCCTGTCTGGTACGGATCCCAGACTGTTCAGCAGTATTCAAGTACTGGTTGCAGGAGTGTGCTGTAAGCTACGTCCTTTCTTGATGTCTTGATGGACTAACTTACCTTAAGTTTCTTCCAATGAATCCCTGTCTGGCATCTGCCTATATACGCCATTAATTTCACGTCGTCGCTGCACTTCAAGTTGCTCGGTACGCATAGTCGTAGACTTTTATGGAAGTAACTGTTTCCAGTGATTACTCTCTGCAGCCTTCTAGTCGTATATTAAAGGGGTTTTCTGCCTATATATTAACAATGCGTTACACTTGTTTATGTTGTGGGTCAGTTGCCGCTGCCTGCGCCAAGCGTCGATCTTCTGCATATTTTCCTGAATCTGGTTGCCATTTTCTAGCGTTGCGACTCCTCGGTATGCAACAGCACCATCTGCGAAAAGCCTAACGAACTTCTAACGTTATTGCTAAGTCCTTTATATACGTTGCAAAAACTTCTGATGCTGAGAAGAAAAAAATAATATGTCAGACTTCTATCGTGATCATTTCCTATGCGAAAATGTATTTTCGAATAGTGGCAGCGATGCATAGCAGGTGGCTAATTCGGGAAATTCTTATTGCCTCTAGAAACTCGCGTCTATTGTTATCTCGAGTTGATCTGTCTTACCCGCATTTAAAGTTTCTCTTTCGGTCTTACATGTTGCAACGGAATTACTAATTTTCTGCGGCAAACTGAGCATTTTCTCGTAGAAAATCAACAATGAAAAGTGCAAATTTTCTTGCATCTTACAAATACACCTCCCGCTTCATATTCTGCTCCACTCAGACATCTCGCACCTAGGCATGTTGGGGTACTGTTGTACGACGCTAGTTTTTGTGTCAGGTGGATACATTGATACTCCCTTGCTGTACTAGCATTCACACCTCCATGAAACCAGCCGTCAGGCAGAAGGTCGCAACAAAAACAAAAACATCAACATTAATCCAAAACTTCTATAACTTGGATGCATCTATTCTGACATGTTCTCGTTATCAGTACCTAAATACAGAACTGGGAAGGCACGTCGCGCGTCCCATTACTATTAAAAACAGGCAGAAGTAGAAGTGGTGATTTTTGTGGTCTCCCCCTTGTAGGATACGCGGAGTTCAGCGTGGTTCAGTGTCGAACTATGACCGATGAGAAATGTAGAGGGACAATCTGTGCTATCATGTACACGTCATCGATGAAGAGAACTCATGGATACCATGGGAAAGCCTTAGGAGAGGGCCCACACAGAGGCGCATCAGATGGCGCCTTGGAGCTGGCGTTCAGCAAACGCTACCGAGTGGGAGCTGCATCAAGTGCCAAAATCGTCGTCATACAACGCGAGGGTAACCAGAGGCCCAACAGAGGGATGGGGTTGAGGAAGAATGTGACACTTAACACAGTGCTGAGTGCAGTGCCAATTCGAATCTGAAAGAGCCGGTGGGATAAAAAGTCGTGGACAAAAATCGGAAATGCGCCGCGAAAGCCACAGTCATGGAGAATAACTAAAATGTGACGGCATCAAGCCACATCATATGCCTTATGTAGGTGAAAGGAGACCACGACAAGGTTCCGGAGTTAGTAAAAGCCTATCGGATTGCTGTTTCCAATCTGAGTAAATGGTCAGTTGTAAATCGTCCTTCCCACAAGCCACATTGATACGGGCACGAAAAGCCCCAAGATATGAGTACCCAACATTATCGGAAGCTAACGATCATCTCGATCAGTTTACTGTGTACGTTGGTCAGGCTAATCGGTCAGTAGCTGTGGAGAGACGTTGGTTTCTTGGCTCAAATGGCTCTGAGCACTATGGGACTCAACTGCTGAGGTCATTAGTCCCCTAGAACTTAGAACTAGTTAAACCTAACCCAAGGACATCACAAACATCCATGCCCGAGGCAGGATTCGAACCTGCGACCGTAGCGGTCTTGCGGTTCCAGACTGCAGCGCCTTTAACCGCACGGCCACTTCGGCCGGCCGTTGGTTTCTTCCTGGGCCTAAGGACGGAGATTACTATGCTGTCTCTTCATTGCAAGGAGAAGGCACCCTTGAGCCAAATGCAGGCAGTTGAAGACCGCGAGAAGACGTAGCCTCTGGGTAGTGGTAGATTATCTAGTTGTGAATGGAATCCAGGTCTCGGGCGTGTCATATGAAGAGATAAGAACCTCCAAGAATTACCATGTCGTGACGGATTCATTATAGGATTCATCATGAAACAGAGGGGCCTTTCTTCAACTCATCTTTCTGTTGGAGAAAGATATAGGATAGGGAGAGGACGCTGGTGTTGTCGCAAAGTGAGTCGTGACGTGTCCTGCAGGAACCACGGATCAGCACACAGAGCACATTGAAGGATAAAAGCCTGGACAGTCGATTGTGGCTGGCGGCTCAGAAACTTGGACCAAACCTGCGATGAAGAAGCATGCGTCCCCAGGGAGGGAACATAGCGCTCTCGGCGTTCCTTTATTTCTCCGCTTACTAAGATAGAGTGTCTCAGTGCGTAGACACTTAAAAGCAACGAAGTTAGTGTGTGAAGGGGGTCTTAAATCGTTGCAGCGCCTGTCGGCGATTCTGTATAGCGACTGCTACATCCGTGATCCACCACAGTCCGGTCGAACACGGGAGGGACCTGGGGATAAGATGGATAGCAGCGCCAGCGGCATAAAGAATAGTGCAGAGACGTTTTTGAAGACCACATGAATGAAAACCGAGAAAGGCGTCGAAGCGAACAGCGGACGTATAGTGGTCACTGTCATAAAGATCACCATCGGGTGACCAATGTAGGAAAGCCCCCACGAGCAGGGGAGTAGATCGAGAGATCGGTAGCAGAAAAGGGACCATGAGTGCCATTGAAGTGGGTTGGGGAACAATCACTGAGGAGACACAAATCGAAGTGTGTAATAAGTTGGTCAATTAGAAAACCCCTACCTGTTGAAGTAGTATTCCCCCACATGAGGAAGTGTCTTACGTGGACAGAGGTAAACATTGCAAATGCTGATTGCTGGGTTTGTTTGCGCTCGTACCTCTATTGCTTCCATGTTGTTATGAATGGCGGTACAGTCGCTAATGACATCGGTGTAAACGAAAGTGCAGACCCCTCCAGATGCTATCCCAGGGCCGGCACAGCTCCAGCAGAATGCACGATAACGACGAAACGGTGGAGATTCGTAATCGCGGAAGTGTGTTTCTTGAAGAGCAAGACAGAAAACAGAATATGAGGAAAGAAATTGTGTATCTGGTATGTGACGGTAATATCCGATGCAATTCCAGTGGATTATCATATGGCGAGAGCCCAGGTCAGACATGAAGAATCCAAGGGAAGGTCAGTGGTTTTCGTCGACGAGGATTGGGTGACATCCATGAATAAAATGTCAGACTCTGATTGCCAGGGCACATCTGGTGACAATGGGGGGAGGGCGCTTGTTGTGGGGCTTTGCTTTCTTCTTCTTCTCTTTTGGAGGTTGAGGAGTGCAGGGGACTTAGGGGAAGCAGCCCCTTCTGCAAGATTCAGAACCGAAAGAGAGCAGGCACCCTTGGGGCAAACAGACATTGAGTCTCGTGACTGAGTTGAGGTAGCAACCATCCAGCCCAGGGTTCCCAGGAAGGGTCAGCCGGAGGGGCGGGGGGGGGGGGGTGGTGGAGGGAGCCCTATCACTCGCGGGCACCAAAGAACGAACGGAGGCACTTCTTCAGCTTGAGAGTGGGAGTGGCAACGTCAGTGGAGGGAGTGGGAATCACAGGGGAGGAGATTGGGAGAGGCGGATGGGATAGGGGTAATGAAGAGGTAGGGGAGAGAAAGGACGTAAGAGAAGCAAAACTTGGAATAAATCAACATTTCGTGGAGTCAGTCAAATTTTCGGCGAGCCTCTGTGCAAGATAGGTGATCCTGGGACTTGTAGTCTTCGATAGTCCTTTCATCCTTCTAAACTGCGTAATCTGATGCATGTGGAGAGTGGCAGTCATGATACTTTTCACATACAGGTGCTGTAACATAGGGACACTGTGGATGTCCACAGTCACCACACAGAGGGTCCGCCATACAATGGGAAGACATATGCCCAAAACGCAAGCACTGAAAGCACCTCAATGGTGGTGGAATGTATGGTTTCACATAACAGAAACACATAACCTTGACCTTATCTGGAAGGGTACCTCCCTCTAAAGCCAGAGTAAATGCGCTGTATCAGTGCAATTGTCCTTACGACCATCCTGCACACATCAAACAAACTAAATGTCACATCGCTCCAAATTAGCGCGGAGTTATTCACTAGTTTGCCGGAAGAGGTCCATATGAATCACTCCTGCGATCATATACAGACTGGTGAGGGGTAACATACATTGGGAAGTCCCCAAGACGATCAAAAGTAGGAAGAGCTACAGATTGGTCAGCAGAAGAACCTTTGATCAGTAGGGAGCCAGACCGCATATTACTGAGAGACTCTACCATGCAAAACTAGTCCTCGATATTCTCAACAGAAAAAAAATGGTTTCGTGGCAGTGAATGTGTTCTGGTCCATAATAGTACAGATTAGGTAGCAGAGGAAGTTAGCGGGTAAGGTATATCAACCCAAGATGGCGAGTCTGGTCCTTCTTCCAATGTGTACCTAGGGAAGTGAAGGCTGCAGGGCCATGCAAAGCAGCATTCAATATACCTTTAGCACTCAGAGAGACAGCCATTTGAGAATGTCCATATTTTAGCAGCTGAAAACGCTTCATGTGTCAGACGTCTTCCCTGATCCATTCTGATCAAGGGCTCTCCCAAGGGGCACCCCCAGCTACAGCAAGGGTGCCCTGGAACGGTGACCATTGCCAGGAGTTCTGATGCTCCTGGAGGACAAGCAAGTACTACTTGGTACACACAGGAAAGCAAAACCTCAGGTATCAGTAGTGTGATCACTGTGCTGTCAGGAGACTCAGCTAGATGGGTACATAGCCCCATGACATAGACTTGCTACACATGCTGGTGATATAGTGGGATGGAGAGGTGGCTAAAGAGGGGAAGAAGAGGGGATGGAAGGGGGGAGAGAAATCCTCATCACAGGCGCTAGGGAAAGAGTTCGTCCCCAAACGCTCACTTTAGAGACAGAAAACTTAGAAATTGAGGTAAAACCATAAGTTAGGACCAAAACGCCAAAAACAATGAAAGAGAACTGTCAAGAGGAACAAAATTCCAAGAAGTATGGGGAACCAGGTGGATAGTCTGAACGACATAAATGAGAACATTGAGGGAGGGGAGGAGGCAGCAGCGGGGAAGGAGCGAGATATAGAGGGCAGGAGACGGTGAAGGAACTGGAGCTTAGGAAGGAAGAGTCAGCTGCGATAGTTCGAGGCCCCGTGTGCACCACACACAAACTCACAAAAGGACCGTGAGTCCCATTGGGGACATTCTTGGAGCAGCATCTAAGAATGTACATATATGAATTATGGAACATAACATGTCACTTCATATCAGAAAGAATGGCTTAAAATAGTTATTCCTTTAAGGAGGGTGACCTTGAAAGTAGCTAACGCCTTTAAGATATGCACGTTTACATGTGGTTTTCTAATAGACAATTAATTCACAAAATTCACTCTGGAAAGTAAGGAGTTCAAATGGTTCAGAGCACTATGGGACTTAACTTCTGAGGTCATCAGTCCCCTAGAACTTAGAACTACTTAAACCTAACTAACCTAAGGACATCACACACGTCCATGCCTGAGGCAGGATTCGAACCTGCGACTGTAGCGGTCGCGCGGTTCCAGACTGTAGCGCCTAGTACCGCTTGGCCACCCCGGCCGGCGAAAGTAAGGAGTGTGACATTTACAATTAAAGCATTTTTTTCTTAAAGAAAAGAAACACTTATCGAGGCATCATGGAAGTGACATCTCTTCAGCCAGCTTTAATATACTTAGAAGATATTGTGTCACTGGCAGATGTTCCACGCACATATGTTTGCTTTTCAGTCTATATCATTTTGCTCTACTGAGGAAACATAACAACAACATCGTCTTTAAACCCCATGTCCCTGCCTGATGTGGGTCTTGACGTCGACACTTCCGCTTTGTGTGCGAACAAGGTATGACGGCTCACATTTCAGATAACGACCAGGTTCATAGATCAATACTATCCCTACATGTTCATTACCAGTGTAAACATAGTATTCTTTACTTATTGCGAAATCGACACAACATAGTTTTATATGGCAGTGCATGGATATGTTTATGTTTGGCCAGAGGACCATGAATCGTGGAAGGAAATCAAAGATTGCTGCGATAGTCAGAAGGCTGAAATGGATCATGCATCCCATACCAACTGCTGCAACACTGTGTGGAAAAGAACTGTACAGTGCGACAGGGAAGCTACTAGTGGTGGATCAACAGGGATGTCAACCTACTCTCCACTGTTGCCAGATTTATCCAAGATGGCGGATCCAAGATGGCGGCGACAGATACAGCAATGTTGCATTGACATCATGGTGGGAAGTTCAAGTTTTGGCTGGAAGGTCAATTGGGCTAGTCCACTAAACTAACCCTTCCACCCCTGCCCCCAGAAAATGGCAGGAAGTTCAAATTCCAGCACGACAATACAACACACAACAGCTGCCTCCAATAACCTAAGAAAATGGTGGGAAAGAAGCTCACTTGGGCCACCTCCACTAACCTAAGTTAATCGACCGCCACCTCTCCCTAGGAACTGGCTGGGAAAAGACTTAGCCTGTGCTGGATAGGATGGACATAAGTTTTTATTTTGAAGGCAGTCTTTATTTAAACAATCAGAGGCAGTACCACCATCAAGTGTGCACCATGAGGTCCAGAATCCAACTGACCTAGTACACAGTACCGCCACTAGAGGGCGCCAACGCTCCTCCCGTGATGTAATCCAAGATGGTGGTCTGGAGGGGGAAAATGGTGGGAAACAGATCCAGCCTGTTCCAGGCTGCTGGAGAGAGAAAGGAGTGTACTTTATATGTTGTGGAACAATTTATTTAGGGACAGATTTGGAATAGTATATTTATTATACTGATACAAAATACTCACCCTGGCATATTGATGTCACAGTAAATAGTCTACAGACATGCAAACTACCCGTAAATAATGCAGTACAATGATGTGCAGAGACGCAAACAACTCGTATATTACCGAAATAATGCAGTACACAGCATACAGATGTGCAAACTACTCGTGGATCACCAAAATAATACATGTGCAATGCTATGCAAACACACTCAAAATGCTTAAACACCCGAAAATAATGCAGTGGACAAACACTCAGTGCACATAAAAAATGCAACATACCAGCAAACTGTTCCAAGGCACGCATGTGCTTTGCATGTCCAGCCGGACGCAAGCCAGCGCCAGATGCCAGCCATTGCTGTTACGCCGCTGCCGATGGCAGGTGAAAGTCTTGTCTACAAAATGGTTCAAATGGCTCTGAGCACTATGGGACTTAACTTCTCAGGTCATCAGTCCCCTAGAACTTAGAACTACTTAAAACTAACTAACCCAAGGACATCACACACATCCATGCCCGAGGCAGGATTCGAAACCTGCGACTGTAGCGATCGTGCGGTTCCAGACTGTAGCGCCTAGAACCGCTCGGACACTCTGGCCGGCGTCTTGTCTACAGTTAGAGTTCTGTGAGTTGTATACTGACCTCAAATGTCTATCTAAATAAGCGCCAAGTCACCCTCTGGGCCTCACGTGCGTCTTTACCATTGCTGGTGGGAAACATCTCTCTACCTGTGGTAATTAACAGCACAGGTCGCACTATCGAAAACTGTTCCAGAATAACATCGACAGCTTTCTCCATTGCAATCCTAATGGGACATGCAAGACAAGTCTAGCCAAGCACAAAAAACCTCTCTACCTGTGAATACTGACATCACAGCTCTCGCTATAGAAATCTGTTCCAGAATCACATCGACTGCTTTCTCCCTCACAATCCAAACGGGTCCTCTGAGATACGTCTAACTGCACATGTGTTTACTGTGGCTGACGCATTACCACAAAATGCTTGCATGGTGACTCTCCATCTAAAGAGTTTGTAATGTTATACTGATGTCAAATGTCAATGTAAATAAGCGCCAAGTCACCCTATGGGCCATGCGTGCTCATGTTTATCATTGCTGGCACGAAACGTCTCTACTTGTGGCTACTGACGTCACAGGTCGCGCTATAGAAATCTGTTCCAGAATAACGTCCACTGCTTTCTCCCTCACACTCCTAATGGGACAACCTGTCCATTACATATCAGATTCTTCTCTGTGTTGGTAAAGTGTTGGAGAAATAGTTAACTGTCGCTTTTGTTGTAGCATTCATGACGTCTCAGTTGTCAGAATGGAAATTCTTGTCCTAACAGGACCTGTTAACGAAAATAGCCCAGAAAAACACCGATTGCATTCTTCCTGATGGTGCTAACGAGGCATCACGAGTTACCCTTCCCAGAAATCGTAAAATGCTGCTTCCAACATACGTCTCATAAACGGTAAACTTCTCACAGCTAAAACCCTTCATCATGTATTTGCATGCTATCGAGAACACCGTTAATCATATAAGCATTCTTGTTATTTGGAGAGAGAGAGAGAGAGAGAGAGAGACGATGGTTGCATCAACTTCTTCCAGCAATAGTGACGTTCGATAAAAACCTCTCATTGGCTATACAATAAAATGGTCTCTCATTGGTCGCCTCGGTCTTTATATCTATATATAAATGGTTAAAATGGCTCTAAGCACTATGGGACTTACTATCTGAGGTCATGAGTCCCCTAGACTTAGAAGTACTTAAACCTAAGTCACCTAAGGACATCACACACATCCATGCCTGAGGCAGGATTCGAACCTGCAACCATAGCAGCAGTGCGGTTCCGGACTCAAGCTCCTAGAACCACTCGGCCACAGAGGCCGGCTGGTCTATATATAAACCCACAACAAATCTTCATCCTCAGTCCGCTGCTGTCCGCCTTGTTGTGCGTTCCATCATGTCTGTGTGTTTACTTGTTCCTTTCTCTCCGCAATATGAAGAGATGTCGCTGCAGCAATGCTTCAGAGTGTAGCGGAAGAGGTTTAGAGTTCTGGAGACAGGACTACCAAGTGAGTAAATAATTTCTATTTTGAGTGTAAATCTCCGTGTGTGTGTTAAATTATTAATTTCATCTTCTTGTTATAGTAAAATTCCAGGATTTTGTCTTGGAGTGTGAGGAGACACAGGAGGGGGCTGCACCGTGACAGACTCTGTAAGTACAGCCTCCTGTGTTGGGTTCACACCCAGAATTGCCTTGTGAGTATAATTTTCCTGTATAGTAGCGATTCAAAATTTTCTTATTTCACACTTCTATCTTTTTTCTTTTCCTCTAGCTCACTCGAAGGAAATGCAAATTGAGCTGGAGGCAGAGCTGTGAGCTCAAAACAAGCCTACTGCAGCAGTAACGCTACATGGAACAGCCTCCAGCTGTGGATAACCGACAGCACCACTTGCATAAGTATAGCAAAAAAGTGCATGTGTGATCTTTCTGTGTAATTCTACATTCAAAATAATTAAAATTATGTCTCGTCCTGTTACAGGAACAGCTCTGGAGAAGTTCGATTTGTTGGACTGGCAGCTGGAGGCTGTTCAGCAGATACAGGAAGAGCCTCCAGCAAATAATGAGATGCCTAAGCAGCATACTTGTAAGTTTAAAAAAGATTACGTACCTCTAGTAGTAGTGGTAGTAGTATAGGAAGTTTTTGATCTGTAACAAATCGGTTTATATATCTTGTTCCTTGTAGTAGTAGTAGTAGTAGTTGTTGTTGTTGTTGTAGTCGAGACAGACGAGGACAGACAAAGGCGCACTGATCTGGGTTTATTAGATGACGCTTATGATGACTTTTTTGAGGGTGCAGTGGAATCGCCCAAACAAGTGTTAATGCCCTGGAGCCAAAGCGAAAAAGGTAATAAACCACTCTGCTTATAACCATGTGCTGCACCAGCAGCGGTAATCAATGTACTGAACTATTATTATTTTATCGCTTCCTCTACAGCGGTCGCGTCTCAGCAACCTCAACACTGTGTGGCGCTCATACCGGAAGCCACTAAACCGGCTTCCTCACCAAAGTGGCACCCAGTAAGGCACGCCTCGCCTGTAAGTGCACCGGTACTCGTTCCGTGGGAAGCCGCCACCACCTTTCCCGCCCCGGCTCCACCGCTCTGAGGTCTGTTGTGTGCCAAGCAAGGAACCACCGCCCCAGTCTACAACAGCATCAGGAGCCATTACCACAGCCTGACTGTTCCCATTATGCTGACCCAATAATACCGCAGCATTCTCCTCTGTCAGCATCATCATCGTATGAGCCTTGTCGGAATTGATGTACACTCAAGGTATGTGTGCCTCGTCACATACCAACTTGCCCCTCCCCAACACCATCATCGATGGGGTGGACTCAGATCAGTACTAATACTAATATACATGATCCGGTGGATAGTGGCCGTGCTTTCTCCCATCCTTTTAGTGAAGGACATCAGGTCAGTGATACCACACCGCAGAATACTCTGTGATTGCAGACACTTTTGAAGAGCAAATCTCATACACGAGGATCGAGAACCCGGCAGGAGGGTACCACGACCCCGGTTGGTCTTCTAAGGGCATACCTTCCTGTCGTGGAAACGGAGCTCCTCATGGTAGTCAATGATCCGCGGTATACCGCCATTAAATGCAGTGCGGTGTTTTGCATCGAATTATCGCACGGCTAAGTAGAGTCTGATGTTGAAGAGACAACTCTTCATTATCTGTGCGGGGAAAATTGTGTGATAATGTGGAGCTCGTTAATAGCCGAGTGGTTTTATAAATCCACCTTGAGTGTTATACTGGCGCTGTTTTTCAAGATGGAAGTCAGAGGTCAGCTAAAGCACTCAGCCGAATACTACACCTGGAAATCCACACACATGTCTATGATCCGGTAAATGGAATGTCAAGCTACATCAAACTTCCTAAAAATATAGCTAACAAGAAGGCTTGCATTAATGTCGAAAATAGAAACAATAAGGCTTGTTTTGCGTGCTGAATCCTGGCTTGCAAGAGAAATTACGATCAAAGGGATCATACTGAGCGTCCCAGTACATGCCATGTACGTGATAATATTCGTATTATATCTTTGATGGTAACGGCCTGCGGGAGTGGCCGTGCGGTTCTAGGCGCTACAGTCTGGAGCCTAGCGACCGCTACGGTCGCAGGTTCGAATCCTGCCTCGGGCATGGATGTGTGTGATGTCCTTAGGTTAGTTAGTTTTAATTAGTTCTAAGTTCTAGGCGACTGATAACCTCGGAAACTAAGTCGCATAGTGCTCAGAGCCATTTTGATGGTAACGATTTCCTCTGCAAGATCGAGGACATACCTAAATTTGAGGCGCAGAATACCCGAATATCGGTTCATGTTTATGGCCTGGATAAGAAAAGCATATTGTCATCGGGCCCCTCCATTTCTTAAAATTTTCCAGTGCACATGAGTTGCTTGTAAACATGCTGCTCTTCTCAGAAGGTGATAATTATCACTATGTTTGGATCAAAGACATGTCCTGACTCCTATTCTCTCAACTGAATAACGACAGGTCTAAAAAGGACATTTACTAAAAGTGACTGAACTATTTGTCCTCAGACAAGTTACACTCCTGGAAATGGAAAAAAGAACACATTGACACCGGTGAGTCAGACCCACCATACTTGCTCCGGACACTGCGAGAGGGCTGTACAAGCAATGATCACACGCACGGCACAGCAGACACACCAGGAACCGCGGTGTTGGCCGTCGAATGGCGCTAGCTGCGCAGCATTTGTGCACCGCCGCCGTCAGTGTCAGCCAGTTTGCCGTGGCATACGCGAGCTCCATCGCAGTCTTTAACACTGGTAGCATGCCGCGACAGCGTGGACGTGAACCGTATGTGCAGTTGACGGACTTTGAGCGAGGGCGTATAGTGGGCATGCGGGAGGCCGGGTGGACGTACCGCCGAATTGCTCAACACGTGGGGCGTGAGGTCTCCACAGTACATCGATGTCGTCGCCAGTGGTCGGCAGAAGGTGCACGTGCCCGTCGACCTGGGACCGGGCCGCAGCGACGCACGGATGCACGCCAAGACCGTAGGATCCTACGCAGTGCCGTAGGGGACCGCACCGCCACTTCCCAGCAAATTAGGGACACTGTTGCTCCTGGGGTATCGGCGAGGACCATTCGCAACCGTCTCCATGAAGCTGGGCTACGGTCCCGCACACCGTTAGGCCGTCTTCCGCTCACGCCCCAACATCGTGCAGCCCGCCTCCAGTGGTGTCGCGACAGGCGTGAATGGAGGGACGAATGGAGACGTGTCGTCTTCAGCGATGAGAGTCGCTTCTGCCTTGGTGCCAATGATGGTCGTATGCGTGTTTGGCGCCGTGCAGGTGAGCGCCACAATCAGGACTGCATACGACCGAGGCACACAGGGCCAACACCCGGCATCATGGTGTGGGGAGCGATCTCCTACACTGGCCGTACACCACTGGTGATCGTCGAGGGGACACTGAATAGTGCACGGTACATCCAAACCGTCATCGAACCCATCGTTCTACCATTCCTAGACCGGCAAGGGAACTTGCTGTTCCAACAGGACAATGCACGTCCGCATGTATCCCGTGCCACCCAACGTGCTCTAGAATGTGTAAGTCAACTACCCTGGCCAGCAAGATCTCCGGATCTGTCCCCCATTGAGCATGTTTGGGACTGGATGAAGCGTCGTCTCACGTGGTCTGCACGTCCAGCACGAACACTGGTCCAACTGAGGCGCCAGGTGGAAATGGCATGGCAAGCCGTTCCACAGGACTACATCCAGCATCTCTACGATCGTCTCCATGGGAGAATAGCAGCCTGCATTGCTGCGAAAGGTGGATATACACTGTACTAGTGCCGACATTGTGCATGCTCTGTTGCCTGTATCTATGTGCCTGTGGTTCTGTGAGTGTGATCATGTGATGTATCTGACCCCAGGAATGTGTCAATAAAGTTTCCCCTTCCTGGGACAATGAATTCACGGTGTTCTTATTTCAATTTGCAGGAGTGTATTAGTGGCGTATCTAGTAGACTGCGCTTCCAAGGATCCGGTACGTGTTATTATGTCTACTGAGAAAAGTTCCATAATGCTCACCGCCAGGAGCGATGCTCAGTTGTAGTGTACGCTGACTTTGAATGCCTCGTCACTCCGGTGACCTGCTGTGAGGTGACCCTACAGCCTCGCACTCCACCTCTACAAAAAAAAACAGGTACCATATGCTGTAATGTACAAAATTGTATCGTCCTATGATTCCAGCCTTAACCGCTACAAATCTTAAGTCGTATAATCCTATAGTTTGGCTGCTCACTTAGCCCGAAAAATTTTCATGGGACGTTGATAAGCTTTACAGTGGCAACGTTCCCATGACCAAATCGAAGGAGAATGAAGATTTGTATAATAACGCTGCTGATTGTCATATTTGCAGGCTGCCTTTAGACAGAAAAGTGGAAACTCCTCATACGGATCAATGTCATCTTTTGGGGAACTTCCATGGCACAGCTGACAATGCGTGCAATTTGAAGTACCAGCAACCAAGACACATACCCGTTATCTTCCTCAATTTAAGTCGGTAGGACGCTCACTTTCTAATTGAGCACTTGGCCGATTTCAGCCTGGAGAACAACCAGTTCAATGTCCTACCTGAGAGCGTCAAGAAATACATATCATTCTACAAACGAATGACGTCAAGAATCACACTCCACTTTCTTGATATGCTACGTTTCATGCAATCGCTACTCCAGAAACTCATTGAAACTACTTCAGGAGCGTGTGCACATCACTCGAGCTGCATTTCCCAACGAGGAAAGCTTTCAACTTGTAACTAGGAAGGGGGCTTTCCCATATGACTATGAGGGTAGTATGGCGAAACTCAACGAAACCAGGCTACCTGACTTAACTGCATTCTCCAGCAACCTCACAGACTATGCCATAACAGATTCAGAGTATGAACATGCCTTGAATGTCTGGCAGGAATTAAATATTTCAAATTTAGGAGACTAGGCATGGCTTCACATGGACTCAGACATGTTCTTGCTTATGGACGTTTTTGAGAAATTCCGGATTCTATGCATGACCACATATTCTCTGGATCTTGTCTTTTATTACACAGCACAAAGGCTGTGCATGTCTCAAATGACATTAGTTTTGCTGAAGATGAGTGCTATGAAGGAGGTGAAGTTTAAGATGGAAGATAACAAAATATGTAGAACGGGTGCATGGAATTACCTATCGTGCAACACGAATTGGGTTATGGAAGCAGGAGTCACGTGACAGTGTCCGCTTCCAAAGATATATAGCAGACAAGTGGTTGAAGAAAACCACAGACATAGCATGTGGTT
This sequence comes from Schistocerca americana, assembly GCF_021461395.2. Lineage (NCBI taxonomy): Eukaryota > Metazoa > Arthropoda > Insecta > Orthoptera > Acrididae > Schistocerca > Schistocerca americana. The sequence continues at coordinate 762,369,349 of NC_060121.1, read as the reverse complement.
AAAACTGTACACTGTCAAAGCGAGGTCAGGGTTGGAAAAAAAAGAGCACAGGGGTTGTGAGGTAAAGGCTCATTTATTTCTTATCCATCTAAAGAGTAGTTTTACATTTTCATAAGCAGAGACAGCAACACTATTTTCAGACATCTTCTTCTTCATGAGTCGATGGAGAAAAGGGCACCTGCAGAATTCCAGGTCTTGAATAGCCGCAAACTTAATGAATCGACGCATCCATGAGATCTTCTCCTTCCCCTTCACGTAGATGATGGTATCCATGTGATCAAATAACTTAAGCGCCGTCACCATATCTTTGTAGGGTATATCAGTATCATCCCAGTGAATTCTATGGTAGAAATGTGTCTTAGCACACTTCACATACTTGAAAGACCACGGTGATGCAATGGTTGCTGAAATTGTGTTTATTATTCCTACATCTTCTGTGTATGCTACAAATGCAAATCTTAAAATATGAACTGTCTGCACTCAACATCATAGAAACCCTGAGCATCTGCAGTGATGATCACACCTTGAGACGCCATTGTGAAATTCTCTAGGTATGCAACAGCACCTATTCATTTATACAGCTCTGTGCACAACACCGGTGAGCGGGCAGTAGTTGATCACATGCTCATGTAGAACTAGAGCATACGTGGCAGTGTGTTCTGGGAAATTTGTCGAAGATTGAAATTCAATTTGCACCTATATAGGTCAAGATTTAATTGTCTCGTTCCGTTTCCAGCAGTCTATTACGATGATCAGTGAAAGCTCCTTGAACTTACATGGAGTGTGTAGAAACCATCCTCCTTCTCCTTCAGCAATTTTATAGTAAGAAGCATGAAACCTTGCATACATGTCCTATGCTAGACTGCATACATTTTCATTCCACTGCAGGTTTAAATTGTTACATGGGTAGAATTCTAAATTCAGGTAGACTTTGGCATTAGTTAAATTACAGTTATCGAACCCGGTGGAATCATTTGCTATATTACCTCTTCTATCAGTCTGAAACACAAGTGTAATGAATACAGGTGTCTCTAGGTTCAGTTGGTAACACAGGGTACTTGAAAACCTCCCACGAGCGAAATGTCTGTGATAGAAATGTACCGGAATTCAGGACTTTTAAAAGCTTCAAACGCCCCTCGTCTGATACACTGATGTGAGGCATTTCCCATATTATCTTGCTGATTGTGACCATATTCTCCCCTTAAGCTCCTTCAATGTATGAGTTATTATCCGTCGCACTCCGTACCAGAATGAGTTCTTGTTTAGTGTTCATAATAATCTGTCGCATGTCCTCAAAGTAGCCCATAAGCATTTTTAGAGGTACAGATGCAGTAAATAGCTTATACTCTGCAACTGTTCTATCCCCTGGATCTATCCCCTGGATCGTCTATGAATCACCACGTGTTTTGTAAACCATGCAAATCCGCGAGTGATGCAGAGACGTATGTTTTAAGGATCAGTGCTATGCCGATATTGCGTGTATGGTCGATCGCAGACTCATTGATTTCATAGCGTATCTCTTGGAATAGGAATGCTAAAGCGTTACGTGTAAGCTTGGAACTCACTGTATTACTACCGTCGATTTTCTTGAATGACCCCTCTAGATAAATGAAACTCTTGCATGGAAGCGTCAGTTTGTCTTGGTGCTGGATGACAATCCTAATTTCATCGTTCTTGTTAAATGTGGTTGAAGCATAAGGCTTATGAAAGAAGTATTCCTGACGTGTAATTCTCCCATCATACTCTACCAGACTGGTTTTATGAAGTGAGGACGTCATTTTGCGGTTTCAAGCCACATGATTTAAGAAAGTCGCTGTTCGCACATGTTATCACTTTGCGGTTCGGTATCGAAGTGAGGTGCTGTGGATTGCGTGCACTTATTTTATACCGTTCGCCCATACTGCCATAGATGTAGCCGTACAATGATTTCCTCACCATGAAAGTCAACAAGTTTATTATTCTGGCCCACGATACCCAGGTCCAAATAGTCCAATGTCTGAGTTGTCACTGGAAGGTAAATTTCACTGGCAGGAGTCTCAACTATCTTGTACCCAAATGCAACTCAGGGGTAGAATCCGTAAAAAGTTTGAATCAGATTATCGTTGAGATAGGGGTTCGTTGTAATGCTACACTCGACTCGTATTGTGCTGACGGAAAGTATGTCCACAGTCTGATCTGACTTGTAAAATTAACATGGATCCTTCCTAAAAACCTGCCCTTTTGTGAAACCTAGTAGTTGCCCTATTTAACCTTTCTGGTTAAAGTCAATCGTTGCATTTACAGCGCTTATTTGAGATTTAAGTGTATTGATGTTTGCACCCAGCCCAATACCATTTCCAGACTGTTTGAAGACTTCGTTTAAATCACTGATATCATACCCACCTTGTTCTATTTCCACAATGTCTTCTTCACAATTAATATACAGATGCAGTTTGTTGTCACTCTAAGTGGTATTTGGGATGCTGTTGTATGTCTCCAGTCCAATCAATGCAATACGGCTTTTTAATTATCGCCCCATGTTCGAAATCTGATTATTGTTTTCATTTGCTTTATTTTATTTTTGCTGCTTTCGTTTACCAGAGGTTGAAAATACCGCTTCAGTTGTAAATTTCTTTTATTATCATACGACCGATTTCGTGCTCTTATAAGTCCAGGTGTCATTCTGGAATTAGCAAGGGACGGGAGATAATTTTCACACGCAGCAACACACCTAAATGACAAAAATGTTTTAAAAAATGATTTCAAAACCGCCGGTCGGAGTAGGCGCTGCGAAACCTATGTCACTGCGAATGTGACACCAGAGATTACTACGGACGATTGCCTGGGTGGGGAAATACACACACATCAAAAAAAGTTTAGCATCACCTCGGTTCCGACGGTTCCGCAACTTGTATAGAAAACTGGTGTAGAGATCAATATAAACATCATTTCAGCCCTTTTTATTGCTCATGAAATTGCATGTTGTACCACCATACAGCGAGACCTTCAGAGGAGGTGGCCCAGATTGCTGTACACACTTATACCTCTATTACCCAGTAGCACGTCCTCTTGCACTGATGTATGCCTGTATTCGTCATGGCATACTATCAACAAATTCATCAAGGCTTTGTTGGTCGTGATTGTCCCACTCCTCAACATCGATTTGGCGTTGATCCCTCAGAGTGGTAGGTGGGTCACGTCGTCCATAAATAGCACTTGTCAATCTAAACCAGGCATGATCAATAGGGTTCATGTCTGGAGAACATCCTAGCCACTCTAGCCGAGTGATGTCGTTATGCAGAAGGAAGTCATTCACAAGATGTGCACGATGGGACCACGAATTATCGTCCCTGAGGACGAATGCGTCGCCAATATGCTGCCGATATGGTTGCACTATCCGTCGGAGGATGGCATTCACGTATCGTACAGCCGTTACGGCGGCTTCGATGACCACCAGTGGCGTACGTCGGCCGCACATAATGCCATCCCAGAACATTAGCGAACCTCCACCTTCCTGCACCCGCTGGAAGTGTGTCTAAGGCGTTCAACCTGACCGGGTTGTCTCCAAACACGTCTGCGACGACTGTCTGGCTGAAGGCATATGCGACATCCATCGGTGAAGGGATGCCAATAATGAGCTGTCCATTCGGCATGTTGTTGGGCCCATCTGTACATTGCTGTATGGTGACGTGCTTGCAAAATTGGACCTCGCCATGGACGACGGAATTGAAGTTCCCCACCATGGACCCTGTTGCGCACAGTTTGAGTTTCAACACGACGTCCTGTGGATGCACGAAAAGCATTATTCAACATGGTGGCGTTGCTGTCAGGGTTCCTCCGAGCCATAATCCGTAGATAGTGGTAATCCACTGCAGTAGTAGCCCTTGGGCGGCCTGAGAGAGAGGCATTTCATCGACATTTCCTGTCTCTCTGTGTAACTCCTCCATGTCCGAAAAACATCGTTTATGTTCACTCAGAGACCCCTGAACACTTCCCTTGTTGAGAGCCCCTCCTGTCACAAAGTAACAATGCTGAAGCAATCGAACTGCGGTTTTGATCGTCGAGGCATGATTGAACTACAGGCAACCGAGACGTGCATCTTCCTGGTGGAGTGAGTGGAGTTGATCGGCTGTCGGACATCCTCCGTCTAATAGGAGCTGATCATGCATGGTTGCTTACATCCCTAGGGAGAGTTTAGCGACATCTCTGAACAATCAAAGGGCTGGGTCTGTGATACGATACCAGCAGTCAACGTCAATCTTCAGGAGTTCTGGCAACGGAGGTGATACAAAACTTTTCTTGATGTGTGTACAAATAATACCAGGACACCTACACTTGGTGCTGTGGACCCCGAGCGCCGCGTTGGACGTGTATTAGGCGCCGTGTGCTACCTATGAGCGCAGAACAGAAGGTAGCGGGTGCGAAAGAGGAAGCAAACTGGTAAACCAGATTGCCAAAAGTGCTGCCATGTACTGACAGAAAGAAGAATTCGGGGCCACTAGCCCGGCCATTCACAATTTGAATTAGTGGTTTATATTTAAAATGAAGAAACACCAAAGAATTACATAGCAAAAGGAAATAAATTGAAAGTGCATTATGCGTGGTAAAGGAGCGTATTGAACAGATCAGTACAGAACTGTGATAAAACTGAGTGGAAACAGCGATATATATGTATATATAAATCGTGAAGCGCAATGAAGCTTTCTTTTACTTCAGTGGCAAACAGGTTTTTAATTTAGTGGGGATATATAAGTGGCAACGTGGAACAACGCGCCACAGTCATCAGTTAAATGAACATACACATGTGTCATTCCTATTTACAAGCTCTCGTTACTGACCAACAGGGAAAGTAGTGAAACCTTACAGTCCATACTGTCAGAGAGTAATATTCCAATTAACAGCTAGCAGCAATAGCGCAGAATGGACACATTAAAAGTAGGTCAACTTAAAACCTGCTAACCTTCCGTCGACAACTAATAGAGGCTGACATGAGATATGACCTGAGACGCATTTATCGCGAAAGACAGGTAAATTAATAGGGACACAGATAATTCCGCAACACAATAATGCACCATAGGCATAGGATAAAATCAAGAACATGCAAACTTCTATTAAGAGAGGACTATTTTACAGCCCGGTTTTAAACGTTTTAGATGAAATAGAAATTATCCGCAGCATTTGCCGTGATCCAGCTGGCAATTTGAGTCAGTAAATTGAGGTTAAGCACGTAGTCCTGCTGGATAACCTTTCTTTTTTGAAGCAGCGTCCAGCCTCATTTCGTTGTCTATATGGTCCCTGATTGCCGTACGCCAGGGCTCGGATCCCTGGTCAGTCAAGAGCACAGTTACTTTATATTTCAGAGATAAACCTTTTGTGGACTGGCAAGACAGCCAATCCACAAGGACGGGAGGCCGAAGGGCACGCGTTTAAGCTCACGCAGGCTGGCGTGAGGTCTGGAACAGTTAAAGGAGTTGAGTCTAGTAAAAAAAGTACGTACCTTCTGGAATACCTAACTTTAATCCGTAATTGGTGAACATCGGTCTGACGGTACATGCATCACAAGATAAATAGCAAATGATAATGGCGCCTTGCTAGGTCGTAGCAAATGACGTAGCTGAAGGCTATGCTAACTATCGTCTCGGCAAATGAGAACGTAATTTGTCAGTGAACCATCGCTAGCAAAGTCGGTTGTACAACTGGGGCGAGTGCTAGGAAGTCTCTCTAGACCTGCCGTGTGGCGGCGCTCGGTCTGCAATCACTGATAGTGGCGACACGCGGGTCCGACGTATACTACCGGACCGCGGCCGATTTAAAGGCTACCACCTAGCAAGTGTGGTGTCTGGCGGTGACACCACAAAACCCATGGAAACTGAAAGCTTCTTAAAGCAAGTGCCATGTTCCCAATGTCCCCCCCCCCCCCCCCCGAAGTATCAATAGTCTTTGTCTTAGAGATGAATGAAAACAACTTGAAATTAACGATCCAGTTTCAATTCCTACTGTATCCAGACACTTACTAGTGGATTTACACCCTTTGTTCAACACACTATAGCCTGATTAAAATTACTTGGTAACTGACATTTCACACTTTGGAGCTGCCTTTCTGCAAGAGCAATGAACGTCATGTCCAAACTGTTAGCTGTTGCCAAGCTGCCGCTTGTGGTCTGTTCACTTTCACTGTCTGGCTGATGTTGTGTAAGGAGCATGCATATTTCGTAACAGTCGTGTGTGTGTGTGTGTGTGTGTGTGTGTGTGTGTGTTGTTTTTCGTGAAATCCGAAGAAAAATGTTCAAATGTATGCAAAGTCTATGGGACTTAACTGCTGAGGTCATCAGTCCCTAATCTTACACACTATTAACCTATGAAGACAACATACACACGCACACACACACACACTCACACACACACACACACACACACACACACACACACACACACATGCCCGAGGGAGGACTCGAACCTCCGGCGGGAGCGGCCACGCAATCCACGGCGACACAGCGGCTTTGACTGCGCGGCCATTCCGCGCAGCTGTGAAGGAAAGAGGCAAACCCATGATTCGGGATACAAACACATCATGAAAGAAAAGAGGACAAGGAATAGCCTTTATAGGACTATTGTGACATCTGTTGTGCAATGTGTGGGAATACATTCATCCAGTTTACATGCGTTTCCAAAACCGGATTTCGTAAGCCGATGTCCCATTTCCGCTTTTGATTTGTCAGGTAAACACTTCAAAATCGATTCTGGAAATCTGCTTTTATGAGGCCATTTTCCAGTTCCACAATCGATTTTCGTGCCCATGTAAACAGCTCGGAAAGTCTAGTTATTTTTACGTCTTTGCGTATCTACTGAACTGCAGCTGTCAGTCCATAGCCGGCAGATAGCAGGTGGCGTTGCAACAGTGTAGTGTCAGTTGGTAGCTGGCAACTGGCAGGTGGCATGGCAACAGTTTAGCCACAGATAACAAATTCAGTTACTACTTGGACACTCTATCGTGGCAATCAGCCTCGACTATAAACAAATTAGGAAAACAAACAGACTCTCTTATTTCTATATAAGAAGACAAAGCATTTCACAGAACGTAAGACTTCTTTTCTCAGAGGAAACAATTCTGGCAGAGGAGGCTTACCTTTTACAATGTGGCACGTGAAAAGTCCTCATTTGTTACGCTCGCAGCCAGTTGCCACAATATGGTGTCAGAGTAATAGCAAGTAATTGTAACTGAAGTACAGGCAGGCCATATTTTTAACAGAGAGGACGGAATATATTATAAAGAAAAGAAATTAGCTTTGGAGATCATTTTAATTTTCGTAACAAAAATATCAATGCCAACAGGATTCAATTAATAATTATTTTGTAAATGATAGAAGACAGAAACAAGATTCCTACAGAGTTATAGTTCAGGTACGTTCACTGACCATCTGCGAAGAAAAATGGTTTCTTCTTTACTATAGATGAATCTGTGGGAATAATAATGGAATCATAATGGGATGGTTGAGGGTGCTTCTGCTGACACAATTTTGAGAAGTTGAGTTCATTTCTTGACAACTGGAGACGGATGTCTGGTTCCGCATCTAGACAGCTTCGGTGGGCAACATAGATCGACAATCCCGATTCACACATGTATGTTGTGGCAAACGGAAGAAGTACACGTTTTGCCTTTTCAACAAGGGGGTAGTATTTCTTGTTATCCAAACGGATCCAAAAGTGTGAGAAACAGTCAATGTCAAAACTTGATTTCAAGGCAGGGTCTGTGGCAATTTCTATCAACAACTCATATTCATTTGATGATAGAATGTTCAGCTTTTTGGATACAGTGAATGGGTTGACCACCCATTCGTATTTCTGCAGGTTCTCATCTTCAGCTGTTGGGAAATAATGCTTCAACAATGACATCAAGCTTCGGAGATGTTCCAGGATTTGATGAAACAAATTCTTCCCAAGCGCCAATGTCTTGTCTTTCAAAAACTCCTTGAGAAGAGGAAAACACTTGACCTCCCCCTCCTTGACACTCTCTGCCCAAAAATTGATTTTCCTCTTGAATGCACGAACTTTGTCGATAGCAGTGATCATTGTTTCACTTTGACCTTGGAGTGAAAGGTCATTTTGGAGAAAATATCTGACAAATGGGCAAGTATACACTGCCAATTTTCGTCATTAATAAGGTCTGCTAATTGGGTGTCATGCTCCAAAAGGAAAGCTAAGACTTCCAATCTTAATTCGTACAACCGAGAGAGTGCATTCCCACGTGAGAGCCACCTCACTTCTGTGTGGAGAAGCAGGGAACGATGAAGGCTTCCCATTTCTTCACACAGTATTGTGAAAAGTCATGACTTCAACGACCTTGATTTTATGTACTTAATATTTTGAATGGATTCGTCTAAAACTTTCTTGAACGAAACAGGCATTTGTTTCGTAGCTAAAGCGTATCTGTGGAGAGCACAATGACCACTGCTGCAATTCTTGGCGTTTTCTTTTATCTTCGTTATTGCTCCGACTATAGGACCCGTCATAGATTTTGCACCATCTGTGCACACATGTATGTAATTAGACGGTGAAACTTCGTTACTCCTTAAAAATATCATCCAATAGACGGAATATTTCAGCACCTGTTGTGTTGGCAGGTAGTGGTCTGCACAATAAGAGGTCCTCCTCAAAACATCAAGAATATTCATAACGGACAAAAGCCAATAAAATCGGTAATCCTGCAACATCAGTGGATTCATGTATCTGCAGAGAAAATGAATTGTGTTGGATGCTAGAAACAAGAGTGTCTTTCACATAATTAGACATGTCAACAATGCGTCATTTGACAGAATTTTTTGATAATGGCGCCGAAGATACAAGCTTTACTGCCTTTTCGTCTAGCATGCAAGAAAAAGTATCAGTACACACGGCTTTACGAGATTTTCTGCAATGGTATGAGCTTTGCCTGTATTTGCCACTCGATAAGTAACCAAGAAAGAAGCTTCTAATGATTTTTCACTAATTGTTTTTGCATGAGTTTTCAGGCAGTGCTGAGAAGTAGCTAGTTCAGCACTCTTCCTTTTGAAAAAATCGATGTCTTTAGCCTGGAAATCCAAGTGAGTACCTTCAAAATGCCGGAGCAATTTAACTGGAACCATTGAACTCTTTGGAAGGCTCGCGCACAAATTACACACTGAGTTTTACCCTCTTTTGTCTCTATAAAGCCCATTTCTAAATAGCTTTCGTTGTACTTACGCTTCTTGGTTATTCCACTTCCACAGGATATTGCAACAAATGGAGTACTTGCAGCGTTTCCACATAATAAATCCGGCTGTGGAGCTTTTTGTGATTGTTCTTCCTTTGGTCGTCCTCCCTCCTCACTCATTTCAACTGGAAACTTCCCTTGTTGTGAAGGCAATGGAGAAACTGCATCCTTCTTCAATGATCCTGACTTCAGCAACCGATCCATGTTAGAACTAATAAACAGGTCAAAAATCGACTTATGAAATAGGTAGTGCACTGACAAAGCAAGTTTAACATTTAATGATGCCTGGGGCCGCATACGTGCAAGCGTGCTCTGTAATTGGTCGACAAAGCTCGCTCCGCGCATGCGTAAAAGGTTTCAGCGCATCTAGCGCCGTGAGCCGGCGCACAAACGACCCCCGTATCGTTGCGAAACAGTCGATCAGAGAAGCCGCATTCTCCGGCATTAAACTGTGTCTACGTTCTCACTTAGGAACCGCAAAGGCTGCTTGGGAATACGACCTGAAGTAAAAGTACACATGTTTTTCAGACGAAAACTAAAATAGTGATGAATTCGATTTTCACATTTTTATTCAATAATGTTACTCATTATTTTACACGATTTGGTGAAAGGTGGCCGCGGACCCCCTAGAAAGAACCGGCGGACTCCTAAGGGGTCCGCGGACCACACGTTGGGAAGCCCTGCCGTACGCCATACATGTATATTTCCTAACTGGGTCAGTTTTTTTCCATTTCTTGTGGCCTTCAATTAGGCCTAACGAATGTACGGCACATGCCTGTTTCCTATAGTCAGGTCCGCAAGGTCCACCTAGTTCATTTTATATAGCTCTAAAAGTGTCCTATCTTAATAGAAGTTAGCATGCTTTCAATTTATCCTATGACTATGACGCATTATTGTGCCGCAGCATTACCTGTGTCCTCACTAATTAAAAATTTACCTGTCTTTCACGATGTCAAATGCGTCTCAGGTATTATCTCTTGTCAGCCTCAATTAGTTGTCGATTGGCGGTTAGCAGGTTTTAAATTGACCCATTTTTAATGTTTCCTTTTTGCACTATTGCAGCTAGCTGTTAATTGGAATATTACTCTCTGACAGTATGGACTGTAAGGTTTCACTACTTTCCTTGTTGGTCAGTAACACCTTGTAAATAGGAATGGCGCATGTGTATGTTCTTCCAACTGATCACTTGGCGCGTTGTTCCACGTTGCCACTTATATATCCTCACTAAGTTAAAAACTTGTTTGCCACTCATGTACAAGAAAGTTTCATTGCTCTTAGCAGTTTATATACAAATTGTTTTGTATATCACTGCTTCCACTCAGTTTTATCACAGTTCTGTACTGATCTGTTCAATACGCTCCTTTACTACGCATAATGCACATTTAACTTATTTCGTGTATCTTTATGTAATTCTTTGGTGTTTCTTCATTTTAAATGTAAATTACTAATTGAAATTGCGAACGGCCGGGCTAGTGGCCCCGCGTTCTTCTCTCCGTCAATAGATGGCCACACTTATGCCACTCTGGTTAACCAGATTGCTTCTTCGTTCGCATCCATTCACAGGTAGCAAACCGCGCCTAGTACACGTCTATCGCGGCGCTCGGGTGCCACAGCACCACGTGTAGGTGTCCTGGTATTGTATGTGTATTTCCCCATCCAGGCAGTCCTCCGTAGCACTGCTTGGTGTCACTTTCACATTGTCATAGTTTTTGCAGCACCTAGCCCGACCGGAGGTTTTGAAATGTTTTTATGAATTTTTTTATTTTTTATTCATGTTGCTGCGTGTGAATATTATTTCGTGCTGGGGACCGGCGCTCCTTCCCAATCCGGAAAGCCGTGCGTTAGACCGCACGGCTAACCGAGCGGGCTTATACTTACATTAAATCAAAGTCAGACGGAGATTCCGAAATCAAATACTGGATTGTAAGAAGTACCCAGGAGCAGATATAGACTCAGATCACGATTTAGTAGTGATGAAGAGCAGGCCGAAGTTTAATAGAGTAGGCAGGAAGAATCAATGCGCAAGGAAGTGGGATACAGAATTAAGAAGGATGAAGAGGTACACTTTAAGTTCTTTGACGTTGTAGACACAGCGATAAGGAAGATGTCAGCGGGCAGATCAGTTGAAGAAGAGCGGATCTCTCTAAAACGCGCAATCACCGAAAACTGGAAACAAAACCATTGGTACAAAGAAGGTAACTGCGGACAAACCACGGGTAACAAGAAATACTTCTGGTGATCGATGAAAGACGGTAGCACAAAAGCGTTCTACGAAATTCAGGAATACAGAAATACATATGACTTTGGAGTGAAATAAAGAGGGAGAGCAGGGATGCTAAGGCGAAATGGCTGGATGAAAAATTTGAAGAAATCGAAAAAGAGTTGACTTTCGAGATGGTTGACTCAGCATATAGGAAAGTCAAAATATCCTTCGCTGAAACTAAAAGCAAGGGCAGTAACATTAAGAATGCAATGGTAAATGCAGAGGAGAGAGCGGATAGGTGGATACAGTATACTGAATTCTTTGAAGAGGAGGACTTGTTTGATGACGTTATAGAGGAAGGAAAAGAAATCTGTATAGAAGAGAAAGTGGATCCGTTATTAGAATCAGAATTGTAAAGAGCTCTGGAAGATTTAAAATTAAATGAGGCATAACGAATACATAACATTCTATCAGAATCTCTAAAATCATTGGAAGAAGTGCCAACAAAACGACTATTCAAGTTGGTGTGCATGGTGGCCGAGCGGTTGTAGGCGCTACAGTCTGGAACCGCGCGACTGCTACGGTCGCAAGTTCGAATCCTGCCTCGGGCATGGATGTGTGTGATGTCCTTAGGTTAGTTAGGTTTAAGTAGTTCTAGGTTCTATGGGACCGATGACCTCAGAAGTTAAGTCCCATAGTGCTCAGAGCCATTTGAACCATTTTGTCTTTCGGGAAAAACATCATCCACAGAATTCCGAAGATTGCAAGAGCCGACAAGTCCGAGAATTATCGCACAATCAGCTCAACAGTTGATACATACAATCTGCGGACAAGTATAATATACAGAAAAATTTAAACGAGAATTGAAGATGCGTTAGATGACGATCAGTTCGGCTTTAGAAACGTTAAAGGTACGAGAAAGCCAATTCTCACATTGTGGTGTACGAAGTACTCAGACTAAAAATGGTGTAAGACAGGAATGTAGTCTTCCGCCCCTTCTGTTCAATTTACACATCGAAGAAGCATTGGTGGACACAGAAGAAAAAGTCAAGAGTGGAATTAAACTTCAAGCTGAAAGGGCCACTGACAAGATTCGCTGAAGACATAGCTCTCCTCAGTGAAAGTGAAGAAGAACTGCTAGATATGCTGCATAAAATGAAGTCTGATGAGTACAGAATATGGATTGAATTTAAATCGAAGAAAGACAAAAGATATGAGAAGTGGCAGAAATGAAAATAGTGAGAAAGTAAACATCAGAAATGGTGATAACGAAGTAGGTGGAGTTAAGGAGTACACGGCAGCAGAATAACCCATGACGGACGGAGCAAGAAGGACATAAAAGGCGGACTAGCACTGACAAAAAGGGCATTGTTGCCCAAGAAAAGTCTACTGGTATCAGACAGACCTTAATTTGAGGCGCCGGCCGATGTGGCCGTGCGGTTCTAGGCGCTTCAGTCTGGAACCGCGCGACCGCTACGGTCGCAGGTTCGAATCCTGCCTCGGTCATGGATGTGTGTGAAGTCCTTAGATTAGTTAGGTTTAAGTAGTTCTAAGTTCTAGGGGACTGATGACCACAGATGTTAAGTCCCATAGTGCTCAGAGCCATTTGAACCATTTTTTTAATTTGAGGCAGAAATTTCTGTGAATGTGCGTTTGGAGAACAGCACTGTATGGTAGCGAAACATAGACTATTTGAAAACCACGAAGGAATAGAATGTATGTGAGATGTGATGCTACAGACGAGTGTTGAAAATTAGGTGGCCTGATAAGGTAAGGAATGAGGAGTCGGTGAAGAAAGGAATACATGTTAAACAGACAAGAATGGGCAGGATGTTATGTCATCATTAAGACATCATGGAAGATCTTCCATGGTACTATAGGGAGTGTTGTGTCTAGACAAGACAGCCTAGACACAATGAGAGGAAGCCGAAAGGCACGCGCTTAAACTCACGCAGGCTGGCGTGAGGTCTGAAACAGGATACGTAATGAATGCTATAAAGAAAAGTACGTAGCTTCTGGAATACTTAACTTTAATCCATAATTGTATAACATCGCTCTTGATGGTACATGCTTCATAATATTAATTAGCAATTGAATACGGCGCCTTGCTAGGTCGTAGCAAATGTAGCTGAAGGCTAGGCTAACTATCGTCTCGGCAATTGAGAGCGTAATTGTCAGTGATCCCCTTCTGGCAAAGTCGGCTGTACAACTGGGGCGAGTGCTAGTACGTCTCTCTAGACCTGCCGTGTGGTGGCGCTCGGTCTGCTATCACTGACAGCGGCGATACGTGGGTCCGGCGTATACTAATGGACCGCGGCCGATTTAAAGGCTACCACCTAGCAAGTGTGGTGTCTGGCGGTGACACCACAGGGAGCTGTAGAGGGTAAAAGTTTTAGAGGAAGACAGAGATTGTAATTAATTGATGACGTAGGTTGCAAGGGACGTGCTACCCCGAAATGAAGGGGTTGACACTGGACACGAAATCATGGTGGGCCTCACCAAACCAGTCAGAAGATTGATTACTAAAAAAAAAATTCACTACTTTTTTCAGTAGTGTTCACACCATCGTTTCAGTCTGTGAATGTTCTTTGTGGGCTCTTTAGCACATACGAGGTAGGGGATGATATATAGATATGCTTTGGTCTACTGATATTATTGGATCTTCTCTCGATATTTCCTACGTTTCAAATGCGGACTGAAGATGAATATTTTATTTCTGCTCACCCGAAAGCTGTTCAGGATGTTACAGAACTGATTGAGGCCCACACTTGGTAAATTATGTAGCATCACATAATGTAAATTTTCTGGCTTAATGATATATCGGTACTAAATGACAGCGTTCGGTTTTTGTTCTTTATTACTAGTGATTTAATAGCCATATGTGTTCGAGGTTGGACAAAGTTGCAGAACTATCAAAATAATTGGGGCTAAGACATTGTAAAAGTTTAAATGTTTCTCTTCCGTAATGTTTGTTGACCTGTGGAACACACCTCATATTCTTATGTATTTTATCTTATCCCAAATATCATTTAAATTTTTAATTTTTAAGATGTTTTGGCATTTACCTGAATTAGCTTAAAATTTCTTTCGTCGCTTGGCGATTATACTTTCAGATCGTTTAGTCACCCCACCAAACAGGGGACTTCTTTTCACGCAGCGCCTTCATCCTGAGTATATCGATAGTTATCTGCAAGAATAGAATAGCCTGTTTCGGATTGCCCGTTACGGTAAGAGCTCTCATTTGGTCCGTCATTTTCTCCTTGTGCTCCGTCCAGTTAACTCTAACATCCCATTTGAAGTTTTACTGGACTGTACTTGTTAGTTTAGTTGCCATACGAAATCGCATCAAGAGCGATAAGTGATCGGAAGAAAAAGATCTATAGAATTTCCCGTATACAGGGTGGTACAAAATGTCTGAAACGCTTGTAGGGATGTTGCAAGACATTTTGTACTCTGACATAAATGTTCAGAAAAACATTCGATACGTCGTGCCGTTTCCGTGTTACTTCACACTGAAGTTAGGCAATCGGGGCGTCGCGCGTCCCCATTCAAGCGGTCTTCCAGGGGCGGTGTTGCCCAGCGAGTGCTTTGTTTGGTCAGCTGAAACTTGAATTTGCGCGCGAAACGACTCGAATGACTAACTTCAAAGCGAAGTGACTCGGAAACGTCACAACGCATAGAATTATGTTCTTAACATTTATGTCTCACTACAACCTGCCCTGCAACATCCGCACAAGCGTTTCAGACATTTTCTGACTACCCTGTGGATCAAGCAGCACTGGAAGTGGCAGGTTTATGCTTCCCGGTGAGCCAGCATTAAGTAACATCATAGTTTCCTCTTCTGCGTTATCAAATATTTATTTTCCTAACCTCTCCTCGTCTGTGCTATCATAGTTTCACGTTTGGGCACTGAAGCTCCCTATTACTGCCACATGATTGTTCACCGCACTTAACGACTGATCGAAGTTCATCCTTCTGTTTGTGATGTATTCAATGCGAGGGTTTTCAGTCTTATTTTGGCATGTTGTCTGTCTCTTCAGGGCCAAGGCTAGTTTGGCTACACTGTAAATGAGGATTGAATTGCTTCCATATCTAATAACCTTGACCCTGTGCTGTCTTTAGTCAATATATGTTCTTGTTTGTCGGCGTTACAAACTGATAAAAGGAATACATAATGTAAGTGCACTAGGAGCAATGTGACTTTCTCTTTACCACAACTCTAAACACATTGGCGTATTCCGCGAGTCAGTCCCCTCACTGTTTTTCAGACAGCATATCAACAGGTGGGAGTCTCCCGGCCAATAATGCCATATACATATTTAATTTCGCACACTACATGAACAATGACGCATTTTCTCTATTGTCTGAAGGTAAGCTTTCGGGGAGTAGCCTTGTACAGTAGTGAAACGTGGATGACAAAAAGTTCAGACATGAAACTTTTGAAACTGGGTCATACAGAAGACTGCTGAAAATTAGCTGGGTGCATCAAATAGATAGTGACGGAATTTTGAAGCGGACTGTGGCGCAACTTGAGTAAAGGAATGAGTAGATTCATGTGACATATCCTTAGCCATCAAGGAATCGTCAATTTAGTAGTGGAAGCAGGGGGAATATGTCTAGCAAATACTGGAGAGGGTGACGAAGGCTCGAATACAGTAACCATGTTAAAACAGATTTCCCTTGCATTCGTTATGCAGGGATGAAGATGTCTGCACAGGATCGACTAGCGTGAAGAGCAACACCAAATTAGTCCGTTGACTGAAGGCCACCACCACCACCAAGTACAACATTCCAATTTAATCTTTCGTATTTCGAGTGCATGCTATTCGATAAATTCTGTTTATCACTGCGTAAATACAGGACGCAGAAGGTAGATTTAGCGGTCCAAACACGTGAAACATGTATTCACAATCATTAAAGAGAGGCCTAGCTAGAGGTAGGTAATTGTGGAGTAGTCTCCCTATGCATGATGCACAGAGATCAGCGGCTTGAAGAAGCTTGCCCAGGATAGAGTAGCATGGAGAGCTGCATATAACGAGCCCACAATAATAAATGACGATACTCCCTCCTTGCCTCTTCTTTCACCTTTGGTGATTTTTTTTTCACCTCTCATAGAACTGCTTCTCCTCTGGGCACGTGCTCAGTTGCCAGCAGCTAGTTACATCACAATGTGTAAGGATAGCTATGCGACGTCTCGAGATCGTTCAGTCTAACGTGGAACGCTTATGACTTGTTGTTGTTGTAGTCTTCAGTCCTGAGAATGGTTTGATACAGCTCTCCATGCTACTCTATCACGTGCAAGCTTCTTCATCTCCCAGTACCTACTGCAGCCTACATCCTTCTGATTCTGCTTAGTGTATTCATCTCTTCGTCTCCCTCTACGATTTTTACCCTCCACGCTGCCCTCTAATACTAAATTGGTGATCCCTTGATGCCTCAGAACATGTGCTACCAACCGATCCCTTCTTCTAGTCACATTGTGCCACAAACTCCTCTTCTCCAAAATTCTATTCAGTACCTCCTCATTAATTATGTGATCTACCCATCTAATCGTCAGCATTCTTCTGAAGGACTACATTTCGAAAGCTTCTATTCATTTCTTGTCGAAACTACTTATCGTCCATGTTTCACTTCCATACATGGCTACACTCCATACAAATTCTTTCAGAAACGACTTCCTGACACTTAAATCTATACTCGATGTTAACAAATTTCTCTTCTTCTGAAACACTTTCCGTGCCATTGCCAGTCTACATTTTATATCCTCTCCACTTCGACCATCATCAGTTATTTTACTCCCCAAATAGCAAAACTGCTTTACTACTTCAAGTGTCTCATTTCCTAATCTAATTCCCTCAGCGCCACCCCACTTAATTCGACTACATTCCATTATCCTCGTTTTGCTTTGTTGATGTTCATCTTATATCCTCCTTTCAAAACACTGTCCATTCCGTTCAACTGGTCTTCCAAGTCATTTTTCTGTCTCTGACAGAATTACAATGTCATCGGTGAACCTCAAAGTTTTTATTTATTCTCCATTGATTTTAATACCTACTCGGAAGTTTTCTTTTGCTTCCTTTACTGCTTCCTCAATACACAGATTAAATAACATCGGGCCGACGGGGTCAGGGATTTTCACTGCCTCGTGATGACTGGGTGTTGTGTGATGTCCTTAGGTTAGTTAGGTTTAAGTAGTTCTAAGTCCTAGGGGACTGATGACCATAGATGTTAAGTCCCATAGTGCTCAGAGCCATTTTAACCGTTTTTGAAATAACATCGGGGAGGGGCTACAACCCTGTCTCACTCCCTTTCCAACCACTGCTTCCCTTTCATGCCTCTCGACTCTTATAACTGCCAACTGGTTTCTATACAAGTTGTAAATAGTCTTTCGCTCTCTGTATTTTACCCCTCCCACCTTCAGAATTTCACAGAGAATTTTGCAGCCAACATTGTCAAAAGCTGTATCTAAGTCTACAAATGATAGAAACGTAGGTTTGCCTTTCCTTAATCTATCTTCTAAGATAAGTCGTAGGGTCAGTGTTGCCTCATGTGTTCCAATATTTCTACGGAACTTATGATTTAATATCTCGAAATTGAAAATGAAAAGAGGGTTATGTGAAATAATAATCCTGGGAAACACTGAGAAATGTCAACCAATCCGAGTATTCATACAGTTTACTACAAAACAATAGCAATATTCTGTTTTTTGAAGGTGTGCTCTTTGACATATCCAGTACCTACACGCTGAAATGGGATGCAAACTTAGCGCTCAGCTACATGAAACATTACCAGGTGAGAGATGGCGCGCAGGCAGCGAGACACATTTTGCTTTATGGAGCTGCCAAATGAAGCGGTGCACAATTTGACGGCGCGCCCGCCGCCAAGTGGATTGCACTCTGCGCGCTGTGCTATATTTAGACCGCACGCCCCGGCGCCGCCGCTACCTGTTGGCGGCCGTGCTGGGGATTCCCCGCCTGCAGGGCTGTGCGCTGTGTTCTGTCTCTCTGGGGCCGTACAAGCCTGCACTGCTCCTCGCTCCAACAGCAGCCACATTCGTTCCATGGCCGCCAGGCAATTTGTCGAAAAATATACAGAATTTGTTACCAGCGAGCACGCAGACCAACAGACATTGTGTGCATCGTTATAGTTATTGAGACGGTTAAATTCTGAACTGTGCGGAAAGCAGTAGTGAAACCGTGAGCTAAAAAGGAATATTAAGAATGGCCAGTTCTAACAATCATAGTTATGTGTAACAAAGGTGCAAAGTGAGAAGCATCTTCAGTTAATGTAAGGGATTCAGTGCGTGTGTGGAACAAGCCAGAACAGTTTTATTGACCAAAACACTACAATAATGGGCATTTCGTAAATATTAATGCGTTTCACAGGACTATAACTTCAATTTGAATGAATATATAGACATGGGATGGATTTTAAGTTACTCATAGATCCACAATCTTTTTTGTTTTAAGATTCCCTCTATGGTCGCAGGTTCGAATCCTGCCTCGGGAATGGATGTGTGTGATGTCCTTAGGTTAGTTAGGTTTAAGTAGTTCTAAGTTCTAGCAATCTGATGACCACAGCAGTTAAGTCCCATAGTGCTCAGAGCCATTTGAACCATTTTTTTAAGTTTCGAAATAACTATCTGATTTTTAAAGAGAACGGTGTAATATAATTGCGTAGGCTTACGCGGCCAGAGTCAGTCGACATAAAAGTTTTCTGGGTTTGGTACCGCGTCATAATGTAAAAACTACTGCTGCTATAGAAAAGTAGTTTTTACATTATGACGCGGTACCAAACCCAGAAAACTTTTATGTCGAGAACGGTGTAACTTTTACATACATGTAGCTACAATTAAGCAACGCTTTCTACGATTGCGTTTCAAATCCAAGTTTTCATTTAAGTAAATTGTTTTGAATTGCACCCGATGCATGACAAACATCCATTGAGTAATTAATCTCGTACCATACTTTTCGAGCATGTTTTCAATTCTTCAGTTATTACACTCATTACTGTTGCTATTCAGCGTGGCGTTTTAAAGAAGGTTGTAAAAAGTGGTGCATACAGACACAGTCTTTCACAGACCCCCACAAAAATATCACTTATCGTGGGAACAGGCGCCTTTGACGTCCAGTGGGGGAATACGAGATGCGTACGCCTCTTATAGCTGATACGTCGTTGAGGGAGCTCGTTGCTAAGGAACGCACTAAAATGCAGATGTAGTTGAACTGCACCAATTGAAAAGAAGAACTCAAAGCACTATTTTCTTTCGTTGCTGCCATCTCGACTCAGCTCTCATTGAGGAGTGAACGAATGAGTGACCGAGCAGAGCCATACCGGTGGCCACATGTACCTGCAGCTTACAACTCTCATCTGTGTAAACTTATACTTTCGATGAGTAAATTAAACTTATCCAAAGTGTCAGTATTCTGCCATGTAGAAGATATAATCTTGTGAAATCTCAAGGGATCTACCTCTAACAGCTTATACAACATACTGCAGGCACACTACACATATTGCGATGTCTGTGCAGATATTAATCCAAAAGTGACCTAAAGTTCATACAACTTCGAAATGCCTGGGATAGCAGGACAGAGCGGATTGGGTCGTGGAAAGGGGCCAAAACGAGTCCCTGTCAGTTTCACTCAACATACAAACTGTATTTATCAACACACAATTTTACAACAAGCAAGTAAAACACTAAAAATTTTAATCAACCTCCTTTGATTAACTTTAGATTGGCTGAAGGCCACATTCAAAATTCAAGACACAAGGCTGAAGCAAAATTTAAATACAAGTTTCTTCTGGAGGTTTCACCCAAGAATATTTTCTAAATCCTCAACCTAATCGGCTGAAGGCCTTAGCAATTTAATTTTGATGGAACTAGGCTGGAGTCGCATATTAAGCAATAAGAGGAGTTTCAATCAAAAGACAGAAGGCTTTATTTTAAAACATTTCATGCAAATTGGGCTGAAGTCCCCATTCAAAAGCATTACAATCTTATGCCTTAAGGGCAAGAGAAGAATATTAATTTAAGAGATATTATAACTTGGCTGAAGGCAGCTCACCAACAAATAATTTAACGGCTTAAGCCCCAGAAGAAGAGTTTCAATTTAAAAGGCAGAAGACCTTATCATAAAACCTCTCCAGTAAAATTCGGCTGAAGGGCCCATATAAAAATATAACAATCTCATGCTTTAAGGGCAAGAGAAGAACACTAATTTAAGAGATACTGATACTCGGCTGAAAGCCACACATCGACCAAATAACTAAAACCCAACCAGGGAAATTACTACATAACACTCAAGGAATGGCGCTCGGAAGTTTCCAAGGGCCGGCCTGGAATTGTAACACTGACGCCCATTTAGGTGAGACAGGCAGCCTGTCCAACGACTTCTTAACCTGGGGGCAACCCAACCAACCGATAGCCGACCGACCAATCCACCAAATCAGTTCCGCTCCACGCAACCAGCCAAACGACCACAACATTTTAATACACGAACACAGAAAATTGGCGCCCACAACGACCAACGACATTTCAGCTGTCGAACTACACGCCACTCTGGACAGCAACAACACGGCGAGGAAAATACACTGCCCAAAACTACGTCAACGGCCACAAGGCAGATGATACCGCTTCCATAACAGGGAATAAATTAAGCTAAGTTAAATTTCACAGGGATACAGCTGGAATCTTAGCCGACTTAAATAGACACACGTTGTTGCTCGCTGGAAAGCGACAACCAGGATCAAACGAAGAAATGTAAACAGTTGAGGTCCGATAGTAAGTTAAGTGAGGATTCAAATTTCATGTACAAGATTCGTACCATTCGCAAGCAACACCTCACACTCCAACGGCGCGTGCACACCGCCAGCGGCTCCAGCCCAACTCCGCGCGACAGGGGCTTGCTTGCTGCTCCACGCCAACCGACCAACTGGACTGCTGGTCCGTCCGCGACTGCTGCTCTGTCGCGACTGCACAGCTGGTGCGTATCCCACTCACTGACTACCCGACACACGACGACCTGGAAGTACTATCGGTCGCTACAGAGATGGTACGACTGTGCACTTATCGATACACGCTGCTGCTGCCATTCACGGGCAAGTAAGGCAGGAAGTTAGTGACGCCAGCAAACGGAATAAGAAAACGAGGCGGCACTACCGTAATAGAAGATGACAAACAATTAATGGGATGAACACAAGCCATGCACAGCTCAAACTTCCAATATGTTTTTCAGACTCCATGTGCAGTCAGAGTGTTTTCTCGTCTGTACGCAGGTTCCAGTTCCCAAATTCATCCCCCTCCTCTACCTTCCACTGCTGAAATGTAATGGATTCCAAGCAGGAACTATGTTCTGTCATTTAATTCTTGCAGAAGAAATGGCGGATGCTGTCTATCGACAGAGACGTACCGAATAGAGGGTGTTCCGGACATGTTGCGACAAACTTCGAAGGGCTGTGCAGAGTGTCACGAGTAAGTAATCGAGGATAAGAACCTGTCCACAAACATCAACCTACCACGCTTCGAACAGTCGAAGTTAAGAGTCGCCAGCGTCTGCTATTAGGCCACCCCGTCGGTAGCTTCCATGACTTTCTACGCTGATGGCTAGCAGCGGGAACGTCTCGAAATGTTGTTTGCTTTTCAGTGATCGCGACTGATCGCCACGACAGGCACAAGACAGAGCAGCTAGCTGGTGCGTCGATAGGCCTTGTCTCCTATGATTGCGATGCTCTTTTACCTCGGTGGATGGTGAACATGGGTTTCAATCCGCATTTTATTTTCCTCCTGGGACCTCATAAAATCTCCAATACTTTTCGGTATACAGGACAATAAATTGCAGATGTAAGCCCGTACCCGAAACTGTCATCCACCTAGGCGGCAGAGAGATGCGTTCATGGGAGACAAGGACTGTGCATGCAGCAGCTAACTCCATTTTCTCCACTGGCGATCGTGGCAGCCACTCGCGATTACTGAATATCAAACAGCATTACGAGACATCGCTCCACATGCCTGTTGCATACGCGGGAGTGGCCTTATGGCAGGCGCCGCCGTCTAGAACTGCGACGCTCTGTAGCTTCGTTGTATGACGATTCTGGACATGGATCCCTATCCTCGAGACATCCCTTACAACATCTCGAAGTATGTCGTAACGTTTCTGGGACACCTCATATAACGAAGTGCACGCTTGAGTGAAGAAGAGGAAAAGAGGAAGAGAAAAAAGCATGACATACAGATATAACCATCACTGTGGGAGCCCATAAGCTTCGGAAAGTCAGCACTACCTGATTAGTGTAGAAAGATGTGTCACAATCGTTGTGCTACACATTGCTAGTAAGACATAGCACCCATCAAAAATATTCTTGAACATTATATTGTGGGTTTTGCAAGTCTTTATGAAAACAACAAGTTCTTTGTGAGAATGGAAGTGTAAGGGACTACGCCGCCACCAGCTCCTCAGCATTTTTACTTTCCTCTACCGTCCTCTTTACTCCTTTTCCCAAGTTAATTTCGAGTTAATCACAATGAACAAGAAATGGTAACTTTCCTGATAATGACCTGCTTTTAGGAACTACTGTTGTAGGAGAAACACAGCAAGGTGTACCACCTTAACTAGGGAAAGCAACCCTCGGAAGTCGAAGAAGTATATATATATATATATATATATATATATATATATATATATATATATATATACAGAGGGTGGTCCACTGATAGTGACCGGGCCAAATATCTCACGAAATAAGCGTCAAACGATAAAACTACAAAGAACGAAACTTGTCTAGCTTGAAGGGGGAAGCCAGGTGGCGCTATGGTTGTCCCGCTTGGTGGCGCTGCCATAGGACAAAAGGATATCAACTGCGTTTTTTTTTAAATAGAAACCCCCATTTTTATTACATATTTGTGTAGTACGTAAAGAAATATGAATGTTTTAGTTGGACCACTTTTCGCATTGTGACAGATGGCGCTGTAATTGTCACAAACATATGACTCACTATTTGAGACGAACAGTTGGTAACAGGTAGGTTTTTAAATTAAAATACAGAACGTAAGTACGTTTGAACATTTTATTTCGGTTGTTCCAATGTGATACATGTACCTTTGTGAACTTATCGTTTCCGAGAATGCATGAAGTTACACTGTGATTACCCGTAAATACCACATTAATGCAATAAAAACTCAGCATGATGTCCGTCAACTTCAATGCATTTGGAAATACATGTAACGACATTCCTCTCAACAGCGAGTAGTTCGCCTTCCGTAATGTCCGTACATGCATTGACAATGCGCTGACGAATGTTGTCAGGCGTTGCCGTTGGATCACGATAGCAAATATCCTTCAACTCTCCCCACAGAAAGAAATCCTGGGACGTCAGATCTGGTGAACGTGCGGGCCATGGTATGGTGCTTCGACGACCATTCCACGTTTCATGAAATATGCTATTCAATACCGCTTCAACCGCACGCGAGCTATGTGCCGGACATCCATCATGTTGGAAGTACGCCGCCATTCTGTCATGCAGTGAAACATCTTGTAGTAACATCGGTAGAAATACGTCGCCATTCTGTCATGCAGTGAATCATCTTGTAGTAACATCGGTACAACAGTACCTAGGAAATCGGCATACATTGCACCATTTAGATTGCCATCGATAAAATGGGGACCAATTATCCTTCCTCCCACAATGCCGCACCATGCATTAACCCGCCAAGGTCGCTGATTTTCCACTTGTCGCAGCTATCGTGGATTTTCCGTTCCTCAGTAGTGCATATTATGGCGGTTTACATTACCGCTGTTGTTGAATGACGCTTCTTCGCTAAATAGAACGCGTGCAAAAAATGTCATCGTCCCGTAATTTCTCTTGCGCCCAGTGGAAGAACTGCACACGACGTTCAAAGTCGTCGCCATGCAATTCCTGGTGCATTGAAATATGGTACGGGTGCAATCTATGTTGATATAGCATTCTCAACGCTGACGTTTTTGAGATTCCCGAGTCTCGCTCAATTTGTCTTCTACTGATGTTCGGATTAGACGCGACAGCAAGTAAAACACGTACTTGGGCATCTTCATTTGTTACAGGTCCTGGTTGACGTTTCACAGCCGGCCGGGGTGGCCGAGTGGTTCTAGGCGCTACAGTCTGGAACCGCGTGACCGCTGCGGTCGCAGGTTCAAATCCTGCCTCGGGCGCGGATGTGTGTAATGTCCTTAGGTTAGTTAGGTTTAAGTAGTCTAAGTTCTAGGGGACTGATGACCTCAGAAGTTAAGTCCAATAGTGCTCAGAGCAATTTTTTTGACGTTTCACATGTGCCTGAAAACTTCCTGTTTCGTTAAATAATGTAACTATCCGGCGAACGGTCCGGACACTTCGATGATGTCGTCCAGGATATCGAGCAGCATACATAGCACACGCCCGTTGGGCATTTTGATCACAATAGCTATACATCAACACGATATCGACCTTTTCCTCAATTGGTAAACGGTCCGTTTTAACACGGGTAATGTATCACGAACAAATACCGTCCGCACTGGCGGAATGTTACGTGATACCACGTACTGATACGTTTGTGACTGTTACAGCGCCATCCATCACAAAGCGAAAAAAGTGGTCCAACTAAAACATTCATATTTCTTTACGTGCTACACGAATATGTAATAAAAATGGGGATTCCTATTTAAAAAAACGCAGTTGATATCCGTTTGCATATGGCAGCGCCATCTAGCGGGCCAACCGTAGCGCCATCTGGTTTCCCCCTTCCAGCTAGACGAGTCTCTTCCTTTGTAGTTTTTTCGTTTGACGCTTATTTCGTGAGATACTTGGCCCGGTCACTATCAATCGATCACCCTGTATATATATGACAGAACCCAAGAGGAACTGCGCAGAGAGGAATCTTATTGAGGCCTGATGTTAAGAGTGAAAAAAAAAGAACGTCGAAGAACGGCGTAGACACTCTGCAATGTTAGTCAGATTATTGATATGACATGGCCTCTACGGCTTACAATCATTGGCTGAGGGACATTCAGTTATCTAGAACTAATTCGGACTCGAAGCAATCGGTACCAGGACAGTTTTCCATACTGTAGTCTACGAAACGCATGGCCCTTTCTTTTTTAAACAATAGGTAGAGATATAGAAAATCTCTGACCAAATCCAGCTGTAGTATTTAAGTAACAATAATTTGAAAAGTACGGGCTGTGTCACAATAAATTACGACAAAATGATAGATTGAAATTTAAACTTAAATTCGACTCGGTGACGGATTGATTAGAAAAGTACCGGAATCGTTTAAGAGGTAACAGCAGTGTACTAACTTAAAAGAAAAAAGTGGCACCATGGGCCGCTAAGCATTTACCCAAACACCACATTTAGATTTCAAACTAAACTCTCCTTAACGCTGAATACAGTGTAATTTCAAGAATTTTTAGTCAAGTGCTTTTTTTTTGCGAAGGAACAGTTAAATAAAAGCCAAACAGCTGACCACAGGTCGGCTATAGAATTTAAGTGAATTTTATGAAAGGGTATGACCAGTGGCCAATTAAATTTCAAAAGGGGGTAAGCTTTAAAGTTGTGGTCGGCACAGAGGCCGATTGGTTGAATAGCAAATTACGGCACGATCAAACTGAAACAACAAATGCTTTTAGACATTGAGGACGTTAATACGTTTATATTTTAAATTGAAAGATAGCACATGTTTTAAAGCAGACTCGACTCAAGGGTCGACTAATTGAGTCAAACCAGATCAGAAGCAAGCAAAGCTTTCTTAAAGCTCCTGACATGCCAAACTTAAATCACAAATAGGGCAACAGTTCTAATATTTAGATTAAATCAGCGAAGTACCCACTAGTCGAGAAGGCAGGTACTACTAAGCACCACTTACGGATGCAAGTAAATACTTCTAAAGCCTCAGTTCATGGCACACTTAAATAACAAATAGAGCAACAGTTCAAATTTTTAGATTAAATCGGTACAGTGGCTCTTTAATTAAGAGCAAATTAAGGACACAAATGAACAGATCTAAAGCCTCAATTCATGCCACAGTTAAATTATTGTGGTGTCACCGCCAGACACCACACTTGCTAGGTGATAGCCTTTAAATCGGCCGCGGTCCGTTAGTATACGTCGGACCCGCGTGTCGCCACTACCAGTGATTGCAGACCGAGGGCCGCCACACGGCAGGCCTAGTCTAGAGAGACTCCCTAGCACTCGCCCCAGTTGTACAGCCGACTTTGCTAGCGATGGTTCACTGACAAATTACGCTCTCATTTGCCGAGACGATAGTTAGCATAGCCTTCAGCTACGTCATTTGCTACGACCTAGCAAGGCGCCATTACCAGTTACAGGGTTATTACAAATGACTGAAGCGATTTCACAGCTCTACAATAACTTTATTATTTGAGATATTTTCACAATGCTTTGCACACACATACAAAAACTCAAAAAGTTTTTTAGGCATTCACAAATGTTCGATATGTGCCTTGTTAGTGCTACGGCAGACATCAAGCCGATAATCAAGTTCCTCCCACACTCGGCGCAGCATGTCCCAATCAATGAGTTCGAAAGCATCGTTGATGCGAGCTCGCAGTTCTGACACGTTTCTTGGTAGAGGAGGTTTAAACACTGAATCTTTCACATAACCCCACAGAAAGAAATCGCATGGGGTTAAGTCGGGAGTGTGTGGAGGCCATGACATGAACTGCTGATCATGATCTCCACCATGACCGATCCATCGGTTTTCCAATCTCCTGTTTAAGAAATGCCGAACAGCATGATGGAAGTGCGGTGGAGCACCATCCTGTTGAAAGATGAAGTCAGCGCTGTCGGTCTCCAGTTGTGGCATGAGCCAATTTTCCAGCATGTCCAGATACACGTGTCCTGTAACGTTCTTTTCGCAGAAGAAAAAGGGGCATCCAGAAGCTTTAAACTGCGCATACCATCGCCGAATGGAGTTAGCAGTTGGTGGATCTTTGTTGAACTTCGTCCTGAAGTTTCGTTACACTGTTATGACTGACTGATGTGAGTGCATTTCAAGCACGACATATGCTTTCTCGGCTCCTGTCGCCATTTTGTCTCACTGCGCTCTCGAGCGCTCTGGCGGCAGAAACCTGAAGTGCGGCTTCAGCCGAACAAAACTTTACGAGTTTTTCTACGTATCTGTAGTGTGTCGTGACCATATGTCAATGAATGGAGCTACAGTGAATTTATGAAATCGCTTCAATCATTTGTAATAGCCCTGTACTATTGATGCTGTAAAACATGTACCGTCAAGAGCTATGTTCACCAATTATGGATTAAAGTTAAGTATTCCAGCAGCTACGTACTATTTTTGCTAGTCTCATTTCCCTGACCTGTTCCAGACCTCACGCTAGCCTGCGTGAACTTAAACGCGTGCCCTTCGGCTTCCTCCTAGTGGATTGGCTGTCTTGCCAGTCCACAACAATTATAAATACAGCATTAGTTCTAATTTTAGTTTAAATAAGCGTAGTGGTCGTTTAGCTAAGAAACCAGGCTCTACTAAGAGCCACTTAAGAAAACAAGAGAACAGTTCTGAATCCGCAGTACATGCTACTCTTAAATTACAAATAAAGCAACAGTTGTAATTTCTAATTTATATTCTGTACAGTATTAGGCAAGTAAGCTTTAGAATTTACTCAAAGCTTGAGCTTTTAATGTTAGCCCGGCTCTACGGCCGAATAATAACCTAGAATAAACCAGTAGATACTGGTGTGAACATAGGCTTCCGCTGCCGTTGTCACACTCAATAAAAATCGTCTGGATTTGCGACTACATGCAGGCATCCTGCAATAGTCGCCGAAACGTCGAAATTTTGTAGTTGACAGTGCGGTCACAAATCCACAAGAATTTTATAGACAGTAAAATCAGAGTTTAAAGTTGTAAAGCTGCTCTGCGGAGGGGTCCCGCATCGGTGTCCCATTCTCAATGCGCCAGGTCGGCTGTTGGCTCCAATAAGAGCAAAACAAGCTAGTTAATCGCAACACTTTTGACGCTGGATCACACTAAACGTGCGTCTAAGTTTGGGGCTACTACTTGTCGGTACCAACTCATGCACTCACTGAACCCACAGCAAAGTACTCAAGCAGACTAAAACTGCAGGTACAAAGCACGGTATAATCTACAACGATAATCAAAGAAACCGCTAGAGAAAACAGTGCTCAATAAAATTACATGAACACTGCTCAGCAAAGGCTGAAAGGTGGGGAGCAGATAACCAACGCCTTCATCATAGATCGCCAAAACGCGAAGTTTGCAATACAAGAAGAACAGGAAAACAATAATGCTACACTCTTATAGACCTGATAAGGTAGTTTCCGCTACTAGGATAAATCAACTGACGGTTCCATGAAATCAGTGGTTCCGAATAAATGATCTGAATCGGTCTGACACTAATATGGCCTCAGACTGACATATCTACATGCTTGTTGTCGAGCAAGGAATCGTCATGCAAAACCGTAACTCAGTCGCAATGAAAAAAGCATATGCTCTTATAGACCTGATAAGGTAGTTTCCGCTACTAGGATAAATCAACTGACGGTTCCATGAAATCAGTGGTTCCGAATAAATGATCTGAATCGGTCTGACACTAATATGGCCTCAGACTGACATATCTACATGCTTGTTGTCGAGCAAGGAATCGTCATGCAAAACCGTAACTCAGTCGCAATGAAAAAAGCATATGCTCAAGCGCACTCACACCAAACCGCGGGCCCGATACTGGTAGAAAATTCACTCCAACACGCGATCGAACCACGTCTCCACTTCCCGCGCGGGCCTCAGACGACCTCCACCCAACGGCCGGCGTTTCTTACACTCCACAACCGCTTCGCGGTTGCACTCTCTTCAGACCGCCATGCGGTCACAGCGTCCCCTAACCCGGCAGCACCCTCTAGGAAACTCAAAGTGAAGCCGCCAACTCAGGATGAAGAGGCGGATAATTCAAACACGAACGAGCTGGTAAGTCTCACTTG
Organism: Schistocerca americana; assembly: GCF_021461395.2. Classification (NCBI taxonomy): domain Eukaryota; kingdom Metazoa; phylum Arthropoda; class Insecta; order Orthoptera; family Acrididae; genus Schistocerca; species Schistocerca americana. The sequence continues at coordinate 762,339,960 of NC_060121.1, read as the reverse complement.
AATTCTCATGGAATGGTACGTAGGTTCCACCGAGAAGTAGAATCAGAATATCTGGGACGACAGTCGGAAATATCCAACATGACACAAAAATATCTTACGATATATTCAATTGCATAAGTTAAAGCAAATCGAATAAAATGAAATTTAAGAAAAGTAAAATTTCTGCAGAGTGTATATGGTCTTTGTAAAGAGGAAAGCATTCAACTTCGGCTTGAGAATATCTGGCCTGTCATGAATGACAGATTTTTGTGGAAGCATACTGTAAATACGTTCTGAAGGATGATCGTAAACAGCATGTTACATTCCTACTGTGGCGTTTTCAGCCCTGCATTGACGCAATGGATTCAGCACTGCCAATGGCAAACTTCGGAAGAGTTCAAATTTACCACAGTGCCGTAAGAACAGTTAGCTCAACAACTAGTGAAGTTCATAATGATCTTGAATTAATATCACATAATATCAGGCCCGTTACTGAATTAAAAGCAGTGTTTGTGCTCCAACTGAGTTGCTCCAAATTCCATTAACGCACAACTAAAGGACAACTATGCTGTCTCATGACCGCTCAACTGCCCACAAATCACAGAGATTGACCGGGGGTCGCTTCAACACGTGCGAAGCGTAATTCGCGCTTGACGGCATTCTGGATATGTGTGCTCTATAGGACTGATGTCGGGTTCCCTCGGCGAGACGGGAAGGAAACGGAAAGTGGTACAGAAAAATGGCCGGCGATTGGTATGGCTATAGTGAGTACTTGTAATCACTCAGTAAGTCCAGAATGGGTAAAATACCCAATCTGAATTTGCGGAAATACACCGACGAGAAAAATCGAAACACAAAAAAAAAAGTTGATGTAGAATAATGAAATTTTGGGAGTACACTTTTCTAGGTAACATATTTAAATGATCAATATAGCAAGATCACAGGTTAATGTAAGCGCGAGATAAGTTATTGCCAATGTGAAAGTGGGCACATTAATAACCGGTGTAACTGTCTGTACGTTCAATGCAAGCATACAAACATCCATGCATTGTGTTGTACAGGCACCGGATGTCAGTTTCTGCGATGGAGTTTCGTACATTTTGTACTAGATCGGTCAATACAGCGATAGTTAATGCTGGTTGTGGATGATACTGGAGTTGTCATCCGATATAAATGTAAATTCCGTGTGGCTAGGGCCTCCTGGCGGGTAGTCTGTTCGCCTGCTGCAAGTCTTGCGAGTTGACGCCATTTCGGCGACTAGCGTGTCGGTGGGGATGATATGATGATGATAAGGACAACACAACACCCAGTCCCTGAGCGAAGAAAATTTCCGACCCACCCAGGAATCGAACCCGGGGCGTTAGGTATGACATTCCGTCGCGCCGACCACTCAGCTACCAGGGGCGGACGTCATCCGATGATAACCCATACGTGCTCCGTTGGAGACAGGTATGGTGATCGAGCGGACCAAGGTAGCATGTCGACACTCTGTAGAGCATGTTGGGTTACAACACTGATGTGTGGGCGAGAGTTATTCTGTTGGAAAACTCTCCTGGATTGTTGTTCATGAATGGCAGCACAACAGGTCGAATCACCAGATTGACGTACAGATTTGCAGTCAGGGTGCATGGATAACGACAAGTGTGCTCCTGCAGTCACATAACAACGCACTCAGATGAAGATCCAGTGAGTCTAGCTCGGAGACAGGTTTGCTGCAGGCTCTCAACTGGCCTCAATCTAACCAACACTCGACCAAAGACGAGCAGTGAAAGCCGTTTTCAGACTATTAAGGGATTATTAGCTGACACATCGTGCCTGAATTATTCAGTATAAAAGTAATTTGTAAAACTGTTTTTCGTTAGACAGTGTTTGCCTTTAATCCTGGATAGACGATACTAATATTGCTGTAATACCAAATGAAATTCATCCCAATGAACTGTGGGGGAAGGATCGGGGTAGGAGACACCCCTGTGTGATGTGAGAATCACTGCTGGTAAAATGTGAAGCGTTTATTTATTGTGTCTACAATTCACTCCTCTCCTGTACCAGTCTTGGCTGACACTTCATTCACCTGCGTGATGGATTCGATCTGACATCTGTTTAGTCACCTCAGCATATGCATTCCCATGCGATGGTACCAAGCGTGAAAGTTTGATCTCGTTCTGGCTGTTGGAGTGTCCTCAGCCCCACTCTGAATGCTATGATGACTCTTTATAACCCACCAGCAATGTACCTGTGTCGGTAGGCATGTGGTGAGTTGCTCTATTCCCTACCGGCCGGATAGGTTCCAGCCCCTGGAGGTGCCTGGATGTTGAGCAGGAACGTGGAACCCTAGAGACTCTGTTGCTGGCTTCTGCATTCAATTTCAGTGCTGGCAGCACTCTACTATGTGATGTTGTCAGAAGACAGTCAGTTTCTCCATCAGTAGATGACGGGTGGCGAGCAATGTGAAGTTCATCAAACGAAGACCGTCATCTGGAGTACATCTTTGGCTGGTTCAAAGTCTGTGCTAGAGCATCTACGACTACAGTACAGTAATCATAGAATCGAGTGCTATTGCTCAGAATGCCATCTATCCCAGAGACCATCCGAAGAGAGCTGGAAAACTGGAGTATTTAATGGGGTCTAATGCGAGGCTATGTAGTGAGACTCGGTTTGTAACGACAACATGTGCCCTCATTATTCTATTATATTCACCTGACAAGCTGGTAACTGCTGTGTGAAGTCCTGTGTTCCTGTGTAAGAGATAGTTTTCCTTGTACTATGTGTTTTGCACTAATGAATATACTTGTCTCTCTTTCCTCGGTTTTCTGTCGCCGTCTTCCTTCTGCTGGATGCATATTTCTCACTTGGCAGACGGTGTCGTAATGTGTCTCAGGCCTGACCCACCTGTGACATACTGGTATGCTTCCTGCCATAGCCTCTGTCTTTGGCTGAACTTGATATTGCCCGTGACAATGGAAATGAATTTTAATGATAACTTATAATGTATTACCCCTTACTCTCCTGTGCCACAACAGAATCAAGAAATTAAGAGACTGTCTTCCATAGTCAGTTTCCCTCTCATTGTAGAAACTCACATTGCAGCGCACACTGAAAACGGTCACAGATTCGTGGTTAGAAGCCAAAGGAAAAATGAAGTGTGCACCGATGAAGCAGTTGAGCAGTAAAATATGAAAGAGACTCCTCCACCACCTTCGAAAACGGTTTCCTGTGTAATCTTTAGTGATCAGCATGTTGAGACAGTTGACTAAAAATCGCCCATTTCTTCGTTTTTTTTTTTTTTTAAATTCGAGTAATTATGAAAATTGAAACTGTTATTCCTATTTACACTAAACTATGAATGACAATGCTAATTCCAGTGTTTAGCACTGGAATTTTAGACACCAAAGCATTTCGTTAAAATTTTGCAGTTTACAGAAACAATCACTATGATTTTAATAAGCTGTTCTTTCATCTTCAACAAACATGACTTTAAGCTATTGAAATATGTTATGTACCTATTACATAAATTAAAAATGCATATTAATACAGAAAATCCGTGACTTCCGGCGCGATTTTATATTTTGCCTTGACTTTTCGGACATGGTTTTTGTATAACATGAAAATACATTTTTGTTTTTTTAGCCCTAGCTGCAGAGGAGTCTCCAGTGGCTTTAGCTTTGAAAAACCGGACAAAGCATAATCAATGGCTTAATGTTAAGGATCATAAAGGAAATTCGTAGTTTGCTGAAGTATGTGAATGCAAGTTAATAGTAATTTTGGATAGTTAGGCCATAATCTCGAAAAAATCTTGAGTTGACGATGAACTTTCAAACTGGTAACATAAGAAGAGTGCGTAAGAACTTAAGTAACAAGTTCTTTTCATATTAATTGCACCGAAGCCTTAAATAACATTAAAACAACCAGCTTCGTTCAGTGGATACAGTCATTTATGTTAAAACAAATTATGGATTCCCGAATAATGTTATTGAAAATATTCACCATATTGGAGTCAACGACAAGACATGGTCTCAAGATACGAGAATCCAGCGACGAAGATTACAACTTTGTGATGTTTTTAAATATTCGAGCATGAGACGTGACAGACCTAAAATCTTAGTTATAAGGATGTGGTTACAAATGACTTCACCATGTAACTAAAACTGAAATTCTCGGCATGAAAGCAGCTACGGTCAGGTCGGGATTTATGGAAGAGGTAAAAATTGCTGACATATTGTTCAGTTTGAATGGATGAAAGTGTCTCTAACTGAGTAAGTCTCTATTTGTCTCAGATCTGATCATTTAACAGCGGTTTTTTATAGGCTTTCATTGCACGGGTAGTATTTCGGCAGAAATCTTGTTTGGTCTTGACAAAGACATTTTTACGTCTTGAACAAGTTTCCCCTCCCAAAATTCATAGGTCATTGTTACGACAACTCCTCAAAGGTTTCTGGCAATGTCTCAGGGTTGCAACATTGTTTCTGGGTTGCAAACGAATAATCGTAATCTAGTCGTGTAGGATGGAATTCAAAATGTCTTATCAGCGAGATAATTTACTGGAATAACGAAAGTTTTAATAACTATGTACAGGAGCTCCGTGCTCTGTTCTAAGAACTGCAGAATGAAACTGAGAAAGACCCTGAAAAACGTTTACCTTCCCTATCAATTTACTGTCCATTAAGCTACACGTCACGGCTATAATTTCATTCTGTTGAGGTCCCAAAGAAACAACAACGCTTAGTAGGTTGTGTGGGAAGGCAGAGTGATCGGTTTTCAAGAAGGAAGCAATATCCGGAAACGCACGACTTAGGTGCTAGAGAGCGTCGAAGTCTTAAGAGTGAATGATTGTCACGATTTGTTCCGATTCGTTTTGACGTCTGAGTAAGGAAGATATGCATTCCTTAAGTCCTCTGTGAAATGCGGATGGACGGGCCTAGCCTAATAGCGTTCCTACAAATGCGCTGCACTCCTCCATACAGTCATTGTCCGCATCCTTCTGCAGTCGTTGTTTGGACTGCCAGTGCAGTAACGTTGTTGATAGGCTCTGAGCACTATGGGACTTAACATCTATGGTCATCAGTCCCCTAGAACTTAGAACTACTTAAACCTAACTAACCTAAGGACATGACACAACACCCAGTCATCACGAGGCAGAGAAAATCCCTGACCCCGCCGGGAATCGAACCCGGGAACCCGGGCGTGGGAAGCGAGAACGCTACCGCACGACCACGAGCTGCGGACTGTTGTTAATTGCACTACGACATGTGCCAGCGCACAGCTGCGGAAATGACAGACATGGTGCTTGCACACGGAAAAGGGAACCGCAATGCAGAGTTGCTGCAAAAGTGTATGCTGAACGTTTTCCAAACAGACGTACCCCACATCAATTCACGTTAGCGGCCATCGAGAGACGCCTCAGAGAAGTACGTAGGTATTTTCTGCCTGAGATGTGCCCATTGTACAGTAAATTAGTAGCACTTTGCGCTTGGTACTTGCCAGTACTACACCTCCTCTGGTAGGTTTCGAAACGTGATGCGGGTCATCCACACACGGCTCGATCACTACAGTTGGACAGAGACGTCCTGACTGTGTTCCAAGAGGACCCAGCTTCCAGCACTCGGCAGGTGGCGTAGGCGATGCACGCGGCTTAAGTGCCGTGCGGCGTGTTGTCCATTAACACCGGCTCCATTCATACCATTTGCGGACAGGCCAGTCATTACGGGAGAGGAGCAGCAACCACGAAGGGTACAGTTTTCCCAGAGTTATTTGCAACACCGCATACTTCAAACAAAATTCAGGAACTTGGTGTTATTCACGGTTGAATGCTCCTTTACTAGAGATGACACGTTAAATCTGCAGAACATGTGTGTTTCGGCATACGAAAATCCGCGTGCGCAGGTATTTCAAATTCACCAACACAGCGTCGGTATTAACATCTGGGCCGGGATAGTTGGTAACCACTTCATTGAGCTTTATCTGTTGCCGAACAAACAGGACATATCTGCCTCGTATTTATTAGACATGTTTCGCCTACTCTGTCGGAAGTAGTGCCAGTAAGTGTTCGGGTGGACAAGTGGCTGCAACACTACGGGGCTACAGCACAGCTTGATGTCGATGTGCAGAATGGTCTCAACGATAAATACGAGTATCTCAATCGATGTATTGGTAGAGGTGGGACAGTTCAATGTGCAACACGGTCGAGAGAAGTGTCACCTCGAGACTATCTTCTATTAAGTAATATGAAGAGTATGGTGTATGGCACATCTGTAACGTCAGAGGAGCACCGTACTGCTCGAGTCCACGGAACTAATGAAATACTTCAAAGGCTACAGCACGTATTGTCTCATATAGGTGAGGCTCAGCAGCGGCAATGTACGCTCTGCATTGATGTAGGTGGTATTGATGTAGGTGGTACGTAGTTCGTAGCCCGTTTGTAATGTAGAGAGCGCGATGTGCTACTCTATTTGGATTTATTGATGTAATGTGGAACGCACACCTGTCTCAGAATTCAATGTTCTCCAGCGCTCATGTCGTGCGTTTCCGGATATGGGTTCCGTCTTGAAAACCGATCCTTGTGTCTTCCCGCACAACATATATAATTCCCAAAAGGTATAAAAGCGACTTATAAACAGTTGATGCAGTTTTATATAACCGGGTTCTGTTCACAAGGGAACTGATAGTATGGTATCGGCGAAGTGGTCAGGATTATATCTTTTTTGGAAAAGATTCGAATGTTCTTTTAACACAAGAAAGTTTACTGAAGTTTTTTAACGGGGAGAATAATAAACACAGAAATACAGAAGTCTGACGTATGTGTCATCGAATCGCATGTAAGAGCAGAAGCAGGTACTGATGTTTTAAGTGCTTCTCGTGATAGTAAGCTTGAAGAAATTTCGCACAAAAGTGTTATAGCTGTTGTTGATCTTGACGATCTTACATTTCCGAGCCATTACAAAACTGGAAAACATGGAGAACAAGGTAATGACAAAACCTTCAAATTCAAAACGCCTGAAGATATGGTCAGGATATCATTTTGAATTTCTGACCAAATGGTAGCGCCATCAAGATTCGATTCGACAATGATTCTGCGTAATTCTTTTAATCGTTGGAAAATTTAGTTTCGGGCCATCTACAAACGTTGATGAAATTGTGGAATTTTTCATGAACGAGTTTGATTGAAAGAGAGTGATAAGCGATATGCACCTGCTTTTGCATCTTTTAAAGAGACAAAATAACTAGTCAAAAAAATTCAAATAAGAAGTGAGTTTTTTAAAAAAATTGAAGGGGCAAGGTGACTAATTCCAGAATATATCTACTTTGTACGCGTGCTTACTGCTATTCCCGGAACATCCTGTTGTAATGAATGAATCCTTTCTTTTACATATCGAATGAAAACTTTTCAAGATCAATAATGTTACAGGATCGACTCAATTATATTGCTGCCTTATACGTTTTCTGCGACATTACTGGTAAACTAAATTTATATTATAAGTTAAAAAAACATTTATTTCGCGATACGCGAGGTACGGCTTCGTTTTTATGCAGTATAAGTGGTTTTATTGTTATTGAATAGCATTAATAAAATAAATTATATTTTAAGAATCATTTTGAATTTTCATATCTAAAATGTCTCCTTTTTATTAATATCTCTTCTATTTCTAAATTATAGTTGGTGGTGGGGGAGCGGGGCAGGGCTTTTTGGACAACTACCTACTCAGACAAAATATGAACAGCAGTCACTTTTTTCCATTCTTCTGCTGTTCAACGGCAGCGTTGTTGTTCCAGAGCTAATCTCTGCGTGCCGTGACTTGCAGTGAACAGAGGTACACGTTTTAGGGCGGCGGCTTCTTTAACATGTCCTAGCTAGAATGAAAAATGCTCCTATCACAGCACTAAATGACGGATAGCTTCTGGACAGAGTTACGGATGTAAACAAGGAAACTACATTTATCGACTTATCTGGCAGCTTCAAAGATATTTAAATCAATACATCATTTTTACTTGTTAGTATTACATAAGTTTTATTCCAAAGGTCATTCGGAACTGAGGTTCAGGTGGAGTCAGATTATAAACCAGCTCACTTGTATGTAGTTTTATTGGATCAATCACTTCCGGTTTCGCTAGATTATAAGCCCATCTTGTGATGTACAAGAACAGTTGAGGCTTGTGACCGCCGCCCACTAAATACAAGACCGCGGACAGGTGACAGCCACACGTGAAGCCGAGATATTATTGTTACTTAGGCTATATATTATAATGCATAGTGTCAAGTAAGGTAACATGCTACATGATGCTATCCCCCCTGGAACAAATTCACCCACAGAAATGTTACCCCTCCCCGCCACGCCCACCCTTTCCACCAGAAAAACTTTTTTTGCCATTACATCTACGATCATCAGCCATATTATATTATATATTGTTTACTATACCTGGCGAATCTTCTGGCTTTGGGACACAGGCTCAGGGACTTTGACTAATGAATTGCAAGATGCCGATGAGCAAACACATTGCAGCTAAGAGGGCTCACGGCGCTGAGGAAGTAGGGCTAGCTTATAAAAACGCGCGAATACGTCAAGATGGTTATACAAACAGCCGTTGGGCCGGGCTAAACCAAAAACATTTTGCTCAACCTTTCTATCTCGATTAGCAGCAAAGCACCAAGGCCCTCGAAACCGCGATTCTGCGTGCAGCCTTCTCGTACATACTTGTCACAGCGCTTCCACGCTGTAATGATAGCGAACAACAGTCTGGTGGTGAGCCTAGATGCATTAAACTTCTGATTAACATCAAATGATTCCTGACTTGCGTGAGGCCTGCTTTCAGCTTGCAGCCAACAGTTTCACTGTAAGCCCACACTAGATACAGACCGTGCCGTATAGCTGCCAAATGAAAACAAGGTAGCTGAGGGTGACAAAATAACGAGGTACCTCTTAATATCGCGCCGGATCATATTTTTCCCGGCGTGGTGCAGCAACTCGAAATGGCATGGCCTCAACAAGTCCTTAGAAGTCTTTTCATAATTTATGAGCCACGCTGCCTCTATAGCTGCTCGTAATTGCGGAAGTATTGCAGGTGCAGAATTTTGTGCACGAACTGACTTCTCTTCTATGCCTCATAAATGTTAGATGGGATTCGCTCGAATTGTCCAGAATCATCTTCAGTCCAATCGCGAACAGTTGTTGCTTGTGGCTTAACGTACTGTCATCCATAAAAATGCCGTCTTTGTTTGGGAAAATTAAGTTCGTGAATGGCTGCAAATCGTCTACAAGTATCCGAACGTAACCATTACCAGCAATGTTTAGTTCAGTTGGACCAGAGGACGCAGCCCACACCATTATGGACCCACCATCAGCTTGCACAATGCCTAGTTAACAACTTGTGTCCATGACTGTGATGTCTTTTCTACAATTGAACCCTACCATCAACTCATAACAACTGAAACTGGGACTCGTCTGACCAGGTCCCAGTCGTCTGTGGTTCAACCGACATGACCATGACCCTAGTAGAGGCGATGCAGGCGATGTCGCGCTGTTAACAAAGGCACTAGGGTCGGTCGTCAACTGCTATAGACTTTAACGCCACATTTCTGAGATTATTTCACGCAGTGTTGCTTGTCTGTTAGCACTGACAATTATACACAAACGCCGCTGCTGTCGGTCGTTACGTGAAGGACTCCTTCAGCCACTCCGACAGCCACTGCGGTGTCCGTGGTGAGAGGCATTGCCTGAAATTTGGTATTTTTGACACATTATTGATACTGTGCCTCTCGGAATATTGAGTTCCCTAATGATTTGCAAATACAAAATCCCATGCTTATAGCTCCAACTACCATTTCGCGCTCGACTGTTAATTCTAGTCGTGCGGCCGTGAACACGTCGGACACCATTTTACTTGTATCACCGGACTATAAATGACAGCTCACCCAATGAACTGCCCTTTGATACCTTGCGTACGCGATATTACCGCCATCTATATGTCCACATATCGCTTTCACCTCAGTGTAGAACTTACATAGCGCGGACGTTGTTAAACAGATAAATGTTTATACAGAAGCGCCCTATATTGGAAGTCAGGAAAGAATAGCGTGAACTTCACCAGAGTGCCATCTGTCCGTTAGACCTGCTCGACGTGAGGTCAGTGCGTCGTGTGTGCGTCAGTATGGATGCCAGCATAGACGAACAGACAGGGGAACTGCGGTTTCTGGCTGCGGAGGTAGTGTCAGGAAGCGAAATTCTCGCCTGAACATATGGGGAACACGATGTGTCACGTGTGCGTGTGTTAGCGTGGAATATACGGTTTCGATAATGTGGGGTGTAACAGCAGTCGGCCAGGACCGGCTCATAATGTCATTAACCTTTCTGTCACTGCTGAGGTGGATGCTGCCGTCAGAAATGGTCGACGATGAACGATGGAGGATATTCGACTCATTTTGGGGGTTAAGCAGGGTACCGCTCACTCCATCACGACGCACAGTCTGAAGTTCTGGAAAATCTGTGTGCAGTAGCTTCCCCACAGCCTGGCGAGGGGGAGAGGTTAAACGGAATCTCGACTTCACAAATTTTTCACTATGAAGAATAACGTCCCCTGTCCTGAATTTCAGCAGAAAATGAAACAGAATGTCCCCATTTTGAGCCGAAGAGCAAGCATCAGAGCCAACAATGGAAGCACATACATTTACCCACCACTGGAAACAATCCAAGACTGTGCACGCCAGTTCCGGAAAGGTCATGATATGAAACCTCCATAAAAAAACTTTCCTTTTGTGTTGTGATTTAAAACTACTTAAAATGAAAAGCGAAAAGATAAGATTTTCATATGCAGCTCTACCACAAAGGGACAATTATTTTATTTTATTGAAAAGTAACGTACAATGACGACTAATTTGACTGCCACGGCCCACCTCTCATGAACTTTGTTTTCAAGTCCAAATGCCGAGGAATGTTGAGATGGCATCATTCTGTTGCAGGATAGTGACCGACGACATGTTGCCAATGTTTCTTCGTCTGCGCCGCAGACGTTTCGTTGGAAAGCCCTTCCACATCCTTCATATAGTCCTCATCTCTCCCCATACCTTGATATTTCCACCCCAAATAAGTATCAAGCAGATGTTGTTGAGCTCCCCTTGGGACATTAACCAGTACGATTGCTTTCCTTGCAACTTTGTTCTTTACAAAGATATAAAGATCAGGATGAATTTTTAACACCAATGTGCGTAATTTATTCGGTAATAACTTCCTTTCATTAAGACCTAGTCTACAATCTATTAGAGTTTACTGTTCACATAAAAAAGACGTTATTAAGAGCGTAGCATAGAACTGATTTCGGCTCTTCTGTAGTAGCACTCGTGACGTAAATAGTGCACTTGCTCGCAATGACACTAAACAAATCGAAGCACAACGAAAACGCTCAAGTAGGTCATTGTTGCCTCCTTTAGTTAGAACTTCGTGATGGTGTTCTTGGTTAACCTGGATTACGTTGTAAAAAGTTATTCCATTTTACTTACATCTCTTTGAGTTATTAATAACTGTTAACACTTTCAACTACAGTAGAATTCCATCTGCAGATCCTGAGATTTTTAGTCATTTTCCTTGGACTTAAGCTATTTACTTGATCATATTCTCCACTCTACACATTGGGCTTTGAAACAAAAATCTGAAAAACAAAAGTATCGAATCTTTGTTGCTATCTCGAGAACAAGTGTTCGTCATACTGAGACTTCAACTACTACAGTCTCACTTGGTTTTCGCATATTATGTGCTTTTGAGCCGAATGCAATGTAATCGTTTACGTCGGTAGCAAAGTCAAAAGAACATTATCTCGAGTTATGCTGTTGGCAATCTTGAGCACAAGTACGGTTGCCACCCTGTGTTTCCTTGAGTCTACTCCCTTCCATTGCAGTAGAATAAAGCGATATCACGCATCACTGACATTCCATACAGCGAATATTTACCTGGAACCCCAACCAAGAGCAAACAGAGCACACTACACTATACTGTGTATTTTATTTCGTGGTACCTACCCTACACAAAAGGAAATGAAGGAAGATAAATTATCTTTGCGAGCATAATGCGTGTTTGTTGTAGCAGCTCGTGAAAGAAGTTTATTGCCTTACTCGGTGAGCGGTGTTTGTTGTGAGAAGCGCGGGGGGCCTGGAACCGCATTAACGCTGTCATAAACGGAATGTGTCCCCCACTGGAACATCTCTACTCTGCTCTGCTGTTTAGAATTTTTATGGGATAGCCACGAACTACGGTCGTCATAAAAGTTCGTCGATTAAATGAAGCAATGTGAGGAACGAGGCTGTAAATATCTTTCAGCTACGGAAATGACTCAGGGTTCTCGTATTATTATGGTACAATATGTGTATCTGCTTATAGTTTTCTTTTCCTGCATGAAGAATAATGTAAGTCACTAAAACTGTACCCAGGAGACCGAGAAGCTGATTAATGTTCATTAAACTGTAAAAGCGAAGTTCGAAATCGTGCTAATGCAATATATATGAACAACTTTTGTTTTTGGTTTGTTGCCGACATTCTACAGCAGAGGTTCCCAAGTTTTGTGAGTCCATTATCCCTGAGTGCAGTAACGGATCACGTAGTAACCCGCACCGCCCCCTCTGCCATCACCATAACCAGCTTTAGCGCTTATCTAATTCTCCAGCACAAAAAAAACTTTTCTTTCAATGTTTTAAATTTTAAAATGACATTTACTTTTATGTAGGTGTTTTGTTAAAACACGAACTAACGAGTGAGTGACACAATTGGTTCTGATTATGTCAACCAAGCTTTTCTTATAGAATGTTGAAGTAATTCTCAGTGTTTCGCAGATGCTACTTACAATTACTTCTCAGAAAAGTAAGGTAACTATTCACACTGAGTGTAGACACTTATTAAAAAACGTGCTTCCTCTGTACCAATCCTATTCCTAGCGATATTTGCTTCGCCCACACACTGCACTCTCATTTCAAACCAACCAAGTTAAACTGCATGCACTACAGTTACTGTCTGCGAATCACTTGATTGTTGGACTACATGCTTCTTAACTGACAGAGATTAGAAAGACTCCAGGCTGCCAATGGACGGAGCTCAGCCACTCCCATGATAATAATAATACTGATTAAGCGCTCTAGAGGAATGTAGTAGACATTACGTACTGCTAAGTAGTTCTTTTATCTTCTGTGTGAACACTGAAGGAATTTCTGGTACATAATGTCCAAATGTGAGTGAACTCCTACGGGGCCAAACTGCAGAGGTCAAAGGTCCCCACACTTTTACACAACTTAAACTAACTTACGATAAGGACAACAAACACACACACACACACACACACACACACACACACACACACACACACACACACGCACATGCCCGAGAGAGGACTCGGACCTCCGGCGCGAGGGGCCGTGCGATTCGTGCAGAACTCCTCTAACTGCGCGGCCATTCCGTGCGTTCTTGTGGTACATTGCGGGAACTACCTACAATTAATTTTATTGCGGTAGATGCTTGGTGCAAAGTACAGAGTAAGTATGTAGTGGGTGTCGCATGTGAGGGAGATGTTGTTCATACATTCAGTTAACAAGCTGTTATCTCCATCACATTGCTTATGTGTTAATGCTAATATTTAACATCAAAACGTAATTGTAGGTAACTTATTCGGTCAGTATTACACTGTTACGAAGAAGTGATAATATTAATGATAGTTTAAAAAATATTTAGTTTAGTGCCCGAAACGCAGCCGAAGGCTTAATACCAAAGGGTTCGATTGTGTTTCGGTCACTAAATTACCCTGCCCCCCCCCCCCCCCCCCACCACCACCACCACCACCACCGCACAATCAGGAACCTCTGTTCTAGAGTATGCCTGTAGTGCAGACAGACCAGCAATGAATGGAATATCTTCACAGATTTTAATAGAGTGAGACCCAAAAAAGGCCTCAAAATCAGTTGTAACAAAACTGAAACAATGTTTCATCAATACTACAAAACTCTGCAAAACACACCTTACCTAGATTTATTGCATTGTCTGTAGGAATGATGACTTAGAAATCCACAGATATTCATGTGGACCCACATGAGATATGTGGAATTTTCTACGTCCAAAATTGGTAGTAATGGACAGAACAGCCCCTGCTAATGTAGGTATAACTAAACTTATACGATCCAAGAACAAAGAACAACCCTTGAATCTGGATTCTCGTGCATCTACAACATATAAGTCACGGAGCAATAACAAACGTACTGAATCTATTTATCATGCTTGATAACGAGCGCTGGAAACCCATGACAGATGCCAAATATTCAGAAAACTTTGGCAACATTCTGAAAATAATGACCACACTATAAATTTAATATGTATATTCGACAGGACTGCAGTTAATGGAAGCAAACGCTGTCATTTAACACTTAAATCCTTTATAGCTTCTACTTCAATTACATTTTCATTCTTGGTTTAAAATGTCTACAGGAAAAGAGAGAAGATGTATAACATTTTCTTTTACGTATGCAATAGTTTAACCTCTTGTGATTCAGGCAAACTCTTTATCCCTTGAATAAAAACAAATTTTGTTTCATTTGCGTGAGAAAGAACGAGAAATTCTGTGACGTTCTCACTTACAAGTAACGTTATTTTTTGGTATGCTTCACTGATAACACAAACATAGCGGGGCAGAGAACTGGTCAAGATAACAATAATTATAACAATAACATTACGAAGAATAAGAAGCAGAAAGGAAAGATAATCAAACTCCTTTGAAGAAAAAACGTGTGTAAGATCCGGATAAACGAAAGACATCTTTTTGTGGGCCACTACATGTGAATATATCTGCACTATGTTGAAAGATCGTACATTTATTATTAATGAATTATCTTTCGAAAGAAAGGAACTAGTAATTAAAGGTGAAGGCCTATAATCAAATCACGAAATTTGTGTTTGAGAAAGTTGACAAAACCAATAACGATCAGAAAAAGGAACGAAGTGATGAGGAAAAATGGACTGCATTACGTGAAGTCTTAAGAAATATATTTCCGATGTATAGGAACTGAATGTTTATATGTAGGTTACGCAACCAGTTTTGTCCTGTGAAACTGAAAAAACTAGAAAAGAGGGCCTTCTCAGGGAAAAAATAAAAGGTAAACTCGGCAGTTACGAAGAGAGACAGGAAAACAAATGAATAACAAATGAATCGGGAAAGAGTCTGAATTTGAGGATGCAATTTTGCTGTAGTGAAACTCAAACGGTGGTCCACAGTACATACAGGCAGGCACACGAATGATTGATGGATCTAAGAAATTCTTTGCTGCATTCAAGAGATACGAAAGGACCGAGAGGAAGACGCAGGAGTAGGTGAATGAGTGAAAACGGGAAACGTGGTCGAGTAACACGGAGCCTTGTAGCTGCTAATCATAAAAGGCGGAAAATTCGAGAGAACGCCTTTATTCAGTTCTGTATATCGATTAGATGATAATGATTATGAACTAATTGATTAAAATCTGATCTTCGTGATCTATCAACAATATTATTCAAACTATTTTATCTTTTCGATAGTCTGTATTCGTGAGTACTTTGACCAGATTCATTTCGGCTACAGTTCGTACTAAAATGTAAATTATTACATGTTAACGTTAGACAGTTAGGTTGTGCGAGGAACAGCTGTCATTACTGGCACCCAGTTACACACATAAACGCTACGATGTGGTTGTGTTTTCGGAAGTGGCGACTGCTTTTTGAAAATGGTCGGCGCGCCGTCACACGGCCTGAGTGATTTACCAATCTGAACGCGGGCACGCTACAAAACTCACATGATTACGGTACTTGCACGGTTGTTGAAGATTTGAGTGATGAGCTCACAGCGGTAATAATTGTGCAACGCTCAAGAAAACATTAGGTAACGTATATTCAAGATACATAAATGCACAATTCAGTGGAGTATCCGTAAACGTTGCTTGTACGTTTTGACAGAATGAAATTTTCATTTTTTAAAAGAGCTATGCTAGAATATCCATATATTAATTCAAAGGAGCACTTGAGACTTGCCTTCATTATACTGCAGTTCAAAAAAATCTCCATATCACTGTCATAGGTGTGGCCTATGTAAGAGCTAAAAAATTGTAATGTACTAGTACATTATTGGATATAACAAGATGGAGCCTTCAATTGCTGAAATATCACTGACGAGAAATAGGTGGATAACACGCCACTGAGATAGTATGCTGTCACGTATCTAGTGGCCTTTCGATAGTTCTTAACTCTTCTCTAGTGTCGATGCTTTCTGAGACTACATTTAGTAATGTGTGTTACTACGAAGATGCTTATAAATCGCTTACTCGAAAGAACTCATTACATTGGCACGAAGGAAAAAATCAAAGCTCAAATATATTAGTTCCACACTCTACCTAGTGCCGCTCAACTTCTGGCCAGGATGGTGCGAATGTTACTCTCTTTCCTAAAAATTTACCAACAGCTGCCCATATCAACATGAGTATGGAAGATAGTCTAGCTAGAAACAAGACCTATGGAACATTAAGTAATGGAAAATATCTTTGTATTTTAACACGCTGGAGAATGTGATCTACAAACTGATGAATTTCAGAACTTGTAAATTAATGTTTTACGTAGTATAACCCTCCTTTGCGTAGTCGTGCGATTTTTTGTCATTAGAAGCAAGAGGGTAAGCCGATGAATTCAAGTCCTCAAGTGCTCACAATAAGTTTTTCTCCTCCTGTGCCTTAATCCGCAGATCGTTTGTTAGAGGAGAATTGCTTTCATTTATCAGACTAAACTTGAAGAGAGCTAGCCATCCATAAGAAACAAGAACTGTAATTTTAAGTGTTCCGAGAGATTTACAGCTGCGTGCTGTAGAAGCAGTCAGATAGGAGATAAACCCAGGACAGCCTATTTGCATTTACGAAATTGTTTTTTCCTTCACATCATTAGATTTAAATACACTATCTTAATTAGAACACAGAGATCTTACGGATGGTTATAACCGCTGAGAAAATATAAATCACTGTTTATCCTGCGTGTGGTAGACAAGTGCGGGAAGCACACAACCGCTAAATGTATTAATTCTATCCTCATTTACAGTAAGTAGAAGTATATCTTCTGTTATCTAAGTTCCATTTATATCAATCCCATCAGAAGATGATTTTTTGGGTCATACCTTGTTACGTAATTTCTTACCGTCAAAACACTTTTTAGGATCAGTATAAATGACGATCGATTTATTTATCAGTTGAATAGAATCTGGCGACCAATAGCGCTAAACAGCTGTGGAAAACAGTACGCACATATGCAAGTAATAACATCTGTACACAGTACTTCACAAAATTTTAGCGGCACCACGCGATGAAGAGGTGCTGTTATGAAAGGACACCGCGAAACCATAATTCACTACTGGACATTAAAATTCCTACACCAAGAACAAATGCAGATGATACACGGGTATTTATTGGACAAACATATTATACTAGAACTGACATGTGATTTATTTTTCACGCAATTTTGGTGCATAGATCCTGAGAAATCAGTACCCAGAACAACCACCTCTGGCCGTAATAACGGCCTTGATACGCCTGGGCATTGAGTCAAACAGAGCTTGGATGGCGTGTACAGGTACAGCTGCCCATTCAGCTTCACCACTATACCACAGTTCATTAAGAATAGGGACTGGCGTATTGTGACGAGCCAGTTGCTCGGCTACCATTGACCAGACGTTTTCAATTGGTGAGAGATCTGGAGAATGTGCTGGCTAGGACAGCAGTCGAACATTTTCTGTATGTAGAAAGGCCCGTACAGGACCTGCAACATGCGGTCGTGCATTATCCTGCTGAAATGTTGGGTTCCGCAGGGAATGAAGGGTAGAGCCACGGGTCGTAACACATTTGAAATGTAACGTCCACTGTTCAAAGTGCCGTCAATGCGAACAAGAGGTGACCGAGACGTGGAACCAATGGCACTCCATACCATCACGCCGGGTGATACGCTGGTATGGTGATGACGAATACACGCTTCCAATGTACGTTCACCGCGATGTCGCCAAAAACAGATGCGACAGTCATGATGCTGTAAATAGAACCTGGATTCATCCGAAAAAATGACGTTTGCGATTCGTGCACCCAGGTTCGTCGTTGAGTACACCATCGCAGGCGCTCCTGTCTGCGATTCAGCGTCAAGGGTAACCGCGGCCATAGTCTCCGAGCGGATAGTCCATGCTGCTGAAAACGTCGTCGAACTGTTCGTGCAAATGGTTGTTGTCTGGCAAACGTCCCCAACTGGTAACTGAGGGATCGAGACGTGGCTCCACGATCCGTTACAGCCATGCGGATAAGATGCCTGTGATCTCGACTGCTAGTGATACGAGGCCGTTGGGATCCAGCACGGCGTTCCGTATTACCCTCCTGAACCCACTGATTCCATATTCTGCTAACAGGCATGGGATATCGACCAACGCGAGCAGCAATGTTGCGATACGATAAACCGCAATCGCGATAGGCTACAATCCGACATTTATCAAAGTCGGAAACGTGATGGTACGGATTTCTCCTCCTTACACGAGGCATCACAACAACGTTTCACCAGGCAACGCCGGTCAATTGCTGTTTGTGTATGAGAAATCGGTTGGAAACTTTCCTCATGTCAGCATGTTGTAGATGTCGCCACCGGCGCCAACCCTTTGTTAATGCTCTGAAAAGCTAATCGTTTGCGTATCACAGCATCTTCTTCCTGTCGGTTAAATTTCGCGTCTGCAGCACGTCATCTTCGTGTTGTAGCAATTTTAATGGCCAGTAGTGTAAGAGAGCAGAGTACTACGTGGAAGCTTTTTATGACAACACATTCAGCGAACTGCAGAACACAGAATGGTACAGCGATTTGAGAATACAGTGGAATCATCATACCTCCTGGCCTGGTAATGATTGAGATAACATCACCGAAACGAGTGGATACTGACGTGGTGCATAAGTTCTAAACGCGTGGCCACGTACAATCTCACTCCCTGCACAATGCTCATGTGTACATTAAGGGTGGGATGTCTGCGACAGGAATTCACTTCAGTCTTGCTGGAAACTGATTACGTTCGTCCATTCAACGATTATATAAACTTCTGGAACTTGACGTACAACATTTTTTAAATTTTTTAATGCATTCCGTTCTACTGATTTGTATTCTTTGGTGTTAAGTCATTCATCTCTTATCGAAGTGTGCGTGGCAAATGCTGCAACATGGACTGTGGCAATGTTATTACTAAATTCAACCAATTAGAACCAATGTGGTCTTACTCTTTGCTTGGCTGCCGAAGGACTACCACAGGTAGAGATCCATCGGAGAATGAAGAATGCATATGGGGCAGCATGTCTGTCGAAACCCACCGTTGTGGGATGGTGCGCCAAGGGTTGCGTTTGCTTCATGACAGCGCAGGTCCCATTTAGCAGTTGTTGTGACGCTGAAGTTACGGTTACCCAAGTGGGAGACACTCAAGCACCCGTCCTATTGTCTTGAACTCTCCCCACGTGATAACTACGGCTTCAGTGCCTTAAAAAACGCCTTGAATGGTCAACGAACTGTGTCGAACGAGAATGTGCTATAAGCACTTACGAACTTCTTTGCGCAGCAGGATACAGTGTTTTACCAACGGATACCTCATACTAGAAGGAAAATTAAAACCATAATCTACCTATCTTCCTTCCTTGCTTCTTCATTCGATTAGTGAGAAGGTCTGGCAACATCTTTCATGAGAACTCCAAGCTGTTTTATTGGATTCATGTCATACCACTGCATTCCTTATCTGTGACGACTGTCACCATTGTCCAAATGAAGTCAAGGCTACTTGACGACTCAAACAGCGGGAATACCCTTCCGTGCGTCAGTGGCATGATTGCCTCAATGCGCACGGTGATTTGGCCTGACTAGCATACTGATTCTGGACGTACGGCCTTCGAACGGAAACATTTATATCGCACCTTATATGACAGAAGGACAACATGATGCCGCTCCGATGATATTATTTCGTCAGAACACATGTTTGAGAATCTTAAGTGGATAGGCATGCGTTGAGTTGCGGTCGGGAGGGTGGGGGTGGGGGTTTGTAGTAGGGTTGTTTGCGTTGCGGAAGTATCAGAAATTAAAACTTCTGTGGACTCCGGGACTGTTCTTCGCAACAAGTTGCAGTACAGGAGTACTGTAACAATGAGCTGTAAGAAGAATACTCCGATGGTCGCTGTGGTTCAGCTCTACGTCCTCCCTCGAGTCATGGAGGCAACTTCAGCTGCCGAGAAAGTGTGGTTCGTAAAGTTGAAGTGTAGTGGAGCAATAAACTTCAAACTCGTTATTGCAACTTGTTAATTTTTGAGTGTTGTTTAGCTAAAGTCTGTTTTCGGTAGACGAGTATCATAAAATAAAAGAATGCAGAAGGTAATTATGACCATCTCAGTTAATTTAATCATACCGGAAAAATTACTTATGCCAGGAGATATTACATTAACGCCTTGTATCTTCATCTCTTGCCCTCGTAATTGGCTCAATTTGACGAGGAACAGACCGCAAGTTTTTCATACGTGCCGTATCCGTATCTGAAATCATTCATTGGTGATTAGGTGGCCTAACTGGGGGATGTTCATTGCAACAGTTTACCAGGTCTCCCAAGCAGTCCCAAGCAAGTTTCAGCAGAGTGCCTGAGTGTTAGTCAAACTAAGAATATATCGGTGCAGACCTGTGAACGTGGCTTATATGATCTTCGAAGACAGGCGTGTTGATATTACGAACGTGTGGAACAAAGGACAACACTTGGTCACCGATAACATTGGAACTGAAAGTTTGAGATCAGGAAGCTAGGGGTGGAAGTTTACTGGCCAAGAAAATATTTATTCCAAAGGAACAATTTTATTTTTAAAGCCTGTACTGATCTCAAACAATTCATAGACCTAAAGCTTAATCCTAAATACAGGGAATAAGTCACGCGCTAAAGCAACATTTAGAGAATTTATAACAACATATATTAGCGTCAATAACATTTTTGTGTGCTGTTGACCGTATTATAATTATCCGACGTTTCGGCGAGTATTGCAAGTGACCTTCCTCAGAGCATTGTGCAGAGCTGGCTGCTGAATGAGTGAGACTTTAAATCTTATATAGTGGCGGAATAAGGTGTTTACGTAATTTGATAGGCTACTTAAGGATAGTAGGAGGGGTATAAGGTGTTCTTTATTGGTCTTTATATGATTTCTTGTCATTGTTCCAGGAAGACGCAATGAATTGATGTTTATATTATTTGTTGCCGTTGTTGTAAACTGGCTAATTAGAAACGGGCGGTAGCTGCGACATAGCGCTGGTTGCTAGTTGCCAGGTGCGGGTAGCGGCGCGCCTGCGCTCTGTGTGAGTACAACCACTACGCTCTCCCGCGCACCTTTACGCCGGAAGCCTACACCCGTCCTCTTTCTTCATGTTGTTGATCGCTTCGCTATTTTTACCGCATTTTCAATGTCCCTCCTCAACGTAATTGGCTGTACGTGGGCTTCAAGGAATATTATTTTGTTTATCGCACTCGTCCTGGTCTTCCGCCACCAATGACCTGGTGCATTGTCCCAGACGGATATATCTTTCATGCTCTGCAATACGTGTGCTGATCGGCCGCACGCCTCGTCTACATAGAACAGTCCACAATCCCAACCGATGTAGTAGACTCCTGCGGTGTTTAGCTTGTCCACCTCATCTTTCGTTGAGCCTAGGACATCTTTATTGCTCCGAAAGATTGGCATGATGCACGATCGGTGGAGAATTTTGTCCACACATTCAGTGATGTACATACGGTAATAGAGAAGTGTTCTGCGCTTCCTTCTGCTCTTCCCTGTTGTCTTCATCCTTTGTTGTAATAGTTTTATCTGTCATATTCTAGCCGTAAGCATTGCATCCATAAAATGGATCTGAGGTTTCGTAGGCCTTCAGGTGGACGTCATCGCTGATTCTGTTGCCCTACTAGCGTGAAGGGCGGACTTCTTCTGCATAGAATGATGGTGGTAGGTTGCGTGAAGGTACCTGCCCGTGCTGGTGTCTGTTCTGTATACTCAGTGGGCAAGTTTACCACCAGGTTTTCTGTAAATTTCGATGTCGAGGAAAGGGAGCATCCCATTCTTTTCAATCTGCATTGTAAATTGTATTTTACTACGCTGTTGACTGAGATGTTGGTGGAACTACTGTTATGTGGTCAGGTGACGAAAGTATCATCAACATATGGGAGCAAGCAATCAGGGCCTAATTGTGCCGACTGGAGAGCTGTTTTTTCAAATGCCTCCATGAAGTCGTCTACTGCAATAGGCGAGAGAGGAGAACCCATAGCTACACCGTCTGTCTCTTCATAAAATTCTCCTTTCCATCTGAAACATGTGGTCGTTAAACAGAGGTGCACTAGTTCGCAGATATCAGATGCCACACGTTCGTCTGGTTTATATATATACAAAATGGGGTGTATGTGTGTACGTCCGGAATCTCTCAGACCTCTGGATTGATTTCTACCAAATTTGCCACAGGAACAGCAGCCCTCACGAATATCAGCACTGTGGGGTTTGCAAACTCCTGGTGTATAGCCTTCCCTGCAAGACAGGTGTGTTTGGTTCAAATGGTTCAAATGGCTCTGAGCACTATGGGACTTAACATCTTAGGTCATCAGTCCCCTAGAACTTAGAACTACTTAAACCTAACTAACCTAAGGACATCACAAACTTCCATGCCCGAGGCAGGATTCGAACCTGCGACCGTAGCAGTCCCGCGGTTCCGGACTGCAGCGCCTAGAGCCGCACGGCCACCGCGGCCGGCCGGAGTGTTTGGTGCCAATAATATCAACCTTCCTCACTAACAAACTTTTCAGGTCACCATAAAGATCATGTGCAAGAAATAGTCTTTCAGCCCTTAGTGTGCTGGCTTCTTTGCACAACAGGTCTGCTGTGATACTTTTTTGCAGAGGCTCCCTGTGCTGATGGGTATAGGTGGGGAAAATCGATATGATGGATGAGGTTACGAACAGATAGTGGGGCCAGGAGGAGATTCATAGGGAGAGAACAGTGGAGGCGTGGATGGGCATAGGGCGTGGACAGACGGGGAGGGGGACAAAGAGAGAGGGCGAGGTTGGCAAAGTGTGAGCGTGTGGGTTCTATTCTGTCATTCTGAGCAACGGATTCTCTGAGATGCACCCTTTACCCTGTGGCTCCTGCAAGATGGAATTTCCACCCCCACACTACTACAGAAGTCAGACAGACGCTCCTAACGTTCTACAGAAATGCCTGAAAAACTTTCAGCAATAAATATCATCTGGAGTCGTCCGCTGTAAGGAAATGACACAAAAAGTCACAAAATTTCTTACGTAGCTAGCGGGATACTTGGTTGCTGGAGTAGTGCTAGTTAGTGTAAGAAAAACATGAAACTAACGAAAAGTATTATTTATTTTCCAAAAATTCTGAGAAATCACAACAGCACTTTTAATTATGAACTGAAGAAGTTATTTCCGGGTTCTGTTTGGAATGTGAAGTTACTTCTTAAGGAAAGTATTCGCTAATGAAATTTCTATACAAAGTTTAAGATTGTTATTGACTTGCCAGAATGGCTGAGAGCCGCGCATACTCAACTTCAATAATTATCCGTTAGAATGTTCCTAGGTATGGTCGAGGCTGTCGCATGTGAAATGCAGTGCAGTGTACTGTTGTGGAGGAAATATGGGGCTCGCAAGAGTTGTAGCGCACAATACCGTAAACCGACTGAAGTGGCCGTGCGGTTAAAGGCGCTGCAGTCTGGAACCGTAAGACCGCTACGGTAGCAGGTACGAATCCTACCTCAGGCATGGATGTTTGTGATGTCCTTAGGTTGGTTAGGTTTAACTAGTTCTAAGTTCTAGGAGACTAATGACCTCAGCAGTTGAGTCCCATAGTGCTCAGAGCCATTTCAAACAATACCGTAAACTTCGATGACTGCTGTCTGCGCCGCTCGCTGCTGACAAATAAGATAACTCTCGTTCTATCTGGCATGACCTTCGCTAATCAAACTCTCCCTACGCCTTGATGAAGTCAAGGACTCCTATTCGGCCCTAGTCTAACTATTGGTGTGGTGAACCAGTCAGATAACCAGTCCACTGCGATGTCACTCAAAAATTCGCTCGCAGGCATTTAACTATAACTCTTTCCGTTCACACTGCACAATAAGTTTGGCGGCCAACACAGTGAACAACGCTTAATCGCAAGGACTCAATATAGAGTCGCACTCCGATTTGGTCTCGACAGAGGTGCTCTCCCAGTGAAGTGCTGAGGAGAGACTTGTTTCTCGCTCTTTGAGTACACGTACGAGCGCACACGCTCTCGTTACGTGTTCTCGGTCCAACAGCGACAACAGAATGGCCCCTCTCCACGCGAGACATGAAGGGGTATATCTTACGGTCTCTTCTATTACTCCTTCAGCTCAAGGCGTCAGGAATATCGTCTGCAAATAAGCACTGCTCTTCTAAAACGGGAGAATGACGTTTCGTTTAAGACGACCAAACCGGAAATCTGTTGCATCGGCGTTTGGGGATTGCTGTCTCCCTGTGAAGACCTCTGAAACTGCGTGCTATGTTTGTGAAGAATACGTAGGCTGGGCGCTCCCACACAAGGTAGCGGAACTTGCTTTTAAGCTGAATGTGGGGTCGTCCTACCCTTTCACTCAGGCAAACGCTGTCCGCTCCACGGGTGGTCGCCATCCGACGTAGATAGGCTGAATTGTCATCTGAAGGGACCATCCTCTCGGCGTGTGGTCTACCTCTCCCAAACTAAAGGCTCTTGTGACCGTCGTGTCTTGAATGTGTGTGTGTACGCCAGCCTCGAGTATCTCAACCCCGGTGCGCAATTGATATTTGCGTATCGTTTACATGAATTCATACAACATTGACTTTATCTTACTGAGTTTGGGTTCGAATGAAGCGTCTTGATGTTCGGAATATGATTGTGAGGGCGGAATATGTAAGCAATGAAGGTCAGGAGACCACGAAGCCTTAAAAAAGTGACAGGGAATGAGGAAAACAACAGAGGGAGGGGAAAGGGCGAAAGGGGACAGGAGAAGAAGCACAGTTGTAAT
The DNA here is from genome assembly GCF_021461395.2 of Schistocerca americana. Taxonomy (NCBI): domain Eukaryota; kingdom Metazoa; phylum Arthropoda; class Insecta; order Orthoptera; family Acrididae; genus Schistocerca; species Schistocerca americana. The sequence continues at coordinate 762,314,917 of NC_060121.1, read as the reverse complement.
GCTTCCAGGAGACTGGAAGAGAGGGGGTGGGGAGGAGGTGATCAGAGAGAGAAGTAAGGAGATGGCCAGGTGGGTTTGACGAATAGGTGAGCAGAGAAATGGGGAGTAGGGGGAGAGGGAAGACAGCAGGTGGTCAGAGAGAGGGGGACGAAGATATGAGCAGAGAGGAGATAGTGAGGACCAAGGGAGGGCAGGAAGATATGTATGCTATACATGAGGTGTCAAAACACATACGCTGGTGAATCTACAAGGAAAAAGGCTACATAGTGCCAAAGAAAGTTGTATAGATATGCGAATTCAAATACAGAGATATGTAAGGAGGCAGAATGAGGCGCTGTGGTCGGCAACGCCCGTACAAGATAAGTGCGTGGCGCAGTTCTTAGATTGTTTACTGCTGCTACAATGGCGTGGTGTTATAGTCAGCGCACGAGCGATGGGACGCAGCATATCCGAGACATTGATGAAGTGGGGATTTTCCCATACGACAATTTCACGAGTGCACCGTGAATATCAGGAATCCGGTAAAATATCCAATTTCTGACATTGCAATGGCCGGAGAGGGTGGTGCAAGAACAGGACAAACGACAAGTGAAGAAGATCGTTCAACGTGACAGAAGTGCAACATTCGACTGTTGATGACTGGAAACATGCTGCGTAGTCGTTGGTTGTGTTCCTAAAATGAACAGCATTGAGACAGAAGTGATGACACTTTCTACAGGACCTGACCATCATTTTGCAGCACAATTGTCAAGCACGTACAGTGCAAGCTGTTACTGATTTGTTTCATTGATGGGACTGCTAAGAGCTATACCACCAACTGCACTCCCCTGACTTAAGCCCTCGTAAGTTCAATTCTATTTATAAACTGAAGGAAACACTTCACGGCATTCGCTTCAGAACTGTTGCAAATTCGTCAGGCAGTAGACCGCGCCACTCGAACTGTTCACACAACTGGCACTGATAAGAGTATCCTACGACTTCCACAACACTGGCAACGGGTTCCGGTAAACCAAATCTCCGACATAGCTGTGGCCAGATAAAGATCCTGCAAGAAAGGGACTGATCGTTCAGCGTGACAGAAGAGCAACCCTTCCGCAAATTGCTGCAGATTTCAATGCTGAGCCATCAACATTGTCAGCGTGCGAACCATTCAAAGAGATATTTTCTATATGAGCATTCGGAGACGAAGGCCCACTCATGTACCATTGATAACTGCATGGCACAAAGCTCTACGCCACGCCTGCACCCGTTAACACCGACACTGGGTTGTTGATGATTGAAAACATTTTGCCTGGTCGGATGAGTCTCGAATTGTATCGAACTGATGTACGTGTCCTTGTACGGAGACAACTTCATGAATCCATTGACCCTGAATGTCAGCAGAGGACTGTTCGTGCCGATGTAGGCTCTGTAATGGTGTGAGTCATGGGCAGCTGGAATGATATGGGACCTCTGTTACGTCTAGGTATGACGTGACACGTACTTAAGCATCCTGTCTGATCACCTGCATCCATTCATGTCCGCTATACATTCCAATGAACTTGGGCAATTCCAGCAGGAAAATGTGACACCCCACAGGTCAAGAATGACTGCTACAGAGTGGCTCCAGTAACACCCTTCAGAGTTTAAACACTCCCGCTGATCACCAAACCCCCCGACATGAACATTAAAGAGCATACCTGAGATGCCTGACAATGTGCTATTCAGAAGAGATATCCACCCCTCGTACTCTTACGGATTCATGGTGTCGTTACCCTCCAGCACCATTTCAGACATTGGTCGAGTCCATGCCAAGTTGTGCTGCGGCACTTCTGCTTGCTCGCAGGGGCCCTACACGATATTAGGCTGGTGTACCAATTTCTTCGACAGTTAAATGTATATGTTTCTTTGTCTGTGTGTGTTCAAAGTAGAGTGTACGTGTGTATGACTAGGATCTCCTCTCAAACCTCTGGATTCTATTTCAGTAAAATGTGGCACACAAACAGCAGGCCTTACAAGCATCAGCACTGCCTGCGGTGTAGGAATAGTATCGGCTTAGCTTGGACTACGCATCAGTGGCAAAAACCCCCTGATGTGTAGGCTGCCTTGCATGACATGCAAGCTTGCTTCATCGATTTGGTTATCAAGGACTAGATGTGTGGTTCCTTACAGCTGTGGGGAAGGGGGGGGGGGAAGGTTGAGATTTGTAGAAGAAAGGATCGACAGGAAGTATGTACTGTGAATGGATGGAGAGGGAGATTGGATGAGGAGAGGTGGAGAAGTAGAGGAGAATACGAAAACAGTGAGTAGGATGCGAAATGGGATGAGAGGAGGAAGAGGAGATGAACAGAGAGAGGGAAGGAGGAGTAGAAAGAGAGGAGAGGGAGTAGGAGTTGGGCAGAGGTAGAGGGGAGGTGGATATAGTTTGGCAGGAGAGAGTGGGTGTAGGGGGAGATGGTGAAAGAGGTGCGCGTGAGGAGATAGAGGGGAGAAGGGGATGCGCAGAGAGGGTGGCGAGGAGGAAATGGATAGAGATAGGGGGAGGAGGAAATGGGCAGTGAGAGAGGGAGGAGGAGGAAATAGAACAAGATGAGGGTTAAGGAGATGTGTGCATTACATGTGTCTGTGTACAGAGGCAAAGCTGCGCAAAAGAGGCTTGCAATTAATAAATTCAGCTAACATTTGTCTTACACAACTGCACTTCACTGGCTTTGGACTTCAATCGACCAAATACGAGTGATTTAAGAGGTATCACACCAAATTAATTGTCCTCTGTGGTCTGCTGACGGTGCAGTGGACAGTAAACTTGGTTACCACAGCTTCTGACGAAAGCCACTGTACTCTTTACCATAGTAAAAACATCCGCTGTTTAATCGAAAGGGTTTACAGGTGAACATCGCTCACACGTAAATAAAGTCAGGCAATAATGTGAATAAACAAAAAACTGATGAAAAGCTTCAAATAAACAAAAAACTGATGAAAAGCTTCAAATAAAGTTGAGTAAATAAAAGGAACGAATGACCGAATCACCAAGTCAACCCAATGACGAAATTGATTACAATTGGAATACTGCACTATCAGGCAGTCACTCAAATACTATGATGAAGCTACAAATGACATTTTGAATGGTGAAAATTTTAGTGAGTTGGGTCAACTCGCATTTGGCGGAGTCAGCAACACGTTCATCTAATCCAGTTGATATTTCAAAGTCCAAATTCCGACGAAATAGCACAGTGAAACTTCCGTCAGTTATCTGCACTACTGTGCAGTACCGTCTGTAAGAGTTCATTACAATATGCAGTCACCCACGCCAAGACGATGTTCCTCAGTCGCAATAAAAACACAATATTCGAAAATGGTGTGACAACGATTCAAGGCATTATTCGAGCGATGTGGCTGCACTGCCGCTCAGAAGGAACCAAGTCCCACTCCTGGCCAAATGGTATCCAGAGTGCGAGGGAGGTTCTCCCTCTATTCCGACCGCCGACCAATCAAACACCCCGAGGCACTCCAGAGCCTGTTTCGAACGTCGGACACAGGACTACGCTGAAACTTCCTAGCAGATTAAAAGTGTGTGCCCGACCGAGACTCGAACTCGGGACCTTTGCCTTTCGCGGGCAAGTGCTCTATCATCTGAGCTACCGAACCACGACTGACGCCCGGTACTCACAGCTTTACTTCTGCCAGTATCTTGTCTCCTACCTTCCAAACTTTACAGAGACGAGATACTGGCCGAAGTAAAGCTGTGAGTACCGGGCGTCAGTCGTGCTTCGGTAGCTCACATGGTAGAGCACTTGCCAGCGAAAGGCAAAGGTCCCGAGTTGGAGTCTCGGTCGGGCACACAGTTTTAATCTGCCAGGAAGTTTCATATCAGCGCACACTCCGCTGCAGAGTGAAAATCTCATACCAGACTACGCTGTTCAGATTTACGAATTTTTACAGAATTGTTATGATATAACAATCGTCAACAATTACAAAGATTTCATTCGCATAAGGTATATCAAAGTAAGCGTCTTCTCTCGCTGATTACTCTCATTCCTTCCAAATCATTCTGACACCAATACTGTAGGAGCTTTAGGTAAAAACAGAGTGGTACAGTCACTCACTACTTTAAGATGAATGAAATGTAAAGAAATACAGACATTTAAATGACTGTGCCATGTCAAAAAGAAACACAAACTGCGATTCTTTCTTGTAATAAACTTAGTTCATAGATAACACACACGGGGTGTTAATTATGGCCGAATTGCACAATGTCCTGGTTCACTCCACCTACGTCATTCATAATATTACATATAATTATTTAGTACTAACATTAACCATATTTTGCGGATGGTTAAAGATATAAGGGAAAATATGCTGACGTCATGTTACAGGTTTCTGTGAATTACTTTGAGCTCCGGTTCCTTTGACTGCATCCTGTAATTAAAGTCGCCAGTAGATTAACTTAAAATGTTTTTTGCATGCTAGTTTGTGAAAAGCTCTGTTACTCATGAACTAGAGGTCACACAGCTAAGTTCAATGCTGTTACGAATTGTTGAAATCAAGTCGTACATCTTTGTATCTGTATCGATTTCATATAATCGTTGTCTTCAAAGTTATTGTTTCTCTTGCACAAAACACATCATCGTTTTTTTTTAGGTCTTCGTGGCGAGGCCTCGGCTATTGGCGGTTCTACGTCTAATCTTTTCTGCAATTTGCCGAACGCCGCTGCCTCAGCGTGGTGGCTGCTATTGTCCTCTGATCGTTGCTGCTCTACCCTTCTCCAGTACCCGACTATCTAGTCTCGGCCTCTCTTGGAGAGCCGCAGAGCTTGCTGTTTTACAACGTCCTTCTCTGAAGCTTCAGCAAATAACATTTTATAGGTGCAATGAAGTTGTGGACCACTGAAAGACGGACGCGGATCAGAGTGGCTTCCTATCAGCACGTCGTAAAGGATACACTGCTCAGAGACTCTGCCGCAAGTTCTTGCTGCCAGCAGTCTAACTGCTTACCGCTTTCCTGACGTGGCCACTGCTGTGCGCCTGTTTCTCTAGAGGTTCACGGGATCGAATCCCTGTCGGAAAACCGAAATTTTCATTCTGTATTTAATCTAACTTCCGCCTTTCGACGATGTTAGCATTCGCCAGGAACGTGACGTGTTTCAGATTTCACAATAATCTATAAATTCCCTTTCCCCATTTGGGTAACTGGGATAGATTAGGGACAGGCAAGTCGCCAAAGATGGGTCTAGTTGAAAGACTTAGCATGTCGTAACGGATGCACCGCGTTATTCTGAACTACTAATGTTCAAGGAAAACAAAAATAACGTTTCATATACTCCAAGGCAGCGATGTAGGACAAGTTATGCTCTTATGAGCTGCGTGGTAGGTGTGAGTCTGCATGTTTGGGTCCATGTATCACTGCGAAGAGAATCATGCAAATATTTTCAAAGAGAAGACTCGCTGTACCCCATAAATGTGAAGATACATTGTATTTTAGTATGGACGGAACATGGATTTCCTGCTGATCGGTAAATCACATGCGACACATAGATTGGCCAGTGGTTTCAAGTAGTGCCATCCTACATCCTTAGTCGACCAACTATGGCCTTGTAGAACTTATAACTTTTTGGCCATTCTTTTCCGCCCTTCCCGGAACCTCTTAATTCTTTCAACTTTTTTCTATCCCTCCTTCTCGTTTTTTGTTAGTGTTTTCTCTTCAATTGATTTTGCGCTGTTGATTTTGCTTATGAACTTTCTCTGTTATTATCTTTAGTGTAATACCAGTTTTTTGTGCATCTCTTTCGACCTTTTGTTCCCACTTAGAGGTGGGCTGTAACGATGTTATGTAATTGAAGATCTTTATGTTTAGTCGTTGTTCGGCCATTCTAACTAGACAGAGATAAAATATAAGAAGTCGTTTCCAAACTGTGTCCGTTAATTTTTCGGTGTAGAGCTTCTCGTTTCTCTGTACTTCCAAGATCAGCCAATAGTCTTATGGGATACCTGAATTTTTCTGAGAATCTTCCTTTCCTTTTTTCCACGATCCCCCAGCTGCCCCTTTTAATTTAGAATAAGCCACTCCAAACCATAGAGTCCTTCTGGTTTTATAACTGAATTACAATGCCTAATTTTAGTCATGTAGGATATCAGACGTTTATTGTCCCTATTCTGTGTTAATTTGAAAGCAAGGTCTAATCTCCTGACTCTTCCTATAACTGCCTCTTTATGGGATGCCATTATTAGGCATGTGTAAGCTTTTTCTTATGTAGAACATCATCAAGTAATGCAGGAAGTAAGATTCTAATATTAGTCTGTTCTCCTTCTCCACTCCCCTCTGGTCCCTCTTAGCCTCTTCATTTCCTCTTCTGAGTTTAGTCTCACATTACCTCTGATCTTTCTAGAATATTGAAATCTTACCTTTCTTGGGATGAATCATTTCTTCATTACATTAACAGCAAAACAATTGTTCCGACAGGGATGGACAATTCCCATCTGTGATGATAGTAGCAGGGATTTTGTTTCAACTTTCATTTTAAGAAATTTTTCCATTACGAGCTTTGTTGCCCACAATGTATCTTACATCCTCCTCCAGCACCACATTTCTAATAGCTCTAGAGGTTAGGAACTGCGTTATGCAATACACAGTAGTAACGGTATATTTAATTAGTGATGATCATAGGGTTCACACAATGTGTAACATTATAGTATGCAACTGTCATGTGAAACAACATTAAATACATCACTGTTACAGGGTACTTACAAAACCACTCAGCTACACATTTGCTTAATTAGAATAACAGTTATCAGATGTACGTTGTTCTATCATTAATATTGGATGTAAATACGCAACATTATGTTCATTTAACCTGATAGTCTTATCTGTGCCGTACACTTCTGCACTGAAAAAAGTAAGTAAAAGGTTATTCATGGAAGCATTTAAGGCAATGCAAAGACGTACCAATTACCGAACAGATCGATTATCTGTACTTAACTGAAGTTAATATTATACATAATAACAAGCTCAAAATGCATTTGTTGAAACATTAATAACCCAATTACAAAGCATCAGCATTTTGCGGTTACTGCTCACACACTTCAGTCTAACCAAGTCTGAAAGTAATGTAGGACCCAGTCTTACAGATAATGTCATCGTGACATAAAATATAAATGCAAATTTAAATTATTATAATTGTTCATCTCATGGGTACAGATGCAGATATGATACATAATTTATTAACCTTTACCATCTTAGATATGACGATTATTCTAGTACCTTGTCTGTTTAACACATAACTTCCTTATAGTTCTATAGTATATTACTGAAAAGGATGACTGTGTGCTACCATACCAAATGTACGCAGAGCATTTACAAATCGTCATATTTTACGCTATACCTTCAGACCATTAATTTATGTCAACGGTCTATGTCACACCAGTATTTTCGTAATAGTTCACATTTGGTAATGTGGTCTACATACTGTTATAATTTATCCAGTTCAGTTACATGGCAATGTTTGATACGTTCCTGCATATTTCATCAGAATAATAGGAGTGGTTATGAAACACGTATCACCAACTATGCGTTTAAGGTCATTTGATTGCTATTATATTATTGTGGTTTCTAGATATTGGAATGTTAATCTCGGTAAAATCTCGTTTGGCGTAAAGGAAAGACATTGTCATATCGACTACTAGGCATACAATTCCACAATTTTAATAAAGTCGATATATGTCACTACTGGTTCCTCTACCAGGCTATTAGTTCTTTTACACTGATTGAATTAATTATGCATATTCCATGGAAACCTCTACAGGTCTCTTGTTGTTGCTGCCAATAGTACATGCATCTGAACTGTACAAGGTTATGCTCCAAATAAAGATCTTAGTAAATCTCTACTTGGTCTTCCCATATAGAGTCCTTGACGTGAACAGCACCCTTCTCTGGTGGTAAGCTGCCTTTGCCCGTGGGGTTCTGCTCTTTAACTCAACTGAACTTTTCCCACTTGACAATATTTTGCTTCCGAACAAATTTAAGGTATGTACTTGTATTAGTCGTCTATGATTAACTCTAATGCGATACGCTGCTGATCGTATTTTTTACTTCCAGTATTGTTAGTATAAATATTAATTTTCCTTTTTTACTAATTTATTCCCTTAGGTTTTTTGCAAGTTTTGATAACAGTAAGAATATAATTGACATTTAGTTCAACAGAACTAATTTGAGAATTGAAAATTCCTCTCTAGCTTACACAGATATGTAAAAACATTTAGAAACTTCATTGATCACTTTAGTAATGACATCGTTGGTGACACCAGTTGTTTGTTTTCAAGAGTTATTTTGCTCACAGCATGTTCCCGGAAGACTGACACCTGTTGTCTTCAATCATAAGTTCATTTTGTGTGCAGTGATGGTACACAGAACTCGCATTCGAGACATACGTGTTCGTTGCCTCCCAAATTTCTGTCCTTTGAAGTGGACACGGTCGATTTCCTTCTCCATTATTCCCCAACCCTAGCTTTTACTCCGTCTGTGATCTACCTATCTTCCTTTCTTACTTCTTCATTTCGCTTAGTGGGTACCTCTGGCAACATCTTTCTTGAGAAACCCAAGCATATTCTATTGGAATCATGTCATGTCGCTCCACTGCTATTCTGTGATGACTGTCGCCATTGTCCAAATGAAGTCAAAGCTACTGAACAACTGCAGCTGCGGGAGCATCCGTGCTAATATGATACAGTATCGAACATTGTCTGTTACTTTACCTCAACAAGCATATGTGCCCACTTTCTCTGCTTGCTCCGTATGCTGCACGAGCTCAAACTGCCATCAAGGATGCGATTATACACTAAAAAAACAAAAAAATTAAAATTAAAAAAGAAATGACGAATCACAAAGCAATTACCTGAATAGGACGGAAATCGGTAAATGTGATTTATATGTACACATAATGGTTACAATTTCAGGAAAACTGGACAATTTATTCAAGTGAAAGAAACCGCTTATCAAGGTAGGCCTTGCCAAGCACGAATACAAGCTGTAGAAACTCTCGCCGTGTGCTGGCGGGTGTTATCTTGCTGAAACATAAGCCTACGGTGGCTTGCCACGTAGGGCAACAAAACGGTGCGTAGGGTATCGTCGACGTATCGCTGCGCTGTCAGGGTGTCGCGGATCACAGCCAACGAGGTCCTGCTATGAAAAGAAATGGCACCAGTCGTACGGGGGGGGGGGGGGGGGGGGCGGCGTCAGCTCGAGATCCCATCGCTGTCCGGTCCGTCTCCAAACAGGTCTTCACTATTCATCGGGGCTCAGTTCGTAAACGGACCCATCACAGAAGACAACTGTACTCAATTCAATGGGATTCCAGGTCGAATACGTATGAGAAGACGCCCCGGAAAGCGATGGGATACCAGCCTAACAGTCCCCCACCATACGGCCCGACAACCAGCAGTGACGTTCTGAGGTGCTATTTCTTTCCATAGCAGGATCCGTTTGGTTGTCATCCGCAACACTCAAACAGAACAGCGTTACGACGACAATATTCCACACCTCGTTTTGTTGCCCTACGCGGCAAGCCGCCGTAGGATTATATTTTGGCAAGATAATGACCGCCCGCCACACAGAGAGAGTTTCTTTGTCTTCGTGTTTGACAAACCTTATCTTCTTCAGCAAGGTCGTCGTATCTCTTGTAAAATGAGAACTTTAACAGCATAATCGGTTGGATCCTCCAATCAACTTGGGATTTTGACGATCTAACACTACTATTCGACAAATTTTGGCACGACATCCATCACGGAGACGTCCAACAATTCCACCAATCAGTGCCGCACCAAATAACTTCGTGCATAAGGGCTAGAGGTGGACGAAAGCGTTACTGACTTGCTCAATCTGTGAAGCTCTTTCTCTTAAAAAAGTCATCCAAGCTCTCTGACATAGTAATCTTTTGTTTGTCTGTACACGTACATCACATCTACAGATTTCTGTCCGATTCCGATAATTCCTTCATGGTGTGCCATGTTTTGTCTTACAGCGTACATAGATAACACATCTTATAAGGTCACAAGAAATCTCAGTTTGCTCGCTGATGATTCTGTTGCGTACAGGAAGGTATCGCAGCAGTATGATCGAAAGCACATCCTGAACAAACAATGAAGCGATAACAGAAGTGAAAAGCTTCAAACGGCCACAACACTTTTGGTAGAGCATTTATTTACATTAACGGTTTCGCAAACGATCTTGTCATCTTCGATTCTAAAAAACTGGTAATGTAAGTAAATGCTCTACAAAAATGATTGTGACGGTTTGAAAATTTTTACTTTTGTTTTCATATTATTCTAGATCGCATCCAAATTCAAAGAATTCCAAGAATATACAAGTAATAAAATATTGCCACTTGGTCTATTGCGTAGTAAATCTCTCTCGTTGTGGTGAAACGCAAACAACAAGGAGAAATATCCTGGTACATTACGAAATCGGTGGTTAGGTGTACTATTACTTGGTGGTATGGAATCGGACGAGCGCGTGAAGTTATTGGTACGGAATGTGAATAGAAAATTTGTCGGAAGATTCTAGGAAAGCGCGGGTTAGGAAACCGTACACAAGTCTGTAATCCGATCAGTTTCGTTTCCGTGCTGCAGCGCTTGACGTTCTTATCAAGTAACATGACAACAGATATCGAACTAATTCAGAGGGGCAGTGCTAGACTAGTAACGTCGCTGAAGCAATGTGAAGGTCGAATAGATATACAAGGAAACGTCAGTGGCCAGTGGAAGTCTATGGAGACAAAGCAATGAAAAAGAAAAGACAACCGGTTGAGCAAATAATATTGCACTGACTTGGTTTACATACCAAGTAAGCGTATCTTCATCAGAATAAGCTACACTTACCTACAAAAGATTCTTACAAATTAATAGAAATCCTTGCGTGTATAAGAAGATCGATGCCTGAAGCTTACAAAAACCACGACTGTCATTTTTTAGCCACAGATCTTGCCGAGAACCAGAGAAAATTTTAGGCCTACGTATAATCGCGAAGTGAGGCTAAGCTTTCAATTCAGTCACTCGGAGACCAGTTTGGTGTTGCAGTAGAACATACAAAAAGTAAAGCCACGTTTTAAATTCCACATATAAGAAATCGTAAACACAGAAGAATTGTATAAACATACCGTCTTTTGACCAGTACAAAGACTCGGAATGGAAGGCGTCGAGAATCAATTGAAAGAGTCGAAAACAGGTACGTCGCCAGCTACTGATGGAATTCCACTTCATTTTTACCAAGAGTACCCTGTAATACGGGCCCATTACTTAGCTTGCATCGACAAAGAATCTCTTGTCCAGCGTAAAGAGTTAAGCGACTGGAAAAAAGCGCAAGAAAATAAAAGACCCGCAGAATTAAGTTCCAATAGTTTTAAAAACGGTTTTTCTGCAGAATCCTTGAACATACTCTCAGTTCGTTTGACGAACAGGTTTCGCGCGTTATCTGTGACTGAGGAGGTCTTCGAGCCGGATGCAGTCGTCCACCCAGTTCCAGAGAATGCTTCTCGTTCCGCAAGGTCAGGGCATTCGCAGAGAGTTGGTTTACTAGTGGTTGGGAGCTCCAACGCTGGGAGCGTAATGGGGCCCATTAGGCACTTGGCTGCCAAGTATGAGGAAGGATTCCAGTGTGCAATTCGTGTGTCGTTTCGGATGTGGAGAAGGTGCTTCCGGATGCCATGAAGAGTACAGGGTGCAGCCAACTGCAGGTGGTGGCCCATGTCGGCACCAATGACGTGTGTCGCTTTGGATCGCGGGAGATCTCTCTGGTTTCGGGCAGCTAGCGGAAATGGTAAAGACTGCTCGTCTTGCTTGCGAGATTAAGGCGGAGCTCACCATCTGCAGCATCGTCGACAGAACCGACTATGGCACTTTGTTGCAGAGCCGAGTGGAGCATCTGAATCAGAGGCTCAGGCGGATCTGTGACCGCGTAGGCAGATTCCTTGACTTGTGCCTTCGGGTGGTGGGTTTCCGGGTTCCGCATAATACGTCAGGAGTCCACTACACACAGGAAGAGGCTGCACGCGTAGCGGCGGCTGTGTGGAAGGGACTAGGCGGTTTTTTAGGTTAGAGGGTATCAGGGAACCACAGAAAGAGCATCCGTCTAAAAGGGGGCAGGTAAAACACAGTAAGGTAGCTGTAGCAACAAATCTTGCTGTAGTCGTAAGTTGTCGTAGCTGTGTTGGGAAAGAACCAGAGCTCCAAGGCACAATATAAAGCACTGAAGCCCAACTAGTTATAAGTACGTAAAGTTGACTAAAGCAGGAAATACGTTCAGCAGAAAATTTTTCAAAGTGTTCAGAAAGAATATAGGAAGTATAGTTGGTGGTGGGGTACTTACTGCTGTCAGACGTAGTTTACCTTGTAGTGAAACTGGAGTAGATAGTTCCTGCGCAATAGTCTGAGTGGAGATTATACTTGACAATCGGACTAAACTATTAATTGGATCTTTTACCGGCCCCCAGACTGAGAAGATATAATTGCTGAACAGTTCAAGGAAAACTTGAGTCTCATTTCAAATAGGTACCCCACTCATACAATTATAGTCGGTGGTGACTTCAATCTACACTCGACATCCTGGAAGAAATATACGTTTAAAACAGGCGACAGGCATGAAACGTCATCCGAAATTGTACTGAATGCTTTCTCAGAAAATTATTTTGAACAATGAGCCCACTCGAAGCGTAAACGGTTGCGAAAGCATACTTGACCTCTTAGCAACAAATAATCCTGGACAAATAGTGAGTGTTGTGACGAATACAGGGATTAGCGACCACAAGGTAGTTGCTGCTAGGCTGAATACCGTAACACCCACAGCAATCAAAAAGAAAGCCAAAGTGTATCTATTTAAAAAAGCCTATAAAAATGCTCTTAATGCCTTTTTAAGAAACTGTCTCCACTCATTCCGATCCGATCACATAAGAGTAGAAAGATGTGGAATGATTTCAAAGAGATAGTAACGGCGGCAATTGAGAGAAATAAATTAACAAATAAATTAATAAGTGATAGTGCTGATCCTCCATGGTACACATAACGGTTCAGATAGCTATTGCAGAAGCAACGAAAAAACCATGCCAAATTTAAAAGAACACAAAATTCCCAAGACTGCCAAAGTTCTGCAGAAGTTCGAAATATAGCGCGTGCTTCAAGGCGAGATGCTTTTAATAGCTTACGCAATGAAACTCTGTCTCCGAATCTGGCAGAATCCCAAAGAGATTCTGGTCATACTTAAAGCACACCAGCAGCAAGACGCAGTCAATAGCTTCATTGCGCAATGACAGTGCCACTAAAGCAGAGATAATAGACACAGGTTTTCGAAACTCCTTCACCAAAGAAGACGAAGTAAATCCTCCTGAATTCCAAACAAGAACAACTGCCAAGATGAGAAACATCGAAGTAGATATCCCCGGTGTAGAAAAACAGCTTTAATCACTTAATAAAGACAAGGCCTCAGGTCCACAATGTATAACAGTCAGGTTCCTCTCAGGGTATGCTATACAATAGCTTCATATTTAGCAGTTATATACAACGGCTCGCTCACAGACAGATACATACCTAAAACCTGGAGGATTGCTCAAATCACACAAATACCCAAAAAGGGAAGTAGGAGTAATCCGCTGAATTACAGGCCCATATCACTAACGTCGATATTCAGCAGGGTTTTGGAACATATGCTGTATTCGAACGTTATGAAGTACCTCGAAGGAAACGATTTATTGACACATAGTCAGCACGGATTCAGAAAGTATCGTTCTTGCGAAACGCAACTAGTTCTTTATTCTCATGAAGTAATGAGAGCCATCGACAGGGGATGTCAAATTGATTCCATGTTTTTGGATTTCCAGAAGCCTTTAGACACCGTTCCTCACAAGCGTCTTCTAACCAAACTGCGTGCCTATGGAATATCACCTCAGTAGTCGTGCGAGCGGATTCGTGATTTCCTGTCACAAAGGTCACAGTTCGTAGTAATAGACGGAAAGTCATCGGGTAAAACAGAGGCAATATCCGGCGGTCCCCAAGGAAGCGTTATAGGCCTTCTATCGTTCCTGGTATATGTTAACATAGGAGACAATCTGAGTAGCCCTCTTAGATTATTTGCAAATGATGCTGTCATTTATCGTCTTCTAAAATCACCAGATAACCAAAACGAATTGCAAAATGATGTAGATAAGATATCTGTATGGTGCGAAAAGTGGCAATTGACCCTGAATAAAGAAAATTACGAAGTTATTCATATGAGTACAAAAAGAAGTTCGCTAAATTTCGATTTCGCGAAAAGCCACACAAATCTTAAGGATGTAAATTCAACTAAATACTTAGGGATTACAATTACAAATAACTTAAATTGAAACGATCACATAGATAATGTTGTGGGTAGAGCAAACCAAAGACTGGGATTCATTTTCCGAACACTTAGAGGGTGCAACAGATCTACGAGTGCTAAAGAGAATGCCGGCCATTGTGACCGAGCAGTTCTAGGCGCTTCATTCCGTAGCTGCGCGACTGCTACGGTCACAGGTTCGAATCCAGCCTCGGGCATAGATGTGTGTGATGTCCTTAGGTTAGTTAGGTTTAAGTAGTTCTAAGTTCTAGGGGACTGAAGACCTCAGATGTTAAGTCTCATAGTGTTCAGAGCCATTTGAACCACTAAAGAGACTGCTTACACTACACTCGTCCGGCTGTTCTGGAGTACTGCTGTGCGGTGTGTGATCCGCATCAGGTTGGACTGACGGATGACACCGAAAAAGTTCAGAGAAGAGCGGCTCGTTTTGTATTATCGCGAATTAGAGGAGATAGTGTCACAGACATCATACGTGATTTGGAGTGGCATAATTAAAACAAAGGCGTTTTTCGTTGCGAGGGGATCGTCTCACGAAATTTCTGTCACTAGTTTTCTCCTTCGATTGCGAAAACATTCTGTTGGCACCCACGTGCGTAGTAAAAAATAATCATCAAGAAAAATTAGTGAAATCAGGTCTTGCACTAAAAGTTTTATGTGCTAGTTCTTCCCGCGCGCCTTTCGAGAGTGGAACGTTAGAGAGACAGCTGAAAGTGGTTCATTGAACCCTCTGCCAGGCACTTAATTGTGAATAGCAGAGTAGTCGTGTAGACGTAGACAATAAATTTCCTTGAGAGGCAAAAGCTTCTGTCCACAAATCAGCCCGGTTTTAGAAAGCATCACTCTCGCGAGACTCAGCTTGTCCTTTTCTCACAGGAGATCCTGCCTACCGTGGATGAAAAGTAACAGGCGGATTACATTTTCGTTGATTTCCGTAAAGCATTTGAAAAGTGTCACGCTGACAACTGTTAACGAAGGTACAAGCATACGGTAGAGGTTCCCACGTATGTCAGTGGTTCTAACAGTTCTTAAGTGACCTAACCCAGTATGTTGACCTCGATGGCGAGTATTACTCAGAGACAAAGAAAGGTACCGTCATGAGTGCCCCCGAGAAGTGGGATAATACCACGATTATTTTCTACATATCGAAGACTTTCGATACAGTACTTGAACAGTGCTTTGCCACAACGGAGTGTCTACGAATGGATTGAAAAATTTCGAAATGGTCGCACAAGTGTCACGCACGATAAAGGTGTCGGACGACACTTTACCGCCACAAATGAAGAAACCATTCAGCGTTCACATGAAATGATTCTCTTGGACAGACGAATGGCATATCGTCTGCAAATTAGTCACGGATCTCTCTACTAAATCATCCACAACAGACTTGGGTTTCAAAGTTTGTGCAAGATGGGTTCCAAAACAATTCACACAGTTGCATAAACAAACGCGCCTGCAAAAAAACATTTGGATCGCTATGGTAACGAAGGGAACAACTTCTTAGACAGGAGCATTACTGATGACGGAACATGGATCCATCATTACGAGCCGGAGAGTAAACGGCAGAGTATGGGATGGGAACATCCTAATTCGCAGTGCAAGAAAAAGTACAAGACCCAACTGTCCGTCGGAAAACTGATGCTTACGCTTTTTTGGGACGCACAAGGTCCAGTATTAGAATATTATGGGGAAAGAGGCACAACAATAGACAGTGTACGTTACAGTGATATGCTTACTGCCAGGCTAAAGCCTGCAGTTCGAAGCAAACGCCGAGGATTGCTGTCAAAAGGTGTTGCATTGTTGAACAATGCCCGTCCGCATTCTGCTACCCACACTGCTGAAGCGCTCCAGAAACTCAAATTTGAAGTTCTGGATCATCCCCCATATAGTCCCGATCTTGCCCCTTCTTACTGTCACTTGTTTGGTCCACTAAAACAGGCATTAAAGGGTCGTCGATTTGCCCCGAAAGAAGCAGTGAAAGAAACGGTGCATTCCTGGCTCGCAGCTCAACCGAGGACTTTCTTATATGATGACATCAGGAAGCCTGTACACCGATGGACCAAGAGCGTTGAAAGCAAGGAGACTATGTCGAAAATGATGTTCTTGTAAGTTTTCGATTTGATTACAATAACATTTTACAACTACTTCGCGGATAATAATTGACTTACCCTCGTACATAAACCATCTGGCGGACAGGGTAAGCAGCAGTCTGCTGGTTTTTTGCAATTGATGCTGTGGTGAGTGGGAAGGTGTCACCGTTGAGTGACTGTAGGAGAATGAAAGACAACTTAGACATAATTTCTAGTTAGTGTGATTAATGGCAGCTCCCTCTAAATGTAGAAAAATGGAAGTTAATGCAGGTAAGTAGGAAAGACAAACTTATAATGTTCGAGTACAACATTATTAACGTGCTGCTTTATATCGTCATGTTGATTAAATATCAGGGCGTAAGGTTACAAATCAATATGAAATGGAGTGAGCATGTAACGGTTGTGGTAGGGAAGGTGAAAGGTCGACTTCAGTTCATTGGGAGAATCTTAGGGAAGTGTGGTTCATCTGTAAAGGAGACTGCGTATAGGACGCTAGTGCGCCCGGTTGTTGAGTACTGTTCGAGTGGTTCAGATCGGCACCAGATCGGATTAAAGGAAGGTAACGAAGTAACTCAGAAGCGCGTCGCTAGATTTGTTACCTGCAGGATCGAACAACACGGAGATATTACGGAGAATCTTCGGGAACTCAAATGGGAACGGCTGAAGAGAAGGCAACGTTCTTTTCGAAGAGCAAAATTGAAAAAAAAAAAAAAAAACAAATGGCATTTGAGGCTTTCTGAAGAAAGGTTCTGCAGCCGTTGCCGTAAATTTCGCTCACGTATCATGAAGATAGATAAGTGAAATTAGGGCTCATATGGAAGCACATGGACAGTTATTCTTCCCTCGCTCTATTTATGAGTGGGAAGGAAGTGACTCGTGGCGGTATACGGTACCAGCTGTCACTTACCATACGGTGTCTTGCGGAGTTTATAGACAGATATCAGAAACCTTAAGGAGCACAAGAAGTATTAAGAATAGAAAAAGTATTACTTACGATTCAATTAACTTCGAATAGAGAAATAATAAAAACATATGGGCACATAAGCAAAAGTTATGTTACAAAGCAAACATTGAAACGTCGAGTATAGCAAGCCGCTAGGACTATCTTCAGGCTGAAAGGTTTGTCTAGTGATATCGCCTCTAGGTGGAAAAAGCGCGTCCGCAGCTCGTGGTCGTACGATTGCGTTCTCGCTTCCCGCGCCCGGGTTCCCGGGTTCGATTGCCGGCGGGGTCAGGGATTTTCTCTGCCTCGTGATGACTGGGTGTTGTGTGATGTCCTTAGGTTAGTTAGGTTTAAATAGTTCAAAGTTCTAGGGGACTGATAACCATAAATGTTAAGTCCCATAGTGCTCAGAGCCATTTGAACCATTTTTTTGGAAACAGCGCCAGTTATGGGGCCCGCTACGAATTACCCTCTTCATCTCAGAGCACCATTTCAACCTACGGCCTCAATTATTTGCTGGATGTATTTCTGCTTCTGTCTTCTTCTACAGTTTTTACCCTCCGTAGCTCCCTTTAGTACCATGAAAGTTACTGCCTGACGTCTTAACAGATGTCCTATCTTCATGTCACTTCTTCTTGTTAGTGTTTTCCACATATTACTTTCCTCTCCGATTTTGCGCAGAACCTTCTCATTCCTCACCTCATCAGTCCACCTAATTTTCAACGTTCATCTGTAGCACCAGATCTCAAATGCTTCGATTCTATTCTTTCAGGTTTTCTCACAGTCCATGTTTCGCTATAAAACAATGCTGTGTTCCAAGAGTGGAGTCTCAGAAAGTTCTTAAGGCCTTTGTTTGATACTATTAGACTTCTCTTGGCCAGGAATGCCCCTTCTGCTAGTGCTAGTCTGCTTTAGGCGTTCTCCTTTCTCCATCCGTCATTTGTTATTCTGCTGCCTAGGTAGTATAATTCCTTAACTTCATTTACTTCCTGACCATCACTTCTGTAGTAAGTTTTCGCTGTTCTCATTTCTGCTGCTTCTATTACTTTCATCTTTCTTAGATTGGCTGGTTGGTTGGCTGACTGATTTGAGGGAGGGGGCCAAGCAGAGAGGTTATTGGTCCCACCGGATTGGGGAAGGATAGGGAATGAAGTCGGTCATACCCTTTCAAATGTACAGTCCCGGCATTTGCCTAAAGCGATTGAGGGAAGCCACGGAAAACCTAAAACAGAATGGCCGGACGCAGGTTTGAACCATCGTCCTCCCGAATGCCCGTTCTTTGATTCACTCTCAGTCTATGTTCTAAAGTAATGAGACTAAAGATTCCGTACAGCACATACTGCAATTCGTATCGTCGATATCCTTTCGCCTTGAAGTTTAGTTCTGCTCCTGAGCCTCTCCTTTACTCCCATCACTGCTTCTTCGATGTGTAGGTTGAACTTAGGGGCGAAAGACTATATCACTGTCTCACACCTTTTAAAACCAAGCACTTTGTTGTTGGTGTACCACTCTCATATTCCCTCTCTACTTTGTATATGCTGTATATGACCCATCTCTCCCTATTTCTTCCCCCTATTTTCCTCAGAAATTCTAACATTTTCTACCATTTTACTTTTGTCCATCGCTTTTTACAGGTCTACAAATACTATGAATGTGTCTTTAGTTTTCCTTATTCTTGCTCCCATTATCAGCTGCAACGTCAGGATTGTCTCTCTGGTGGCTTTGGCATTTGAAAAGCCAAGTTGTTCATGTAAACATCTTCTGTTTTCTTTTGCATTCTTTTGTGTATTATTCTTTCTAGCAACTTGGGTGGATGAACTGTCACGCTGATTGAGCTATAGTTCTCGCAATAGCTTTTGCAGTTTTCGGAATTTTGTGGATGATTTTTTTCCGAAAGCCAGATGGTATATCGCCAGTCTCATAGATTCTACAGACCAACATGAACAGTGGTTTTCCTGCAATTTCCCCCAATTTTAGGAATTCTGATAGACTGTTAACTGTCCCTTCTGCCTTAAGTCTTCCATAGCTCTTTTTAATTCTGATTCTAAGACTGGATCCCCTATCTCTTCTATACCGAGTCCTGTTTATTCTTCTATCGCGTCAGACAAATCTTCTCCCTCATTGAGACCTTCACTGTACTTTTTCCACCTATCTGCTCTCTCCTCTTCATTTAACAGTGGAATTCCCGTGGCACTGTTAATGCTACCACCCTTGTTTTTAATTTCATAGAAGATTGTTCTGGCTTACCTATATCCTGAGTCATTCCTTGCTACAACCATTTGCTTTTCGATTTCTTCACATTTTTCATGCAGTCATTTCGTCTTAGCCTCTCTGTACTTCCTGCTTATTTCATTCCTCAGCGACTTGTATTTCTGTATTCCTGAATTTTCCTGAACATGGATCCTTCGCAGTCATCTTCTTTGTCTCAGGTTATTTTATAAACCCCTGAATTAACCAAAGGAGTAATCTAGGATTTAAAATTGTCAAATAGGTTTGTTTGCTAACTCTTGTTAGTAGAGAAGGAAATTTTGCATCAATACCTTCTTTCTAGCAGACGACACGTTCTGTAGTAAATTGTCTCTAAGTACGGTACTGAGAAAAAAATTTTGTTTTCGTCTGTGTAATTATTAGTAATATTGCGAAAAATAGTAAGTCTGCTATTAGTTTTTGCTTTGACAATATTATCGAGGAAGAAAATTAATAACCATTATTAACCGCTATAGTTTTAACAAATTCATGTCAACTTCAAGTTTTTCGGCTTATAGGGAGATGATGTTTTAATAAGGCTGTGCAGTACTTCATCTCACTCGCAATTTTCATTTGCTTATAAATAATTCTTTTGCCTATACTTTGTACGTGTTTTGATAATATTTTTGCTAACTTGTAATTTTGTACTGCACGTAGAGATTTTCTACTCGTGTTTTCTGAACTGTTGAACATTATGTAGTTGAATGGTGCGTGTGTAGAATTGTAGCGACAGACTACGAAAACTTGTGGGGGAAGAAGTGGTAGGATCGCACAAGCCCGTGACAGAAAAAAATTGTGACCGCGATGAGAGCGCATTGACAGAGCGCAGAGCACCAGTCCGTCGTTGGCCATCTGACCGTACACTTCCCACTTCGGGCGCAAGGCCAAAGTACTTGTACCTCCAAGTCTGGGGAATCAGAGCCCCAAATAAATGTTGTTTTTGCATTTGAATATGTGGAATACTAGTTCACTTTTCAAAGGACTCAGGGGAACAGTGTATGAGTTTACATTACGTTAAATCTACTTTGGTACAAGTGGTACCCGAGGTCTTTTTTCATGGATTGCGATCTTCGCTTTCAGTATAGGTAACAATTAAAATAATTCGCCATCTTTTGGCGGTTTTGAGCATTACAGAGTCAGATGACCCCTCAGAAGGAGGTGATTACCGGTGTCCCAGCATTTCCTAGTGAGCTACACAGATAGCAGTTGTAATTTGTGGAAGTTGTATTCAACCAGGTACAGGGAATGCGACACCTTAATGCAGTGCAAGGTGCAAGGGCGGTCTGTTTGATACTGATCGGAAGGACTTCCGGTCGTGTTGCTGCAGATTACAATGTTTCTCCTTGTGTCATCCATAGGTTGTGGACACAGTAAGGGAGGCAGGTCACTACACAAGGCGACTTGGACAAGGTAGACCATGCATAACAAGACCGACATCTAGCCTTCTCTGCGTTGCGACTCGTACGGACACTGCCACAGCACAGAAAAACGCTCTCTGAAGAGCCACTGGAGACTCTGTGTCACATCAGACTGTAATGAAAAAGTTACGAGAAAGGATCTTACGATTCAGGAGTCCTTTTCGAGTACCCCACTTGAAGCGATTTCTTGCAGCTCGCCTTCAGTTGTGGTGTTCTCATATCAACAGGCAACTTATTCACAAGCGAGTCCAGATACCTTCTGAAGCAAGGTGATGAGCGTGTTCGCGTGCGGCCACTCGTGGTGAGCGGTACCTGCCAAATGTTGTCCAGGAAATACACAGATTTCCAAAGTTCTGTGATGTTGCGGGGAGGTTTCAGTGTTGACAGCCATACGGTACTTGTCGCTTTTCATTGTCACCTTGCCGTCAGACAGTACATCGAACAATCCCTGTTGGACCATGTGGTGGCTCCTGCATACTGTGGTAGCCCTGAATTCCTTCTAATGCCAGGGTCTATGAGGGGGACGTCAGCAGGAATGTCTTGGGAAGCCTGCACATCAAAGTAATGGAATGGCCAGTGGTGAGTCCCGACCTAAACCCCATCGTGCTTATGTGGGACATCCCCGACAGCACCTACAGGAACTCTCATGGCCTCTTATTGAAGAATGGGAACGGATGCGACAGGGTGACCTCCGTAGACGTATACGGAGCTCACCACTTAGGTGTCAGGCAGTGATAAACGCTCACGTAGGGCATAGAAGTTAATGAAGCTCTCAAAATCCAATGGAAAGTACCCACGACATTTCAGTTCATTTTATATAAACGATCGAGGATGTAATGATGTTTCGGTGTGTACTTAATTTTTGAAAGATGAAGGTGTAATTTAGCAACACATCGAGCCCTCAGTTATTGATCAATGGAGTATAGCAGATGGCCAAAGTCTTGTTTCCCAAATTCTTTTGAGCACTGTATTACGCTCCACGGTACTGGAAGAGGAGCTGAGGTTCTGTCTACGTAATAGTCGCCGATGTCGACTCGAGGAAAGTACTCTTTTCATTAGAAATGTAAAATGGTATTGGACCCGTATTTATTTATAGTGTTCTATGAATATATTGAAAGAAATTAACTTACGTTTGTATCCAGACTGTCATTGATCCAAGTCATGTTACCTGTAATAAGATTGTAGACCGAATCCTAAAATCTGCATTAATGTTTTAACTATAATGAAAGGCAGGTAAATTTGTTTTAACAAAGAGTATCAGAGGTTAGTTTAATTAGTTGAACTGATAACTGATTGAGAAGTAATTTAAAGATTGAGCAAAGCCACACAGATTTCAAGTGAGTTACTGCAAGAGGTTGGACTAAAATTTAAAGTTAATTAAAAACACACATTTATTTGAGAGTATCTCGAGGGTGACAATTTTGTTCCATAAATTTAAGATAAATATTTAAATTTGGTGTAGTGTTCCACTGTTCTGCGTGTGACAAGGGTCTGTTGTTCTATGTACATTTCTGCTAATGGAATATCTACGGCCGCCGCGCGGGATTGGCCGAGCGGTCTCGGGCGCTGCAGTCATGGACTGTGCGGCTGGTCCCAGCGGAGATTCGAGTCCTCCCTCCGGCATGGGTGTGTGTGTGTGTGTGTTTGTCCTTAGGATAATTTAGGTTAAGTAGTGTGTAAGCTTAGGGACTGATGACCTTAGCAGTTAAGTCCCATAAGATTTCACACACATTTGAAAATTTTTTTTTTATATCTACGGAAAGAAGTACATTTGTAGGTAAACGTCCGTGATACCGTTACATGGGGATTAGTTTGGAATCATCCAGATTACTTTCTTAATCGTAAATGTGTGGAAGTAGTTTACTTCTTAGTTTCGCGCTGCAGGGAGCAAAACTTGTACTGCAGCGAAGAGCTGAGACCACAAAATAGTTCTCTCGTGGAAGAAGAAATTAAATTTGTTTGTAGATGTTTTGAGTTTAAAGATTTAAACTACCTTATTTACTAAAAGATATGCCGATTTGGACTGACGACTGCCCAGTCACATAGCAGCAACTAGTAACAAATCCACTGTTTGGCATAACAACAACGTTTCAAAATCTGCAGTTTCCTCTACGCTGGTCATGGTGAGTATTGGAGATAGGTAAATAACAGTTTGATTGCTAGGGAAAACCCTTAGCAATACCACCAAGGAAAAATTTTAGTCAAACTCTATCAGCAGAGAAATGGTAATATAAGCTCTATTGCGTCCATCGTATATTTCACTAGTGACTATGAGTGGGATAAGGGCAAGTACGAAAGAATATAGACAGCCATTTTTGACTCTTTGGGACACGAATTGAACAGGTCAGCTAATTGCTAATATTGATTCTACATTCCCTCCATTACCGTCCTTCATACACTACAGTGTTGCTTGCGAACAACACATATAGATGTCGCTGTAGACTAGTGTGACGTACCCAAGCTGTTCTTTCGCTGATAATCGCAGCTCTCAGTTCAGGGTTCGCTCATTCCGGCACTCCCACTGCACTCTCGAGGACGGTTATTTCAACTGACATCTAATGTACCAGCCGCCTTCTGACGATAACAACGACAGTTATCATGCTTTGAAATCGCGAAGACGATTATTCATCGTAATAGCAATATTAAGCTGCAGCTGAACAATTCCATAGTCGACTGTGTGCTCTGCTGAAGTCTTGCTACAAGTTGCTTCGAAACCTGTCTGTGTAACTGGGACACATCTCGTGCTAGTCCATCTGCAGTAAATTTACGTTGATGATTTACGGAACCAACGTGCAGAGTGTGAATATCTGCTTGTTCCCAAACGACCAGTGTTCTCATTGATCTCGATCTGTGACACATTAATTCTAAAAAATTTCAAAAATATAAATAAAAAATAAATAAATAAAAAGAAAATAAAATAAAAATGTTTCTAGGTTTATGATATGTATTGCCCATGGCGTGGACAAATGCGTAACAAACAGCCTACTTGACAGAAACTAGCATAGTAGCTGATCTTATTCCTGAAGGAATTTTCAAAATTCAGCAACGACGCTCGTAAAAGAAAGCTCCTCATCGAAATATTAATAGCAGACCAGTTTGGGAAGGGCTAAGTGAATGCCAGTACTGAAATGTTAGCAAATCTTTCCTCAGATTCGTTGTGAATTATACAAAACAGACCAGTGTCTGTGACACACCGGGCAAAGCCGCGGCCACCGTGAGAGGCGTGACGTCGTTGTCGGTGTCTCGCGCCGCCAGGGGGTCCTCAGCGGCAGCTGTCCCTGTAGAGGTTTGTCTGCCTCAGCTGCTGGTGGGGACGCGTCTCACCCTCACAGAACCATCACACAGAGGGGAATTAACGACGACGACGACGACTACGATATGTTAGAGTCTGGATTTCATCCTGCTCAAAGTGTGTGTTTGTGTAGGACATATTCCTGAAACAGAAAGTAACGTTAGCCAAACATAATTTCTGACGTGTAATGTGTTATTTTTCGTGTATTTGGCCAATTTACATTGGTCGTTTGCATTTACTTGTTTTGATCTCTATACATAAAAGGCAATGTCCAGACTTAATTACTCACTGACTCATCATTGCCCAACCCAAACCACTAAGGACAGAAACATTAAATATGCAGAGGGTGTTGATCTTATAATATAGGCGTCGCCTGAGAAGGAACTTTCTGAATACCGACTTTCTTTCAAAAAAAAGTGTGGCATTACTTGTTGAGTGTCCCTCAAACATTTATTTCATCCGTAAATGATGTTATCATCATCATTATCATCATCATCATCGTCATCACCACCATCACTATGAGAAGTGACAGCAAAGAACACAAATACACTTTTATATTCATCGACGAATGCAAGCACACAGTTCAATGCCTCGAATACATCTTTTATCAGTTCAAATAAAAGTTCAAATGGCTCTGAGCACTATGGGACTTAACATCTATGGTCATCAGTCCCCTAGAACTTAGAACTACTTAAACCTAACTAACCTAAGGACATCACACAACACCCAGTCATCACGAGGCAGAGAAAATCCCCGACCCCGCCGGGAATCGAACCCGGGAACCCGGAGAGGGAAGCGAGAACGCTACCGCACGACCACGAGCTGCGGACTTTTATCAGTTCACGAATATGGCTGGAGGCTCCTATGAAATTGAACGTCTTGTCGACGCATCTCGGACATGCTCTATGGAAGACAAGTCAAGGACGCTGACTCACTAGTCAGAGATCCACATATTCCGCAGGGCGATTGTGGTATGTAGTCATGGTTCTGCATTATCCTGATGGAAAATGCCATTTGGCCACATGGTCATTAAGAGTACGTCAACAGGGTTTACCAATATTACCAAACGCTGGTGAGCATTGAGTCTCTCTTCAGCAACCAGCCTTGTGATGGGCTTCTAAAGGTACGTCCGACTTTTTTGAATTTAGTCGCCTGAGTTCGCACTGAATGATTATCATTTATCTTGACATTCATAATGTTTACATCTTCGGTTCTTGCATGCAGTTAGAGCTGGAGGTCGATGGCATTGAACTGATGTTTACTGGAGGACGAAACTGACGACAAGTAATTGACAGACGAGGAAAAGAAAAGTGGGCTCAAGAGTAGCCCCTGTGGCATTCCTGAGGTAACTTATTTCCAGAACGGTTTATCATTCCCACAGGCTACGCCCTACAGTCTATTTTCAAGTAACTTTCAAACCAGATCACTATCTGAGAACCTTAAGTGTCACATTTTTCTGACCACTATGCCGAAGTTAACAATATCAGGAGCTTTGATAAAATGTAGTAGTGTCAGGTTGTCCAAGGCATATTCCAGGTCATCAGTGACCTTAATTAGTGCAGCGTTTGTGCTGTTGCGTTTACGAAAGCAATATTGATATTTGTCAAGTAAGTCAAGTCGGCAAAAGTGTTCAGTAATTTTGTCATGGACAATATGTTTGAAAATAATAGGTATTACGCTGATTGGTCGTTAATTAAAAAGTTATTGAAGGTTTTCTAGCCTACGGATAGGTCGGATGATGTTTCTTTTCCATGAATTTGTATGTATTCCATTCAGGAGAGAAATATTAAATAGCTGTTTAAGGCACGTATTAAACTATCGGCAACATTATTGATCATGGTTATTCTAATACCGTCGTTGCCAATCTCTGTATTAATTGCTACATTTTAAGTGGAAAATTTTGTTCTAGTTAAATAGTTAGTGGATACTTGAAGGGGATAATTCCTTGCGATTGGGCGCTGACAGGTGTAGAGAAAAGTTCCTTCAGTTCGTCGGCTGAGGCCTGAAAAGCAATTCCTCAATTTACCGTTCAATGTAGTAATCGAAGACATTATCACTGCTATGGACCACGTGAACTAGACTCTGGAACACCTACAGCCCTTCACGCTTGATGTGACACTGACGGTGTTGGCATCTTCCTGTAAAATAACTATCCACGTTACGAGGCCAGAATCGTTAGACAGTGTCGTTTGAGGACCATGACAGAGAACTCCATATCCTGGCGAAGAAATTCTTTTAATCTGAGCCCGATGTCTTGCATCTGGCACCTATCGGGCCCCTGTTCCGTAACCGCAAAGCACCGGCTTGTGGTTTACGGAATTTGCGTGACCTGTGCGCTAACATCTTGTTCCATACGCTTACGGGAATCGAGTCTTGAAATGCCATGCCTCGCTGTATCGCTGCTTTATTGTGTTCAGTACGTGAACCAGCACGCTATTAAGCAAATGCCCATCATGTTCTGACTCATCAGTGCGTATCTGCGCCTGGACCTGACTCTGCGATTCTTTCCCTTCGTCATACTATCAATTAAAGTTTTCAACAAATCATATCCCAAGAAGTGTTATAAGGTTCTATCTCTTCGATTCATTAGGTTCGTTATCAGTCACTTTTTTCTTGCTGATCCATTGCAGGATGTCTTCATTCTTTATTCGATTAATCCATGCAGTCGCCTGTAATAACACATTGTAAAGGTTTCTAATAGTTTCGTTTCTGTCTTCTTTATTTTTCACGTTTCGTAGCTCTACACAAAACTTTTCAGTAAGGAATTTCTGGTAATGGTTTATATTTTTCTATTGTACTAGTTGTTTATTTTTATAAAATCCTGTTTTACCTTGTGGAGTCTTTCTTACTTACCCTGATGCTTTTTCTTTGTCTATTCTACATCGCACGAAGCAAATTTATCAAATTTCCCGAAGTCTGTCCACCGTATCCATTTATCAACTAGTTCGTGGTACTCGAACAGCTGATTGTACAGTAACCTCATTGCAACACCTGATCAGAGAGCCAACAATGGACAATGATGGTAAACTCTGTGAATTTCCTAATATACTCACCCTTCTATACGACAAACGTGCCCCTCTACGCACAGTCCGTATAAGAAAACCTCAGGCTCCGTACATGACAACAGATTTATGTAAAATGATGAACGACTGGATGCCGCTCATAGATGATTCAAGATAAATCCGAAACGGTTTTGACGAAAGTACAAGATACGAGAAAGCGGAACTGTGTTGAAAAAAATTATCGACAGAATCAAATTATAAATAATGCATGACAATTTTCAGGTCTAGGGCAATAATGTTCGTGAGGTGTGATGATTCCACAAGACGTATACCACAATTTTTCAAGCGATCATACATATGGAGGACCTCTTCATACACCAACGTCCTCTAGCATCCGCGCAATAAGACTATGCTATGTAAATGCGTAGGGTACTACAACACAGTGATGCAAATTGGGAATGTTAGCCCCTGAACACTTGGGTTGAACGCTGCTGAACTAACGTTCCATCATTTTCGATCCTGTGAGGTATTATAATAACAACACCTTCCTCTAGTGAGCTTATTTTCACTACAGAAAAAGTCATTCATACAGATGATGTACAGTTTGAGAATATGACGACTATACGAGGTTACGGACGTTATTGGAACTTATCAGTCATTGATCAGAAAACAGTGTGTCCAAAGTAAGCGAGCGTACATTTATCGTCATCTTTCGTAGTTTGGGAAAGGTCGAATCAGTGGCATGAGGGAAATAGGAGCAATACACGGCCAGATTTTACAGACAGATGGCTGTAGTGCGATGACAGCAGAGCGAGTGGTAATGCCATAGACTCTCGATAATAGTGTGGCCAGAAGAGTGGGCACAGGTCGTTCCAGAAGTACTACAGCATGAGAAGACCTTAGGAGTGTATGACTAGCTCTGGCTAATGAACGGATGACAACTGCTGAAATGCGAGGTATGGACGGAGGTTACAAAAAGCTCTGTTGAGATTTCGAGTTGCCATGTGTCGCTTTATTCCGGCACCATACCACGAACGACAGAGACTTGAATCCATGTCAAATGTGGTACTGAGTGACATTTTGCGATGCTGACTGTTTGTCGAGGTCAGGTCTAAGCCATCGTATCAGTAGACGACCGAGTGATCACAAGAAGTAGCGATCCTAGAGACCCATACCTCTCCCCCTGTGGCTTCATGGTGTGGGGATGCATTGGATAGTTCGGGATCCCGCTATCAGTTGCCTGCCATCCATCTTAGCGGAATCCCAATACCTTGACAGAAAGCGGTGAAGAATTTGGGTGTAACGTCGGATGAGCATCTAAAGTGGGCAGTAACCACTGTCGACATGTGCCGGAAGATTTCCGCTTTCCTCTATGCCCTCATTCGGAACATATATTGGATTACTCATTCTACCCAACCTCCAGTATTGTGACGTAATTCAGCATGGCAAAGGATGTAAGTTAAGGAAAACACAGGGAAGGGTGGCCCAGCTTGATGCATTATTTATCAATCCCAAACAAATATTTTTATTTAATAACAATTCAATCATAAGCCAATTCACAGTAACAAAAATTCTTGCCAAATTCATACAAATAGTTAAGGTTTTTAAATTAATACAGAGAGCATAAGGACATTTGCATTATAACAGGTGGGCCACACACGCCGTCCTACGTTGACGTTAGTTAATCGCGAGTGCCACAGACGCTGAAAGATTTGCCTAAGCAGAACAGTAATGTGGACTCTACAGTAAGAAAGAGGAGATCTTGCTCAACATACAGCTAGTGCTTGAAAGCAAACACATTACAGCTATAACTGGTCTCATAGCTCGTCACTAGAAAAAGTGTTTGCTTCGGGAGGGGTATAGAGGTCGATCCCTGTGCTCAAGAAAGGTGTCTTTGTAGACGAATGACAATCTCCGACCAAAAAAGTACGCACAAGGGCAAAACATAATAATTATCTGTTTCAGGGCGTATCAACATGCGGCAGCACATGATGCACCAACTCGTGCTTGACAATACATAAATTCATACATACATGCTACTATAAAAATGCTATCATATCTTTGACTGTAGTAAAAATCAATGAATATAATAAAATCCATAAATTATGTTCGTTTAAAATTATGTTATAAACTGACAGATCTTTATATTTGAATTGGTCATAATACAAATGTTCAAAAGCATGTCCACGTTGCTGGATGCACTGATGTAAGCGCCTCTCGGAGTTAGCATCGATACCTGTTAATATTTATATAATACTGCAACCTAAATGCAGCTGCACGATGATACTTTCGTTTATGCTACATTGGACATACGATTTATTTTAATTTAAGCTATACTTACAGTGCGTGGGATGTGCTCGAAAATACTGAATAATACCACGACACGTTGTACGTGGAAAGTTCCCTCTGTTCTTAAAATCATCTCCATACGTCTAAAACATGCGCAGAAGGTAGACGTAGCGTTGAAAAATGTTGTGAATACAACCTTCTGGCCTCAGATGAACTGCGGAACGTCTCCCCATAGATCAGTATCATAACGGTGTAGTTTTCGTTGGGGTGCATCGTAGTTGTTACCTCTTTGACATAAGACCTGACTACGAACAGATGGCAACGCGACCTTATCAGAGCAGAACCAGGAGGAAAACGCACGCAGATGGCGGCACAGCTCGGTGGAGGTTCGACTGTATGTGCGCTTCCCTTTGAATACCAGTGACGAGGCAAACCTTCATGCGCTAACGTATGTGAGGAACATGAAACTGCAGAGGAGGCTTGCGTGGCGCCTATGGTACATAAAATTACAGTTGGTACTCGAAGAACATATCAACTGTACAATAAAATGGTGGCCCGGTTGCAAATAGTTAATTGATTAAATAAACCTGCTGCGTTGTCAGCCCCGCTAGCATCACAACTTCGTCTAATTTCACAATGGGACTTGAATATAAGTTTAACAAACTTTAAAGAAAAGACATTAAAATGCATACGTCTCCATTGCAACAGTATGTTCCAGGCCTACTCCGGGGCAAGAAATTAGGCACAAGTATGTACAATGTTGGCATTCAAAGTGCATTAGCCACTTCACCACTAGGAAGTACACAATTATGTTAATTTTTCCTTTACCAACAATACTAGGGAGCGCAAGGCAAATGAGGACACTGTGGTGTCATAAACAACGTTGATCTGCTCCCATATAGACAAGACACGGCCAAGCCGGCAAAACACTACCCATGTTCAAAATGGTTCAAATGGCTCTGAGCACTATGGGACTTAACATCTGTGGTCATCAGTCCCCTAGAACTTAGAACTACTTAAACCTAACTAACCTAAGGACATCACACACATCCATGCCCGAGGCAGGATTCGAACCTGCGACCGTAGTAGTCACGCGGTTCCGGACTGAAGTGCCTGAACCGGTAGACCACCGCGGCCTGCACACTGCCCATGTGTTAAACCGAAGCTAACAGTAGTACTTCCCAACTGGGCACACAAATCAAGTTAAGTACTTCAATAAACTACCGGGCCCCTAAAACACTATTACAACGATAATGACAACAAAACTACTTTTTTTAGAAAAAAGAATGACAATAAATTACTCCATTTGAGGCTGGAACGGGAGATCCGTAGTAGCGCCTGTGGCCTGTGAGTGCCAACACCTAGGCCTCGTGCGCTGACGGGAAGGCCGCCAAAGCAGGAGGAAAACGAGTGCCCGACCCGGACCAGCAGAACAGCAACGCGTCAGCCGCTGCCAATACAAGGCTATTTACATACACCGAACAGAAAACAAGTCTGATAGAACTTGACATACACAGCAATACTTAAACGGGTAATTAAAGATTATTGTCAAGGAAATCAGTATATGAATATACAAAGTCTGAAAGGAGTATACCGGGGCACACTTGTATGTGGCACCAGAATAAGATAAGAATATTAATAAATTAATGTGAAGGCTCGATAATGTGGATCGATGACTGTGGGCCAAAGATTCTGTACTCCCTTGTTGGGAGTAAGAGAGCGCTGGGCGCTCAGTTGTCTGTAGCTGTCTGTGAAGGAAAGACGATGGAGTAGGCAGTTTCTCTGGTGTGCTGTGTGAAGCCACCAACAGTTAGATTGATGTAGGTACGTCAATATTGTTGAACCTGCAAGCAGAAGTCTTCTGGCAAATAAGGTAAAGATTTAAATAAGTATGATTTTTGATTTTGACAGCGCGTTAGTATAGATAAGCTGGCTAATAACTTATAACTTTTGAGTCACCCCAGAATGTACGTAAGCAGTTTTGATAAAAATTCTAGTTAAATATTTCATTTTTATGAAGTTGGATAATACTTGCTGTTTAAATCTCATTGTTTGTGAATCAATTGTGAGTAATGTAACATCAATTGTCAGATGTTTTTGAAAAGACAAACTTAACTAGCAAAATAATTATGCTAAAAAAGTGAGTGGTTCAAATGGCTCTGAGCACTATGGGACTCAACTGCTGAGGTCATTAGTCCCCTAGAACTTAGAACTAGTTAAACCTAACTAACCTAAGGACATCACAAACATCCATGCCCGAGGCAGGATTCGAACCTGCGACCGTAGCGGTCTTGCGGTTCCAGACTGCAGCGCCTTTAACCGCACGGCCACTTCGGTCGGCCATCATAATCAGTACCGCCTTCCTGTCCAGGTCACATTTTTAATTAAAGAAGTTGGATTTTCTTAAGTGTTCTTGTGTATCAGCCAAAAGAATTTCAAGGGCATTTCAAGCTTTGTGGCCAGCATTGCTCACTGCTGAGCCTGTAGCTAACATTCATATTAATTGTGAGAGACCAGAATGTATGGCGTTACTCCGTTGCTGCTTTGGAGGTAAGTCAATTTAATTTATTTGTTATGTGAACAGGGCCTTACGGTTCAATGCTTAAGGGGCTGAATGTATTTTGCAGTGACTGTATTTCTTTATTGGTATTGGGAGATGCATTGCCCAATCGCTTCGTAAAGTTTTGCTAACAATAAGACAGAGTAAGCACACCACTTGCACTTCCAACACGCAATTCGAGTTCTGTATCCATTCCACAGTTAAGACATCATTCAACTTAATTGTAATATTTCTTATCTTTCTTTTTATTCAAGAACGTCACTCTTGGGCAATTGCACTTGGCGACAGCTCTGCCAGTCGTTCGCTTTGTGGAAACTTTCATATTAACATAGTCAGATAAATATACACTGTTCTCTCAACCACTCTGAAGCGATAATAGTAGTTAAATTTCCTGGCACAACGCAGTTTACTAACTTGTACAAAATTGTTCCACAGTTCATCGGCATTCTTATGCTCCGCCTTGTTCTTTTCATTGAGTTAAGTGTTGAAATTTTGTCTTTGGAATTGCACCCTGTATGCGATTTAAGATGCCGCGCAAAACTGTTAAGGTACCGGCTCGTAATCTTACAATTAAAAATATCGAAATGGACGACTTTCCGATTAGTGACAACAATGTTAAGAATGATAGCGACCACTCTGCGGTGCAACGGTTCCAAAGCACCACTGAAATCGTGAGTTCCGTTTCCAAAAATAATGAACAAATTCCTGACACAGTTTCACCCACTACCTTGACCAGTAATCAGACGGTAGATTCCGGTATTGTGGACGCCGCTAATCTGCACATCGCTGATGTGCACAATTCAATTCTTGTTGTTTAACGAATGAGATCGTTGATTTGCCTACTTTTCCCACAATTTGTGTGATCGCCAATAGTATGTCAGAGGAAAAAATAGTGCAAAGTGCTCAGTCTCTTCTTGGAAATCCGTCGGATTTTATTAGCGGTAATTGTGCAGATAATGCAGCAAACGAAACATCCATGGTTGTAGATGATGTCTCCACATAACAGAAAACAACAAAAGTGACACGCGACGCTACAGTTGAAAAGAATACGGAAGCGACCCTTCAAAATCTCGTGCACATGATGGTTAGTCTGAATGCTCAGTTCTATGAACAATTTTTCGGCATACGAGAAAAACAAGATGACAAGCCACTCAGTGCAATGAACAATTTTGCAGCATGCGTGACGAGCTTAAATGATACACAGAAAAGACTGATAACAGTTTCAAACAGGTAGATACGGACATTGAGGCCAGTGAAAAACATCTTTGCGATAAAATTGAATCCACAGCCAAACAATGCGCAGATAGTGCCAAACCTTTTAGAGATCTTACGCTCACGGAAAGACGTGATGAGCTATCGGCACAATTAGAAACACTTGAAAATCAAACCAAAAATAAATCAGACGACACAGCTCCTATTCCGTTCACTTAATCTCAAGAGTATCAGTACATGCAGCAAACGTTAAACCAGCTCGGTGCACAGAAGGGTTCGCTACATAGGAAAGTTAACAGTTTACATCAGGAATGAACAATTTTTCGGCATACGAGAAAAACAAGATGACAACGCCACTCAGTTCAATGAACAATTTTCCAGCATGCGTGACGATCTTAAATGATACACAGAAAAGAAACGTCCATGGTTGTAGATGATGTCTCCACATAACAGAAAACAACAAGAGCGACACGCGACGCTACAGTTGAAAACTTTTTCTCCACATAATCAGTTTCAAACTAACGCGCAACGGCAACAGTCACCTGCTTTTCAGCCTCAGAATAATATGGACAGACTACAAAGAGTGCGTGACTCTGATACAAGCCTGTCATCTCACCATTATTTCTTTTACGCCGCCGAACCCACTCAAAATCTACAACACGAAGGATTCGACTGTAAAAATATTCAATGTATTTAGTAATAACCGCACAGATCTGCATCCCCTTGATTGAATGCAGCAATTTTAATTTTCACTGCCACCAAACTGGCCAGTGACACACAATCTCGAATTTGTCTGCAGCGTTTTAGAGGGAGAACCTTCTATGGGTATCAGACCCGTAGCAAGACACTCCGTCGAAGAGTTCCAGAATGCTTTTCTATCTGCGTAGTGGTCGGAAACGACTCAACGAGATATTAAAGACCAGCAAATAAGTTTACCCTTCGGGGTGCAGTCAGCCTTGTAATGCCAACTGAGGAGCTACTCGACCGAATAGTAGCGGCTCCGGACAAAGAAAACCATCACAACGACCGGGAGAGAGGTGTGCTGACCACACGCCCCTCCTATCCGCGTCCTCGGCTGTGGATGATACGGCGATCGGATGGTCTGGATGGGCCACTTGTGGCCTGAAGACGGAGTGGTTTTTCTTTTAAATCAGTTTACCCAATTTTGAACACTTCAGCTTTCCCACTATCACCCAGTTTTTTAAATATATGGTTCAACAAAAGCAGTACCTGACCGAACCGTGTAGCCAATCTGCGCTCATACAGTTATGCATCTCAAAACGTCCGCGCTCATAAAAAAGAAATTCAGCTTTCAGGGTCTTATTACAATTATTAGAAACTCAGCACTCGGACTACTCATTTGTCAAAGGAACTTTACTAACGGTAATCAAGGTAACAACTCATACGGTTGCAACGAGCAATCCCACCCATTCCATAACAACAGAAATAAAAGATTTGGTTCCGGTAAAGATTTTCATGAACATTTTAATGAGATAAATGGAAGGAGAAACAGCATTGGTCGTATTTTTTTGCTTGTTAATACCAATGCCTAACAATTTTAATTGTATCTTACAGCACTGAGGATGGTCACTAAGTGACCGAAAATCGATTA
This sequence comes from Schistocerca americana, assembly GCF_021461395.2. Lineage (NCBI taxonomy): Eukaryota > Metazoa > Arthropoda > Insecta > Orthoptera > Acrididae > Schistocerca > Schistocerca americana. The sequence goes on along the minus strand of NC_060121.1, from coordinate 762,279,921 downwards.
TGTGGATAATAAAACAAAAAAATACGACCAATGCTGTTTCTTCTTCCATTTATATCCATTATCTGGTCGTGGTGCACAGAACACTCCATGGAGACACGTATTTCCATAGTAACAATATCCCTGAGGAAGTAGATTATGACAATGTACAGACGTTCAACAGTAAGGTGAATGAATGTAAAGCGTCAACCGACGAAGAGCGCCAACAGTTGCAGCATATTCTTTTACACCACTATGCAGTGTTTAACAGTATCCCAGGAACCATGTCCAGTTTCAAGTAAAGCCGCATGATACATTCAAGGCAAAACATTATTCCATTCCGTTCATCTATAGAGACCAATTCAAGCAAGAACTAGGCTATGTTAGACCAAGGTATCACTGAACCAGCTGCCAGTCAATACATTAACCCTCTTCACGTTGTTAACAAGAAAGACGGCTCACTTCGTCTTGTGTTGGATTCACGTCAGATCAACGAAATCATCAATATTGAAACCGATCGTCCGCAAACGCTGGAAGAGCTCTTATAAAAATTTCATGGAACATCAATCTATTCTACACTGGACCTAAAATATGGATTCTGGCAAATTGAAATGCATCACAATTGCAGAAAATACCCTGCTTTCCTTTGCTTCGGTAACTGCTACAAATTTTGTAAATTGCCTTTTGGTTTAACAATTAGCTCCGCTGCTTTCATCCGTGCGATGAATACTATTCTTCTAAATGAATTAAAAGACAAACTCATCACACACATTGACGACATTCTAACTGTAGAACCGAACCTTCTTGTTCGGAACATAGTTCTGTTCTTCGCAAGCTACTGCAAAATTTTCTTACAGAAGGTGTTGCCGTGAACGTCATTAAATCTCATTTTTGCAAGACTTCCATTAAATTTCTTGGTCACGTTATTTAGGCTGACGGTATTACAACCGGTCCCGACAAAAAAAAAAAAAAAAAAAAAAAAAAAAAAAAAAAAAAAAAAAAAAAAATCACGGTTTCCTCGCGATTTGATCAATTTTTTTCGCCGCTTCGTACACTACTCTGCACTAGATACCCCCACATTATGTCATCTTACTGGTAAAAATACTATCTGGTCATGGGACGACTAAGCACAGTCCGAGTTTCTCTATCACTTTTATCACATCCTGATCCGACAAAGAATTTTTCGATTGCTACAGGCAGTTCCGAGACTGCTCTTGGTATCCATGTATTTCAGGAAATAGAAGAAAATGGTACAACCGTTAAGAAGAACATCGCGTTTGCTAGTCGCATCCTCACATCGGCTGAGAGAACTTATTCTATCACCAAGCTGGAAACATTATGTGTCGTTTGGGCTTTCACTAAATTTCGTCATTTTCTATATAGCAGACACACAACAGCATACAATTTCTTGTATCAGATAAATTCACACAAGACAGACATAGTCTTTGGAAACTTTATTTACAAGAATTTGATTTTACGATTGTCCACATCGCAGGAACCCAGAATAATGTAGCAGATACGCTTCCTCGCTTACCGTGCAGTAAGCAGCAAGAAATCGTAGCTAAATTTTGTCAAACTAATTTCAGTCTCCTCTATATTAAACAAGTAGCTTTTGAAATTCGCGAGAGAGCAGAGCAAGGACGACGACTGGAAAGAGATCAAACTTATCTGGCGTGACACGAGCCATACAACAATCAGAAATTACTACACCGTGCACAATAAAGTTCTGTTTCACCACGCTCGCCCTGACAGCGAAATTGGAATTTCTGCATACCTGAAGAACTTGTCAATAAATTAATCCTGTATATACACCTGAGTGAAGACCATTATGGTTCTCGTAAATGCTTTTTGGTACTACGACAGAACTGTTATTTCACGAACATAAGAAAGGGTATTCGACGAGCCTTGGCGACTTGCAAAATTTGTCAAAAAGGTAAATCTTTTACAATATGTCACATTGCCCCTTTGTACCCCATTGTACCCATGAAATTAAGACATATACCAGCTGTTTATCTATTTGGACCCATTCCACGAAAATTATATTTTCATTGCCGTACTACCTAACTTCGAAATTTCTTTCTCTCACTCCGTTAGGAAAAGCCACTGCTACAACTGTTTCTAACGCTTTTACTAAACATTTTTGTCTCATGTTGGACATGTTCAGAAGGAAATCTCCGACAATTGACAGCAATTTCGATCAGTAATATGAAAACGCATACTGCAAACTAGAAATATTACACCCATTTTTATTTACAGATACCATGCTTCTTCCAACCTAACAGGGCGCATCATGAAAGAGATTGGAAAACTTTGTCCTTTCTGCTGTCACAAAAAACATATTGGTTGGGACAAGCACATTTAAGATTTTCAGGACGTCATCAATTCAATACCAAACGACTCCACCATTCTTTCACCGCATCTTGTGTTGAAAAATATAGATCCACCTAATAAAATTCGTGAAACTGTTTCTTTTTCTACTACAAGTAGAATACGTCACCATGAAATTATAGACATCGCACTTAACGATATAAAGCGAGCAGCACAGCGCCGCAAACGTCAACAAAAGCAGGTGAGTAACCACCAGGAATTTCGCATAGGACAGAAAGTGTTGGTACGCACTCACTACCTATTCAAGAGAGAAAAAAGGCGATACAGTAAATTTGAACTTTTATATTCTGGACCTTTTAGGATATGTAATCTTCCCCACGCCAATGTGATTCACACTGAAACTTTACGAACGAGAAAATCGCGAGGCAATCATCACATCAGCAAGGTCAAGCACTTTATAGAATAACTTTAGTTTATTTCACGTAGCTAGATAGAATTTTTATGATCAAATACCACCACTATTTATTTTTTGGCCTTTTAGCTTTGTTTAATTATTTTTTCCTATTTTCCAGGACCTCTACTAACCGCCAAATTTTTTACAGATGTGCTTATTTCTACTGCCAGCTTTTACATATGCTTATTCTGATTGCCATATGAGTGTACATAATAATATGAAACAACACAGATCTTTTTACGTGACGCATTTCCCATGCTTATACAAATTCTATAAGTACTGGGTTTTCAGGTTTTCTTGATTATTCAACATTTCATTGGGTGGCCACGTGCCTGGTAGGGAGAATCTTGCAGGTCGGTTGTCTTACCGTAAGCTAAGGCCTAGTACATTTTTCTGTTTTCATATGCATGTATATGAAAACAAAAACTCAAAGAGGCAACATTTATTTTGACATGTGTCCAGCAGCCACACCCCTTGGGTGGTCTGACCGCTGCAAACTGTAACATTTTTTATATAATAAGAATTTGTGTCCTTTTTGTCTATTGCCTCTATTTTCCGTCTTATGTTCGTTTATTTCCAATGCAATTTTGTCTTTACTAATATCATGTTATGTGCTATTTTTTATGATACTATGCTAAAATTTGTGCTATTGTCTCATGAATCATCATTACATTCTTTGTTAGGTTAATCACTCTTCGCACTTTATAATGCTACCATGTATCTTTTATGCCTAGTCTTGTTCTCTAATTTGCTATGTCTCTTGTATTTGCTTTCATCTATGTAAATTTAAGAAATCAATGTACTCTGTAACACATGTCCATAACATGGGCTCATACATTTTGTATATTTTGCAGAATCAAGGTACCAAAGTCCCATTGCATTCAAACGAGACATTATGCTCATATAGAGAAGCACATGAATGTGCAGGAAATGAAGTACATAGAAATCGCGACATAAGGAATTTATACGAAATTTGAAACATCATTGACACTTCTCTCACTGTTTCACGACAGGCCTCTTATAAACATTTTCCTCTTAGTGTACTAGGTAAATAAGGCAGATTGCCTATAAAGATTTAGGATTCAGGATATTTTTTCCTCTGCATTTTATATTAGGTATAAGAGTATTGTTAAATGACTGTTCACGCCATGAGCTGCACTCCAATAATGAGCATTCTATTGAAATATTTATGATTTTTCTTAATAATATTCTATGATGTTAATATTTCTTTTAGAAAAATCGGTCTTACCTTGTGCCATATGGTTGGAGGTGTTTGTGGGAGACTGCCACAGAAACTTTGCACCAAAAAACATGTGTTTTACGATTCCTTTGAGATTGCTTATGATACTGCCTCCTTATGTTAGTTTGCATTACTGCCTTTTTTGTTTCCAGGTTAATAAACACGTTTACAGTTTCCACTGTTTCTGCTGTTTACTCTCATCCTTGCATTTTTATCTCTTGATTTCTTGGAATATGTCACATTTACCCTGTCACTAAGCTATATTGCACATAGTACTTCCGTTTTTATGCTTGCATATACTATAACCACTTTTTTTTTGCTTTGGCCATAGCAGTTCTTGACTTATGACGAATGACGATTGACTTTTAAACATTTTCCTTACAGATAAAGTGCACAGCCCTTATCAGTCATTCCAATATCCTTCTTTGTTGATATGCGCATTGTTAAATATATAGGTCATTTAGTAGATAGTTTTATGAAGTCCCGAAGGTGCTACTCAACCTACAAATATTGTGTCTTACCCATACAGTGCCATAATTTGATTTTATGGCGGTATTTGTGTAATATGTACTCAGGCCACCTTGAGCCAGAAAGATGTTTTCTGTCACATTTGCTATTAAGATCAGCATATAAACTGGGCCGCTGTGAGACTCAAAGAAGATTTTGTCACCTTTTAGCTATTAAGGTCAGCAATTATTTCTCTGTAAAACGTGGCCATTTTGAGCTAGAAATATGATGTCTACTAACATTTTATAGTTAGTAAGATCAGCATTTATGTATGTAGAAAGGCCTCTTGGCAACTCTTTAACTTTTTTCTATTCAATTGTTTTATTTATTAAGATCTGCACGTATTTTAAGTGCAAGGCGACCTGGATCCATTCAATTCTTGATTGTCCTTATGTCTTATATAACTATAGAATAACATTGCTTATATAAGGCCACTGAGAGCAGCAGTATAATATTATGAACCAGTGATGTTCTGTGTAATGTTAGGTTATTCTATGTTTAATTGGCAGCCTGATGTTCTCTTATTCAGCGTTTGCTTTTCGTTTTGCCTATTCACACTCATGTAAAACATTGAAGCATCATCTAGTCCGTAATTTCATTAGGATGCTGTACTTATTCTGATATGTTGACATAGGTAGACATGGTCATGCTCCACTACATCATTTTTGCTATTTTTTTGTATCTTCCAGTATCCATTCTCCTGCCTCTGCCTCTGCTCATGGTATTGGAGCAGTTTACAACTGGTATTCATACTTCAACATAAGCGACTATATATGTTGTTTCGATCTCAGAAGAGATTTTACTATGAAGAGCAGTGATTATGATGGTCATCACGTAATTTATATTATGGTAATTGCCACCTACGGTTGTCAGGAATCTGTCGCTGAGTACCTCTTGTGTCTCTGCACATGACTGAGGAGTATAGTGAGGAGTTCAGATGTCTTGGTACAGTGAATGTAATCCACGTGGGTCATTATTAGTTGTTGAACCTGCACAAAACAAATAGAAATGGACTTTGTGACGCAGTCGCTTCAACATGCTCCTAGGCTTCAGCCTTGATTCTTTCTTTCCCTTGCCCAGTCCTGTACCATTATCTTGTCGATTAGGACCGTTACTGATAATGCTTTACATGATTTATTTGCCAGCAACCTTGTTTACGAGACAATTTACTCAGATTATAAGAAGACTATGATTTATACTAGTGCATCTGAGTACTATCGATTTTTTTGAGTTTAATGGTGATATAGAGTTTGATAAATTTACCACACAATTGTTGTAGAAGATACTTCCAAATACGTGCCAAATTTGTTAAACCCCGCTGGAGGGTTGTGAAAGGAGTATACTGGGGCACACTTGTATGTGGCAACAAAATAAGATAAGAATATTTATAAATTAATATTAAACTAGGATACTATAAACGATGGATGTCTTTGATAGGCTCGATAATGTGGATCGCTGACTGTGTGCCACCACAGAGCCAAAGATACTGTACTGTGTGTGTGTGTTCATAAGTCACCAAACTGAAGAGGTCATCGGTCCCTAGACTTGCACACCACTTAAATTAACTTAAACTAATCTATGCTAAGAGCAACACACACACCCATGACCGAGGGAGGACTCGAACCTCCGGCGGGAGGGCCCGCCCAGTCAGTGACATGGCGCTCTAACCACGTGGCCAATCCGGCACACAGCGTCAGGTGGCTTGCTGAGTATGGATGTAGATGTAGATACTGTACGGCCTTGTTGGAGTAAGAGAGCACTGGGAGCTCGGTTGCAGATTGCTGTGTGTGAGGGAAAGACGATGGAGTAGGTAGTTTCTGTGGTGTGCTGCCACCAAGAGTTAGATTAATGTAGGCATGTCAATACTGTTGAACATGGAAGCAGAAGTCTACATGGAAATAAGGTAAAAGTGTTAAATGATTATGATTTCTGTTTTTGCCAGTGCGTTAGTATAAATGAGTTGGCTGATAATGTATGATTGTTGAGTAACCCCACAATGAACGTATATGATAAAAAGGCTAGTTAAAGATTTCATTTTTGTAATGATTTAAGATTTGTTAACAGAACTATGTGTAATTGTTGCATTTATGTTGGATTAATGAAGTTAGATAATACTTGCTGTTTAAATTTCGTTGTTTGTGAATCAATTGTGAGTAATGTAGATTCAATTGTCAGGTGTTTTTGAAAAGACAAAAGTAACTTGTAATATAATTTTGCTAAAAAAATCTGAGTGTTAGTAATTCACCATGATCAGTACCGCCTCCCAGTCCAGTCCACATGTTTTTTAAAGAAGTTGGATTTTCTTAAATTTTCTCGTTTAACAGCCAAAGGAATTTCATGTGGATTTCAAGTAATGTGGCCAGCATTGCACACTGCTGAGCCTGTAGCTAACACTCATATTAATTGTGAGAGACCAGAATATCTCGTTACTCCGTTGCTGCTTTACAGGTAAGACAATTTAATTTATTTGTTATGTTAACAGGGCTAGATTATCCAGTGCCTAAGGGGCTGAAGGTATTTTGCAGTGACTGTACTTCGTTATTGTAGCTGAGTGGTCAGCGCGACAGAATGTCAATCCTACGCGCCCGGGTTCGATTCCCGGCTGGGTCAGAGATTTTTCTCCGCTCATGGACTGGGTGTTGTGTTGTCCCAATCATCATCATTTCATCCCCATCGACGCGCAAGTCGCCGCAGTGACGTCAAGTCGGAAGACTTGCACCCGGCGAACGGCGGGAGGCCTTAGTCACACGACGACATTTCGTTATTGGTATTAGGAGTTGAATTGCCCAATCTATTCGTGTAAAGTTTTACTAACAATAACAAAGAGTAAGCACATCACTTGCAGTTCCAACACGCAACACGACCATTCGAGCTCTTTATCCATTCCACAGTTCAGACAGTGATTCAACGTAATCGTCATCATTCTCATTCTTTTTATTTAAAGAACGTAACAAGTCATTCAATAGAATAATTTCGTTAAAATTCAAATGAAATTAAAGAACCCAAGGTATACCTTTACTGGGGCCTCTTAGGGACAATAGATACTAATTTGGATACGCACCAAATGGCAGATGGTCGGTTAAAATGTACACTTATAGCCCGACGGGCTTCTCAACGTGGAGTAGGAGAGTGTGCAAGTACCAGCATACACACACACACACACACATCCACACACACACACACACACACACACACACACACACACACACACACAGACGATCGACACGTGCGTACCTTTAGGCTAAGCGCACACTAGTTACAGGCCGAAACCAATAACTCGCTTCAGGAAGGGTCATAAGGTCTACAAAAAACAGAAATTAAAATTAGAAGTGTCAAATACTCTATGATAACAAACAATGTTTTCTCGTACCAGATAAAATTTCAAAATACTACCTTCATGCCTACAGAAACCTCCAGATATACATAGGTAGCCCCAAAAATCAGTAGGTGTAAGGCATAAGGGTATCGGATTCCTGTCTACTTCACACCGGTCCAGATTTAAAACTACAGTACTTACTGAAGAGTCTTCAGACACAACTTCAAATAATGCCAAGGAGGCCAATGGCTTCAGGACTCCAGGTGGGCACCAGATATTACTGCCCTCCTGCCCGTAGCTGGTAACAAGTTGTTCAACACATTTCGGCGAATTTAGCACACCACAAGTAACTGATGCACTTCGTAACCAGGCTGCACGCGACGATGGCCACTCCTTGCTCGCTAAGTCGCCTGTGGCAACGGTCCACACTGGAGGAAGACACGGGTCCCCATGACCCAACGGTCAACGGTTTCAGTAGCAGTTGCCAGGAAACCGAGTACTCAGGCACCTCTCCCCCTCCCCACCCTCCACCACGCGGCTCCGTCCACCGTGTCCCACACACTACCGACCACCAAACAGCTCCAGAGGGAACACAAAACCAAGCAAAGATGATACGATGAGGACCGGAAGCGACGGAACGCGTGCATAAGTGGTGCCTGTGGGATCGCGCGTGCTTCCTCACAGAAGCCACGACTGCTCACACGGAGTTGTTTTTCCTTGGCACGGTGGCATCTCACAGCAGGACACTGCAACGTGTCATTGCGCTGTACTTGCGTGGCACGAAGAGCACCAGGATTAGTCTACCGTACTTCCCTGGCTACCAACGTCGCCGTATTTGAACCCAGTAGATAATGCCAATAGAAAATCCGTGTGACAACCTAAAACGGGCTGTATTGCGCCATGGATTCTCAACCGAGAATCGTAGCGCAGCTGGCCATGGTACTGGAGTCGGCATGGCTTCACATCACTGTTGGTACCTCACAGAACTTTACTGAGCCGACAGGCAAAACCACGTTATTCAGGCTTTCGACAGGACTAACTGGACAGGACCAATAAGTTGCGTGGATTGTTCACAATCGTTGCAGGTCGGATGGAAGTAGTTAAAGAGACCCAATCCTGCAGAAAATAAAATAAAGAAATAAAATCTGAACTCGTACGGTCGTTTGAGCTAGCATGGGAAGCGCTGTAACTCTTATGTAACTGTTTACACATCACTGCAACTCTCCACTACTGTCATATCACTGAACTTAACACATAGTGATAGATAATTCCATAGATACAGCTTGCAATCTGCTTTAGCAAAACATATTTGTAGCACATCTCTGTATGTAAGTAAGCTATCAGTATTTTAAAAGTGAAATGGAAGAGTTACATACGTTACCTTGCGAGAGAATTGGAGGGAGAAGAAAACTGATAGTAAATGCAAGGAAAAGAATGTTGGACATCGGTGAAGTCGCTCATATCATTTAGTCTCACAGTGGGCGTATAAACACATGAGATAAATTATTTTTAATATGTTTCTCTTATGATCTTATGCAACTGCTAGTTTTCAACAATGATTGGGTGAAATGGGAACAGTATTATACTGCAATTATGGTAGATTCGGAAGCCGTAAGAACAGACAAAAGTTCCTCAAAACAAAACCGTAAACGCAAAACAGCGAGAAAGTTAAGGTACGTCGCTTGCGGCGGCCGTGTGCCGTCTAATTTATGCTGAATGCCATTGTAACTTAATTACAAGCTCAGGCGCTCCAAATGGAGAGCAGAAAATAGCCCGTAAAGTTTGTGCTTCTGTGTGGCATCTATTTGGCACAGATGGTTACAGACGGTCTGTTAAACGAAGTATTTGTTTTACAAATTGCCCGGGAAGAATTGTACTAGGGGTAGATGGGAGTATAGGTCACGAAGAGTTTATAGAGAGAGCGGTGTAAAGAGAGCCAACATAAAATATGGGAGAAATGTGGTAGGAGGTAACCGTAAATGATGACGATACGGGACATTATACTATAATACCTACAAGATTCGAAACTGGGACGAGGCTTTCTGGATCGACAGAGCGTTGGTCGCTATGCAAGACTGGGCATAATTAACAAAGACAGAAATAACTACACATATGCATCAATGAAATATGGTCGTTATTCCGCGGAAGTACTACAAGACACAAAACCTTGTAGGCACGTAATGCAACACTGTCAAGAGAGTGTTATGCTGTGTAACACTAAAACTTGAGTGCAGCAATATTTGAGTATGCTGAAAACTAAATCCTTCGATCTCTTTCTATGAAAACTATTAAAGCTCTTTAGACAAGACAACGTTATTAATATTATATCTTTATTCTTCGTTCCCCCATACTTATTTTTCATCACAGTCATCCTGGCGACGAAGACATTTCTCCCAAGATACCAGTTTGTTGATACCGTCGGTCGCTGCAGAATGTTTGTTGACCAGAGCCAACACCCCACATATGTCTGCACGATTCATCACCACCAAACTGAATTCCTCGAAAGTGTTCTTTGACTTGTGGAAAGAGATGATAATCGGATTAGGCCAAATCGGAACTCCACAGAGTATGATCGATGACAGTGAACTCAAGGCGTCGGAGTTTTGTAGATGTCGCAGCGCTCGTGCGTGGCCTGGCATCGCCATGCTGAAGGAGAAGCTGCTCCTTGTGTGGACAAACTCTTAGAATTCGAAACTCTGTTACAGCATCCTGTTTCTCACGCACCGACAAAGTTACGTTACACACTGCTATGTTACTCCCTGTAGCACTAGAGAGCTGCAGATATACAGGGTGTTACAAAAAGGTACGGCCAAACTTTCAGGAAACATTCCTCACACACAAAGAAAGAAAAGATGTTATGTGGACATGCGTCCGGAAACGCTTAATTTCCATGTTAGAGCTCGTTTTAGTTTCGTCAGTATGTACTGTACTTCCTCGATTCACCGCCAGATGGCCCAATTGAAGGAAGGTAATGTTGACCTCGGTGCTTGTGTTGACATGCGACTCATTGCTCTACAGTACTAGCACCGAGCACATCAGTACGTAGCATCAACAGGTTAGTGTTCATCACAAACGTGGTTTTGCAGTCAGTGCAATGTTTACAAATGCGGAGTTGGCAGATTCCCATTTGATGTATGGATTAGCACGGGGCAATAGCCGTGGCGCGGTACGTTTGTATCGAGACAGATTTCCAGAACGAAGGTGTCCCGACAGGAAGACATTCGAAGCAATTGATCGGCGTCTTTGGGAGCACGGAACATTCCAGCCTATGACTCGCGACTGGGGAAGACCTACAACGACGAGAACACCTGCAATGGACGAGGCAATTCTTCGTGCAGTTGACGATAACCCTAATGTCAGCATCAGAGAAGTTGCTGCTGTACAAGGTAACGTTGACCACGTCACTGTATGGAGAGTGCTACGGGAGAACCAGTTGTTTCCGTACCATGTACAGCGTGTGCAGGCACTATCAGCAGCTGATTGGCCTCCACGGGTACACTTCTGCGAATGGTTCATCCAACAATGTGTCAATCCTCATTTCAGTGCAAATGTTCTCTTTACGGACGAGGCTTCATTCCACATTGATCAAATTGTAAATTTTCACAATCAACATGTGTGGGCTGACGGGAATCCGCACGCAAATGTGCAATCACGTCATCAATACAGATTTTCTGTGAACGTTTGGACAGGCATTGTTGGTGATGTCTCGATTGGGCCCCATGTTCTTCCACCTACGCTCAATGGAGCACGTTATCATGATTTCATACGGGATACTCTACCTGTGATGCTAGAACATGTGCCTTTCCAAGTACGACACAACATGTGGTTCATGCACGATTGAGCTCCTGCACATTTCAGTCGAAGTGTTCGTACGCTTCTCAACAACAGATTCGGTAACAGATCGAGTGGTAGAGGCGGACCACTTTCATGGCCTCCACGCTCTCCTGACCTCAACCCTCTTGACTTTCATTTATAGGGGCATTTGAAAGCTCTTGTCTACGCAACCCCGGTACCAAATGTAGAGACTCTTCGTGCTCCTATTGTGGACGGCTGTGATACAATACGCCATTCTCCAGGGCTGCATCAGCGCATCAGGGATTCCATGCGACGGAGGGTGGATGCATGTATCCTCGCTAACGGAGGATATTTTGAACATTTCCTGTAAGAAAGTGTTTGAAGTCACGCTGGCACGTTCTGTTGCTGCGTGTTTCCATTCCATGATTAATGTGATTTGAAGAGAAGTAATAAAATGAGCTCTAACATGGAAAGTAAGCGTTTCCGGACACATGTCCACATAAGATAGTTTCTTTCTTTGTATGTGAGGAATGCTTCCTGAAAGTTTGGCCGTACCTTTTTGTAACTCCCTGTATAGACATGAAGAATAAATATTTAGAATATTAATAACGTTTGTTTTATTCAAAAGGCTTTAAGAGTATCTACATAAAAATGCGGAGGCATTATTTTTTATTTACTTTTTACTCTATTTGAGTGGAATACTCCACTTCTTTTCACAGAATTCGATTGTTCTCCTAACTACCAGAGGTATGTTGTCTCGTAAATATTTGTAGTCAAGGTTAAATGCCACTTAACATGCCTTCACTCCCTAATCTAAAGACTCTTCCCGATATGTTTGCATCTGGTTTCACTACAAGACGTAAGAAGTCTCTTCTTGGTCCGTTTGCTTTCATGATCTCTCGGACGACCTCTCTAAGTACAGACACGGACAAACGATGTTACCGTTACGCATACAGTAAAACATTTAACCCTAAGGGTCCACTCAGTTTTAGCAAATCCTTTTTCAACATAACGTACCCCTTATGAAATACTAGAATCATCTATGTTCTTCGTGAAACATGGTTATTACTTGTCGCAGTGTTTTGGGCACATTAATCAGAGACGATATCGGTTGGGTTTAACGTCCCGTCGACACCGAGATCATTAGAGAGCGAAATCGACCCTCCGCTTCATTCCTAAGGCATTTGAGGGGTTGAATGTGGATGCTTGCAGGAGGACAAGGCAGTAATTCCAGAATCGTCATGAAAGTACTACAGAATAGGTCCAAGTACATACTGTCGTTCCTTATTTTTTCCAATACGCCATTGTTCAAAACTATTACTACATGCCGAAACAGTTCCATACGTATGTGTTCTGGATAGCGACACGATTGTAAAACAATTGTCTTGCCTGCTTTGGTGGATCCACACGTAATTCAGGTTATCGCCGCACTGTGACGGAAACCCTCTGCAGTATATAACAAGAGTGTCTCACAAACAGTCCGTGCACTACGGTTTTGACCTCGGAAGATACATTCTGTACTGATTTAGTCCTAATAGAGCTGTTATTGTGTTTGCCGCTTTCCTTAGGACTCCGTCTTCATAATGACATCGATAAAACATCGTCCAGGCGCCTACACACTCCGTTCCGAATCTGTTGTCTCCCCCTATCACAGTTCTGGAACTCAGATTTATCATTTTGGATAACTAGGACACATTGTGCCCTCCCCCCTGAGCTACATATCTTTTGCAGAAAACAGGTGAGCATGTAGGCCTACCAAGTATGAAGTTAGTTTCCTCACATTCAGTCAAGTCTGTTAACTGCTTTTACAGAGTTAGCTTTCTGAAAAACTGCTTCTATTGCTTTCTAATGGAAAATTACCGCTTACTATACTAAATTTAGGTTTATTTTCATGCAGTTTACGATGTCGAAATAGTTCGTAGAAAATTTCTTACATTGTTCTGAATTATATAACGTTAGTCCCAAATTTGACTACTGTTGCATATACTATTACCCCAAAAAATTCATTATCTTTTGAAAGTTAATTGTCGTGTAATATTTCAGTTTAAGGTGGCAATATCTAGTGTTTGTTTAAAGCTGTTTTCCCAGGAGACCCATTTAATTGTTGGCTAACGACGTAATATTTCGGCATCAATTGACCCTCTCAATATAATGTACAATAGAACACTGTCTATTATGTATAACCTGACATGATTAATTGTATGAATGATTGCTTAACCCAGAAACGAATTATAAAATATACAGCAAAGAACTTTTAATGTAAATGGCGTCTCCCTTATACTAGTTGTCTTGTGACCCTATTGGTGTGTGCTATGAACTTGGATACAAATGATTGTCCGGATGAGAAAACGAAATACAACACTCATGTGTGACGATTTAGTTTACACACGCGTTGTCGTTGTTACGGCCTTCAGTCTGAAGACCGGTTTGATGCAAGTGTCCAAGCTACTCTATCATATGCAAGCCTCCTCATCTCGGAAAAACTGCGGCATCCAAAAAACCATTGGAACCTGCTCACAGTACTCGCCTCTTGGGGTTACTCTTCAGCTTTTACCCCCACACTTTCCAGCAAAAATGTTTAATCTCATGATCCTGTAGTGTAAATTGGCTAACTTTTGACAAAATTATATGAAATACAATTTTAAATAAATGAAGTGTTAATCAACTGGAGAAAATGGTTCAGGTTGAATGAACAGGTGAGTTATTTAATCATTAAAAACCTATAAATATAATTAAAATAAGTTTCAAATCGAATAGCTATAATACCGGATAGCAGTTGACAATGCGTATTTGCGTGATCAAGAGGTGGAAGATTCCCCAAGAACTAACTAAGAGTGATTTGTGAAATACGACGGTCCAGTGCGCTAAACTGTACATATTTGCCACCGCAAAAACAAATAAATTTCGATACAGCTATTAGCATATTTAATTTCGCGTACTCATGAGTAAATTGTACATATTTGCCACCGCAAAAATAAATAAATTTCGATACAGCTATTAGCATATTTAATTTCGCGTACTCATGAGTAGATTCCAGCAGGATAACCAGTAATAATTCGAAAATGTCAGTGGAAATAATTCATAGTTCAATGCTGCCCATCGCCTAACATTCGTCGAATGTTAAGGTTCTCACCTAGCTCTCAGATTTTAAGCCCCATTGTTTCCAAATTCTTCTAAGTACTACCAAAAATCTATAACACTTTTTTTAAGTTCTAACCACTCTTATAGCTCATAAAGACACAATTTACTTCTACACTGACCAGTATCAGAACGACTGCTCGACGCAAAATGAACATGAATGTCAATTTGTGTCCCTTTAAAAACACTCGTTTTTCAGACAAATTCTATAACCAGCACAAAAATAGGCAAAACAGGCTGTCATTTAAATTATATGCAGTTCACAGTTGCAACATATGTATTAAAAGGATCGTCTTTCTCTGCTGGTCTCTGTCAGGCAACACACAGTCTCCTCTGTGTAATAGTTCATTCGCAAAAGAAATACACTACTGCACAACTGCACCATTGATAACAAACTGCTGGAAACAGTATCTACCGTAAAATATCTAGGAGTAAGTAACCAGAATGGCTTTAAGGGGAATGACCACATAAAACAAACAGTAGGAAAAGCTGATGCAAGACTGAGATTCATAACAAGAATCCTAAGAAAATGTAATTCATCCATGAAGGAAATGGCGTATAAGGTGCTTTTTCGACCGATTGTTGAGTACTATTGGTCAGTATGGGATCTGTACCATGTGGGACTGATAGAACAGAGAGGAGGTCCAACGAAGAGCGGTACATTCTGCCACAGGACCGTTTACTGGCTCGAGAGCGTTACAGAAAACTCCTGTGTCAGACGTTATAAGTGAGACACTGTGCATCATCAGGTGGTATCTTAATAAAATTTCGAGAGAGCATTTTTCGCGAAGAGTAGGACAACATATTTCCTCGCACATACATCTCTTTAAATGACCACGACGAGACAGTTCGAGAAATTAGAGCTAACACATAGGTTTACCGACAATCATTCGTCCCCCGCGTCATTTGCTTGTGGAACAGGATAGGAGGATGAGATAATAGTATGAAATACACCGTCCACCACACACAGTTAGGTGTCTTGCGGAGTATGATGTACATGTAGATTAAATAAAACGTGAAATTGTTCATATTGGTTATGTATCAATGGCAAAGAAATTTCTGTTAATACACGGTAAATAGTGAAGATGGCCTGCTGAGTAAAAGGATCCTTTTGCGCTCTGTTTAACGGTGGATTTTGATTTAGTGCTTCATATTACCACTTTCAAACGAAAGATTTCTTTATTATAGGCCAAATTTATATATCATTAATTGAATACAAATGACTTATTAAACTACAGGACTGATAAACCAGAACAAACCAACCAACCAACCAAACTACACATATGATCTATAGTTACATAGGGAAAGGAGTAAGTGAAACGATGCGGCTCTCATTCTCTATGTAAGTATAGGTAGTACGATGCCCTGACATATTTCCATAATTAAAATACCTAAAACATTGAAGAATTCAATAACTAAGCTATGTAGAGACATGTGACTTTCAGTCGTGGTAGCTAGTGGCCTCACATATTATTCAACTCCGAGACCATAAATATTGAATGATGAGTTCGGGAGGACTTAATTTGCCGTTATTTGTATAATATTAAATGTCTACAGGGGACTGAAGTTCAAACACACGCACTTCAGTGCTGTGATCACGCTGCTGTGCCTGGACCTGTGATACGATGTATCTGTTAATTACTATATAAGAGGAGCGCTCAGTAAGTAATGCAGGACATGTTTTTCTCGGCCTGTTTTGGGTGAAACAATTCGATAAGCGGCGCTACGCGTACCTTTGAAAATGCCGTGTGCAACGGAGGTGTGTTTCATGCAGAGAACTGTCACTGAGTTTCTTTTGGCGGAAAACCATAGCGTTTTAGATATCACAGGCGCTAGCAGGATGTGTACCGAGGCCTGACAGAGAACGAAAGCTGGCTGAGTCGTTGGACGAGGCATCTGTCATGAGCCAGCAAGGTCGCGCAAACCTGTCCGATATTCCGAGTGCCGGCCGACTGCACACAGCTGTGATAAATGTAGTGCTAGAACGTACGGACACTCTCATTCGAGGTGACCATGGCGAAGGTCTTCTGGGACAATGAAGCGGATTTCTGTTTGACGTCCTCCTCATGTGGCAACGATCAATTCTGAAGCGTATTGAGCTATCCTCAGGAGATTGAAGAAACTTCTCGAAAGTGTTCATCGCCATAAAAACACAAACGAAGGCCTCACACCACTCTTCGCACCCAAGAGGAGCTCACACAACATCACTGCACGCCTCTCTCTCATCCGATCTACAACCCGAATTTCTTACCTTGCGACATCCATTTGTTTGGTCCAACGAAGAATCCACTCGAGGGAAATCACTCTATCGGCACGACTAAGAAATGTACATAGATGCTTTAAATTAGACAAGGTGCATGGCACTGACTGAGTGTTAACGCATGCACTGGAGGGCCGCTAGTGCGGCAGGGGCAACGGAGGCTGGTCTGGGCTACCTTAGCCAGAATTACTATCAAAGCTTTCTTGTTGTTTTAAAATGAGGTATAATAGAATAAAATCGTTATGTGAATCTTTATTTTTGTATAAATGGTGAAAAAAATATTAAGACTCTCATTTCGAGATGTTAATATATCGGATAGCATGAGCCTTACAACAAAAAAGGTGTTCTAGTGGTTTACAAACAAATGCAACCTGTGTAATAGATCAAAAGCACAACATGATAAAAAATTATAGCAAAAACACACAACAGAAACGAAAATTTTGCTACAAAATGTATTACTTTGGTTCTTTCGCACGACGCAAGTTAGCTAAACAACACCTTCCGAATAAAACACACACAACGCTGGTGTAATATTCTATAATATTTATTATACAAACCGGTTTCCGGTTGTTACGCCATAATCAGGTACAATGTTAAGTATGTGGTCCAGTGAAATGAACTACAGGTAGATTGCAACAATTGTATATAGAAGAAAATAATTGAACAATAAACTTAGGTGACATGCTCCAAATACATTCCTGAACAAAATAATCTTGACTTCCTTCCTAAATTACAAACAGAGAAGATTTAGTACTGATATTAAGCATCTGAGTAAAACAATTGTGACTACATCAAGTATTTCTTTTTACACAACGAGATAAGTTATGGTAACAGAAATAAAAGAAACGGGGCATGTGAATAAGAGGGATAATTTACAACATAACCTGGATGGGATTATGAGTAGTACCTGCAGTTACATGTGGCGAGTAAGGGAATAGAAGCAGCGAGTAAGGGAACCGTGTCTGGTCATTTACAAGCAATCTTATATGTTCCACTTTTTTCCAAAGCTGGAGATCCGTCTTTGCTGTTGGCCAAAAAGTGTTCAACAACGTTGTTCACATAAAATCATGGTTTTGCGTTCCTGGATTTAGACTTTCCGGCTACATCCAGTGAAACTTTTCCAGAGTATGGAATTGTGCGCCATTTATTGCGGTCTTGAGTTGGTGGATCAAGGATACGGTAAAGGAAAAAGTACACCTGTCGTTTCTGCTTTCGGCGCATTATGGAGTCAACTAAGGTAGGACGGTAGCCATTGTCTAATGCTATTTGTCTGAGTGCATTTAATTACATTTGGAAGTTGTCTTCACTGATAGGGATCGATATTAGGCGATGTATCTTTGAATGAAAGACAGCATGTTTGTGGATTACTGGTTGTTGAGAACTGGCCGGTATTACCATACCTATGGTGGTAGGTATCCCACATATTCTGAAAGTATGAGTACAGTCACTGGTGTCTATGCTTAGATCTAAATAATTAATGCGGTTACACCTAAAAACTATTGCAAATTTTACACTGTTATGTTTAGAATTTAGTTGCTTCGGGAGTATTTCTAGTTGTCCAAGAAACACAACATATCATCAAAATACCTAAACCAGTATCCAGCTTCGGAAGAGAGTGGATTATTTTTCAAAAACAGTGTTTCAAAATTGTCCACGAAGATTTCAGAAAATGCTGGAATGAGAGGGGATCTCATAGCTAGACCATCCTACTGTTTGTATATCCTGCCTTTGAAACGGAAATAATATTGAGTTAGACAAGTTTCTGACGCTACCCGTATGACATCTGTGACAACTGGGTTGACTCCCGATCTATTTGGTAAATCTGTGAGAATGTTTAGGCACTCATGAAAGGTATATTAGTGAATAAGTTACTGACATCATAAGAATCCAGTTTAGCACTAGCCTGATTTGCGTGTTTTTTTTAACTTTGTTCACAAATTCGATTATTTTCATTCGGTTGTTTCCATTATGTTGAGGTGACAAATGTCATGCGATAGCTTTATATACATATACAGAAACAGAAGTATTGCTCACACAAGGTATAAAAGGACCGTACATTAAGTGAGCTGTCATTTGTACTCAATTAATTCAGGTGGAAAGGTTTCCGACATACTTATGGCCGCACGTCAGGAATTAATAGACTCTGAACGCCAAACTGTAGCTGGAACATAACACATGTAAAATTAAATTTCAGAAATCTTTCGGAATTCAATATTCCGACTTCCACAATCTCAAGAGTGTGCCGAGAATACGAAATTTCGGGCATTACCTCTCACCACGGAGAACGCAGTGGCCGACTGCCATCACTTAACGAGCGAGAGCAGCAGCGTTTGCATAAAGTAGACAGTGCTAACAGACAAGGACCACTGCATGAAATAACCACAGGAGTCAAAGTGTGACATGTGACAGTACCGCGAAATTTGGCGTTAATGGACTACGGCAACAGACGACAGACGTGAGTGCCTTCTCTAATAGCACGACATCGCCTACAATGCCTCTCGTAGTCTCGTAACCATAACGATTGGACAGTTTTTTTCTCTTTTTTATGAGTCATCAGTCTTCTGACTGGTTTGATACGGCCTGCCACAAATTCCTCTCGTGTGGCAACCTCTTTATCTCAGAATAGCACCTGCAACCTACGTCCTCAATTATTTGTAGGATGTATGATGTCTTGCTCTACAGTTTTTACCCTACATGGCTTCCTCGATTACCATGGAAGTCACTCCCTGATGTCTTGACAATTGTTTTGTCGTCCTTTCCCTTCTCCTGTCCAGTGTTTTCCGCATATTCATTTCCTCTCCGATTCTTCGTAGAACCTCTTTTTCCTTACCTTATCAGCCCACTCAATTTTCTACATTCGGCTGTAGAAGCACATCTCAAACGCTTCGATTGTCTTCTGTTCCCGTTTTCCTATACTACATGTTCACTACTATACAGTGCTGTACTCCAGACGTGCATTCTCAGAAATTTCTTTCTCAAATTAAGGTCTGTGTTTCATACCAGTAGACTTCTCTTGGGCAAGAATACCCTTTTTGTAAGTGCTACTCTGCTTTTGATGTCCACCTTCTTCCTTCCACCATTTGTTATTTTGATGCCTAGATAGTATAATTCCTTAACTCCATCTGCTTCGTGACCATCAATCCTGACGTTAAGTTCCTTGCTGTTCTCGTTTCCGCTACTTCTCAATACTTTCGTCTCTCGTCGATAAACTCTCAGCCCATATTCTGTACTCATTAGACTGTTCATTCCATTCAGAAGATCTTGTAATTCTTCTTCACTTTCCCTCAGGATAACAGTGTCATGATATCCTTTCAACTTGAATTTTAATTCCACTCCTGAACCTCTCTCTTATTTTCATCATTGCTTCTTCGATGTACGGATTGAACAGTAGGGGCGAAAAACTACATCCCTGTATTACTCCTTGTTAATCCGAGAACTTCGTTCTTGGTCGTCCACTCTTATTATTCCCTCCTGTTTCTTGCACGTATTGCATATTACCCGTATCCTCCTATAGGTTACCCCTATTGCACCATTTTACATTGTAAAATAATTTCTCCACGACGACAAATTCTTTGAACGTGTCTTGATATTTCTTTAACCTTGCTTCCATTACTAACCGCAACTTCAGAGTCGCCTCTCTGGTGCCTTTACCTTTCTTAAGGGCGAACTGACCTTCATTCAACACATCTTCAATTTTATTTTCCATTCTTCGATATATTATTCTTGCGAGCAACTTGGATGCATGATCTGTTAAGTTGACTGTGCGATAACTTTCGCGCTTGTCGAGTCTTGCAGTCTTCGGAAGTATATGGATGACATTTTCCCGAATGTCAGATGTTATGTCGCCAGAGTCACACATTGTACATGCGAATTTGAAGCGTAGTTTTGTTGCCACTTTCCCCAATTCTTTTAAGAATTCTAATGGAATGTTATCTACCCCTTTTGCCTTATTTAATCTTAAGTCCTTCAAAGCTAAATTCAGATTCTAATACTGGTTCTCTAATGTCTTCTAAATCGACTCCTGTTTCTGTTTCTATTACATCAGATACATCTTCCACTCAGAGAGACCTCCATTGTACTCTTTCCACCTATTCGCGCTCTCCACTGTGTTTAACAACAGAATTCCCGTTGCAATCTTAATGTTACCACCATTCCCTTTAATTTCACCGAAGGTTGTTTTGACTTTCCTGTGCCCTGAGTCAGTCCTTTCGACACTCACCTCTTTTTCGATTTCTTCACATTTTTCATGCAGCCATTTCGTCTTAGCTTCCCTGCACTTCCTACTTAATTTATTCCTAAGCGACTTGTGTTTCTGCGTTACTGAATTTGCCTGAAAATCTCTGTACTTCCTTCTTTAATCGATCACCTGAAGTATTTCTTCTGTTACTCACTGTTTCTTTAAAGTTATCTTCTTTGTCCCTATGTCTTTCTTTCCAAGTTTACACGACTGGAAACCGTAGCCCGGTCATATGAGTCCCGATTTCAGCTGATAAGAGCTAATGGTATGGTTCGAATCTGACGTAGACCCCATGAAGCCATGGACCGAAGCTGTTAACAAAGTCTCTGTGCAACCTGATGGTGGCTCCATTATGGTGTAAGCCGGGTTTACATGGAATAGACTGGGTCCTCTGGTGCAAATGAACCGCCCATGGAATGAAAATGGCTATGTTCGGCTATTTGAAGACCATTTGTAACCACCCTCAACGACGAAATTTATGTGGGTGACAATGCACCATGTCACTGAACCACAATTGTTCACGATTCGTTTGAAGAAGATTCTGGACAAATCGAGGGAATTGAATCCCACCGAACATTTACGGTACATAGTCGAGGGGTCAGTTAATGCACAAAATCCTGCACCGGCAACACTTTCCCAGTTATGTACGGCTATGGAGACAGCATGTCCCAATACATACCGAGCGAGGTGGCGCAGTGTTTAGACACAGGACTCGCATTCGGGAGGACGACGGTTCAATCCCGCGTCCGGCCATCCTGATTTAGGTTTTCCGTGATTTCCCTAAATCGCTCCAGGCAAATGCCGGGATGGTTCCTTTCAAAGGGCACGGCCGACTTCCTTCCCCGTCCTTCCCTAATCCGATGAGACCGATGACCTCGCTGTCTGGTCTCCTTCCCCAAAACAACCAACCAACCATCCCAATACATCTCTAAGTGACTTCCAACGACTAACAGAGTCTATGCCACGTCGAACTGCTGCACTGCGCTAGGTAAGAGGAAGTCCAACAGGATATTAGGAGGTATCCCATGCCTTATGTCACCTTGGTGTTCCACGACTGTGACTTATGCTATCATACTCTTTGCATCAGTCCGAACAGATTAATCACGATGTTATCCTACGACCACTTACCAATGTGAATACTACAATTGTCTGCAGAAAATCATTATTCGTAATTTTCCAGGTGCTTGTAGAAATCTGATTGATTGGGAGCTAATACACTTACTAGCAAGTTCATCCGATGAGATAATGAAGTGTTGAGGAATATGGTCTCAGTTTTATTAAATTATTGAGTTTTTCTTTCATGAAGGCAAGATCAGCTAAATTAATGTGGGAAAAATGGAGGGGGTGTATTACATCAGCTGTTATCTCCTTTATCATTTGCAATATCTTGTGTAAAAGGCACTTGTCATACCGCCAGATCCATTGAATTTGTTCATGGGACTGTTTCTGTCATACAAATATCCTCTTCCTTTAACGTTTCATTGCCTTTATAACGATCTGTATCAGTTTGACACATATAAGTCAGGCTTTTCCTAGTGTATGTGGCTTGTACAATTGTATACTCATTACTGTTAGTTTGCTTACACAGTAAGGTGGTAACAGTGGCAGAAATGTTTATTTTCCTTGTCGTCCTTCTTGTAAACTCAACTGAAAGAGTAAATTTATGTAACGATTATAAATGTACAATGTAAACTAAGTTGTTTGTAAATATACGAGGGTTTGAACTTAAATAGTGGCAACTATTTATTCACAACCGATAAAAAAGAGTTACATGTTTGCATCTGTACTGTCTTTCAAAGTAGTCACGAACGTTGTGTAGAACCCGTTGCCAGCGACGTGGAAGGCGTAGTATACCGTTAGCAAAGCCCTTCCTGTTGATGGTGCGAATGGAAGGTTGGGGCTTAGATCTCCTTCGAGTGTGATAATCCATACGTCAGGTAGAAGACGCATACAGTCCGTGAGAGACGCACGGCACACCGGAGGTACAAACGATTCATCAGTCTTCTGACTGGTTTGATGAGGTCCGCCACGAATTCCTCTCCTGTGCTAACCTCTTTATCTCAGAGTATCACTTGCAACCTACGTCCTCAGGTATTTGCTGGATGTACTCCAATTCTGCCTTCCTCTACAGTTTTTACCCTCTACAGCTCCCTCTAGTACCATGGAAGTCATTCCGTCATGTCTTAACAGATGTCGTATCATCCTGTCACTTCTCCTTATCAGTGTTTTCCACATATTCCTTTCCTCTTCGATTCTGCGCAGAACCTCCTCATGCCTTACCTTATCAGTGCACCTAATTTTCAACATTCGTCTGTAGCACCACATCTCAAATGCTTCGATTCTCTTCTGTTCCGGTTTCCTCATAGTCCATGTTTCCCTAACATACAATGTCTGTACTCCAGACAAACATTCTAAGAAATTTCTTCCTCAAATTAAAGCCAATATTTGATATTAGTAGACTTCTCTTGGCCATGAATGCCCTTTTTGCCATTGGCAGTCTTCTTTTGCTGTCCTCTCTGCTCTGACCGTCACTGGTTATTTTTCTGCCTGAGTAGCAGAATTCTCTAACTTCATCTACTTCGTGACCATCAATCTTGATGTTAAGTTTCTCGCTGATCTCATTTCTATTACTTCTCATTACCTTCGTCTTTCTTCGATTTCCTCTCACTCCATTATCTGTACTCATTAACTGTTCATTCCGTTCAGCAAATCATGTATTTCTTCTTCACTTTCACTCAGGATAGCAATGTCATCAGAAAATCGTATCATTGATATTGCGCTCCTGAACCTTTCTTTTATTTCCGTCATTGCTTCGTCGATGTACAGATTGAACAGTAGGGGTGAAAGGTTACATCCTTGTCTTTCATCCTTTTTCATACGAGCACTTCCATCTTGGTCGTCCATTTTTATTATTCCCTGTGGCCTACCCCTACTTATCTTAGAATTTCGAATGTCTTGCACTATTTTACATTGTCGAACGCTTTTTCCAGGTCGGCGTATACTATGAACATGTCTTGATTTCTCTTTAGTCTTGCTTCCATTATCGACTGCAACGTCATATTTGCCTCCCTCGTGTCTTTACATTTCTTAAAACCAAACTGATTGTCATTTAGCGCATCCTCAACTTTCTTTTCCATTCTTCTGTATATTATTCTTCTAAGAAACTTGGCTGCATCAGCTGTTAAGTTGATTGTGCTGTAGTTCTTGCAATTATAAGCTCTTGCCTTCTTCGGAATTGTGTGGATGATGCTTTTCCGAAAGTCAGTTTGTATGTCGCCAGACTTTAACATTCTACAGACCAACGTGAATAGTCGTTTTGTTGCCACTTCCACCCATGATTTTAGAAATTCTGATTGCAACGTTATCTATCCCTTCTGCCTTATTTGATCTTAAGTCCTCCTAAGCTCTTTTAAATTATAATTCTAATAGTGGATCCGCTATCTCTTCCAAATCGACTCCCGTTTCGCCTTTTATCATGTCAGACAAATCTTCCCCACGTATAGGCTATCAATGTATTCTTTCCACCTATCCGTTCTGTCCTCTGCATTTAACAGTGAAATTCCCGTTGCTCTCTTAATGTTGTCACCCTTGCTTTTGACTTTCCTGGATGCTGAATCTGTCCTTCCGACAATCATTTATTTTTCCTGCAGCCATTTCGTCTTTGCTTCCCTGCACTTTATTTCATTCATCAGTGACTTGTATTTTTTTATTCCTAAGTTTCCCAGAACATTTTCATCGATAAATTGGTATATATCTTCTGTTACCCATGGTTTCTTCGCAGTTACCTTCTTTGTACCTATGTTTTCTTCCCAACTTCTGTGATGGCCCTTTTCATAGATGTCCATTCCTATTCAACTTGCTGCATCTATAGCCTTAGAGAACTTCAACCATATCTCGTTATTCCTTAGTACTCCTGTATCCCACTTCTTTGCGTATTGATCTTTCCTCACTAATCTCTTCAACATCACCCTACTCTTCATCACTACCATATTGTGATCTGAGTCTATGCCCGCTCCTGGGTACGTCTTACATTCCAGTATCTGATTTCGGAATCTCCGTCTGACCAAGATGTAATCTGAAGTCTTCCCGTATCACGCTGCCTTTTCCAAGTATACCTCCTCCTCTTGTGATTATTGAACATGGTATACCCTATTATTTGCTGAAGCTTGTCACATAACTCAATTAATCTTTTTCCTCTCTCATTTCCTTTTCCAAGCCCATATTCTCCTGTAACCTTTTCTTCTACTCCTTCCCCTACACTTGCATTCCAGTCCTGCATGACTATTACATTTTCATATCCCTTTAAATACTGTATTACCCTTTGAATATCCTCATACGCCTTTTCTGTCTCTCCATCTTGAGCTTGCGACGTCACCGTGTATACCTGAAATATCGTTGTCGATGTTGGTTTACTGTCGATTCTGATGAGAACTAACCTATCACTAAATTGTTCACAGTAACTCATTTTCTGCTTTACCTTCCTATTCATAACGAATCCTACTCCTGTTATACCATTTTCTGCTGGTCTTGATTTTTTATTTTATTTTATTTGATCAGTCCACATAATTTTCTACTGCTTTCTATTGCTCCACATTAACGGTTTGAATGGCCTCTCTCCTATTTTTTATGTCCTTCTTGCTTCTTTGTCAAAATATGCTTACAGTGTTGCAGAATTCCTTAACTTCCTCTAACTCATGGTCAGTAATTTGATAATAAGTTTGTCGCAAATCTGATTTTTGCTACTCATTAATTTTGTCCTTCTTATGTTCCATCTCTCCTTATTCTGTACTCGATACACTGTTTATTCCATTCAATCAGTCCTGCAATTCTTTCACTAAAGACAGAAATTTTATTAGCAAATCTTACAGCGCAATAAATCGGCTAGGGCAGAGCACAAGTCTCTGTATCAGAATTTGATAATTATGACGTCGAGTTCAGCATTCTGGGATTCGGTTGTCAAGGAATCACTACTTCAGAGGAGGAGGTAATTTGTAGAGACAGTTTTTCTGCTTGTTCAAAAGATGTAATCCGGAGTTTACAGAGATCATTTCGCAAGGGCGTCGCTAAGGTGCAGCTACTATTGATGCAGCCAGCATGGCTCGAGCGTCTGACAACAAATTCAGATCATACAATGCCCTCGGCAGCCAAATCATATCTCTGGCCCTCCCAAATTTTTTGAGCGCTAGCACAATGGTAACTGCCGTCGTGATTAAAATAATGAATACGACTGCTGTAGTTTCAGTCTGCCATATCACTCGCACGATAGTCGAAAGATATACAGTCAAATTATCAGCTGAAGGAATGGAGTTTCTGCGACTGCACGTGGAAAATTTATTGTCATCGGTAATCAGGAGGCGAAAATTTCAATATCTACATCTACATCTACATCTACATTTATACTCCGCAAGCCACCCAACGGTGTGTGGCGGAGGGCACTTTACGTGCCACTCTCATTAACACCCTTTCCTGTTCCACTCGCGTATGGTTCTCGGGAAGAATGACTGCCAGAAATCCTCCGTGAGTGCTCGAATCTCTCTAATTTTACATTCGTTATCTCCTCGGGAGGTATAAGTTGGGGGAAGCAATATATTCGATACCTCATCCAGAAACGCACCCTCTCGAAACCTGGAAAGCAAGCTACACAGCGATTCAGAACGCCTCTGTTGAAGAGTCTGCCACTCGAGATTGCTAAACATCTCCGTAATGCTATCATGCTTACCAAATAACCCTGTAATGAAACGCGCCGCTCTTCTTTGGATCTTCTGTATCTCCTTTGTCAATCCGACCTGGTACGAATCCCACACAGATGAGCAATAAATACTCAAGTATAGGCCGAACGAGTGTTATGGAAGCCACCTCCTTTGTTGATGGACTACATTTTCTAAGGACTCTCCCAATGAATGTCAACCTGTCACCCGCCTTACCAACAATTAATTTTATATGATCATTCCACTTCAAACCGTTCCGTACGCATTCTCCCAGATATTTTACAGAAGTAACTGCTACCAGTGTTTGTTCCGCTATCATATAATCATACAATAAAGGATCCTTCTTTCTATGTATTCACAATACATTACATTTGTCTATGTTATGGGTCAGTTGCCACGCCCTGCACCAAGTGCCTATCTGCTGCAGATCTTCTTGCATTTCGCTGCAATTCTCTAACGCTGCAACCCCTCTGTATACTACAGCATCATCCGCGAAAAACTCTTCAATCCAGCCACACAGCTGGTCTGATATTCTGTAGGCTCTTACTTTGTTTATCAGGCGACCGTGCGGAACGGTATCGAACGCCTTCCGGAAGTCAAGAGACAGAGACAGAGACGAAAATTGTCACACGTGAATGTAGGTGCACAGAACGAATACCAGTGAATCACTTAAGCACAAAACGGCGGCACACACAGAACACGAGGCGTTGATCTCCGGCGCGCGAATGGTCTCTAACCGTGTACGAGTCTGGGGACCTGCCAAGAGAGGTGGAGGGGGGCGTGGGAGAGGGAGAGGGGAGAGTAGATGCCATGGGCAGGGGAGATAGGGGGAAGGGAGGAAGGGGTCTAGTATTACAGAAACTGTAATGGTCACACGCATTATGAATTATTGTAAACCTAATACAGGCTGGAAGCCTTCGAAGTATGCCCTATTTTTAAGATACAGTTGATCGTTCAGTAAACTTCCTCTATCTGCAATTAGGTGTGCATAAATTTGTAGTTCCTCAAGCATGTCGAGTCTATATCCCTTAACTGCATGATGTTGTAGCTCTATGTCACGTAACGATTTAGGTGTATGAGCCATTTGCACCAGATATTCCGCAAAGGCTGACCCCCGTGTTCCTACGCCCTTTACTGGAAGATGTTCTTTAAACCTTACTGCTATAGCTCTGCCTGTTATGACCTATGTAATAACATGGGCAATCATCACACATAATCTTATATACGCCTGATTTCGCTGACTTATCACAGGCTTTCTCAAGGGTATGAACAAAATTTTGCTTTAAACTATTACTCGTCGAGAAGGATATTTTAAAACCTGAATTTTTTGACAGGCGACAACTTGTAGGAGACATTAGCTAATATAAGGAACCGACAACCATTTCTTGGTCTGATCTTGGGTTTGAGTATTTGTATTTACTAAAGTCGTTGTCCTTTTTCGTGTTTTCCTATGATGTAATTGCCTCACTGTCTTTGGATCATAGCCATTATTCTGTGCAATACTCTCGAGAATCGGTCCGCAGTCTAGTGACACGACGAGGCCCATACAACGAGCTTAAAGTGATTTTGCTACAGATTGTTTAATAGAAGTGGCAAAACCTTATGGTTATGCATCAAGTTTTATGAAGTTGACTTAGGACACGGCCTGTTTTAAGCAAACATTTTAATAATATTTTATGTAAGTACTACACGTTGCATCCTGTAGGATGACCATATCTAATATAAAAAACTAGCACATTATAATATTAACTTTTTGCAGATTCTGAAGATGATGTTATTAATAACGTTGAAACGTAGGTAAACGATGAAGTTAACCTGCAACTGTAGGCTGTATATTCTTATATAAACAATATCAGTTGCTGTCGCTGCATAAAAATGTTAAAAATATGTTCTAATGTCAGAGATATAGGCCTATAGTTTTGTGCATCTCCTCGACGACCCTTCTTGAAAAGTGGGACTTCCTGTGCTCTTTTCCAATCATTTGGAACCTTCCGTTCCTCTAGAGACTTGCGGTACACGGCTGTTAGAAGGGATCGAGTGTACGACCTTCGTGGCCGTTGTTCACATTTCACGGCCAGACTGTTGCCGAACAGTTCGGTGTGTTTGCAGACATACGTAGCCAAGATTAATTCTTTGAGCTTGCTGGGCTGGCGCCCATTGAGAACTGTTGTCGAGGTCAAGAGCAGCGGCAGAACGGAGGAGCGCCGAGACGCCGCCGCCGCCGCGTCTGTGCGCAGCGCATCGGTCGGCGCTCCGGCCCGCGCAGGCGCCCTCCGCCCCCGCCACCCCCGCCGCCGCCGCCGCCACCGCTGGCTGTGCCTCCACACGGCGACGCTCGCCAGTTGCCGCCCCGACCCGACGCCGGACGCCGGTCGCCGGCCGGGCATGCGCCGCTGCCGCCGCAACCCCGCAGCGTCGCGCCGCCCGACAGGTAAACGGGACGCGCGACCGCGCTGTGGCCATCAGCTGCCCGCGCCACTTGCTAGCAGCCACAACAAACCGACAGCGGGAAACGTGGCGTTTGCGGAACCAGTTTTCCGTACGGCATACTAAAAAAGTCCTAATTACAGCAAGCATCGTCGTTACTCATTACCAAGAGATTAGCGGCATCGTTCGATCATGAAAAAACTTTTTTCACAAATTCCCGAGTGAAGTTATCTCCGTAAAACAACTCAAGGGTGCAGTAATAACATCAGTGACATTGTTGCAATTTCTATATTTTTCGCTTTGGTAGCAGTCAAGAAAACATTATCCGTACGTTAGACTCATAATATTACAATTAGAACAGACCTCCGATCATTGTCAGCGTCACGCTTTCATCTCTTAACGATAAGGAAAGCAGGCATGATTCTCGGAATGTTAGTTTTTACGTGTCATTTTGTATGGTTTATGGACCTAAGACGTTTTATTAAAATGGTCTTATATAAACCCGAGATCTCCCTGAATCAATCATTTGCTATGGACATAGAAGTTAGACCTCAATACTAACAATGTTACTACCACAGCCACACTTTTTTTTTTTTGCAAAATTGCAAAAAAATTTTATCCATTAGTTTTCTGTGACTAGACTGCAAATGTCTGTATTGGCAGTTGGGTCCGGGTATTTGGCGTTAACGACATATGTTCTGGAGACATACTTTATATAAAGAAATTTTGGCTACTCCGAAGATAACAACAATAATTTGGTACAGTTCTCGAATAATGTTCCCCCCTTTAATACAAGCGATTCGTACAAGAGCAAACTGGAGCGTTGAACATAGAACATAGCCTAGAACTCTCTCTAATAGCTATGCAGATAGTACGTCTTATTACAGGCCACACAATGATTCCTTCCGTTCCTTTCACGGAAGGAGCGTGACTAGAAACATTACTTTTACACTCATATTCGAGCTGTTATTACTTTCATAGTTGGAGACGCCGCCCTGAAATCGAGCACACAGATTTATGGAAATTTACATTTAGTGTCCAGCGGTTCAGGTACTGTTGCACTTGTGTTACAGCCTAACGGCCTGTGGTATACTACAGAATAAATTATGCGTTTTGGAGCAAACGTATGATGTCCTAACAACTTCCGGGAACGCAACTGGCTAAGCTCTTTGGTAAATGACGATATTCTGACAGGTGTAGACTCCGTCATTTACGACACAAATGAAGACTGTGCACCTGTCGAAATATCGGCGATTGTCGAATATATCACTCGGCTACACGGGAAGAAACTGAACTTTCAAACCGTATGCTATTTAACCTATTTGGAGGTTAATTTCCACATTGTCACAGTATAACAGTAACAGGTAGTAGTTCAGTGTTTGCGAATAAAAGTACATTACAACTGCGAAGTTAAGATATCACTGTGAAGCAGGAAACTTGACGAGTTATTGTGCGTACGTCGTTCATGTGCTATTAATATACGGCTCTTAATCGCAACAGGTGGCTGCACTTACTTACAACGTAGTAAGAGTTATTAAGATTGCGTTCCAATACACAAGGCCTTTCAAGTGTGGCTGAATATCAACTGTTAAGTATCTGCTAGATTTTAGAAGAAATTACTATTTGGATGACTTCCTTAATATTAAATACCCCTTTGTCCGCTACAAATCATTCAGATTAGTATTTAAGTCAACATCACAAGGCACAAACTATGGTACACGTCGTTCTCTATTCAAATCTATTTCATATATTTTACGCTACTGTACTGATATATTTGTACTATTCTTTTGTAAACGATAAATGACTCTATATATTGTGTGCTTATTCATAAATAGAACGAAGCTGAATTTCAGAAAGTTATTTAGCAAGCTAAGCGTTAAGATTAACTTTTCGTAGGGACTTGTTTTTCTCCATCACGGCTCACTGTAACCAGGTTAGCTCTTTCAGTCTGCACTCTACCTATTATGTTTCTATGTATATTCAAATAACTTTTGTGACTGACGCTTGAACAAATAAATAAATAAGAAAAATACCGTGCACGTGAAAAGATCGCGAGCGCTAAATGCTGGGTTAGTATCTCGCACGTTAATCCAAAGGATAACAGGGAAAAATAAAGTTTTCGGTAACCTACACGCTTCTTAAATCATTTTGATGAAAATCATTTCGTAACTTTTACTGTAAATCTGTCAGCCTTTTGTCATGTATTTTATTAATGTACTACAACACTCTTTACCAAGATGCATAATTTCATACACTCGTGTTTGTGGTTCAACTGTTAATAGAGCGCGTAATTAAAAAGTAACTGTTGTGTCCCCCTTTATCCTCAGTACAGTAATCTCAAATTGTGTGACCGTATGTTGATAAATAAGTCCATTATTTTTTAATCCAAATTGAATGAAACAAGATTTGATGCTTTTGTTAACAATGGTGTGCTTTTCGTTAGTTAATTCTTACTTACCATCAAATATTCCAGACTTTAAGATGTATAAATGTCTCTCAGAAACATCAAATTCAGTAGTCGTGTAAATATTTTGAACTAAGTACAATAAGAGTGTTGAGATGATAAAATTCTTTCCTCATTTCCAGTACTTTATATGCAAGAATCTGCTTCTTAAAGGGTAGTACGGTATAGCAGTGTGATATCTATATGGAGTTAAATTTCTCTATGTGTGTGAAAGTCTCGTGGAACACAACAGGAAGCAACGTTTCGACTACTGCTTTCATTAGGTAACAAATTGTGATCCACCTCATTTGACATTCACTGCTGTGTAGACGCATCCCATAAACTCTTCTATGATGTACGTATTTCAGGTACATGTTACCCATGTTGCTCCTGCATATCGTCTAACGTTATCTACCCACCTTTCATTAGACCGTTTCAGCCTTTTCTTATCTCTTAGAATCCCTAATGACAAATTACTAACTCCTTCTACCATCTATTCGTACAGCTATATGTGCTTCGAACACAACTAACGCATTTCCTTTACAGTTGTAAATACATAGTCCACCTTATCCATTAGTTTGCTGTTCCTATCAACACACATAATTCTCAATATGTATCTCTTCGTTGCTCGCTAAGTATTTTACTGTTTTTTTTGTTTTTTTGTTTTTTATTCTTTTAAATGACAGTGTATCACCGCTACGAGTAAAAAGAGATACAACATCCACGGGAAACGTTCCACTTAGTATACGTTAGAGACCTTCATATGTGAATCCCACTCACGTTACCTAATGCGCTCAAACATCTTCTTATATCGCAGTTTATTTCTTGTCGTCTTTAAGCGTCATAAATTGAAATAGAGACATAATAGCTTGTTCTGTGATTTTGTTGTCACTTTGTACTATTTTCTCCTTGATATGCTGACTTACAATATTTTAGTTTTCACGTTTACTTTCTAATTTTCTTTATTAACGTGATAAAACGGCATCTTTCTTATTTTTTATTCTTTTGAAATAATATTTTACTAGGCAGTTTCAAAACTTGCTCATTGTCGGAATTGAATGTAAGTCCAAATATAAAAGGTTCTGCAACAGCAGTGAATGCAGCATTTTCTGAAAAGCATTGTGATTACTTTAGATGCGTATACATGTTCCTCGTAAGTTGTAAAAAATATGCTAGGAACAGGTCATGCATAGTGTGGTCGTCAGTGCACACTACCCGGGATATAATGTGCATAACCGTGCCCTACCATTTTAGTTATTGTTAGAATAGAGCTACGAAAAATTCTTTGTGTAGACTGAAGATATATTGGTGTTGGAGGATTGGAAACGTATGTCTTTCGTTTTTATTTGCTAGGATATCAATAGAAAATTAGGGAGGAATTGCTACAGTTACGGTGCAATGCTTAGGCACTTGCAGGTGGTTTCCAGCATACATAAGTACTTATCCTGACGAGATGCTTATAACGTCTCTCAGAGGCAATCAAGCAAGCACTTCCGGCCCGCTGCCCGCCAATCACTAGCAAGTAGGACAGCGAGCGTGCTTGCTGCCACTCTGTCGGTTGGCAGTTGGCAGAGAGCTTCGTGACGTGTAAAGGGTCGCTAGCATCTTTCTATTGGTGACTGGAAGCCCAACAAGCAGGTGGCGTTTTCTGACGGTTACGGTCCATCCCCACTAATCCTCGGCATCCACCCCAGTATTTGTTTTGTTGTGACCCATATGGAACGCCAGTGCTGTAACTGGTGTGTGTAAATAAAGTCATTCCAATTCGTCGCTCCACTCAGATCTGCGTTCGGAAGCAAGCTCAAATTCGTAGTGTGCAAAATTTAACGATTACTTTTCGGGTGCGGCCAGCTTAGAACACACATCTTTGGAAATCCACATGTGAGGTAAGCAGGCAGTTTGCAATTCTTTTTTTACTTTTTCTTCCCAGTTACCGAAATTCTACAAAGTCCAAATAGCTTTCTCATTTTGTCTGCGTAACCTATGGGTGGTACATTCAGTACGCACTTCATCTCCGGAGCCGTAGATGTTTCTGTACTGACACAGATTCGAGTGTGGTGTAGCATGATTCCAATACATCCTGTCGGGCGATGCAGAACATCAAATCACAATAAAAGAGCCGAAACAGTGGTCTTACGGTCACGAACATAGACGAATTTGCATCGATCTAGTTTCGAAAGAACGCTCTCTTATAGGACACCGCTACTGTTCAATCATTCTATTGCTGTTTCCCTTTCAGTGATTGCATATAAAAACGTACCTCATGTCTGATGACTGTTCTCAGTGCCAATGTTAATGTTAACGAAATCTTGCGGTGAAACTGCGGTAAAGACTAACGTTACACCTAGGGGACTAAAGAAGATTAAACTATCTGCTGTATTTTCATTGTTATTGAAGTTTGCGGGGGTTTAGTTCTTTTTTACTGTACTCTAAAATTTCTTTGTCTTTTTCGTAGTAAATTTAGATATGCTGTGAGGACTATCATGGTTTATAGTATGGCAGACACCTTGTCAGGATTCGTGCGAAGCTGCAGTTTCGTTAAGCTATTGACTACTACGGCAATAAACCTCAATAGGGGGACCAATAGCTTGCTTGCTGAATTCTTCCCTTTTACAACCGACTTTTATTGACAATAATGAGGATCTATTTCCAGCAGCTATCAAAGAGAAGGAGAGTAATATTCTTGCTCTACTCCACTAAATATATGATGAACTTCTTAAAACACTTAGTTCTGCAATCACCGGAATGTTTCATCAGCTCACTTTGTTGTTGTACAGTACTTTTGTGATTCAAAGCTTCCGAGACAATAGTAAACGGTGCATTGTGGGTCTCAGGGATTTAAGCTATATTTTTTAGGAACTTGCCGTTTCACTGTAAATATGCATAGCAATAATTTAAAAATTCCACTTGGTTTTAAGTGTTTGCCAAAAGGCATTTTAGAACAGCAGCGATTATTTATGAAGGAGATTAACTCCTTACATAATTTTGCAATTACTTTGTATGCACATTAAAATGTATTTTGGTTCGATATCTATTCCAGTATTCAGACGAAATCTCTACTTTAACCTTTTCGGATGAATGAGATGGGCTGTATTGAGCAACCTGCTCCTCCTAAAGAATCACGTCCTTAATATTTGTAAGTCAATCAACACAGTGAAACTAAGTTTGCTTCAGCCGCTGGTACATAAAAAAGTATATCTTTCAACGGAAGTCTAACACTAGTTACGTCTTTATCGACTGTTGCAGTAAGACAATTTCGTTTTTATGGAAACAGAATTAAGTGATTGTTAACAGCGATCTATTAGTTAAAATTAATCGATTGTGTTAACGTAAATGTTATCAATATTCGCAGTTAAGCAGTTCGGGAAAAAACAACAGTAAATGCGGTAAATATGAGGCTTAGGCACGTGGCACAGATGAGCTTAGGGGAATTTCATCTCCAAAGTTGAGCACACATTGTCCAACGAGATCTGCACACACCGTCGAGCTGTTATTGCGATGTGTAAAAATTGCTATTTCCATGGATGATCGCCGGCCGCGATGGTCTCGTGGTTCTTGGCGCGCAGTCAGGAACCGTGCGACTGCTACGGTCGCAGGTTCGAATCCTACCTCGGGCATGGATATGTGTGATGTCCTTAGGTTAGTTAGGTTTAAGTAGTTCTAAGTTCTAGGGGACTGATGACCACAGCAGTTGAGTCCCGTAGTGCTCAGAGCCAGCCATGGATGATCGAATGTTGACATAATGAGCCCACAATTCTATTTAAAACCAACCCCACTTTCTCTAATATTGCAATAGATTAAAAAAATTAAGAATATTAACAGTGAGTGATAGTGTCGCTCATGAACATAACAGCCCTTCCCGAGTACCTTGTTTCGATGACTCGAACTCTTTAAGCAAATACAGGTGCGTCAACGATACTTCAGTCAGACAGTTTGTCACCGCTTACTACGTACTTCTCATCATACGTGACCTTTGTGGGTTTGTTCTCACGAGTACGACGAATATACGGCCCAGAATGTGGGACATCGGCTCCACTTGTGAAAGACATACGCAAGTATTGTGAAAGCTGTAGAGTTGATTTGTTGTTGGTGCACTTAAACACGCTCACCTCTTATACTACCTTATGCAATTTGAGATGCGAAATTTCAGATTAGGTCACTGAAATCTAGGGGAGCAGGTAGACTAGGTCCAACGACGCGTACAAGAAAAACCTTTGAGACCGTTAGGGACGACGTATTATCTATGACTGGGGAAAATGGTCTCATTTAAGGGATCATCCCGGCATTTGCTATCACAGATTTAGCAAACCGCGGAGCGATGATTGGAGAGAGATTAGCACTTGGAAGATAAACACAGTGTTTTAACTATTGATCCCGCTTCGCTTGGTTCAAATGGTTCAAATGGCTCGGAGCACTATGGGAACTAACATCTGTGGTCATCAGTCCCCTACAACTTAGAACTACTTAAACCTAAGGACATCACACACATCCATGCCCGAGGCTGGATTCGAACCTGCGACCGTAGCGGTCATACGGTTCCAGACTGAAGCGCCTAGAACCGCACGGCCACACCGGCCGGCTCTTCGCTTGGTAATCGCACGTGAATCCTGATTCGTGACCAACATGGTTACCTATAACAGTCTTCGTTTTAGAATGAAATTTCAGCGAACAAGGACATTTCAAAGGTAAATTGTTGAGCAGCACTCGATAACGAAAACACTAACATATTTTCCTTACAAAACTCAGTGTTGGTAGGTATACTTGTGGTAAACCACACTACTCGCAAATTAACCAGTAGTTCAGAACAATGTTTATATTTTGTCTCCTCATTCCTTTTTCAATTATGTTTCTTGCAGACACTTTAAATTACGCACAGGAAAGCATATTATCCTGTGTCCAACGTGAGCTTCATTGTTACGTAGTATATGTGACGACGAAACATCGGTCACACATTTCCGGCTGTTCAGCTGCAAGAACAATTCCATTGATCAGCAATCTGGGAAATCTGAACGGTCATCAGCTCACTGTCATTCACCTCCAGTGAGGCACACTTGAATCACTTCATTCATAAATTACACATCTTTTCTTGATGCTATATCACCATTTAACTTGCCATATGTGAATTTTTTGTTAATATCTGCCTGACCAGATAATTTCCGCCTTTCCTCTGTTGATGTCATCGGTTAAAAGAAGAATTTCTACCCTCGAAAACACCACTGGTATCCGAGAGTGAGGAGAAAAGGCACTACGTAAACAAACACGAGAATATTATCAAAGCCCTCTTGGTAACATCTGAAATAAATTCCAGATCATCAGTGAATGTTTGAGATGATATAGTACACGCAGTACAAGGCCTAGAGAAACTATAGCACCGAAAATAAGGTCGCAAATGTGTGTCGTAGTTTCTTTAGTGAGGTGAAAGTTTGTCTTTAACGTAATACTAGAAGAGGGGAAGCTTGGAAAATGAAAAGACAAGATAAAATTAACTAAAAATACATTTAAAATGCATTTCATATAAAACATCAGACGACTCTGGAAAATTAATTGTAAATATTTTCAGCAAAAAATGCAGCTGATTTACAACTGGATATTTATGAAATTAAATTCTTTTAATTTTTTTTTCAAAAATACAAATATTTCGTCATGAATGAAAACACACACGACTGTGGTGTAATATTCTGCACTATTTATTACCTATTTCACAAACCGGTTTATACACATTTTTACGATATGACTGCTGGATGTGAATGCTACAGTTAACTACGTAACAGTTTAGTTCTACGCCTAGCTTATTTGAATCACTGGTTGGAAAACGTTTTACTAGTTTTCACTTTGAGCAGGCTCCCTCTTATAGATTTACTTGCATACATATTGCTAAATTAGTCTGTCGCCGTGTCATTCTGTGTCTGTGAAAACTGATCTCAGGATCTGCTGTAAAGATTTTGATATGGCCTTCACTATTGTATAGATAATTTATTATGTCTACGCCAGACAAGTAGTCGTGCCACAATTACTTAATACTTAGTGCCTTGCGAAGCCGGGGCAGGTTGTTAGTCAGTACAACGTGTAGATGTCAAGTTGTAAGAGACAGTCTCCTCAAAGTAAAAAGTAGAACAACATTTTTTAACTAGTGGTGAAGATAAATTAGAAGTGCAATAGGAACTGGACAAATGT
Source organism: Schistocerca americana (assembly GCF_021461395.2). Classification (NCBI taxonomy): domain Eukaryota; kingdom Metazoa; phylum Arthropoda; class Insecta; order Orthoptera; family Acrididae; genus Schistocerca; species Schistocerca americana. The sequence continues at coordinate 762,241,918 of NC_060121.1, read as the reverse complement.
TGTCCGTGTGCAGAAGCGGGCCGCGACTTGCAATAATAGCTTGTAGTTGAAAGTCTATGCTAACAAGTCACAATGGAATCACTTTTAAATGAAGATGTTATCAGACAAATACTACCTGACAGGAAAAAGCAGAAAGGAGGACGAAACAGTATGCCTAATGTGTGTAATTTTGTTTTGCTTTAGATTGTTGTGGGAAACGCCCACATCAACATGCTTGTTAAATCAGAACATTAGACGCATTTTCAGCGAGGAAAGGTCTTATTAACGCTCATTCTCTTCTCACGATGTCACGAGAAAGGCTCGACTTACGTCTGCCGTGTGACTGTTGCTGCAGAAGCCTTCACTGAGCTTCTAGTCCAATGGTTCCGATCGTGAGAGTAATACTCCCTGAGGGGTAAGATAAAATTTTCTGAGTGGTAAAAACAAAATGTTTCAGTTACGATTCAGTCGCGGAACTAAACATTTTTTTAAAAAGACTTTTTCTATTATCATTACATCAAATACTGTAATACTGCTTACATAAGTTCAGAATAATTACATTCTTTTCGAAGATAACACGTGACACAACGTAGTGGTGGCGACAGCTAGTGAATCAAATGATTGAACACCATCTGCTCCATACATTCCAACCACTTCCCATATACTTTGTACTTTGTACCAAGCATCTGTGGCAGTAAAACTGAAACATGTATGACACACATGCTCAAATATCTGAGTTAATGCTAGTTCCCGCAATGGAGTAAAACTTGCTTCCTTATTCAATTCTATAAATGAACTAACTGACAGCGCAAAATATCAGTAAATATGTAATGACCACCACCCCACTGTAGTGCCTACACAGTATTGTTGTTATTTTGTTAGTAGTAGTAGTATTAGTAGTGACAGTGGTTGGACACACAGTATTAGCTCCCTCAAGTCTTCCAATTGCAGCCAGTTCAGTACCAAGGAGTCCAGTAAAAAGATAGAATACGCAGTTTAATTTAATTGATTTTAAATGGGGAGTGCAGGGTGTGGGTGAAGATAGAGTCGCTACAGCGAGGAGAGGTGAGGACGTATCATGTTCTGTCACACGTATAGCCGGCTGCTGTGGCCGAGTGGTTCTAGGCGCTTCAGTCCAGAAACGCGCTGCTGCTACGGTCACAGGTTCGAATCCTGCCTCGGGCACAGATGTGTGTGATGTCCTAAGGTTAGTTAAGTTTAAGTAGTTCTAAGGCTAGGGGACTGATGACCTCAGATGTTAAGTCCCATAGTACTTAGAGCCATTTTAAACATTTGTGACACGTGTCTGCTCTCAGTGTGGAGTGTTGCCATGCACTAAGATTTGCTTCCGATTCAATAAAAAAGTGTTGTTAGAAGTAAGCAGCACCAGTCATCTCATTATTACGTTATGGTTTAATAAAATAGGTACAAAAATTAAATATAATCTACCTTTCGACATTTTAGAAGTAAGTGTGTACGAAAGAAATTTTTTTCCATCTGAAGGGATGTTGGGCGCTAATGATGATCGTGGGGGAAAGGTGTGCGGGTTGGAAGGGAGAGGGGGTGGCACCAGCTAATACCGGATAGCACTCAGAGGCAGTGGTTTCAGAAAGGTTGGGCACAACTGCTCTAGTCTGTGAGCAGATAATGTCCGTAGAGGAGGTCGTCGCATACGTAATGAATGACAGGTTCGACTGCTCACGGCGGACGGGCCGACGGGCCGGTGCTCGCGCTCGGCCAATTGCTGACAATCAGTGAGGTCAGGAGAGCAAGAGGGCGCTGATCTCAGCCGCTGTGCAACTCTCGCTGAGGTGGCCGCCTAGTCAGCAGAACCCCCCCCCCCCCGGCCTCCCCACCCCTGACACCTGACGTGCTACGAAGCCAAGCGAGCAGCGGAGAGTCCTGTTCCTCTGTCGCGCCGCCCGCTCGCGTCAACCTTCCGCAGCTGGACAAAGAGGGAAGTCGGCAGAACGCGACCAAGTGGTGGGAGCTCTGGATGTAGTTCCAGTTTTTCTAGGCGGAAAAAGAGAAGGTTTGTGCTGCAATTTAAAGGTGAAATAAGCACATCCTACCCAATAAAACTCATCCAAGTACACATCGCCCTAATACCGTGAACTCCTCCAGCTTTGATAATGGCCTCAATTCGGTGCGGAACAGAGTCCATAAGTTTCTTTACGTATTCCGTATCCACTAGAAGCCACTGGTTGACTACTAGACAGCGGAGATTTTGCTACTAAATTGCGGGCATGTTGATTACTACGATTAATGTTATGTTCCAACTACTCACAGACGCTTCTGTGGGAGAAACCGTTTGAGTATAGTGGTTTCTGGCTGTTACAAGACAGAGACGTCTAGTGGTTCACTGAGAAACTTCTTCGAACGTTGCGCGTTACTGCAGTCAATAACACCGTTCAGACCAACAGTCAGCACAGAGGGTGTGCCACGTGATTGTAAAATGTTTTGGCGGTTCTTTCTCAAATTTGCTCCTAATGTGGAAATCACTGACAGAAAAAGTAAGTACATCTTAAGTTTTTGACTTTGTATTACTGCTTTTTTACTTTGTTGAGGCTCAAATAGTGCCTGAGTGTTTAGATCAGGAACATATGTGAACCCGGTGAACACAGCTGGTGTCATTTGCAAGACGAGAGTTGGGGTTGGGTTGATATTGGGGGAACAGACCAAATTGCGAGGTTATCGGTCTCATCAGATTAGGGAAGTATGGGGAAGGGAGTCGGCCATGCCCTTTCAGGGGAACCATCCCATAATTTGCCTGAAGAGGTTTGGGGTAATCACAGAAAACCTAAATCAGGATGGTCGGACGCGGGACCGAACCGTCGTCCTCCCGAATGCGAGTCCAGTGTCCTAACCACTGCGCCACCTCGCTCGGCGTTTAAAGTGTTTAAAGGTCACTCATGATGACGATGTCGATGAAGGACAGTTCAAAGTCTATGACAGCCCTAAAATAAACATCCTGGTTCATTGAAAATGACCGTTCCCGTCTATAGTACCACGTCATATCGTAAATAAGTGTCACTAAAGCGACCCACGTTTCGGACTGTGTTACACAGGCTTTCTTCTGAGTCAAAACCAATTGGTATTTTCAAGCTGCGTCAGGTGTAAGCTACAATCGGATATTAGACTTTAATATGTAATATGAGTTAACAAAGGGAAAAGTAAAAGTATTACATACCACATTAGTATAAGTATTGGCGTCAACAATGACCATTATAGGTACACATTTCGTCTTACTCGACAATAATGTTACTGTAAGATAAAAACAGGTAAATATGCAGAGGAATAAAATAATACAAGGTGTGTTCATAACTGACATACTCGACAGTATAGCTTACACTATACAACGTTCCACGACAGTGTTATACACAGTGAGTCACGTAAGACATAACACCTCATTTCGTGAAAGGTTCCAGGTATCAAAACGAGGTTTCTGGCATACGATAGTATGCTAAAGGGCATGTACTTTGGTGTGTCATAAAGCGTCATAACTCCAGTATCTATCGAGTTATTGACGCACGTACGATTTTTTAAATACAACGATGTACTTTTCTTTAAACGACATCCGAAAGAACTTTAGAAGACGAGTACAATGATACAATGCTTATTAAAGTTGAGACTGAAACTCTTCACAAAAGAATTCTTGAAATGCACTGAAACTGGAAAGCAATGAGGCCAGACACTGCGGTGTAAACACAGCCAAGCGGCGTTCTCATGTGAGGCTCCGGCGTTATACGCTGTAAGACAGGCCTACGCCGCTAACATAGAACCTCACTTCCTATACGACGGATCGGCTACGATTTCTGTAAATAAAACTACGTTATCTACTAGCTTCTGGTGCGTGAGACGGGGCTTAGGAACATCATTTGAGACGTTTATATGTTTCCGAGTTTTTATGGAAGCAGCTATAGTTTCGTCAGGCAGATTTTAATTTAAGCCCTGTCCGATGCTGCTTACTGACCAAAGCCTAAACAGAAACGTCGGTCATTCATACTTTATAATGGTATACAACAGTATTCAAAGTAAACGGAAGCTACTGTTTTAACGTTTTCAGATTTGAAGAAAAATACTAATACGTGACCAGCCTTTGCCTGGAGACGCCTGAATGCTCCTAGAGTAAATCATCTGCTGTCAGACAAATGTTACTGTAAATACAACTCGCTATTGTAATTGGACGCAAGATGCCTCACATAAATTAAACAGTTTATACAGAATGACTGATGACATGTCACCCACAAAGCAAATACTTTACTTGAGTATGTACTCAAATTGCTTATCATCGACTGCAAGACACATTTGCAGTCGGCGTTCGAGAGACACATGGACAGGTGAAAGTAAATTCGATGATACACCGTTGCATGCTATGGCGATTCGACGGCGCGTATTGTCTGGTGTAGTTGCGACTTCATGATTGACTGCATCTTGCAGTGCACACCATAGAGAGAAATCAGCAGGAGTCAAATCAAGAGATCTGCACAATCATCGTACAGCAGCACTCCGTCCTATACAACGATCAGGAAACTTTTCATTTAGTATTTGCGTTGCAACACGGGGAGAGTGAGCAGTCGTGTTGGCATCACATACACTGTCACTTACACAATGATACGTCTTTCAAAAGAACAGATGCAATTTTCGGAGAAAAGTGTGTATACGTGCGAGTATTTCTGTTTAACATCCCTGTGATGAAACAAGCTCCCAAAACGGAATTCCCTGTGATGCCGCAGCATTGTGTTTGCGCTTCACTGTCGTTGTTGTTGTTGTAACTGACGAAGCCAACCCGTATTTTCAGCTGCCCAGTGGTGCACTACGTAACCGTGTTTCATAAACGTTGCTTCGTCGGTAAAGAGTATATGTTGGGAAAACGGAGCGTCGTCTCTCAATCGATGCAGAGCAAACCAACAAACTTTATAGAGCCTAATGTAATCACAGGTGAATCTTAGGTTTTTTCCCTTGGCTCTTGCTTTGGCACTTTCTTTCCTCTGCCCTTCAAACCGCTACCCTTCGTCAGATTTCGACCAATCTATCTCCAGATGAGCGCGTATTAATGGTTAATCCTAACCAGACGTACGCAAACATCGCAGTACCCACATCCTGCGACACCTCACTTTAGTGAATACTAACCCTTATGCAGAGATGACAGTAGACCTTTTGTGTTGGCCATCATGCCGGTGTGGGCGTGGAGGGGCTCCACCTCTATTTCTATTTAAAAAACAGGTGAATCTTATGTCGATGCAGGATGCGAGTGACACACCTCTGCAGCCAGAGGAATGTCATTGGCGTCTTCTATTTACGTAAGTTATTTGGTAATGCGTCCCGTGCAACTATTCGCCTAAATTCCGCTCGTTGGTGTACATGCCAGCATGCAAGGAATGTTGAAGCAGATATGGCCTGTCTATAACCGACACAGTTCCCGTCAGCTCTGAAGTGCAGAGGACTGAAGAGTGGAAAGGCTTCAGGCAACGACGTAGCCTGCCATGACCGTTTTTCAACGCAACGGACGATTCCGTAAGGCTTGCCCTTCGTTTTAAGAATATTTCTCGGATTATTTTACGAAAAGTTTCAAACTCAACATTAACAATCATAATACCATTGTACTGATCTTTTCAAGCGCTTTCGGATACCGTTAAAAAAGTACACCACGCTATTTCAAAGAATCATACTCTTCAATATCTCGATCGGGACAGGAGTAAATTTAAAAAAAAATTATTAAATATCAAAACATATATCCCTTAGCATACGCCCATTTGCCGAAAACCTCGTTTGGGTGTCTGGAATTGTTTATGAAATGAAAAGGGATGCTTCATTTTACGTGAAATGCCCTGTATAGTAATACCTTTACCGTGAGATACGTCAACTGAGCTCCTAACACTTAAATCTGTATTCCAAGTGAACAAATTATCCTTCTTCACAAACTTTTTTGGTATTGGCGGTCTACATTTTATATCCTCTCTGCTTTGGCCACCATCAGTTATCTTACTCCCCATATAGCAAAACTGATCTACTAGTTTTAGTGCCCCGTTTCTTAATATAATCCTCTCCGGGTTATTTAATTTAATTCTACTACATACCGTTAACGATGTTTTATTTTCGTTAATGTTCGTCTTACATCCTCCTATCAATATTTGGCCCATTCCGTTCAACTGCTCTTCTAATTCCTTTACTGACAATGTTATCAGAAAACCTCAAAGTTTTCATTTCTTCTCCTTGATCTTTTATTCCTGCTCCAAATTCTTCCAAATTTGGTTCATGACTATGAACAGACAGTCTGGATTCTCAGCGGTTCACACAACAAATCTAACATCTCTTTCCCTAGTTTGGTACATTAATACTGAGAATGGCTCCATTCTTTATAATTTAGTCAAATAGCGAAAACACCCGACGGTTGGCATTACAAGGTGTAATAATTTTCTCTTACAAGGACCAATTTATATCGGTGAGCAGTATTTGCAAATCTTTAGTTTATTGCCACAACTTGTTTCTATTGAACAGGACTGCAGTACGAGCTGCTCTAAGCAGATCTCTGCATCGTACCGAACATCCTGCCACGAAACGTCTCTTACTTCCCGAACTGTCGTCGTAACTTGTTTCATGGCCATAGCTAACTGCGTTGATCTGGTAGACTGTTCACGGTTACAACACAAGCAAGGGCGAAAATAAGGCTGAGCGAATGTGGAGCTGAAAGACAGAGAGAGAGAGAGAGAGAGAGAATTATACTAATGCCATTGCAGCCACTTCTAAATTATTTTCGCGTTCGAAATATTAATTATTGTAGTGTTTCCAATAAGACAAAGTTTCTTTCTTACCCTCTCAAATATTCCGATGGCACTAGTGCTATGGAAGGCTAGCAATAGTCTACAAACACTGAGCAATTAATTTAAAAAAATCAACTTCTTCGTCTTTCTTCCATCGGCTCGGCTTAGTTTCGCTGCCACTGGACGTTGTGCGTTTCAGTCTCATCAAAAATATGCATATGGAGTTTACATGTGTCGTTTCCTATAGCAATGATTTCTAATTGTGACATTCGAACTATGAGTGATAAGTGCAAACGTAATCTCGTGGAAATAAAACGTTCTATTAAAGAATGACGTGCGAAAACGACTGAAGCAGAATTAGTTAGATGGCAGTAGGGTAGAGTTGCTGAATTACTTACAAATATCCTTTCTGTGTACGGAGCACGGGTGGTGAATTGTAGTGCTCTTCTGTCTTACTGTGTTACAAATAAATTATAGTTATTTGATCAAATCCATTATAGGAAAACTGTAGAGGCTATTTTATAATATTGTTTTGTTTTTTCCCCGAGGAATATTTCGTACAGAAATTCTAACTGCGCCCTTAGTAATGGATTAATGTATGCTATCAATTCGAATAGAACATGAACCAGAGACGTGAAGATAATATAGATAAACAAATATAGTGCATAGGGCATGCAGTGGTGCCTTTTGTTTGACGGGAAACATTCCTATGCAAAATATCGGATTCTCATTTGTTTTTCACCTGAAGTTTTTGTCTGTTGAGCACGGGCACACACACAAACACTTAAACACAAACACACAGCTGTTGGATATTTCATTAGGTCTAATTTTATCTCGTCTTCTTTCTTATACTTTTTTATGTGAGCATTTCACGGACGGCGTGACAATCATGGCTACATCTATACGTACTTTCGACGTTGTTTGTTTAATTTTATATATTCGTTTATCTGCTCATGGTTTCTTTGAAAGAATGCCTGGTCTTCTCCAGTCTCCTTTCCTTGTGATATGTTCTGTAACGACTGCACGACAGTTAAGAAATGAAGGAAGGTTGGAATATGTTCCACTGACGTCAGTGCCGTTAGGAAAGTATAATCTGGGTTATGATAAGGCAAGAAGAAAGAAATAATGTCCTTTTCGAAGGAAACATCCAAGCATTCGCTCTATTTTACGTAGGGGAACGGGAGAGCACAGTCATCTAGCCACTCTGCCACATCACTCCGTCCTCCCTTCACCCGCCCCCAAACAAAAAGGTCACCTTTGCGTTTAGGATTAGGCATTCATTTTCTTCATGTCTGGTAGCGATATTTCAGGGGCCAACGGCATTGTGGTATAAGATTACGTTAGCAATTTCTTTCTGTTTTTGTTATTGAGAGTTATGCATACGTCTTCTTTGATCTAATTTGAGATTTGTACTTTACTGGATGTACAACGTTTGATTCTTTTAAGATATAGCAACTTTTGGGAGAACTATAAGGATTAGAAGGATAAATGTGACAGTGATGAATGTTATATAAAAAATAAGGTATGCGATAAGGCAAAAATTATCAGATTTACTTAGCTGCAAATAATTTCTTAAGTTTCTAATTTCAGTACGCTGTGAAACCCATATGTACTTGAATCACAGGGTTCTGAAAATCAGTGCTTTCTGACTGAAATTACCGTTTCATTGTTTTTTCTAAGTACCAGAGCCCTTAGCATTAAACCACCAATACTGTTGCAAGACACAGATATCTATTGGTTCGCTGAGGTATTTTTACGAATTTAGTGCGTTGTAGCAGTCACTTACAGTATTCAAAGGAAGTGTCGGCGCGGAGATTGCACTGCGTGATTGTAGTAGATTTTGGAATCCCTTTTTTATAGTGGCCATATTGAGAAGATAACTGACAGTCACAGTAGTGTACCTAAAGTTAATGTAACTTAAATTTGAGTTTTGTATTACTGCTGTTATGAGTAGTTTCAAAATGAAACTACTGAGGCAGATGTAGTTTTGATAAAAAATTTATTAAATTTTAGGCCCATTTTTCCTTATTATTTAGAACTGTAATTTGTTGTAGGCATTATGAGTCCGTGATAGTGTTCAGACGTGCGATTGAGTCTAAAAAAAGGTGAATTAGCTTTCAAATATGGGTGGCAGAAAACAGTGTGTCCATGTGCTTCCAAAGTGAAACCACCTACTTAAACAATTTGTCTTTACTTTTTGAAACTTCCATCTTTTATTCGTTGCTGACTATGACAATAAAGGTTAATTTTTTGAAAAATTTAGAAATTATACTTTTTTCGTTTTATTAGGCTTAAAGATTTAGATTATTCAGCGAGGAATGAAAGAGGGGCCTGTATATGTAGAATAACACACTCTTGAACGCTAGTACACAAAGTATCAATATTGGTGGCCGAAGAACCATAAGAAAAATTTGCAAAACAGCTATTCCTCAAAATAGTTCGCGGGCGACTTGTCGAACGAACTTGCAGACCAGGAAATCAGTGATACTAGCCGTTTTTTTCGAAGAAAGTTTCCGCAATCCTAGCCTTATGTGGTAGAGAAAACGTACCATTAAACGTAAAACAAGGCCCCACATTTTATAAAAACATGACAACATTCCACAATCGACAGTCAAATACTGTGCAGAAAGTTTCCCATAAGATATTTCATAAAGATCGTTTACATTACAATATATATCTTAGAACTGTCTGTGTGTGTGGTACACCATAGAGTAGCTTAGGTACAAATACACGAGGGAAAAATTGTGATATAGCCGAGGTAAATATTAATCTTTACGATTCAACGTGAATCTTTTGTGGAAAATATTCTAATTAGTACAAACAGTCGGCTGTACTCAGTATAGCGTTGATATTTAATATGTCTTAAATATTACAGGCAGCCTCCGAAGTAGGCAGCCAGATGCAAGTTTATTGGTTTCTCCATAAAACGGGTTGCAGTCGAACTCTCCCTCACAATAGAAAAGTGCTCTTCTCTCTCTCTCTCTCTGATATTTATTTAGAATATTTCGGTTTTTAATTTTGCATTTGAAGTATCTGCATGTCATCTTTCCGCACGCATTCAGCAGTTTTGCTCCAGGATGTCAGCTTCAGTGACGTACATGGGACCCCTGTTGGTGCTACTTTGCCTTCATCTACATCTACAGCTACGTGATTACTCTGCTGTTCACAATAAAGGGTTTAGCAGAGGGTTCAGTGAACCACCTTCAAGCTATCTCTCTACCGTTCCACTCTCGAAAGGAGCACAGGAAAAAGGAGCAGTTAAATTTTTCTGTGTGGGCCCTGATTTCACTTATTCTATCGTGATGATCATTTCTGCCTATGTAGGTGGGTGGCAACAGAATATTTTCGCAGTAGGAGGAGAAAACTGGTGAGTAAACTTTCATGAGAAGATCCCGTAGCAACGAAAAACGACTTTGTTTTAATGTTTGCCTCTCCCCTATTTCGCGTTAGTACAAACCGAGCCGCCCTTCTTTGTACTTTTTCGATGTCATCCGTCAGTCCCACATGATGCGGATCCCTCACCGCACAGCAATACTCCAGAATAGGGCAGACAAGCCTGGTGTAAGCAGTCTCTTCAGTAGATCTGTTGCACCTTCTAACTTTTCTGCCGATGAATCGCAGTCATTGGTTTTCTCTACCCACAACAATATCTATGTGATCGTTCAAGTTTAGGTTATTTCTAACTGTAACCCCTACGTATTTAGTTGAATTTACAGCCATCAGATTTGTGCGACTTACCGCGTAATCGAAAATTAGCTGATTTCTTTTAGTGCTCATATGAATAACTTCACACTTTTCTTTATTCAGGGTCAATTGCCCCTTCTCGCACTATACAGATATCTTATCTAACTCGTTTTACAATTCGTTTTGGTCATCTGATGACTTTACAAGATTGTAAATGACAGCATCATTTGCAAACAATCTAAGGCGGCTACTCAGATGGTCTCCTGTGATAATACAGATCAGGAACAATGGAGGACCTATAACACTTCCTTGGGGAACGCCGGATATTATTTTCATTTTACTTGAAGACTTCCCGTATATTACTACGAACTGTGACCTTTCTGACAGGAAATCACGAATCCAGTCGTACAACTGAGGTGATATTCTCCAGGGACGCAGTTTGGTTAGAAGACGATTGTGAGGAGCGGTGTCGAAAGTCTTCTCGAAAGCAAAAAATATGTAATCAATTTGACATCCCCTGTCGATAGCACTCATTACTTCATGAGTATAAAGAGCCAGTTGTGTTTCACAAGAATAACGTTTCCTGAATCCGTTCTGAGTATGTGTCAATAAATCGTTTTCTTATAGGTAATTCATAATGTTCGAGTACGGTATATGTTCCAAAACAAAACAACAAATCGACGTTAGTGATATGGGCCCTTAATTCAGTGGATTACTCCTATTTCCGTTTTTGGTTGTTGGTGTCACTTGAGCAATTTTCAGTCTTTACGTACGGAACTTTCTGTGAGCGAACTGTTATGTATATTTGCTAATTATGGAGCTATTGTATCAGCATACTCTGAAAGGAACCTGACTGGTGTACAATCTGGACCGGAAGCCTTGCCGTTATCAAGTGATTTAAGCTGCTTTGGTACACCGAGAATATCTACCTCTATGTTTCTCATCTTGGCAGTTGTTCTTGGTTGGATTCAGGAATATTTACTTCGGGTCTTCTTTTTTTTGTGAAGGAGTATCGGAATATCGTGCCCAATAATTCTGCTTTAGTGGCATTGTCATCAGTTACCTCACCGTTGTTATCTCTCAGCGAAGGTATTGATTACGTCTTGCCACTGGTGTTTTTTTATGTATGTCCAGAATATCTTTGGGTTTTCTCCCAGATTCCGAGACATAGTTTCGTTGTGGAAATTATTAAAAGCATCCGTCATTGAAGTACGCGCTATATTTCGAAATTCTGCAAAACTTTTCCAATCTTGGGATTTTGCGTTCTTTTAAAATGGCTCTGAGCGCTATGGGACTTAACTTGTGAGGTCATCAGTCCCCTAGAACTTAGAACTACTTAAACCTAACTAATCTAAGGACATCACACACATCCATGCAAGAGGCAGCATTCGAACCTGCGACAGCAGCGGTCGTGTGGTTCCAGACTGTAGCGCCTAGAACCGCTCGGCGACCCATGCCGACGTTCTTCTATATTTGGCATGCTTTTTTCCTTGGTATGCAACTGCGATCTGACCTGTTTTGTGTACCATGGGTGATCAGTACCATCACTTATTGATTTATACAGTATATATCTCTCAATTGCCGTCGATACTATCTCTTTGAAATCATTCCATATCTTTTCTACCCTTACGTGATCAGATCGGAAGGAGTGGATACTGTTTCTTAAAAAGAAGTTAAGAGCATTTTTATCAGCTTTTTTTTTAAATAGATGTACTTTGCGCTTCTGTTTGATGGTTGTAAGTATTCAGCCTAACAGTAACTGTCTTGTGGTCGCAGATCCCTCTATTCGTCTTGATACTCACTATTTGTCCATGATTATTTGTTGCTAAGAGGACAAGTATGATTTCGCAACCATTTGCGCTTCGAGTGGGCTTATGAGTAATTGTTCAAAATAATTTTCTGAATAAGCATTCAGTACAATCTCGGATGACGTTTTACGCCTGCCACCGGCTTTAACCGTATAATTTTTCCAGCATATAGAGGGTAGATTGAAGTCGCCACTGACTATAATTGTATGAGTGGGGTACCTATTTGAAAGGAGGCTCAAGTTTTCTTTGAATTATTCAGCAACTATATCTTCTGAGTCGGGGGGTCGGTAAAACGATCCAATTAATAGTTTAATCCGATTGTCAAGTATAACCTCCACCCATACTATTTCGCGGAAACTATCTACATCAAATTCACTACAAGGAAAACTACTTTGACAGTAATAAATACTGCACCACCAACTGTATTTAATCTATCCTTTCTGAACTCTGTTAGGTCGTCTGAGAAAATTTCGGCCGAACTTATTTCCGGCTTTAGGCAGCTTTCCGTACCTATAACTATTTGAGCTTCAGTCCTTTCTATTAGGATTGAGCTCTGGTTCTTTCCAAACACAGCTAAGACGATTTACATCTACAATACCGATCGTTTCCAGAACTACCTTACTGTATTTTACCTGTCCCCTTTTTAGACGGACGCCCTTTCTGTGTTTTCCAGACACACTCTAAAACTATAAAAACTGCCCAGTCCCTTCCATACAGCCTCCGCTACCCGTGTAGCCACCTCTTGTGTGTAGTGGACTACTGACCTATTAAGAGGAACCCGGAAACCCACCACCCGATGGCACAAGTCAAGGAACCTGCAGTATACACGATCAAAGAACCGCCTGAGCCCTTGATTCAGACGCTCCACTCGGCTCTGCACCAAAGGACCACAGTCGGTTCTTTCGACGATGGTGCAGATGGTAAGCTCCGCCTTAATCTCGCAAACCATTTGCGCTAACCGCTCGAAACCAGACAGAATCTCCTTCGATCCAAAGGGACACACGTCACTGGTACCGACATGGGCCACCACCTGCATTCGGCTGCACCCTGTACTCTTTCTTCATGGCATCTGGAAGCACCCTTTTCACATCCGGAATGACTCCCCCAGGCTTCCTGCCTTCCTTCCCCTCCTTGGCAGCGATGTTCCTAAGGGGGCCCATTACGCTCCTGACGTTGGAGCTCTCAACAACCCTCTGTTGGTTCGTACCGTGCCGTGCAACAGGTGAATATCACTTAACTGTGTCCTGTCGATTTCGGTTCTCTGGTGAGTCTCAAGGCACCGTGTGGTCCATAATTTGGTGTGTTCTCATGATGGATGACTGTGTGTTCAAATTCGTTGCCGTATATTTCCGCGTGAGCATTTTTTGTTATCAGAACAGGTAAAGTGTAGCCACAACACGTTTGGCTATTTGTTTGTTCGTTTCTCCTGTCTGCCGTAAGTGTTTTGACTGCAGGTGAATATTGAAACTGTCGGACAGGAAATCAACTGCCGCGTACATATCCTTTATGGTGAAACATTGTCCTATCAGATGCAACAAACGTTGATGGTGAAAATAGCTCATATATCGACCGTGTGCTGTCCTGTCCCCACCACAAAGTCCGCTGTTTTTTAACGCTTTAGGACAATACATCGTTAATTACATGAGTATTTGTGGCTTCACTTGATTTGAGGTTGTATAAGGTAACGAAGAAAAAGTCTTTTCTATAATTTGCACCAGAAGTTACCTTAGCGTTCAGTTTTCTTATTATATTCGTTACCCAGATAACTAGCCCGCATCTCGTGGTCGTGCGGTAGCGTTCTCGCTTCCGACGCCCGGGTTCCCGGGATCGATTCCCGGCGGGGTCAGGGATTTTCTCTGCCTCGTGATGGCTGGGTGTTGTGTGCTGTCCTTAGGTTAGTTAGTTTTAAGTAGTTCTAAGCTCTAGGGGACTGATGACCATAGATGTTAAGTCCCATAGTGCTCAGAACCATTTGAACCAGATAACTAAAAATAATATTCAATTATGTGCTCAACCAAATACGATGAAACGCTTGTTTCTCGCTAGCGTTTATACGAGGGTTGTCCAGCAAGTAAGTTCCGACCGGACGCTAAATGGAAACCACAGTGAAAAATCAAAAACATTTTATTTGCAAAAGTTAGCTACACTTTCCAGATACTTCTCTACATAGTCGCCGCTCCGACGTAGACATTTTTCAGTGTGTTATCCCAAATTTCCATCGTCGTAGAAGGCAACCGCCTGTGGTTTCCGATAATTCTCTACGCTGGTCTATAGCACGTAGCCTGCCCCCAAGTGTTGTCTCCGTATCTATCGTTTCATGTGAACAGAGATGATACTCAGGACAAACCAAGTAGGGCTGTGTTGTGGGTGACCGAATCCTTCCTATCGAAAAGGCTGCAGGAGCGTCTTCACTGCCCCTGCAGAATGCGGCTGAAAATTGCCATGAAGAAGGAAGTGCGTGGCAGTTGTGCTAGGTGGGCTGCATTCATTAAGGCAAAGCCTCTCAGCGGGCCCTCCTACTTGGCGGGAGACATCGTTGTTCTAAGCACCTTTACACGCTCACAGTGCGCTCACAACTGAAAAGAGCATCTTGATGTGATCGGCGGTCATACTAGAGACACTGCCCAACACATCTGTTCAAAGTTTCATCGGGTTTTCACTGTGATGTCCATTTCGCGACCGAATGGAACTTACTTTCTGGACAACCCTCGTATTTAAGATTAAGTTTCCAGCTTTCGTGTTTACTTTCAGGTAATCAGAATACGTCTCTTTCATACACATACAGTTAATAATCTATGCCATTCTTTGAACAATAAAAATATTGTTCAGTAAGGGAACCTTAAATAAGTATTAGAAAACTAAAGGTGGCATCCAAACTTTTAGCATTTCACACAATAAAAATAATTTTTTTTGAATATACGTAACCAGTTGTTTCAAAATTCCCATGGTAGGTTTAAATTAGAAACACTTTTTATAAGACACAACAGGTAGTATGCATAATTCAATGAGTAATAGCTATTTCTACAAACACACGGAGTTTATTTAGATGTATACAGTGGTGTGCCACCTAACAGAAGTCTCTTAACTAATTTCTTAAAAATATAGCTTGATTCTAGCCTGACCAAGAAGGCACTGAATTAAATTATAAACACATTAGTTACATCCATTATTCATTCAGTTAAATCATTATAGAATGATAATCGCCACAAGAGACATGGTGTAGCTTCAGGCTCATTGTTGCAAAGAAAGGCCGTCCACCAGGTAGGTATTGCTATAGGCGACGTGAAAAACTTGAGTCGCGCCATCTATAACTTTGAGCGCTCGACAAATCACCTTGATGTACATGCCACGAAAAAAAAATAAAAAAACCGTCTGATATCATTAAACACTGATATTATTATAGTGAATATTGTAATTAGATATTGTAACATACACCGTTTAGGTGACAGAGTTATCGGTGGGTCTGTACAATTTCTGTACAATTTCTCTGTTACTGAACCTTTTAACACACGTGCTTTATCTTCTCGAGATTCTTCATACTATCCCTAATATTGGTAAATCAGATTAGACAGATACGTGAAGTGTTTGCTAGTTTTGTATTAAACAGTATGTACTAAAACGTAGCTTGATTTGCCATAAGCTCTTAGCAAAAAATGGAATCTATGAACAGACTTTCCACAAAGCAGTGCATAAAGATTCTCACAATAACTTGATAAATAATATACTCTCTCTCTCTCTTTCATTTTCCTCTCCCACCCTCCTCTCTCTCTCTCTCTCTCTCTCTCTCTCTCTCTCTCTCTCACACACACACACACACACACACACACACACACACACACACACACACACACACACAAACAAACGCATCAGCAGTTCAAGTTTGCAAATACAGAGCAAGCAAGTTCTGCATAATGTTCCTTATATCGAATGTTTGTCACATATTCAAGTTATTCGTGCAGTACGAATATCTCAAAGATTAAGAACCTTCCCGTGTAGAAGATTCACAACAGGAAACTTAAATTTACAAAGTGTTCCTCACTGATACGCACCTTACATGTCAAACTCAGTCACTTAGCACTACTCATTGCTGCCCGAAGTAGAGAGAGAAAGAAAGGAAAATTGGAAAGTCGTGGTAAGGTCTTACAGGACCAAACTGCTGAGGTCATCGGTCCCTAAGCTTACACACTATTTAATCTAACTTAAACTAACTTACGCTAAGGACGACACACACACCCATGCCCGAGGGAGGACTCGAAGCTACGACGGGGGAGCGAGAAAGAAAGACTAAAACTTTTAATTCTGTAAAGTATGTTCAACACGTTCTCTAAAAAGGGTTAGTTATCGTGCTTTTTTATTGATTATACATTTTTCCGTCATTTTCTGGCTAGCTTTCAGTTCGATTTGCGAAGAAATCTTTCACCGACTCTGTCGAAAGTGAATTCAGTACATTACACCATTTCACCGATTAACCTGTAACCTCATTTCATCCACCATTTTAGTTTGTGTAATTTTCTTCCAGCTATGGGTTATTGACAGTGTATTGGGTGCCTACGCTACAAACTATTATTCCGTCATCCTGGGAAATGTAGTGACCTGAAAACTCAGTTTCATTTATTTCAGAAACTGTCGCATGATTATTTCCAGCTTTTCCAATGTAAACAACTAACATTCGTGATTTTTTTTAATATAATGTGACACTAATCAATTAAAGAGTTCCCTAACAGTTCCTTCCGACATAATATAATCCTCAGTATTCTGGTCGATAAGATCTCTGGTTAGTAATCGCAGCCAGTTTTCTTTCATACAGATAGCGGAGCACTTTGCAGAGCATGCAGTACTGTCCATGGTCTTTTGCATCACGAACCGCAGTAACTTCAGGATAATTATTGTCTTTGAAAAAAATCATCATCTCTGTTGGTCTCATTACGTTTTTCCTTCAGTTAATGTATGTGCTATAGTGTAGCACTTCTATCTATGTATGATCCAAGCGTGTCACTTGGTAGTCACACACCCTACGGAAGTTTGCTTTATCCTTAAGTTTTGTGCATCAGGTATCATACGCCATGTACGCAGACGATGAGCCATCATAGCTGTTCGTGGCCGATTTGAGAGAGTTCCATTTCTGGGTCTTGATTACAATAACAAATAAAATTATTATATGTACTCGTAGATTATGAGTTCCGATCTATTAACATGCATCTTCAGATTATGGGTGGTAAGCAATTGGTCTCTAAGTACGATGTTGGTCACAAAACCAACTTTATTATGTGTAACTCAGAATCATGCTTACTAAATGCTTACTAAAATGTCGGAAACATCATGATTCTGATTTACACGTAGTACTGATGCCCTTGCTGTCAACTGTGTACTTTGATACTAGTTCTTCAGTAAACATCATCGGAGTTACACATAGTATCTACGGTGTTGTTACCAGCATTGTACAAAGATACTGATTCTTTAGTAAGCATAATCTGAAGACGCTTGTTAGCCAATCGTATCCTGGTAATCAGCAAAGTAATTTAATTTTTATCGCGATCAAGAAACATTTTCAACAAGCATTACTGTACTCCTTCACCCAATGATATCAGGTCACACAAACGGAGCAAAAACTATCAAGTACAATTTAATTTTGTCGATAATACCTCCTTAGTGTTCTTAGTAGCAGCGGGAAAAGCAAATATCGTGTTTTTACTCAATTTGGCACTATACTGAGTCATCATTATCTCGCTTGATGGGCAACAGCGTTGCAGTAACATCTCTCTCTATTTAAAGAACGCAAGAATGACAGTATCGCCATTCTTGGAATGAACTACAGTTTAAATCATCGGATGGTATCTGATTTCTGTTACCTGTCACTCTGAAACATGCATACAGACCCGGATCTTGCAGTCTGAGAGGTTTCCTCTGAAACGGGACAAGGGACTGCATCTGACTGAGGGACAGTGTCGGCCACAGACAGCACCTGCAACTTGTTTGTCAGACTAACCGGGCAGGCCTTACGTGTTGGCCCCTGGAAAGCCTTACGCCGCCTGCCCATGCCGAGGCGATCTCCCATTAGACCACGGGTGAGGGGTCAACCTCAGTGGGAACTGTGAATGGGCTCATCACCGGTAGGTACCGGCCGCCTGACTCCGATGTGCTGGACTTCCGCTGGACCCCAGGGCAGGCCCACAACAGTTATGGCCGTCCACTGCAGTTTCAAGCCGTGTAACCGAAGCCATCACAGCCTAGAGCTGAGACAGAAGTGTCATCAACTCGGATCACATCCACACACAGCAATTACAGTCCCTGTCCATTCTAAATACAGTTGAAATCTACTCTACTCAGCCAAACAAAAAACAATAGACATGCACTACGGAATTTTACTGTAGACAAGGAGGAAAACCCAAGAAATGTCTCATAAATTAGGTTAATACGCAGAGATTCAAAAACTGAACTGCTAAAGCACTCAGCTGAGACTAAATAATTCGCTCCTAATCAGGACCTTGTAGTAAGTCACAAAACCGGTTTACTTTCCGATATGTTGTGTACATAGTTCCGCGTAGTCAGCGCATACACAACTTTCCCACTAGAGCGCACCCCGCTAAGCACAACAGCGCAGGCGCAGCGCTCGTCCATCTCCGCACCACGAGATGGCGCTGTCTTAGAGACGGACCAAATTCTACTTCCGCCGATCCGCGTATTAATATGTAACGCAGCCAATGAGATTGCTGCTAACGTAGAACCTTTTCTCCTCGCAGATCACACTCGCGCAGTGATACCTGAATGCATGAGGTATTATAACGAGTGTACAGGCCTCCGATTAGTCAGTCTGCATCAGTCTGCATTAGTCTGTACCAGTCTATAGTCAAGTTTCCGTCTGCGCCTAATAGGAGTATCATATTCCTGTACATAGCCATGAAGATAAATGTATAGATATATGTGAGAATAAGATTAACGTACCAAGACCAAAGGAACTTCAGATTGTCAATTGTAAATAGCATCCAGAACCAAGTTAAGTTATTTTTATGCTTGTTATTATTTTAATAAATGTGTGTGAAAATTAATCAAGTGCTGTTTAAAGTTGGTCACCGTCAATCTGCTGCTCTAAGCGTGCAAGTGGCATTTCTATCGTCGAACCTAACGGCAGAAGATAAACACGCCACGATAAGACCACGAGACATATTGCTGACACTCGCCTACTTCGCTAGAGTGACAAGTCAAATAATCTGATGGTGTGTGTACCGAAGGTCTTACAGTACGCACGCCATACGATACAAAAGAAAACGTGAGAACTACGAATATTAAATATTAAATATTAAATTAACACGCAGAAATTCAAGAAACTAAATTATCAAAACACATTGATGAAACGATACAATTTGCTCCTGGTTTGGAACTCCTAAGGCGTCGCAAAATCGGTTACTTCCCTGTCGCTAGTTGTGTCTCTACCGGCTCAACGAACTAAATATTGCAGGAGCGTATGATCTATGTGGTGAGTCTGTAGCTGGATAAGTAGAGGAGGCAGGGAGACCACTTAACACACGAGTAGCAGAACACGAACGGTATTTGCAATTAGCACACCATAGTAAATCTGCGATAGCGGATAACCACCATGACTGTGGACAGCGTGTTTTGTTAGAGGAAGCCGATGTGCTGGTGAAAGAGTCGTGGACGCTTCATCGAGATTTGATTGAAATTATTCAGCAGCCGAACAACATCTTTGGACAGAACCGCTACAAACTTTCGATGTCCCGGTTGCCAGCTGTCTGAGCCCAACGGGCCGCGACCGGCCGGGCACGAATGCAAGAGTCTAAATATACAGATAAAGGGAAACTGTCACTGCATTTCCGTGCACTCCAAGAGAAAAACGTGCCCACCAGAAGCCAAGCGCTGATCTGCAGACTGTCGCCAATTAGTGTTAAGCCGGTTAGCCCAACAATAGCGTCCTCATTACCACTCCGCTTTCCGTCATGACTAGCCTGCTATGTTATAGGGCCAATAAAGTTTCAAAAACATGATGTATTGTCACCGTACTTATGCTATAAATACAGTCACTTTTCCTGCGCCAAAATCAGTCTTGTCCTGAGGAAAACCGTTTATATACTCTACTGGCCATTAAAATGACTACACCACGAAGATGACGTGCTACAGACGCAAAATTTAACCGACAGGAAGAAGATGCTATGATATGCAAATGATTAGCTTTTCAGAGCATTCACACAAGGTTATCGCCGGTGGCGACACCTACAACGTGCTGACATAAGGAAAGTTTCCAACCGATTTCTCATACACAAACAGCAATTGACCGGCGATGCCTGGTGAAACGTTGTTGTGATGCCTCGTGTAAGGAGGAGAAATGCATACCATCACGTTTCCGACTTTGATAAATGTTGGATTGTAGCCTATCGCGATTGTGGTTTATCGTATCGCGACATTGCTGCTCGCGTTAGTCGAGATCCAATGACTGTTAGCAGAATATGGAATCGGTGAGTTCAGGAGGGTAATACTTAACGCCGTGCTGGATCCCAAAGGTTTCGTATCACTAGCAGTCGAGATGACGGGCATCTTATCCTCATGGCTCGTGCAGCCACGTCTCGATCCCTGAGTCAACAAATGGGGACGTTTGCAAGACAACAACCATCTGCACGAACAGTTCGACGACGTTTGCAGCAGCATGGACTATCAGCTCGGAGACCATGGCTGCGGTTACCCTTGACGCTGCATCACAGATAGGAGCGCCTGCGATGGTGTACTCAACGACGAACCTGGGTGCACGAATGGCAGAACGTCATTTTTAGGATGAATACAGATTCTGTTTACAGCATCATGATGGTCGCATCCGCGTTTGGCACCATCGCAATGAACGCACATTGGAAGCGTGTATTTGTCATCGTCATACCGGCGTATCACCCGGCGTGATAGTATGAGGTGCCATTGGTTACACGTCTCGGTCACCTCTTGTTCGCATTGACGGCACTTTGAACAGTGGACGTTACATTTCAGATGTGTTACGACCCATGGCTGTACCCTTCATTCCATCCCGGTGAAACCCTACATTTCAAGAGGATAATGCACGACCGCATGATGCAGGTCCTGTACGGGCCTTTCTGGATACAGATAATGTTCGACTGCTGTCCTGGCAGCAAATTCTCCAGATCTCTCACTAATTGAAAACGTCTCGTCAATGGTGGCCGAGGAACTGGCTGGTCACAATATGCCAGTCACTACTCTTGATGAACTGTGGTATCGTGTTGAAGCTGCGTGGGCAGCTGTACCTGTACACGCCATCCAAGCTCTGTTTGACTCAACGCCCAGGCGTATCAAGGCCGTTATTGCGGCCAGAGGCGGTTGTTCTGGGTACTTATTTCTCAGGATCTATGCACCCCAATTGCGTGAAAATGTAATCACATGTCAGTTCTGGTATAATATATTTGTCCAATGTATACCCGTTTATCATCTGCATTTCTTCTTGGTGTACCAATTTTAATGGCAGGAGTGTAGCTTTAACGTTGGCTTTAAGTTTATAACCCAAGAATTTCGTACAATGACGTAGTACAACACCCAGATCAATTTAAATCATCATGACACCGCCCGCGGAAGCCCACATAGTTTAGCCGTATTCACCTCTACATGAATCACTACTATTGGCACTGAATTACTCTTTTGTAGTCATTGGGAAGTAATGAGATTACCTGTATTGCTACAGCTTTCTTCTTGCCATTGCTATAGCAGTTTCTTTTATTAAGTAGGGCTACTTCAACTAGCGTTCAACCATGGCCAGAGCGTCTGAGGCGCGACAGTTGCCAGCACGCTGTCACACGGGAGGAGTTTAATTGCCTACCTAGTCATCCAGATTCAGTTTCTTCCTAACTCGATCTTCGGTAGAGAAAGGAGCGAGTGGGCGTGGTGGTGATACATTGGACTAGCGTTCTGGAGGTTATATCTTCAAATTCGTGTTATTTAACTTGTTAAACAAAAACTACTATTCACATATTAAGTCAGAGGCCTCTTTCAACTTCTCAAGGCAGTACGAGGGGCGATCTATGGCTGTGGGACATGTGATCGGAACGTCGCCAATCCGTATTGCCGTTATTGACACTGCATAAATCGTGATGGTGCCGCTGTTGCTTCTTTATTCAAGCTGTTACTAATTTGGCCTGAGCGGACCCTGTTTCTGAAATTTTCGCCTCAAACCAAGGCGGTACTGGAGCATCGCGTGCAGCGACGCTAACCAGTCGGCTACGGAGGTTTACCACGATTTCTCTAAATTACTTGAGTTACTTTCTGGGATGGTTATCATTGAAGAAGCACAGTCGATGTCCATCAGAACAATGTCTAATCCGGTCCTTAACTCCATATCTAACGTACTCGCCTTTGGCGGGATGTTAATGCTTGTCCTCCCGTCTTTGAAAATCCTTTCCTCCTTCTGCACTACATGTATTTTAGATGTGTATCCAATGATTTCATTGTCCTTGGTACAGTGTACCTGTTGTGGTGTTCAGTCCTGGTCTGATGAAGTCTCCAAGCTTGTCTATCCTGTGGAGTCCTCTTCGTCTTTGTGTAACTGCTGGAACATACCTCCATTTAAACTTCCTTACTGTAATAATGCCTTGGCCTCTATCTGCAGTTATCCTCTCTCCTCATATTCCGCCCATTACGAATTTGACGACTCCTCTGAGCCTCCCTTCTTTTAATCAAGTTATGCCACAAATATATTTTCTCCCAAGTTAAAAAAGAAATGTTCAATTTTGTGTGAAAACTTATGGGACTTAACTGCTAAGGTCATCAGTCCCTAAGCTTAACACTACTTAACCTAAATTACCCTAAGGACAAACACACACACCCATGCCCGAGGGAGGACCTCTGCCGGGACCAGCCGCTCCCCAGTACGATCCAGTACCTCCTCATTAGATATTCCAGCTACTTACCAAAGCTCCTGCATTCTTCTGTAACGCCATATTTCAAACGCTTCTATTCTCACCTTGTCTTGGCTATTTACTGTCCACGTTTCACTTCCATAACAGACTACTTAAATTTAGACCTCATTCTGTAGCACCACATCTGAAACGCTTCGATTATCATCTTCTTCCATTTGCCCCAGTTCACGGTTTGCTTCCATTCAGTGCTGTAATCCAGACGTACATCCTCAGAAATTTCATCCCGAAATCAAGGCCAATGTTTAATATAATCATATTTCTGTTGGCCAGCAGTACCTTATTGGGTGCACTAGTCTACTCATTATGTCGTATTTGCTTCGTCTGCCTTGTGTTATTTTGCTTCCCTCAGTTCGTTATCCCCAATTGTGGTCGAATGTTTCTCTCTAATCTCATTTCTGCTACAACTTGCTACCTTCATCTTCCTCTAGTTTTGCTCTGTCCAAATTCTGTGTTCAGTAGACTGTTAATTCCATTCAGCCATGTACGGTAATTTTTCCTAGTTTTCTTTTGGGACAGGAAAGTTATCAGCGAATCTTATCATCGAAATCCTTTCACCATGAATTTCTGTCACCATCCCCTCATTAATTCTTCAATGGAGAGAGTTCAAATACAAAAGCTGTCTCTGTTGCAGCTATTTATTTTAAAGTTCATGCATTTCGCGCTAGTGGCACGTTTTCAGAATTTGTGAAATTAAAGATAATGTACGTATTATATAAATTTGTGACGATGAGTTTATACGAAACCTGTAAAGTGACTGTTGCCTTATGTAACCAAAGAACAGGCGTCATTAAGCGAAAAGTGTACTTATCAAAAGTCAAACACTGAATGGAGCATAACCACTGACTTAAGACATAGAACTGGAAACTTGGAAAAGTAAATGAATTTCTATAAAACCTTCTTCTACAGCAGATAACTACCTAGAACGGAATTCCCGACTCTATGGGCACGAAGACCTTAACTGGGAGTTATAAGACGGTCACACTCACGGCATCATAAAAACGCCCAGTGTGTGGACTCTCCTGTGGTGAACAAACATGTCACACAATAGTGAAGAGTAACTGCGATATGCAACTTTTGACTGTGGCAGTGAGCCGCGAAATGATCTGATGTGAATGAACGGCTGATTTCAAGCGATGGGTTTGCATTGTATTGTACTGTATGGAACTAGGGACCTAGAAACGATGTAGAGGCTTCGTCCCCGCCGTAGCCCGAAATGTTACACAACCCCAAAACAGGCTGCAGCAGTCCACTCACCCCACCGCCGCGCCACACGGAACCCTGTTTTAATGTGCGGTTCGGTCCCCAGTGGACGCCCCCGGGAACGTCTCACAATAGACGAGTGTAACCCTAAATGTTTGCGTGGTAGAGTAATTATGGTGCACGCGTACGGAGACAGTGTTTGCGCAGCAATCGCCGACATAGCGCGTTGGGTTTAGTTGCACCCAGTATGTGGCAATCGCTAAGACATTGAAATATAATTAAAACAATGGTACAAGATTCTGCCGGAAGTACAGATTTCATATAAATTAATAGTTATTAAGTAATGCCATAAAAGTAGTTAGAACAACCATGAAGTTGACTTTTTTCGCCTGTATCATGTGTTGCATTTTTATATTCTCAGCATTTGTCAGTTAAATTTAGTATCTCTTGTGTTATCGAAGGATTTCCAGTATGCTTTCCCTTTTTAACTATTTGATCCTCTGGAGCCTTCACTTTTTCACAAATCAAAGCTGACCATTCGTCTTCTATTGTACGTGTTTCCTCTATTTGTCAATCACTGACTAATGCTCCCTCTGAAACTCTCAGCATCGGGTGTTTCATTCATTTCAAGCAGGTCCCTTCACATTAGTTTCCTACTTTTTCGTAATTTCTTCAGTTTTGATCTGCAGTTCATAGACAATAAATTATCGTCAGAGTCCGCATACACCGCTAGAAAAATCTTATACTTCAAAACATGATTTCGAAATATCTCTCTTCCCATAGACAATGCATTTGAAGTCATCCTGTGTCTCCAATCTCTTCCACATACGTAGCCTTCTTACATGACTGTTAAATAAAGTTTTATCAGTGATGAAATTATGCTCTGTGGAAAATTCTACCATGCAGCCACACCTATCATTCTTTTCAAAAATGGTTCAAATGGCTCTGAGCACTATGCGACTTAACTGCTGAGGTCATCAGTCGCCTAGAACTTAGAACTAATTAAACCTAACTAACCGAAGGACATCACACACATCCATGCCCGAGGCAGGATTCGAACCTGCGACCGTAGCGGTCACGCGGTTCCAGACTGAAGCGCCTAGAACCGGACGGCCACACCGGCCGGCATCATTATTTTCCCCCCAGTCCATATTAACCTACTAATTTATTCTTGTCTTTCTTTCTCTACGTCGATAACAAGTCATCAATCACAATTATGTTTTCGTCTCCGTTAACGATCTGAATAATTTATTTTGTCACCTTCTTCAGTCTCGTCGTAATTTGCGGAGTTACTTGACACATGTCCTGTGGTGGTGGGTGCTTGCCTCGAGTCTGTCCTGGCTACATTAATGGGTTCACTATTCTGTTCATGGTAGTTTATCCTACTGTCTAGAGCAGCCTTCTCCACTGCCCCTATAGCCTTGTACTCACCTAACCTGAAGTCCAGCTCCATCTATCACCGAACTTCACAGTTCCCACTATATATAACGTCAACCTATCCACTTCCCTTTGTAGATTTTCTAACCTACCTGCTGGTTTAAGGGATCTAAGTCTCTGTGCTCCGACCCTTAGAATATCACTTTAGTTTAACCTCTGGAATATTTTACTAAAGTGGATTCCATCTTCATGTAACAGTACACTAAAGCTGCATGCCTCCAGGAAAAAAAGGCTGTAATTTCCCCTTGTTTTCAGTTCTTCGCAGTACCAACGGAGTATGTTCGCTAATTTTACAAGACCAGGTCAGTGAATTATCCAGACTGTTGGCCCTTTAGGTGCTGCAAAGACTGCTGCCCCTCTTCAGGAATCACAAGTTAGTCTCACTTCTTCACAGATATCCCTCCGTTTGTAATTTTTGTTTCGGTAGTGCTGTTTGTAACGCTGAGGCACGAAAGGTAGCCCACTTCGTCAAAATCTATGACTGCAGGGGATCTCGGAAAGCAGCATAAAAAAATTCTGCCTTCTGTTCCCACAATTAACTACGACTATCGTTAACGCAGCGCTGCAATGAGTTTCGCTGCTCTTTGTCACTACTGTCAGTGTGTCAAACATTTCTGCCATGTGTGGCAATAAGAACAGATTTTCGCATTCTTGATTCTGCGTAGGCTAATAGTCTCCCCTCTGGTCCTCAGGCTCACTCTGCCACTTCCATGGGCACTGAGAAGGGCATTTTAGTACAATCTACCGCTACTGAGCACCGTCCACGCACACACTTGTCACGCCAGTCCTTAGGTTTCCTTTGGTGGCGAAAGACGAGACTTACGGACTCGCTTCCGCTCAGACGGTGGAGTCCCCTGCGCCTCACATGCGCTGTCAGGTGCTCGTCTGCTCCTCAACTTATCGGTTTTCGCTACGTCGCATCTCAGCCTTCGGTCGGATGCTCTCGTGGTCTGCTCGGAATGCTGGCTTGATACCCGAGTCCTTTTGCGGAATGCCTTAGTGCTGTTTTCCTCATTGTGCCACATTGTCTACCACAGTATCTCTTTAGCATCCGAAATCTTCTGATATTCGTCACTGCCGTCACGTGCTGAAGTTTGCCCTCTCCTAACTTGATGAAAGGAGGAGTTTGGCCCATCAAAACTTGCGTTTGTGTTCTTCTTGTTCGGTCTGAATATAGGATTTCCAGCTTCATTTTATGTTAGTAAAGAATGCCTTTGTACAGTTCTCACTTTCTCGATCGTTCAACTACAGGAGGATGATCTAATCATGAACCTGACATTTATTTGTTTAACCGCATACTTATCATCTTCTGGGATTACTGGCATCATCTTCTCCTTCACCCGATATATCACACCTTCTTTTGGTATTTGTATATTCATTCCAAGTTTTATCAGAAACTCCCCAATCGATATAATATCAAAATCTCTGTCAACCAAAGAAGTTTTCAGACTTGTACTCTTTTAGCTTTCAATTTTGGTTTTATTAATCGTAGTTTTTGCGCCCAAGTACTTACATTACACCCCATAATCTCAGTTAAGGTAGAGTCATAATGTTAACGTGTTATTTGCAGAAGTACCTTGTAATCACAATAGGACAAACTAATTAGGTCTCTAGTCCAGCCAAACTGCTAGGTATCTGTTGACTAACTTTCGTTGTATGGACCTGTAGCTTAGATTCATAATCAGATCACTTCACAGACAACGGGTTGTTATTGTGATCTTCAGTCCTAAGGCTGGTTTGAGGCATTTCTCGACGCTAGTCTCTCATCAGCGACCTCGTTGTCTACGTAACTACCATAACCCACATCCATTTGAAACTAATTACTGTACTCAAACCTTGTAGGTTTCGTTCACAATTTTTACTCCGACGTTTTCCTTCATTACCAAATGGACGAAGCCTTCATGCCTCACGATGTGTCTCATCAACCAAATTCTACCATTAGTCAAGTTTTGTCATGTATTTCCCCATTTAAATTCAGTATCCTCTCATTAATTACGCGATCTGCCCATCTAATCTTCAGCATTCTTCAGTAGTACAATTTTACAGTCGCCAACTTACATTTCGCAGAAAGACCACAATGGTAAGATAAGAGAGAGATTAGGGCTCGTTCAGAGGCATATAGGTAGTCAGTTTTTCTTCGTTCTGTTTGCGAGTGGAACAGGGAGAGAAGATGCTAGGTGTGGTATGAGGTACCCTCCGCCACGCACCGTATGGTGGATTGCGCAGTATGTATGTAGATGTAGATTTCAAAATCTTCAATTTTCTTCTTCAGTGAACTGCTTTTATGTTCCGCGTTTTAGTTCCGTACAGAGCTGCTCTAAAGCCAAATATCTTCCAGATATTAACCTTTTCCGTTATCAGAAATTTTTTATTGGTTCTGCTTTTAATATGCTCATTACTTAAGCCATCATTACTTAATTTGCTATTATCTCATTTCGTAATGTAAAGCATGCGGATGATTTTTTCTTGTCCAAAGGACTATTTAACTCATTAATGCTACTGATTTATGAAGGGTTGGTCTGAAGCCTTCTTACAGATTAGTTCTACAATTAAATTTCACACGAATGTATGCTACTAATCCAACAACCGTTTCATTGTCCTATAGTTTTTCTAAGACTCTGTCGAGCACCAGATCTCAGAATATTGGACGATATCTTATGGGCAGTAAATTTTTTTCCGCGAGTCTTGCATGTTCACCTACCACAAGTTTCTAGGACTCTCTATAAACATTTAGTTAGTCGAAGGTAATAAATAGGAACGTCTGTCTAGCATGCAGTGTCGTTATTTAAGTTGCCGGGAGAGTTCAGAAACTATTCTGCAGATACATTCACGCTATAGAACTCCCGCACAGACGCACTGGTAACGACTCTGGGCGCAGCTATTCTAGGAGTACTAGCACAAAGTCTGAACTCACTGGTCTCCAGGATTTCATCAGCAGCGTCTGTGTCACACACGGTGGAGTGGAGTGGAGCTCACAGTCGGTTTGCCGGCGACCGCGAGACGCGAGACGTGTTGACGAACAGGAGCGTGGTGGGGACAGGCCGGTGACAAACGCAGTCGGTGATATACAGCGACGGGTCTCTCGCCCAGTCGTTGTACAGCCACAACGCGTACACAATGTCGGCGTCTGCTGGCTTGTCAAGCTGCGAACACCGTGCCACTCGAGGAACACGTAGCAGCACGCAAGGCCAGTCTGATCCAGTATACGAACACGGCGCGAGGCGAGAATTTCTGCTCCGGTGACCAGCGATAGTGCTATATACACTTAGGAGACAAAAGTCATCGGATAACGAATGGCACATATACAGACTACGGTAGTATCGCGTACACAAGGTGTAAAAGTGCAATGCATCGACAGAGCTGTCGTCTGCACTCTGGTGATCCCTGTGGAAAGGTTTCCCACGTTATTATGGTTGCAAGAATGGAATTAACAGACTCTGAACGTAGAATGGTGTTTCGAGCTAGACACATGGGAAATCAAATTTTTGAAATCATTACGGAACTGAATATTCCGAGATTCATTGTGTCAAGCGTGTGCCAAGAGTACCAAATTTCAGGCATTACTTCTAAGCACGGACAACACAGCCGCTTAATGACCAAGAGCAGCAGCGGTTTCGTAGAGTTGTCAGTGGTAACAGACAAACAACACTACGCGAAATACCGCAGTAATCAGTGTGGGATGTACGGAGAACGCATGTTAGGACATTGCGGCGAAATCTGACGTTAAGGGGCTTTGACAGCAGACGGTCGACGCGACTGACTTTGCTGACAGCATGATATCGCCGGCAGCGTCTCTCCTGGGATCGTGACCTTGTGCTTTGGAAAACCGTGGCCTGGTCAAACGAGTCTCGATTTCAGCTGGTAACAGCTGATGGTAGGATTCGAGTGTGGCGCAGGCCCCACGAGACCATGAACCCAACTTGTCAACAAAGCTTGTGGTGGCTCGATACTACTGCGCGCAACTGAACCGATCACTTACAGGAAATGGGTATGTTCGGCTCCTTTGGGACCTTCTGCAGTCGTTCACAGACCTCATGTTTCCAAACAATGATGGAATTCTTATAGATAACAGTGAACACTGACACTGGGCCACAACTGCTCGTGAATGGTTTGAAGAGGTCCGACATGACTTTATGAGATATTCAGTGACTCTGGCACCTCAGTGTGTATAAAATTAGTTATTCGACAACAATTCACATAATTCAAAATGATCCCACTCTGATATCGGTTTCAGCTAGTGTGTAACCAGCGAAAGGCAGGGGAGGATCCCTGCCCCCTCCCCCTCAGCCCAGAGAAGAATCTCCGTAAACCGAACTCTAATATTATTTCTCTAAAAAGACATCCTTACCAACTGAAAGTAGGTTGTAAGTTAATCAGAACATGAAATGGATACATACTAGTAATGATTATACCCAGAACTAATTGTGAAATCTCAAAACAATTTTGTCATTCATTGCGGAACAACAATGAAGCGCGCAGTCAGGAACCGTGCGACTGCTACGGTCGCAGGTTCGAATCCTGCCTCGGGCATGGATGTGTGTGATGTCCTTAGGGTAGTTAGGTTTAAGTAGTTCTAAGTTCTAGGGGACTGATGACCACAGCAGTTGAGTCCCATAGTGCTCAGAGCCATTTGAACCAACCAACAATGAAACGCCAAGCGTATTCAAATACATTGATATGTAAACAAATAGATTACGGCGCAGCGGTCGGCAATTCCTATACTAGACAGCAAGTATCTGGCGCAGATAGATATTACAGTGGCAGTTTATCAAGGTTTAAGTGGGTTTGAACGTGGTGTTATAATCGGCGCACTAGCGATGGGACAAAGCATCTCCGAGGTAGCGATGAAGTGGGGTTCTTCCCGTACGACCGTTTCACAAATGTACCGTGAATATTAGGAATCTGTTAAAACATCAAACCTCGGTGATGGCTGCGGCCGGAGAAAGATCCTGCAAGAACGGGACCAATGATGACCGAAGAGAATCGTTCAACGTGACATAAGTGCAGTCCTTCCTCAAATTGCTAAGAATCTCAATGCTGGGCCATCAACAAGTGTCAGCGTGGGAACTATTCTACGTAACATCTTCTGTATCGGCTTTCCGAGCCGAATGCCCTCTCATGTACCCATGATGACTGCCCGACACAAAGCTCTGCGCCTCGCCTGGGCCCGTCAACACCGACAGTGGACTGTTGATGACTGGAAACATCTTGCCTGGAGGGAAGAGTCTCGAATTGTATCGAGCGGATGGACGTGTTCAGGTATGGAGACAACCAAATAAATTCATGGGCCCTGCAAGTAAGCAGGGGACTGTTCATGCTGGTGGAGGCTCTGTAATGGTGTGGGGGCGTGAGCAGTTGGAGTGATATGGGACCTCTGATACGTCTAGATATACTGCGACACGTACTTAAGCATCCTGTCTGATCAC
The DNA here is from genome assembly GCF_021461395.2 of Schistocerca americana. Lineage (NCBI taxonomy): Eukaryota > Metazoa > Arthropoda > Insecta > Orthoptera > Acrididae > Schistocerca > Schistocerca americana. The sequence goes on along the minus strand of NC_060121.1, from coordinate 762,210,701 downwards.
CTGCATCCATTAATGTACACTATACATTCCGACGAACTTGGGCAATTCCAGCTGGACAATGTGACACCCCACTCGTCCAGAATATGACTGGTTTCCAAGAAATATCTGATGGTGGAAAAGATATTCCGTAGTAATCCATAATGTACGTTCTACGAAAAATCAATGTCAACAATGTCCCGAGTGATGAAATCTGTCACTGCGTGACAAAATAACTGGGCGCTGTGCCTCGGAGATGCCTTCACCAACAACGATTAATAGATTAAAATTATAGGCACGATGATCTAATATTAAAATATTTTCAAAATTAATTAATTTTCACTTGGGAACAAAGTGTACGCTGCTTTCCAACTTTCTTGAAGATTAAAACTGTGTAATGGTCAGGAACTTGGCACTTCTGCCTTTTGCGGTAATTGCTCGACCGACTGAGCATCCAAGCGCGATTCACGACCCGTCCTCAGTGCTTCACTTATACCAGTACCTCATCTCTCTCCTTTCACACGAGTGCATACCTTGCGGGACTAGCACTGTTGCAAGAAAGCTGTAAAGTTACGTGGGCAGATCGTGAGTTGTGCTTGCATAGCTCAGTGTATAGGGCCTTGTCTGTGAAAGCCAAAAGCCCGAAGTTTAATCTCCGCTTCGGCACACAGTTTCAATTCTCCAGGAAGTTATTTTATAAACGTAAATGTGACAAGTGTATCTGGTTCAGTTTTGACGTGCCATTTTGTCCTTCGACTTGGAATAATTTCTTGGTCTATTACCAACGTTGAATGGTATTCAGTACGATTTTTGACACTCAATTTCCCCGAGTTTCGGCAGAATACGTTTCGAATAAACACGACAATATGTATCTGATCATTCTCTCGATATCTTTGGAATTTAGAGTTGTTTAATCCCAAGTATCATACACGGATGTAAGACATTTCATCTCCAAATGTATTTTTTTTATTCAAGGTTATTTGTTCATTTGACGCGTTTTATCTGTGACACAGCAGGTGACGAGGAAAGAAAGGAAGTCGTGCATACCTGCACAAGAGTGGACAGCTGTACGTAAAGTTATGTGAGAGCAATCGAAGAGTAAAAGAGCACAACGAATTGTACGATAGTAGACTTCTCTTCCGGTTGATAGGATGTTCCCATTAGATGAAAGCATACGCCTTTGTGAATGTATGACCAATCACTCATCGTTCAACACCACATTTCGGTAATGTGTACTGTTTTATTCGTGCTATACACAGAGCTTTCACTTTCCTTTTTGTTCTGCTGCCAATCACACTATAACTTGCTGTGCGACATATCGCAGAAAGCAGCAACGTAACAATGAACTTCCGACAAGCGACCCACGCAGTACATGACAGAGCGCTCATACTCGTATTCATTGCGTCCACGGAGGTTAAAGTTATTAAACACTGCTAGTGACCATGATTATTTCAGTAAAGGTATGCCTCCTTTTCCATTTAAGTGATTACTAAATTAGAAACTACAGAATAAGTTGTTCCTCAGTTTGTTACATGATCTGTAACAATTCCCACGACGTACTGTAACCACGTGGAACAGGGCTGTGTACAGGCTGTTTCACAACTCATTTGATACGCGTCTCGTAGGACAAATGGTCGGTATTTCGGGGTATGATAGGAACGATCAGTGGGAACAAACGCAGGGACTCTAAAATGATTACCTTAAGATCTATGATCACTTGTTCGTCTTTTCTGAAGCAGGAACTTTGCTTTCCACATTTAGGGGTGGGGCGACATAGTATGGATCAAAACAAGAAAAAAAAGTGTCTAGCAGTTACTTCACGAGCCCACGCGAATAGTCGACGGTTGTGAAAACACACTTGACCTCTTAGCACCAAATAATCCTGTGTTAATAACGAGCATCAAAACCGATATAGGGGTTAGTAAACACAGGATTGTCGTAGCGAGAGTGAATATTGTAATCACAAAATCCTCGAAAAATAAGCGAAAAATATACCTATTCAAAAAAGCAGGTAAAAATTCACTTGACGCCTTCCTGAGAGAGAATCTCCACTCATTCCAAATTAATAATATAAGTGTAGACCAGATATGGCTTAAATTCAAAGAAATAGTATTGGCAGCAATCGAGAGATTTATACCAAACAAATTAACAAACGACGGAGTTGATCCTCCTTGGTGCACAAAACGGGTTAGAACACTTTTGCAGAAACAACGAAACAAACATGCCAAAACGAAACAGACGCAAAATCCCCAACATTGGCAATCCTTTACAGAAGCTCGAAATTTGACGCGGACGTCAATGCGAGATGCTTTTAACAGTTTCCACAACGAAACTTTGCCTCGAAACCTGGCAGAAAATCCTAAGAGATTCTGGTCGTATGTGAAGTATGTTAGCGGCAAGAAACAATCAATGGCTTCTCTGCGCGATAACAGTGGGGATACTATCGAAGACAATGCTGCCAAAGCAGAGTTACTGAACACAGCCTTCCGAAATGCCTTCACAAAAGAAGACGAAGTGAATATTCCAGAATTCTAATCGAGAACAGCAGCCAACATGAGTAACGTAGAAGTAAATATCCTCGAAGTAGTGAAGCAACTCAAATCACTTAATAAAAGCAAGTCTTCTGGTCCAGAATGTATACCAATTGGTTCCTTTCGGAGTATGCTGATGCATTAGCTCCATACTTAACAATCATACACAACCGTTCGCTCGACGAAAGATCCGTACCCAAACAAAGACTGGAAAGTGGCACAGGTCACACCAACATTCAAGAAAGGTAGTAGGAGTAATCCACTAACGTCGATATGCAGCAGTAGTTTAGAACATATATTGTGTTCGAACATTATGAATTACATCGAGAAAAACGGTCTATTGACACACAGCCAACATGGGTTTAGAAAAAATCGTTCCTGTGAAACACAACTAGCTCTTTATTCACATGAAGTGCTGAGTGCTATTGAAAAGGGATTTCAGGTCGATTCCGTATTCCTTGTATTTCCGGAAGGCTTTTGACACTGTTCAACATAAGCGGCTCGTATTGAAATTGCGTGCTTATGGAATATCGTCCCAGTTATGTGACTGGATTTGCGATTTCCTATCAGAGAGGTCACAGTTCGTAGTAACTGACGGAAAGTTATCGAGCAAAACAGAAGTTCAAATGGCTCTGAACACTATGGGACTTAACATCTGAAGTCATAAGTCCCCTAGACTTAGAACTACTTAAACCTAAATAACCTAATGACATCACACACATCCATGCCCAAGGCAGGATTCGAATCTGCGACCGTAGCAGTCACGCGGTTCCGGACTGCCGCGCCTAGAACCGCACGACCATCGCGGCCGGCAAAACAGAAGTGATTTCAGGCGTTCCCCAAGGTAGTGTTATAGGCCCTTTGCTGTTCCTTACCTATATAAGCGAATTGGGGGACAATCTGAGCAGTCGTCTTCGGTTGTTTGGCGATGACGCTGTCGTTTATCGACTAATAAAGTCATCAGACGATCAAAACAAACTGAAAAATGATTTAGAAAAAATATCTGAATGGTGCGAAGAGTGGCAATTGACCCTAAATAATGAAAAGTGCGAGGTCATCCACATGAGAGCTAAAAATAACTCGTTCAACTTCGGTTACACGATAAATCAGTCTAATCTAAAAGCCGTAAATTCAACTAAATACCTAAGTATTACAATTACGAACAACTTAAATTGGAAAGAACACATAGAAAATGTTGTAGGAAAGGCTAACCAAAGGCTGCGTTTTATTTGCAGGACACTTAGAAAATGTAACAGATCCACTAAGGAGACTGCTTACACTACGCTTGTCCGTCCTCTTTTAGAATAGTGCTACGTGGTGTGGGATCCTTACCAGATAGGACTGGCGGAGTACATCGAAAAAGTTCAAAGAAGGGCAGCACGTTTTGTTTTTTTGCGATATATGGGAGAGTGTGTCACAGCAATAATACAGGCTTTGGGTTGGACAACATTAAGAGACAGGCGTTTTTCGTTGGAACGGAATCTTCTCACGAAATTCCAATCACCACCTTTCTACTCCGAATGCGAAAATATTTTCTTCGCTGAACATATTCCCACCTCCCCTCTTCTGCTCTTTACGGATCCTCTTGGTTGTTTGCAGTCTTGTCCTTCTCATATTTAACGCAGTTTTTTTGGGCAGCAACTTCTATTAGACTGAAACCTCCGGTACAACAGTTTACTAATAATTATTGTAATACAGGTGACAAGTTAAACACAGAGTAATTATTTCTCGGAAAGTATCCTCTGGAGAAAAGGCGAGCGTAAGAGCGCCCGCTGTACAAATGGACCATAAAACTAAATAGTGTTCGTACTGTTGAATGTTATAGGCCTGCCTAAGGAAATGCGTACAGCAACAACAGCATTTCCTAATGTGAATGTGACACGACGGTGTTCATAAAATCATTTGCCGCATCGAGCGAAATCTGTGCCCTTGTATCCAGCTTACAATGACCACCGTGAGATGTGGGCGGCGGCTGAGCGGTCTTCGACAAGGATGGTTTGAGAAGGAATGAAACAATAGAATCGGGGAGGAAACCAGTCTGCGGAAAACACTAACTGGTAACTGTTAAATACGTCAGACTAAGTTCCATGGTACCAGAAGGCGACATAGAGAGCAAAACGGTTAAATTAAGGCAGAGATAGGAGTATGTTCAGCAAACAACTGAGGAAGTGTGGTGTAAGTGCTCCTCAAAGATGAACAGATTAGCACACAGAATTGTAGAGGACAGAAGTATGTCAGAGGAAAACAAGTAATCTCCAGCGCTTCCGGTGCTTCGTAGAGTCAGTGCTGCTACACATCGCCGGCATCATCTGAGCGAAAAGCTGTACTACAAAAGTATATAAAAATACGTGCCTCTACTGCAAATTTCCATTGCGAGTATTTCCATGGCGTTAAATTGAAAGACGGATTTCATGCAGTCTGGAGGTAAAAAAGTAGTATCCACAAATACTATATTACGTGTTAACTGTTTCGCGATAGCCTCTTACAAATCCCTTCAAATTGTCTAAAAACCGAGACACAAATAAATACACACTGGAAAAAAAGTGAAGCATCAAGAAGGAGAGGAAGAGAAACACGCCGGTCGATGTGGCCGAGCGGTTCTAGGCGCTTCAGTCTGGAACCGCGCAGCCGCTACGGTCGCAGGTTCTAATCCTGCCTAGGGCATGGATGTGCGTGATGTCCTTAGGTTAGTTAGGGTTAAGTAGTTATAAGTTCTAGGGGACTGATGACTTCAAATGTTAAGTCCCAAAGTGCTCAGAGCCATTTGAACCATCTTTATAAAGGAACAAAAAAACCGATGTTCATGGATTGATAGGGTGTGGGATGTTATTTTAATGATTACAGAGTCTAGGTAAATTTATTAACAATTAGCCAATACATGCTCACGTATCAGTATGACGTTACATCAGCCTCCCCTGATGCAAGCTGTGCGACAATTATTATAACTGGTCTTTGATATCCGAGATACTGGCAAATAGACGGACTTGGCATTTGATGTGGTCCCACAATATTCTATTGTGGACAGATCGACGGATTTCACTGACCACGAATGTACCTCAAAATCACACGGGTAGTTGACAGATGGTTCAAATGGCTCTGAGCGCTATGGGACTCAACTGCTGCGGTCATCAGTCCCGTAGAACTTAGAACTACTTAAACCTAACTAACCTAAGGACGACACACACGTCCATGCCCGAGGCAGGATTCGAACTTGCGACCGTAGCGATCGCGCGGTTCCAGACTATAGCGCCTATAGCCGCTTGGCCACTCCGGCCAGCATAGTTGACAGAGATAAGTGTCACAGGCGGTCGGCGGATTTTTTTCTATGAAGTTGGGAGGGAGGGGGCGGGCGATCTGAATAATCGGTAAAAAGTAAAGATCAGAAGTAAAGAAATATATTCACAATGACTTACAATGACTTTAACAGATAAACACTGCAAAATTGAACTTACAGGAGAAGGTGGTGGGGCTTCTTAGAGATTTCATCCAGCACTTCATCAGTTTTATTGCTACATTTTTGTAAAAATACATCAAGGCCTATCCATTTAATCTGTCTGCTCCTATTGTGCTTCTCAAGTAAGTCCTCAAGTACTCCAACGTTGAGAACGAACATTCTGGTGTTATAGTTACCGGAAATGTGCAAAGAAATTTCAGCGTCTTATGAGTGAAAGGGAAAATGATCTCACCACGCACATTTCAGGATGTCATAAATGTCAGTTGACAATAAGTGAAGATCTTTCTAATTAATGGCATTTCTTCCCCACATCTTTAGTTCATTGAACAAAGCCTCTGGAGATTCATCAATATTATCTCATTACTGATTTGCTGTGGCATCAACAGTAGTTTGTTAGTTTCCTTCTGAAGCTCACAATATGTTTTTCGATAGCAAAGTTTGTACTTTTCTAGGATCCTCTTACGAATTAGATCCTCTGTTCGAGCTGGCTAATGAAATAGTCTATGAAAGGAAGAAAAATTGAAATGCTACACTTCAGTACGCTCTGTTTCGAAATCCGGGCGCTGAGTTTGTCTCTCCGTGCGTCTTGGATTTTACAGCTTAACTCCAGTAAGTTCATCCACACATTCTGCCTCCTTGTACATTGGATAGAAATGTGATCAGGAATCTTTAATTCCTTTTTCTGGATTCTCACTCACATCAACAAATACATTAATGTCCATCTATTTTGATTGCAATGAACTGGATAATGCGTGTGACAGGCTAAAAACCTGAGAAACTGCAACCATTGGAACCAAGAATTTAGATTTCTGTATTGCTGCCAAAAATGAAAATCCTTCGCTTGAAGTTTCTGTGTATGGTAATTCCTGTATTTCGGATAGTAATTCTCCTTGCTTTGGCATTTTTTTTTTCCATCTTAGGTGAGTTCTGAAGAATGCGATGATATTTTTATGCTGCCTGAGGAGTCCTTGATTCCCAGAACAGTACGTTCTAAATTTCGTGAATGATTACCGAAGTGAACGTAATTGCCTTCGAGTTTTGCAGCACATCCACTGAACACACCACTCTACTTACTGACCCATGGAAAGCCAATCCACGAACACAGTTCATATTTAATCTCACATGATGAATGTTTTCTTTTAAAACGTCAGCCTAGGCTAATCCATGAAGATAATAAACAGGAAGAAATATGAGCAAATTTTCATGATATATGAAAACGTTTCTGTCTTTCTCAACATGCCGAGCACAAAGCACAAACAGTTCTGTCCTACAAATATAATAAGTTTCATGTGCCAGCGCACTGAAATATTTGGATTTGTTAATTTTCTCAACGAGTTGTTAGCATGTAAACCACCGGCGATGTCAAGAATATAATTTTGAGTGACGTTGCTCTGATACGTAACATTAACACCTCCGCTATCTATATTTCCTAGAGTCACATTTCGCGCCTCAAGTATTAAACTAAATACTTGCCTAAATTTATCATCATTTCCACTTTCACCTTCATCTACTGACAGATGTTCATAAACCCTTTGTCCTATCACTGCTAATTGCTATCGTGCGTAAAACAAAACAGTGTTAATAACAGGGAAAAGCTTTGGTCAACTTTCACTTATAATTTTTTTGAAATGTGTGTTGAGTTGAATGCTAACATTATCTGTCTACTTTTCAAACAGTAATATAAAATTTTGAGATAAATGCAGGCTACCGCGTGATACCCTCATACCCTCTCTATTCATTATCTCTGAAACGAGCTCAACTGAACTGAGCGTGTGCATCTTTCCCCGACTGAATTCAGCTGCAAATACACCGCAAAATTAGCAGAAGTTGCCCTCATTTCTTCTGAATAAGCTAAACATAGAAATTATGAGAAATGTTGATGTGGAAATTTCAAATTTCTTTTGTCACTAGGAAATTTATGATTTATAGGCGAACCGCAAGTTTTGTGTACTACAGTTATGTTTCCTGACTGCCGCGTCGGTAGTTCTATGAAGGAAACGTGCCTATATCGTATTGGTTGCAGTTTTGTCTAGGGTTTGGATAAGTTGTTGGAATATAGATGCCGTTCAGTAAGTTCTAAAAGCCGACTTCCATCTGGTGCTGTTGTTCCTGTATACTGTGGTCAGTCTCCGTCGGGTTGATAAGTGATGTTACATCTGTAATATTTGTTGGATTTAAACGCTTTCTCTCTTTATTAACAGACGAAAAAAATAGAAAACGAACAAAGTTGCTCGCCTTCTCTTCCCCATTACTAAATAAGTATAAACGTAGCTGTACTAAACACAATATACTAATCAACTTTACAATACAAACGTCTTTGACTCAGTGAGAAGGGCCACGCCGGTACCACGGCTGCTAATGAGTACCAACACAGAAGATCCTACTAAACAAGTGAAGTTAACATATTCAAGCTATTCTGCTAATACACAGCGACAATGTTGACTCACGCAGTGTCTGTTATCCTGCTCATTGTTACCAGGAAGTATCAGGTAGTAACTAAACACCTGTAACATGAAAAATACATGGGTAAGACTGTAATACATAGATCCCTTTGGTGTCAGGAGTCAAGACATCAAGGTTCAAATGGCTCTGAGCGCTATGGGACTTAACATCTGAGGTCATCAGTCCCCTAGAACTTAGAACTACTCAAACCTAACCTAACTAACCAAAGGACATCACACACATCCATACCCGAGGCAGGATTGGAACCTGCTCCAGACTGTAGCGCCCAGAACCGCACGGCCATTCCGGCCGGCATGGAAGGCATATAAAGCGGGTCGTGGGCAGGTGGAAGACAGTGCAGTCATTCTCGTAATGCGGAAATGGAGCTATTTAGCTGATATCCGAAAGCCCACAGTTATTGGATTTCGGGACAAGAGTGGTAGTACATCCGAAACGGACAGGTATGTAGACTGTTCACACGCCACCGTGGCTATAGTATACATGCGCGGCAAAATGGATCTATCCAAAACCGGCGCCGAGTCAACTGCCGTGCACCACGGACCATAGATGACACGACGAACAACGGCAGTCAAGATGAGTATGGGCGAATAGAAGTGTAACTGGAGTAAGCAGACATGCAACTGGAGCAACTGACCGCTGTGATGAACCAAGGGGCTACCAACAGTGTCTTCTCAACGACAATTCAGCTAACATTGCTTTGTATATGTCTCCGCAGCAGGCGCCTGTTTCCACCTTGGCGACTGGTGCCATCGGGGACGAAGGCCGGAATTTTCACGTCATAATCATAGCTGGGATGTTGTACCTTTAGTCTAGGGATAGCGCCTTTGTTTGGTATCCAAAAGATTTTCGGTCCCGAATTCTAACCCACCCACAGCTTTAAGTTTGAATGAAAATACCAACAACGGTGATAGACGGCAATTTAATTACCCCTGAAGATGGATGAATCAGCATTGATCAACGCCTTGAGGAAGCAGAAGGCAATGGAAACCACTGCATTAAGGAAACATAATGTGGGCTGTAATTGAAAAAGTGTCACGATGGTGTCTCCATTCAAAAAAATTCCGGGCTAGTCCCCCATTTGTATGCCAGTGAGGGGATTGCGAAGGGCAAGTGACCATGAGAAAAATATTGAATAACCACAGGAAGGATAACGTTGTACGAACCGGGGCGTGGAATGTTAGAAGTTTGAACGCGATAGGGAAGCTATAAAATCTGAAAAGGGAAATGCTAAGGCTCGATCTACGTACAGCGGGAGTCAGCGAAGTGAAATGCAAAAAAGAAGACAGGGATTTCTGGTCAGATGAATATAGGGTAACAGCGATAGCAGCAAAAAACAGAATAATGGGAGTAGGATTCGTTATGAATAGGAAGGCAGGACAGAGAGTGAGCTACTGTGAACAGTTCCGTGAAATCTTTGTTGATCCATTATGGACTGTGGGACAACGGCTGGCATGTATTTCTTGATGCAGTAGTTTACCAACAGCCGTATGTATTGTAAAAACTTATTTTATGAACTTCTTATGTGCTACCAGTTTCGGCATTACATTGATGCCATCTTCAGGCCCCACAAGTCATAGTCGTAAAATCACTATACACGGAAGGAGCCATGTAACTGGATCCGTGAATCAAATCGCTATGCAACAGCTATTGGTGGCCAGGCGACACAGACTGTGGCGGTTTGAGAATTCCATAAGACAGTCGTCATAATCTTTCCGGGCGAAGGACTGGTTTTCGCCTTTTTTGGTGCAGATTCTCCCTTGGTAACCAATTGTTTAGATTGTTGTTTGGTCTCAGGAGTATAGTAATGTATCCATGTTTCATCCAAAGTGACGGAACGACGCTTATAGCCCCACGGAGTCTTCCTGAAGAGCTGCAAACCGTCCTTGCAACACTTCACACGATTCCGTTTTAGGTCAAGCGTGAGCAATCTCGGAATGCATCTTGCGGATAGCTTTCTCATGTCCAAATGTTTATTCAAAATATTATTTACTCGTTCATTCCAGATGCCCACAGCACAAGAAATCTCACGCACCTTAATTCTTCTGTCATCCATCACCATAGCATGGATTTCATCAATTATTTCTAGAGTCGTAACCTCCACTGGGCGTCCAGAACGTTCAGCACCACTTGTGTTCATATGGCCACTCCGAAAATTTTTAATCCACTTATAAACTGTTCTAATCGAAGGTTCAGAGCCACCGTAATGTTTATCAAGCTTCTGTTTAGTCTCCTGAGGCGTTTTGCCTTTCACGAAGTAACGTTTAATCATCACACCAAATTCTTCTTCGTCCATTTTTTGACAATCACTCGAATTCCTTGATTCACACGAATGCCAAACACAAAGAAATAGACCAATGCGGCTGAAACTTGGTGTGCGTTCTTTCCAAAGATACTACTAACTAAACATGACCTCGATATGCGCCCGTAGTTCCATATCTCGGACTTTGCACGGAATTTTCAAACGCCTTTAGATGGAGTGGAGCTCTCTTTTTCAGGAATACGTCAAGCGAATGTCTATCCCCTTTGTTTAAAAGATATATTTTTCGCTTTACTTATGGAGGAAAATGGTTCAAATGGCTCTGAGCGCTATGGGACTTAACATCTTAGGTCATCAGTCCCCAAGAACTCAGAACTACTTAAACCTAACTAACCTAAGAACATCACACACATCCATGCCCGAGGCAGGATTCGAACCTGTGACCGTAGCGGTCGCGCGGTTCCAGACTGAAGCGCCTAGAACCGCTCGGCCACTTCGGCCGGCACTTTTAGAGGATTTGGGAGTTACGGTATTCAGTCTTGCTACGTCAACGTTCACTAATCCCTGCAACCGCTTTTAGCTCAATGTTAGCTCAGGATTATTTGTTGCCAAGAGGTCAAGTGTGGTTCCACAACCGTTTACTATTCACCTGGGATCATGAAGTAACTTCTGGAAATAATTTTCAGGGAATTCGTTTAGCACAATCTCGGTAGACGTTTTACGCATGCCTCCGGAATTAAACATGTATTTTCACCAACATATCTAGCGTAAATTGAAGTCAGCACAACTATAATTGTATGAACTGGGTACGTGTTTGAAATTAGACTCAAGTTTTCTTTGAAGTTTTCAGCAATTGTATCCTCTGAGATGCGAGATCTTTAAAGAGATTCAATAATAATTTTTTTTCCGGTTGCCAAGAATGACCTCTACACATACTAACTCACATGAACTATCTACTTCAATTTTGCCACTAGATAAACTACTTCTAACAGCAAAAAACACGCCGCAGCCAACTGTATTTAGCCTATGCTTTCTGAACACCTTTAGGTTCTTCGCAAAAATTTCGGCTGAACTAATCAACGGCTCTGGGCAGCCTTCGCTGCCTATAACGATTTGAGCATCAGTAGCTTCCGAACAAAGCTACAAAAATTTACAACTGCTATACTGAAAGTTCCTAGATCTGCGTTCCTACTGGCTTCGCCCTGCACCCTTTGAGACTGAAGCCCTTTCTGTGTTTCCCCGAAACCTTCTAACATAAAAAAACCTCCCCCCGCTACCAATTTAGCCGCCTCCTGTGTATAATGGACTACTGATCTGTTTAGGAGTACCCGAAACCCCACCGTATTATGACATAAGTCGACGAACCGGCAGCTTACCCGGTCGCAGGACCATCTGAGCCCCTGATTCAGACCGACCACTCGGCTCTGTAACAGACGTCCGCAATCGGTTGTCTCGACTATGCTGCAACTGGTGAGCTGTGCTTCCATCTCGCCAGAAATACTGGCAGCCTTTACCTCTTCTGTTAACTGCTCGAATCCAGAGAGAATCTCTTCCCAATCCGAGTGACACACTTCATTGGTACCGACCTTAGCCACCATCTGCAGTTGGTTGCAACCAGTACTCTTCATGGCATTCGGAAGGACCTGTTCCGCTTCTGGAATGACTTCAACACGGAGTGCACACTGGCTTTCCTTCTCTCCTTAACAGTCATGTCCTTAAGATACACAAGAACGCGACTAACATTGGAGCTCCCAACTACAAATAATCTCACCCTCTGTGACTGCTCGCATCTTGAGAACTGAGAGGTCTTCTGAAGCAGGACGCGCGACTGCATCTGGCTGATGAACAGTGTTAGCCACAAACAGCACCAGCAACCTCTTTGTCAGACTAACGAGAGAGGCGTCACGTGCGGCCCACTTGGAATTCTTCAGCAGCCTGCCACCTCCCACTCGACCACAGGTGAGGCGTTAACTTCAATGCGAGCAGTATCTGGGCTGGCTACTGGCGCAGTCAGGTTGGCGGACTCGTGGTCGTGCTGGACGGCCGCTGGATCTCCACAGGCGCTCCACAACAGTGATGTCCATCCACTGCAGCCTCAAGCTGTGTCACCGAAGACAACACAGCATAGAACCAAGAGCGAAGTGTCATCATCTCGGTTCCCATCCACACACAGCAGTCACAGTACCTATCCATACTAAAGACCGTGGGAAACTGCAATACACGGACAAACAAAGTACTATCGACACACGCTGTGGAACTGAACTATAGGCACTGGCGAAAACGCAAGAAGTGTCTCTAATAAATTAGATTAACATGCAGAGACGGAAAACGAAAACTACCATTGCACACAGATGAGATTAAATAATTCTCTCCTCATTAGGAACTTGTAATATGTCACGGAATCAGTTTAATTCCCGATACAAATCAAATTCGAGAACTGTGTCTATTAAATATTAAGTTAACAAGCAGAAATTCAGAAACTAAGCTATCAAAGCACACAGATGAAACTACAAGTCGCTCCTGGTGTGGAACTCGTAAAATATTACAAAATCGGTTACTTCATTGTTGCTGCTGTATATCGGCGGATGGCTGGTGCCTGAAAGCGATGTAGTCTTTCGCCCCTATTGGTCAATCTGTACATCGAAGAAGTAATGACGGAAATAAAGGAAGATTCAAGAGTTGAATAAAATTCATGGTAAAAGGATATCAATGATAAGATCCCCTGATGACACTGCTAACCTGAGTTAAGGTTAAGAATAATTACAGGATGTGTTGAAAGGAAGCCGACCGGAGTGGCCGAGCGGTTCTAGGCGCTACAGTCTGGAACCGCGCGACCGCTACGGTCACAGGTTCGAATCCTGCCTCGGGCATGGATGTGTGTGATGTCCTTAGGTTAGTTAGGTTTAAGTAGTTCTAAGTTCTAGGGGACTGATGACCTCAGAAGTTAAGTCCCATAGTGCTCAGAGCCATTTGAACCATTTTTTGTTGAAAGGAACGAACAGTCTAATGAGTACAGAAGATGTATTTAAACAGAAGGCAAACGAAAGTAACGAGGAGCAGCAGAAATGAGAACAGCAGGGGACTTAATATCAGGGTTGGTGATCACGAAGTACCAAGAGTTTGAAAATATCGCTTCAGTTGTAAATTTCTTTTATTATCACACGACCCGTTTCGGACTTTCATAATCCCATTCTCAGGTGTCGCAAGTGTGCTGTGGCACCCGAGCCCCGCGGTGGACGTGTGCTTGGCTCGGTGTGCTACCTATGAGAGCAGAACTCCCTATTCTGCGCTCATAGATAGCACACCGCTCCTAGTACACGTCCACCGAGGCGCTCGGGGGCCACAGCACCAGGTTACAGCACCTGAAGATGGGCTTATAAGAGCCCGAAACTGGTCGGGTGATAATAAAAGAAATTTACAACTGACGTGGTATTTTCAACCTCTGGTATAATGCTCAGTTGCGGATGTTCTTCGAGCAGGATTGTTTGATCACGAAGTAGATGATGTTGTGCCATTCTGCTACCTAGGCAGTAAACCCATGATGAATGGAGCAAGGAGGACATAAAAAGCAGACTGGCTCTGGATAAAAGGTCATTCCTGACCAAGAGTACTCTTCAAGCATCAAACATAGATCTTGTTTTGAGGAAGAAATTTCTGAGAATGTACGTTTTGTAAATAATTATAGTTTGCGCGAGTATGCACCCTGCAGTACGCAGTGACTTTTTAAAGAATTAAAGAGTTTAAATTAGAGCGGCCAGTCTAATGCGCGAGGCTCTCCCTCGACTCCATTCCAGAACAGATCACAGACGAAGTAATTAACAAAAGACTAGACATCCTTTCTGTGTCTCACCAGCGATCACATGAGACCGCGTACAAGATAACTTGCATTGGCTTTCATGCTTTATTAAACAGGGTTCTCTGATTTAAAAAAAAATAGATTTACATGCTATGGCTAAAAATGTGCCTTTAAAGTTTGGAGCCACTGCATTGTATGGCAGTGAAACGTGGACTGTGCGTAAACAGGTCAAGAACAGAATCGAAGCACTTGAGATGTGGTGCTACATAAGGATGTTGAAACGCTCATGGACTGATAAAGAATGTGGAGATACTTCGGAGAATCGGCGAGGAAATGAGTATGTGGATAAACTGACAAGAAAAAGGGACAGGATGATAGAAATCTGTTAGGACATCAGAGAGTAACTTTCACGGTACTGAGGAGAGTGAGACACGCGCACCTCCCTCCAATATGTCAACAAAGGCTTAATCAGTCTTACATAAAACAATTAAATATAATATGCGGAGATAGGAAATCACGGGAACAAATGAAATAGCGCATCACTAAAGCACACTAGTTTCTCACTCAATTAACGTTTCCAAAACAATCAAAACTAGCAGGATTCCCTTACCCGGCAGACGTGCTATAACTTCTGCTCATGGCCCAGAATCTACTAGCGCAACATACATCACTGACACACTTCAGATAATGTTTTAAAACAACATATTTAAATACCTTTGTTTACGACAAGCCTTAATTAGTTAACAAGTTATGCTCTATTACTGATGCCACGGAAATGAGACAGCAAGTTGAGGTCTATAACTACTTTGCCATTTAACAAGCGTCGTGACGAGGAAGGAAATAATCCAACTAATTAACTGAAAGTCACTTCCTGGATTCAGCATTTGACGATGCGCTTAAAATCAACAGAGAAATGTGAGAGTCAAGTTTACACTTGCAAGCAGCACACGCAGAACACGAGCATGAGGTGAAATTTAAGTAAACTGGTCCTTCTTCAGTCATTTACACAGCGATGAAAAAAATCATCTTCGTCGAATCCCCAGTTGCTTGCAGATGACGCAAATAACGGTCATAACGTCTTACTTTAAGTCCGATGACATCGGTAGGATAGGAGTTTCCATGGACAACCAGGCCTCACCCCCTTAGATCCACCTGCGACCAAGACAGTAACACTGGCTGCTATCCGGGCTTTAACGATGCGTCACACCTGACACGAGTCACGCCAAACCATCAACAAAACGGCGTGGCCTCCTGAACGCTCCCAGACGTCCGAAATCAGAGTTCCTCCTCCCGACCGACGCTCTCCAGAAAACACGGCAGGCAGCCGGCCGCAGCAACGCCACAACGCCCTCTGGCTAGGGGAAGAAAACAGCAGAGCGCGAAGCGGGAATTTCAAAAGGAAAGCGCTACAGACAAGGAGGAAACGCAGAGAACCAACCGTGACATTTCGTCACACGTCAGAGAGCAAAACTGTAGAGGAAGACAGAGACTGGAATACGTGTATCAAATAATTAAGAGCATAGCTTCCAAGTGCTGTTCTGAAATGAAGAGGCTGGCACAGGCGAGGAATTCGTGATAGACCGCATCAAACCATTTGGAAGACGGATGAATGAAAAAAAGAAGAAAAAAATAGCAACTGAACGTCTACCTTTTCAGATGAATAGTCGTGTTTTATGCTTCATAGGTCAGATGGCCGTTGGCGTGTAGGGTATGAAACGTCTGAGAAGAAACACCCAGGCACAGTCGTCGGAAAGTCGTCGGAACGGTCCGGGCCGGAAGGTATTCCCTGAGTGATGTCACTCTGGGAGGCACAGTGGATCAAAACACAAGTATCCATCTATCCTTGGGGACCATGTCCATCACTTAACGCACCAAATTTTTCCTCGGAACGATGGCATCTGGCAGCAGGGCAATCTAGCATGCCACAAAGCTCGCAGTATAATCTAGGTGTGTGGTTCGAAGAGCATCAGTATGACTTTACCGTACTCCCATAGTCACCTAGATCGCCGGATTTAAACTTAATCTAGAATCTGTGAAAGCAGCTCGATCGGGCTCTTCTCCCCACGGATCCCCAACAGAGAAACTTAACGCAGTTGGTCACGGCACTGAAGTCAGCATGGCTCCACCCACGTAGCTTTCGGTGCTTTCTGGAACCCCATTGACTCTCTTTCAGGAAGTCTTGCATCTGTATGGGCTGCAAGACGTGGTTATTAAGGCTTTTGACAGGTTGTCACATTAATGTGACGGAGAGGTGATGATGTAAACAACGGCATAGGTTGTTCTTAAATAACTGTGTTAATTTGTTGTACTTCCTGCTCTTCCGAATTTCTCCTAGTTCGGTTTTTTAGAAACAGCAGCTGTTTAATAATTTGTAAGAATTTTCATTTCTTATTATACTACGCTTCCGTCCATCAAAACTGTTTGCGTCCACCACTGTGTGTGGAGGAGCGTTGTCCTGTTGAAAAATGGCTTCAGTATACTGCCGAATGAAAGGTAACATTTGAGGACACATAACATCCGTGATGTACCTTTTTGGCCTCAGAGTTCCTTCAATAGATACCAGCCGTGTCCTGAAGTCATACCTGATGAGGTACAACATGTTGTCGCCAGAGGTAGGACCGCTGTGCGTCTCCGAAACACTGGAAGCAGGGCTCTGTCCCCAATTGATAAACATACTATTCGACGAAGGTCACCAACGGTAGTGCAGAATGGGGATTCATTGATGAACAAAATGGTACGCCATTCATCAGTAGTCCGTGCTTCCCGGTCACGGCACCGCTCCAAACGGAGCTGTTTGTGTCACGATGTTAACGTCATCATCCGCATGGGACTGTAATTTCCTAGACTGGCTACTGCTAGTCACCTACAAATAGTGCGAGATGACACAGAATGTTCCAGGGAGTCCACTGCTTGTTCTCTGATGCCAGGCGTAGACGTGAGGGATTTACAATGTGGTTAATGCACAACACAGACATGGCAGTCAGATGTTCTCGACCGGCACCTTAACAACAATTACGCGTGCCCTTATACATGCAGTTCTGAAGACTGCAAGGGCTGACAAGTGCGAGCATCATCGCACAATCAGCTTAACAGCTCATGCTTCCAAACTGCTGACAGGAACAATACACAGAAGAATCGAAAATAAAGAGGCAGTTCTGACGTTGCGGTTGATAATGTAAGCAAGACTAAAACAGCCTGCCCGGTTAGCCATGCGATCTAACGCGCGGCATTCCGGACTGGCACGGAGCGCCTGGTCCACGGCACGAATCCGACCGGCGGATTTGTGTCGAGGTCCGGTGAGCTGACCAGTTTGGGGATGGTTTTCAGGCGGTTTTCCATCTGCCTCAACGAAAGTTGACTGGTGCCCCTTACTCCGCCACAGCTACACTATGTCGGTGATAGCTGCGCAAACAAGTTCTCCACTTACGCGAACACCACCAGTACTCTACCATGCACACATAGGGGTTACACTCGTCTGGTGTGAGACGTTCCCTAGGGGAGCGGGGGGGAGGGGGGTCGGCGGGGGATGGGGGGGGGGGGGGTGAGCCGCACAATAACCCTGGAAGAGCGGTTCGGTGTGGGGCGGTGGGGGGGGGGGGGTGAAGTGGAATGCGGTAGTCGTCGTGGGATTGTGGACCACTGCGGCTGCGGTGGGGACAGAGCCTCTCCGTCGCTTCTGGGCCCCAGTTAACGTGCAGTACAATACAAGTGTGAAACAAATCAATATACGCTAATGGCATATGCTGACCTGGAAAAAGGGATGTAGTCTTTCTCCCGTACCGTTCAACCTGGACATCGAAGAAGCAATGACGGAAATAAAAGAAAGGTTCAAGAATGAAATTAAAATTCAAGGTGAAAGAATATCAATGATACAATTCGCCGATGACATTGCTATCATGAGTGAAAATGAAGAAGAATTACATGATCTGCGGAATGCAATGGACAGTCTATATAGTACGGAATATGGATTGAGAGTAGATCAGAGAAAAACGAAAGTAACGAGAAGTAGTGGAAATGATAACTACGATAATCTTAAGATCACGACTGGTGGTCACAAAGTAGATGAAGCTAAGCAATTCTACTTCCAAGGCAGCAAAAGAACCAATGACGGAAGGAGCAAGGAGGACATCAACTGCAGACTAGCACCGGAAAAAGGGCATTTCTGGCCAAGAGAATTCTACTAGTATATTCCTTAATTTGAGGAAAAAATGTCCTAGAATTTAATTTTGGCGCACAGCATTGTACGGTAGTGAAACATGGACTGTCGGGAAACGGGAGCAGAAGAGGATCGAAGCATTTGAGATGTGGTGCTACCGACGAATGTTAAAAATTAGTTCGACTGATAAGGTAAATAATGAGGTGGTTTTGGGCAGAATCTGAGAGGAAAGGAATATGTGGAAAACATTGACAATTGGAAGGGATAGGATGATACGACACCTGTTAAGACATCAGTGAATGACCTCCATGGTGTTAGAGGAAGCTGTACAGGGCAAAAAGTATAAAGGAAGACAGAGATTGGAAGAAATCACGCAAATAATTGAGGACGTAGGTTGCAAGTGTTACGCTGAGATGAAAAGGTTTGCAGAGAAGAGGAACTCGCGGCGGGCCGCATCAGAGCAGTCAGAAGACTGAAAACTCAAAAGAAAAAAAGAAAAAACAGCATGCCCTTGCGTTCATATGCAGTCGATCATCTTATGCATCGACATCCGAATTCCCCATAAATGTAGGCATTGAACTATTCGCCAGCCGGGTAAATACGCTGACGTAGAATAAGGTATGGTACACCTCGGAGTATTGTGGCGGAACTCCCTTCGTCGGACATAGTGTAGGAACCCGACGTGGCATGGACAAAAAAAGTTGTTGGAAATATCTTGCAGTCATAATGTGCCTTGCTGCTTCTATAGCCGTCCGTAACGGCGAAAGTATATCCTGGTGCTGGATTTTGTGCATGACCTGACCTCTCGATTATGATCCATAAATGTTCAATAGGATTCATGCGAAAAAATAAAAATTCGGAGTAGGTATTAAAATCCACGGAGAAGAAATATAAACTTTGAGGTTCGCCGATGACATTGTAATTCTGTCAGAAACAGCAAAGGACTTGAAAAGCAGTTGAACGGAGTGGACAGTGTCTTGAAAGGAGGGTATGAGACGAACATCAACAAAAGCAATTCGAGGATAATGGAATGTAGTCGAATTAAGTCAGGTGATGCTGAGGGAATTAGATTATGAAATGAGACACTTAAAGTAGTAAAGGAATTTTGCTATTTGGGGAGCAAAATAACTGATGATGGTAGAAGTAAGGAGGATATAAAATGTAGACCGGCAACGGCAAGGAAAGCGTTTCTCAAGAAGAAAAATTTGTTAACATCGAGTATAGATTTAAATGTCACGAAGTCGTTTAGTATTTGTATGGAGTGTAGCCGTGTATGGAAGTGAAACATGGACGCTGACTAGTTTGGACAAGAAGAGAATAGAAGCTTTGGAAATATGGTGCCACAGAAGAATGCTGAAGATTAGATGGGTAGTTCATGTAACTAATGAGGAGGTATTGAATAGGATTGGGGAGAAGAGAAGTTTGTGGCATAACTTGACTAGAAGAAGGTATCAGTTGGTAGAACATGTCCTGAGGCATCAAGGGATCACCAATTGGGTATTGGAGGGTAGCGTGGATGGTAAAAATCGTAGAGGGAGACCAAGAGATGAATACATTAAGCAGATTCAGAAGGATGTAGGCTGCAGTAGGTACTGGGATATGAAGGGGCTTGCACAGGATAGAGTAGCATGGTGAGCTGCATTAAACCAGTATCAGCACTGAAGACCACAATAACAACAGGATTCATGTCGGGCGATCTGGGTGCAGCATTATTCGCTCGAACTGTCAAGAATATTCAAACCAATGCCGAACAGTTGCGGTCTGTGATGTGGAGCATCGTCATCCATAAAAATTCCATCATTGTTTGTGAACATGACATCCACGAATGGCGGCAAACATCAAGAAGAACCAGTCCATTCAATGTAAACACACTCCACACCTTAATGAGGCTACCACCAGCTTGCACATCACCTTGTTGACTACTTGGGTTCATGGCTTCGTCGGGTCTGTGCAACATTCGAACCCTACCATCATCTCATACTGAATTGGGGACTTCTCTGATGAGGCTACTTTTTCCAGTCATCTACGGTCCAACAGACATGGTCGCGATCCCAGGAGAGGCATTGTTCGCAAAGGCACTCGCATTGGTCATCTGCTGCCATAGTCTGAAACGTCCCCTCTGTGAAATTTATGAATGACTGTGCTGATAAACCTCTACGACGTTATTTGATTTTCAAACAGCTGAGCAAAACTGAACGTACTCAGACATTTCTCTCTTTACTTATTCTGATCAACACCAAACTGACACTGACACTAACAATAAACTATTCCTTTCATGACTCACTTACCTCACAAAAATCTTCGTTACTCGAACTACTACAATACAACGAGCGCCAATACTGCCAGCTAAATAAAAGATTCTAACTACGGAAGGCACTAACTACTGATAGGCATAGTTAGCTAATGAGAGATTTTGATAGAGAACAAACAATGTATTTACCTTAATAGTGTTCAAAAGTCATAATATATATCAATTCATGACATCCAGTCTTACAAATTTCTTTTTTTTGGCGGACACACGTCCAGAACGTCCGCTTTCAAAATTCTGCCATCTCTCTCCCCACATCCACCACTGCTGGCGGCTCACCTCCAACCGCGCCACGCTACGCGCTGTTCACATCCAACTGCCCAACACTACAATAGCAAATATTCCAACAATGCAAATCAGCCACAGACTGCATGCAGCACAGTCAGTGATTTTCATACAGAGCGCTACGTGGCGTTACCAACATAAAAACCTAAACAGCCTACTTAGAAGCCCATTACGCCAGATTTCGCCGAACTGCATTGTCGTAACGGATATGTTCCCGAACTTCCCACATCGATTTCTGCGGTTATTTCACGCAGAGCTGTTTGTCTGTTAACACAGACAACTCTACACAAACGCTGCCGCTCCCGGTCGTTAAGTGTAGGCCCTTGGGCACTGTATTGTCCACGGTGAGAGGCAATACCGGGATTTTCGTATTCCCATCACACTCTTGGCACTATGAATCTTGCAGTATTGAATTCTCTAACGATTTACGAAACGAAATGTTCCATACTTTTAGCGCCAACAGATATTCCACGTGCAGAGTGTGTTAATCCCTGTGGAGCGGCCATAATCACGTTTGAAATCTTTTCACGTGAATCGTCTGAGTACAAACGACAGAACCGCCAAAGCACTGCCCTGTTATACCTTGAGTACGCGATACTATCACCATATGTACATGTCCATATCTTCATCCCTTGACTTTTGTCACCTCAGTGTAGAAATCCACAGTGAGGTTCATTCCGAATCCTTGTTGGAAGCAAGAAAGCAATTTCGTCGCGGCTTCCGCCAAGGACAGTACACCAAGCGGAAATGTCTCAGACTCTTGTCCGTTTTATCTGTTATGAGCGCATTCGACCAGCAACTTCAGCTGAATGGGGACATTACAGCATGCTGCGGGGCTTTGGCTTGCATTCATATGATTGGAAATCGCGAAAATGTTGAAATTCGGCAACATCGTGTCCTTTTTCGCGTTGCATTTCACATGCTGAAATTGGCGCGGATAATTTTTTATCTTGGGTAAGTAATATCAACACTATCTGTATTTGTGAATATCACTATCCCATGACTTTTGTCATCTGAGCGTTTGTGGTTTAGATTGAAAGAAAGAGCATCAAAGGCTGTTGAGACATACATACCAGATAAATTAGTAACAGCTGGTACGGATCCACCATGGGACACAAAACAGGTAAAAACACTGTTGTAAAAGCATCGAAAAAAACTTGCCCAGTTTAAAAGAACGCAATACCTCCAAGACTGGTGAAGTTTTACGTAAGCTCGAAACTTAACGCGTCCTTAATTGTGCGATGCTTTTAATAGTTTCCACAACGAAACTCTGTCTCTTAATATGGCGTGAAACCCGACGAAATTCTGGGCATAAAGCACAGCAGCGGTAAATTAAAAATCAATACTTTTACTACACGATAACACGAACACGTATTACGTTCGAGTATAATGACTTTTCTGGAGACTAGAAATCTACTCTGTAGGAATCAGCATGGGTTTCGAAAAAGACGGTCGTGTGAAACCCAGCTAGCGCTATTCGTCCACGAGACTCAGAGGGCCATAGACACGGGTTCACAGGTAGATGCCGTGTTTCTTGACTTCCGCAAGGCGTTCGATACAGTTCCCCATAGTCGTTTAGTGAACAAAGGAAGAGCATATGGACTATCAGACCAATTGTGTGATTGGATTGAAGAGTTCCTAGATAACAGAACGCAGCATGTCATTCTCAATGAAGAGAAGTCTTCCGAAGTAAGAGTGATTTCAGGTGTGCCGCAGGGGATTGTCGTAGGACCGTTGCTATTCACAATACACATAAATGACCTTGTGGATGACCTCGGAAGTTCACTGAGGCTTTTTGCGGATGACGCTGTGGTATATCGAGAGATTGTAACTATGGAAAATTGTACTGAAATGCAGGAGAATCTGCAGCGAATTGACGCATGGTGCAGGGAATGGCAATTGAGTCTCAATGTAGACAAGTGTAATGTGCTGCGAATGCATAGAAAGAAAGATCCCTTATCATTTAGCTACAATATAGCAGGTCAGCAACTGGAAGCAGTTAATTCCATAAATTATCTGGGAGTACGCATTAGGAGTGATTTAAAATGGAATGATCATATGAAGCTGATCGTCGGTAAAGCAGATGCCAGACTGAGATTCATTGGAAGAATCCTAAGGAAATGCAATCCGAAAACAAAGGAAGTAGGTTACAGTACGCTTGTTCTCCCGCTGCTTGAATACTGCTCAGCAGTGTGGGGTCCGTACCAGATAGGGTTGATAGAAGAGATAGAGAAGATCCAACGGAGAGTAACGCGCTTCGTTACAGGATCATTTAGTAATCGCGAAAGCGTTACGGAGTTGATAGATAAACTCCAGGAGAGACGCTCAGTAGCTCGGTACGGGCTTTTGTTGAAGTTTCGAGAGCATACCTTCAACGAGGAGTCAAGCAGTATATTGCTCCCTCCTACGTATATCTCGCGAAGAGACCACGAGGATAAAATCAGAGAGATTAGAGCCCACACAGAGGCATACCGACAATCCTTCTTTCCACGAACAATACGAGACTGGAATAGAAGGTAGAACCGATAGAGGTACTCAAGGTACCCTCCGCCACACACCGTCAGGTGGCTTGCGGAGTATGGATGTAGATGCAGATGTAGATGTGGTGTTACTGCTGACATTGCCATTAAAGCAGAGTTGCTAATCACAATTTTCCGATATTTCCTCACCGATGAAGACGAAGTAAACACTCCAGAATTCGAACCAAAAACAACTTCCAACACAAGCGACATAGAAATAGATATTCTCGGTGTAGCGGAACAGCTTAAATCACTTAATAAAGGTAATATAACGTAGTTGAAAGTGTAACTTCTGCTCTTTTCTTTAATCAAACTAATTAATTTTGATAAAAGTACAGTTTAGATGTAAAAACATAAAAAACTGACCAAAGCTGCTGCGGTAACTACCGTAATCTATCCTTGCTTGTGATAGTCTGCTGTAACAGAAGGTAGTTTTACAGCCCTACACCAATCTAAAAGCTGTAAATTGAGCTAAATACTTAAGGATTACACTTATGAATGACTTGACATACATTCGAACGATCACACAGATAATATTGTGAGGAATGCAAGCCAAAGACTGCGATTTATTAGCGGAACATTAGAAAATGTAAAAGTACCTGTACGCCATCTTCTGGAATATTGCTATTTAGGGTGGGATCCGCCTAAAATAGGACTGATGGAGGACATTGAAAAAGTTCAAAAATGGGCTGCTCATTTTGTATTACTGTGAAACAGGGAAGAGAGTAACACGGACATTACACGCGAGTTGGAGTAGCAATCATTAAAACGAATTTGATTTTCGTTGAAGCAGGGTCTTCTCATGAAATATCAATCATTTTCTCTGAAGTAAGAGAAAACTGAGCTCGCGCGGAAAGATATGTTTTTCCCGCGCACTGTTAGAGAGCGGAACGCCAGAGAAATAGCGTGAAGATTGTTCGAGGAGCCCTCTGCTAGGCGCTACAGAATAATTATGTAGGTGTAGATGTAGGTGTTTGCCAGTAAATTTTTATTGAGTTACTTTGATTTGAATAAGTAAATTTTGAGCGTGTTTGAATTTGTTTCACGGATGATGTGTGGTACTTTTTCAAATATCAAGTCGTGTATTTGCATTCTACACGTGTCTCGAAAGTATGTACCCGTATTTCTGCTAGTAGTAATGGTCGACTTTCACGCTCTGCTAAGAAACCCACACACACTGTTTCGCCATATGTTATGTGAAATTACTTCCCTTCTTTCGGTCTAGCAGGGTAAAATAGCACAATACAACTAACTGGCGTAATCCGTGTGACTTGAATGTTATGTTGTACCGCAAGTTCTTTAGTGCAGCAGCACGATCCGGAGATAATTTTGAAAAACTAAATCCCACTGTAACGCTGCTTTGGTGTGCTATAAATGTTCAACTGAAATAACTTAAGAAAACTGCATATATGAGAATTTACGATCTTTGCAATGGGATCTGAAATACGCCCACTCCGGATGACAAGTATTACCTACTACTGCATATTTCCACCGACGTTAATATGTTAACTGTATGCCAGATCAAAGTAGGACAAACAGTAATTAAAGTTTATTTCTCTCTGTATCACAGTCACTAATTTGTCTGCGCATAGCTTTATGCATATTCACCGTGACCTAGTTCGTCGCGTAACGGCAATTCTGAACATCAAGATGAACGGCCGCAGAAGCTCCGGGCCACGCTGAAAACAGTTAGCGCCAGTGCTAGTCGCTGATACATGAGGGTCATAAAGGATCGTTAAGAAGAGGAATAGGACGTCGTCCAACATAGTAGAGCCGTCGCCCGTCACAGAGAAAATAATACACATTAGCAATAAGACATGGGCCGAAGTGTAGACTTACGTAGCAGAGTACTTATCGTTACGAGACTTGCAACGAGGAACATACATAACGTGAACGGTGGATGTTGCCCTGAGATAGCTAGGTTAAGACCGCGTTAGCACTATAAGTCTTCTCAAATAGCGCACTCATGCAGCAAAGCAGATTATAGTATTGAGAACATGATATGACTGGGGAAAAATTATGTTTCACTGGTCTTAAAAATTTGAAGCCCTCAGTTTAGCTACGTTTGTCATGAAAGTCGGCTACGAAAATGTTTCACTTCCGGTGTGTTTCTGGTACACATTCGACATATTTGAAACGTACGTGATCGAGAGTCAACGGATCTTCAGTGACGTCATTAGAAGTCGCACATGGCCACAAGGTACCGATGTTTTGCTCCGCAGAATTAATCGGAAATGTTCACTGATTAGCCTGACTTAATCCTCTGCACTGATACACTACCAAACCAGCGTAATGAAGGGCCGCCTTGCGTGCATTGTCCCATGAGACAAGTCAACACCTGTCACGGCTTCTACACCACGAATTAATATCGTGTAGCTGTTCCCCCTACTCTTTAAAAGGCTCCCAGATCCTACCAACAGACTGGAAAACGTACACCACAAAAAGTCACCACTGCGATTCCACCTGGTTTCCATCAACTGCTGTAGGAAATCTCTGTAAACAAAACAGGCAAGCAGGGTAAAGGACACTCCGTAACCTTACACGAATCTCCACGGGAATTAATCTAAGTTACAGTAAAATTAGAAGGAAACAGTTTCGATCGCACAGTGGCTGTTGTTTACTAATTGTACTTAACTCTCAGGTGGCTGCTTCCCAGTAATGTTTGTGATTTACTGTTAAGTTACATCTTGGTAAGTCCGTCACTTCTATCAAACACCATCTCCAGCTGGCCAATGGCTCAACGTTCGCATATTAAACTTATGTACCGCTAGTGTGTGTTTGCTCGCTGACTAAATCACAATGCTCGACGAGCATGCAGCTAAATGAGTAAGCCAAATTCCACGCCCGTTCACGTAAATGTACTTGTAAATTCCCTTTGGCCCAGTTCACAATAATGCGGCAGCCGTCTACATGGCATCAGCTCCCCACGGTATGCCGTGGCGGTGCTTTCGCACTTAGTCCGTTGTTGTTGGGCAAGGTAGCTCCTTTCTTTTTTTTTCCTTGCCAGGCACATTCCCAGATAAGTGGCAAGCGAACAAACGCTAGAATGGGTATCACTTCATCGTCATTTAAACAGGAAAACAAAAATATTGTGGAATCATGCAAACAATTTTAATTAGCGATCCTGACAGGTTATGCCATTACGTTCGAATGATTATATCAACATTCGACGAACTACATGAGGAGCTGAAAGATTCGTTACCAGCGCTAGGTTCAAAATTGTTCAAATGGCTCTAAGCACTATGGGACTTAACATCTGAGGTCATCAGTCCACTAGTGTTAGAGTCACTTAAACCTAACTAATCTAAGGAGATCACACACATCTATGCCCGAGGCAGGATTCAAATCTTCCACCGTAGCAGCCGTGTGGTTCCGGACTGAAGCGCCTAGGCCGGCCGGAGTGGCCGAGCAGCTCTAGGCGCTTCAGTCTGGAACCGCGCGACCGCTACTGTCGCAGGTTCGAATCCTGCCTTGGGTATGGATGTGTGTGATGTCCTTAGGTTAGTTAGGTTTAAGTAGTTCTAAGTTCTAGGGGACTGATGTCCTCAGAAGTTAAGTCCCATAGTGCTCAGAGCCATTTGAACCATTTTTTGAAGCGCCTAGAACCGCTCGGCCACAACCAGCGCTAGGAAATGTCCATCAGGAAACCTGTTCAGCTTGTATAATGTTGGCTGTCGGCATCAGGTAAATGAAATAACTTTAGAATTTCGTAAGGTCTTAATTATTTTCACTCGGCACTTTATAATTAATCGGATTAGTTAACTATTGCAAAAACAGCGGAATAAATGTATTTATTTATATTTAATATTCAGCAACAAAAGAAGAATTCTTCAATCAAATTTGGTACTTGAAATTGTGCAAAATACTCATCTGAAGATGGATGAATGCTTATCAGTCGAAATATCGTGGCAAGAAGTAGTCGTAATCGGGCTGCAATCCCAAAACTTCATGGAATCTCTGAACTTGGACACTGATTTTTCTTAAGACATTCTCAAGACCTGTGTCACTGAGCGCAGCTTTGTGCGTAACAGAAGAGGCCTTGTAACGGACAATACATTGACTTTAATGAGTGCAGGCAGCTACACAGATTTTTGATGGAAATTCAGCAAATAATGTGTCGAACATAAACATGGATTCCTTTTGACTTCAATTGGTTCTGTAAACTGGCAGTTTTCTGAAGTATAATTGTTGAAACGATTATTATTCCTCAATTAAATGTAAGACACGTATTAGGAAATGGTACAATAAAACTTCTTTAAATGAGCGAACAGCTTAATTACCGTATTCATTTTTTTTCCTTCTCGTTCATGTTCTTAAATGATCCATTCAGTTCCTTGAATGCACAGATCCACACATTTTCGTATGAATCCTATAGTAATTCTCCAGAGTTTTCACCCACAAAATCGTTCATTGCCTGCGAGAAGCTACAAATACAAAAAGAAACGCAAACGACCTTAGAACGAATTAATTGACGTACACGATGTTGTAGCCTTTGTGACTACCGTGCCGTGCCGCGTCTGAAAGATGTGAAGTCGCCATTAAGTGCGTACTAGCCCACTCGTCACCGTGCTATGTTGTGACGGCACGGCAGCTGTCCACTGCAGTAGGACTGTCATGCAGCTCCACGGCCGCCGTGCGACTATTTGGACTCTAACGGCACGTTCCGCGTAGATTTCAAAGGAGCTGTATAGCTCGCCATTCTACGGCCGTGTACAGGATGACATATAGACGACTGCTGGACGGGTATGAAATGGGCCTCAGGTTTCCAGTCACCAGAATAACTTTCTCGGATACGAAGGATCGACCACGCTTGACTTAATAAACGAATTTTGTTTAAAGTATCATGTACACGCCACAGAAAACACGACTGTCTTCCTACATCCGGAAGTTTGTCAACTCAACATTTCACGAGCTCCGAACTGAGCAACTAGAACTGTTCTACGAAACTTTATCTCGAAGTCTGACAAAAAAATCAAATGAGATTCTGGTCGAATAAGTACAGCAGCGATAAGACGCAATCAAAAACCTTCACTGCGCGAAAGCGATGATAATGTACCAATTACAGTGCCACTACAGCGGAATTACTAAATACGGTTTTCTGCACTTTCTTCACCAGAAAAGATGAAGTAAATATTCCAGAATTCGAATCATGAACCGCCTCCAACATGAGTAACTTTGAACTAGATATCCTCTACGTAGCAAAGTAGCTTAAATAAAAAAAGGCGAGGCCTTCTGCCCGGACTGTATAACAGTTAGATACCTTTCAGAATATGCTGATATAATAGCTCCGTACTTAATAATCATATACGCTCTACGAAAGATCCATATCTAAAGACCAGCAATATTCAAGAAAGGAAATAGGAGAAATCAACTGCATTACACACCGATATTACACAAGTCGATGTCCAGTAGGATTTTGGAACAAACTGTGTTCGAAAATTACACATTACCTCGAGAAAAATGAAGTGTTGACACAGTGCGGATCATGAGCATATTGTTCTTGTGGAGGACTACAAGCCCTTTATTTTCAAGAAGTAATGAGTGCAATCGAAAGGGGATACCAAATTAATTCCATATCTTGGGATTTCCAAAAGTCTCTTGATACCGTACCTCGTGCCGGCCGCTGTGGCCGAGCGGTTCTAAGCGTTTCAGTCTGGAACCGCGCGACCACTACGGTCGCAGGTTCCAATCCTGCCTCGGGCATGACCTCCGATGTTATGTCCCATAGTGCTCAGAGCCATTTGAACCACACCGTTCCTCGCAAGCGTCTTCAAATCAGGTTGCTTGACTATGGAGTATAGTCTCAATTGGGTGACCGAATTCATGATTTTCTATCGCAAACGACACAGTTGGTAGTAACTGACAGAAAATCCTCAAGTAAAAAATGAGTGATATCTGGGGTTATAGGCCCTCGGCTACTCCACATCTACAAAAACGAGTTGGGGGACGATCTGACCAACCCACTTAGATCATTTGCAGATTATGCTATCAGTTACTACGTAGTAAAGTTACCATAAGCCCATAAACAACTAGAAAATAATTTAAAAAGATATCTATATCCTGCGAAAAGTGGAAGTTGATAGTAAGTAATGAATCTACATCTACATCTATATTGATACTCCGCAAGCCACCCAACGGTGTGTGGCGGAGGGCACTTTACGTGCCACTGTCATTACCTCCCTTTCCTGTTCCAGTCGCGTATGGTTCGCGGGAAGAACGACTGTCTGAAAGCCTCCGTGCGCGCTCTAATCTCTCTAATTTTACATTCGTGATCTCCTCGGGACGTATAAGTAGGGGGAAGCAATATATTCGATACCTCATCCAGAAACGCACCCTCTCGAAAGCTGGCGAGCAAGCTACACCGCGATGCAGAGCGCCTCTCTTGCAGAGTCTGCCACTTGAGTTTATTAAACATCTCCGTAACGCTATCACGGTTACCAAATAACCCTGTGACGAAACGCGCCGCTCTTCTTTGGATCTTCTCTATCTCCTCCGTCAGACCGATCTGGTACGGATCCCACACTGATGAGCAATACTCAAGTAAAGGTCGAACGAGTGTTTTGTAAGCCACCTCCTTTGTTGATGGACTACATTTTCTAAGCACTCTCCCAATGAATCTCAACCTGGTACCCGCCTTACCAACAATTAATTTTATATGATCATTCCACTTCAAATCGTTCCGCACGCATACTCCCAGATATTTTACAGAAGTAACTGCTACCAGTGTTTGTTCCGCTATCATATAATCATACAATAAAGGATCCTTCTTTCTATGTATTCGCAATACATTACATTTGTCTATGTTAAAGGTCAGTTGGCACTCCCTGCACCAAGTGCCTATCCGCTGCAGATCTTCCTGCATTTCGCTACAATTTTCTAATGCTGCAACTTCTCTGTATACTACAGCATCATCCGCGAAAAGCCGCATGGAACTTCCGACACTATCTACTAAGTCATTTATATATATTGTGAAAAGCAATGGTCCCATAACACTCCCCTGTGGCACGCCAGAGGTTACTTTAACGTCTGTAGACGTCTCTCCATTGATAACAACATGCTGTGTTCTGTTTGCTAAAAACTCTTCAATCCAGCCACACAGCTGGTCTGATATTCCGTAGGCTCTTACTTTGTTTATCGGGCGACAGTGCGGAACTGTATCGAACGCCTTCCGGAAGTCAAGAAGAATAGCATCTACCTGGGAGCCTGTATCTAATAGTGTGAAGTCATCCCTAGGTGCTAGAAGATATCCCTTAAAGTTCGGTCGCACCATAAATCACAGAAATCTAAAAGTTGTGGATCAAATTAAATATCTAGGAATTACAGTTACGAACAGCTTAAACTGGAGCGACCACATAGATAATATTGTGGGGAAGGCAGTCCGGAGACTGCGCTATATTGGCAGAATATTTAGAAGACGCAATTCGTTTGCTAAGGGGACTGACTACACTAAAGTTGCTGGTACTCTGCTAGAGTGTTGCTGTCCAGTATGGCACCCTTACCAAATAGGGATGATGGAGGACACTGAAAAAGTCCAAAGAAGTACATTTCCTTTTTTACTATCGTGAAATATGGGAGAGGCTGTCACGGATTTGATACGCGAGTTGGGGTGGCACTCAAAGGCGTTGTTCGTTGCTGCGAGATCTTTTCCCGAAATTTCAGTCTGCAACGTTCTCCTCCGAATGTGAAAATATTTTATCGACATTAACCTATACAGGGACACTGATCATTGGAATAAAATTAGAGGAATCAGAGCTCACACGCAATGATGTGAGTGTTAGATTAATCCACGTGCTGTTCGTGAATTTAACCGCAGATAAATAGTCTTAAGGGAGTTCATTGAACTTTCTGCCAAGGGCTTAATCGTTTATATAGTGTCCATTCCTACAGACATGAATACAAGTTTGAAAGACATTGTAATGTGAATATTCGGACTCTATACAAACACAGTTAATATAATCATCATTGATGTATCCATGCCTGATGAACTGAAATAACCAAAAAATCTTTGTCTTTGCCTGCGCGGAAATCACGTAATCACGAAATTTGCAAGCGTAAAGGTTGTGGACTCTGTGACACGTGGAATTTGGAGTCGGTCCTGGAGGCGTGCCCGGACAGCACAAGTATTTAAGACGATCACTCGCGATAAGCAGCAAATCCGCGTTCGGGTCCCGGTCCTGCACATCCACAGCTCTAATTCGCGTATCCTATCCGTGGCACACTCTCCGTATTTCGCTATAATACAAAACGAGCTGCTCTTCTTTACGGTTTTCCAGTGTCCTCCGTCAGTCCTATCTGATGCGGTCCCCACACAGCACAGCAACACTCTAGAAAAGGGTGCACAAGAGTAGTGTAAACAGCCTCTTCGGTAGAAGTGTTACATTTTCTAAGTGTTCTGTCCGTCTATGGTTTGCTGTCCCCAAAACATTAACTATGTATTCGTTCCAATCCAAGTTATTCGTCACTTTATTCCTTAAGTATTTAGTTGAATTTACAGCAGTCTTTAGATTTGTGTGTTTTAGCTTTTAGCCGAAATCTACTGGATTCCTTTTAGTACTCGTGTGGATAGCTTTTCACTTTTCGTTATTTAGAGTCAGTTGCCACTTTTCGCACCATACATATATTGTTTGAATCGTTTTACAATTTTTTTAATCATCTGATGAGTTTACAACCAGATACATGGGAACATCATCTGCCAAACATCTAAGGACGGTGTTCAGATTGCCTCCTAAGTCGCTTAGGTAGATCAGGAAGAACAGAGAGTGTATAACACGTCCTTGGGGAACGCCATGTATTACCTCTGTTTTAAGCGATGATTTCCCATCAATTCCTACGAGCTGTGGATCCTTCTGACAGGGAATCACGAATCCAGTCGCATGGAGATCGCCAGGCAATTTGAAGTCGCTTGTGAGGAATGGCGTGAAAAGCCTTCTTTCTTTCATTTGCTGCCGCCTTTATCCCGCATTGTGTGCAGGGTCGTCTGGGTTAAGTATGGATTTGGCATGGTTAATTGTAAGGTGTGGCCGGATGCCCAACGCTAACTCTACACTGAAACCACTAAAACAAATAGTGAAAGGATTTGTTCCCTTGGCAGAGTAGATAAATAGTGAGTATCATATCAAACACTAGGACCAGGCGATCTCCAAATACAGTGTTTGGAAAGTAAGTTAATTCGAGTTCTCACAATGGCACAGGAAACATTTTAGGACAACTGAAACGTAAAAGAAGAAGGACTTGGCTAGTGTAAAACAGTGGAAGCAATGGCAACTCATCCATCGAGAGAACGACAGAGTCGATCGCAGCTCAGTGATGTTCAGTAACATTCCAGTGATGATAAGAAAGTACGACAGGACACGAAGGAACAGTTTTGCTGCTTACGCTTCATCTTCTGGCTAAACACTGAATGTATTCACGTTAGGAAGCAACGAACATGGAAAAATGTTACAACCTGTCTCCGTAGGATCTAACGTTAGCTCCTCCCACACGAGACGAAACGTTTGGCGGAAGGTCGTGTTTTCAGTCACGGACCAAATCTCAAATATCAAATTCCATCAAGCGTAAAGTATCAGCTCCAATACGTAGACGGTTGTGTTCATCAACTGGAATAAATCCGGACGGTCTCTGCTGCGGCCCGGGGGACGAGCTGTATGCGGTGCAAGTACCATCGCCCAGCTCTTGTGTAGCACAGGCGACTACGCACAACGTCGATACACGCGGAAATGGGTGGTGTTTGATGTAAGGCTCTCTCTGTGGCACCGCCTCTGTGTTCCGCATTTGGGCATCCGTTTGTGTTCGAACGCGTTCCAGTGGCTCGTACATGCAAGGAACTGAGCGGTTGCGGAATTGTGCAAATGCTTCCTGAAAAGCACTGCGTTTCGGCGCTTTGTGAAGCGGAAATCGTCACTGATGTCCGACAACGGCGCCTGTAGCATTGTCATTGCGTGCGCAGACACTGCTGCTGGGGGAGAATACTGTATATGAATGTGGAAGCGCGGCGCGTCTTTGGCAAATGTGTGCTTCTGAGAGCGATTTGAATTGAAAGATTCCTCACGAGGGGGGTAAATTCCTACGGGAAAATGGAAAATTACGTTAAATTATAAGACTGTCAGCTAGAGTGGATATTTCGAGCGGTATATTTTAAATTTCACACATGAATAACGTTTGTTTCATTTATTCTAGCTTTCAAATGTTTATCAGTGTCAGACGACCAACCTCCGTAGCACTGCGCTAAATACATATCTTTATGCGCTCGCCCAGCTCTTAGATCTAGTCGTTTGGTATTCTGGTGGCATAAGAAATTTTTATCGCTCCTAATCGGCCGGCAAGAGAATGACAGAAGGGTTCCGGAACACAAGGATTTGTACCAACGTCCTGGATTGAATTCTAAGCCTGTTCTCAGTGCCTCTTTGAGTGAAGGCAATTGCACTCTTCATTGTAAACCGTTAGATGGGACGTTAAGCTCAATGTGTCATTTGAAATTGAAGAACAAGACGCAGATATCTCGGGGGTCTCCCAACCTGGAATGCGTAATGGCTGTAGCTAAGTGTTATACAACCAGTAGATGTGGGTGAACTCTGCATTGTCTGAAGTGAATTGCGGCACAAAAAGAAAAAGAGCTGACTGAAGCTTATCGTAGCTCAAAATCTTGTGTAATAAAGGATACGTTTATTTCAGTAAGGTTGTATGAACACTCCAGACATGACAAGTTCTCGATACCCGACTGATATTTACCGGAATAATGAGTCGGTGTAATTAATGGTGTCGTCGTGGCAGAACGCGGCATTCCGCACACCCACAAGTAAGTTTTAATGTCGACGTTTCCCACTGTACGCTGTAAATGTCTTTTTCTGTATATTTTATTAACCAATATGGATCGTTAAGTCAAAGGTAAGTGTAGCATTGAACACAGTATTAATGCATTATGTGCAATAATTGCAGCAGTGGCAAAATTACGGAAGGCTCTTTTAACTAACAGAAATTCACGCCTTCTGTTTCAAGAATACCTGTCTCAGACTCCACGACACTACCTATCACATGAGATTCAATCAGATTTGCCAAATAGATCATGTAATTTCACGTTATATCAGTGTAAAGGTCACAAACAAATTCTCTTGCAGCACAAAGAACGAAACCTTCTGCAAAAAAATATTTGACTAAAAAACGAAATCAGATTGCTTTACACCAAGAAATTCATTCTTAATAGAACGTTATATGATGTGCAGCTCAAGTGCATATAAAACAACCCAACGGTGCAGTCAGCTTAATACATAAAGCTAACACATCACAGCATGAACACAGCAATGTATACAGAACAAACACGAACGAAAAATCAGGTCGCTCACCAACAAAAATAACCAGAAATATAAACACAACAAAGTACATCACACTAACCACCACAAACTCAACCCAAAACTCATAATGTCACAGATACGAAATTAACAGATAAAACACGCAGCTATAAGATAAAGTGGCTCAAAGACGGGATCAGTGTAAAAATAGATAACGATGACATAGAAATTCTGAGTGTACAAACAGAAAGCATCCTGAAAGAGGAAGAGAAAAAAGAAAACAGCACTGTAATTAATGGGATAACATGAGAACAGTTGAAGAAAGAAATAAGAACACAGTCACCATATCAAAGAAAACACAAAACAGGAAACGTCAAACAGAAAGCAACACCATTAAGAAATTATAAGAGAACTACACTCTATTAACATCATAGTCGTAAGGGCTGATAAAGGGAACAGTACAGTACTTACCAAAGACATATAATATTTAGAAAAAACCGATTTCATCTCCTCTAAAAATATCACAGGACTGGAGTCTGATCCAATGGCATGCATCCAGACACATATAAAAGAACAACCTCTAAGACATCGAATATATACTCACAGGCAAACAAAACAACACATCTCACAGAAGAAGGCCAAGGCACCAACATTCAGAACCAACCTATAGTTCACAAACGCCATATTCCACTACGGCCAGTTCTTAATTTCGTGAATGCACCATCATACAATGTGGCAAAATATCTTAGTGCAATACTGTGAAATTGAGAACTATAGAAAAGTGAAAAACAAAAACTCATAACACAAATAATAGACTTTCATATATCAAAACCAGATAACTCATCGTCTTTCGGCATAGAGAATGTGTACATCCCGATACCCACTGCAGACAGTATACAACTAACTGAAGAAAATCTACTTACACACAATAAACTACCTGGAGATAATTCACACATCAAAAAAGTTTTCCATCACCCAGGTTCTCAGAACTCCTGAAGATAGACGTTGATTGTGTATATGGTATCACAAACACAGTCCCTTTGACTGTTCAGAGATGTCACTATATCCGCCCAAAGATGTAAACAACCATGAATGAGCAGCGCCTATTAGACTGAGGGCGTCCGACAGCTTATCAGTTCGAATCGTTCCACAAGGTACACGGATCGTCTTGTCTATAGTTCAGCCATGCGCAGACGGTCAATACCGTGGTTAGATCGCGCCCACGTTGATACTTTGTGCCAGGAAGGGCTCTCA
Source organism: Schistocerca americana (assembly GCF_021461395.2). Taxonomy (NCBI): domain Eukaryota; kingdom Metazoa; phylum Arthropoda; class Insecta; order Orthoptera; family Acrididae; genus Schistocerca; species Schistocerca americana. Next base: position 762,174,417 of record NC_060121.1, on the reverse strand, counting down.
ACAAGGGAAGTATCCAAGGCACTGTTGTTGGGAAATGGAGGAGATGCAAAGAGACAGGAACTGTCGATGACATGCCTCCATCAGGCCGCCCAAGGGCTACTACTGTAGTGGATGACCGTTACCTACGCATTATGGCTCGGAGGAACTCTGACAGCAACGCCACAATGGTGCATCAGGCTTTTCGTGTAGCCAGAGGACGTCGCGTTATGCCTCAGACTGTGCGCAATAGGGTGCATGATGCTCCACTTCTGAAGTCCATGGAGAGGACCATCTTTGCAAACCACTGCACCATGCAGCGCGGTACAGATGGACCCAACATCATGCCGAATGGACCGCTCAGAATTGGCGTCACGTTCTCTTCACCGATGAGTGTCGCATATGTCTTCAACCATACAACCGTCACAGACGTGTTTGGAGGAGACTAGGTCAGGCTGAACGCCTTAGGCACACCGTCCAGCTAGTGCAGCAAGGTGGAGGTTCCCTGCTGTTTTGGGGGGGCACTATGTGGGGCCGACGTACGCCGCTGGTGGTCATGCAAGTCGCCGTAACGGCTGTACGATACGTGAATACTATCCTCCGACCGATAGTGCAACCATATCGGCAGCACATTGGTGAGGCATTCGTCTTCATGGACGACAATTCGCGCCCCAATCCTGCACATGTTGTGAATTACTTCCTTCAGGATAATGTCATCGCTCGACTAGAGTGGCCAGCATGTTATCCAGACATGAACCCTATCGGACAAGCCTCGGATGGATTGAAAAAGACTGTTTAACGACGACGTGATCCAGCAACCACTCTGAGGGATCTACGCCGTATCGCCGTTGAGGAGTGCGACAATCTGGACCTACAGTGCCTTGCCAGTGTGGATAGTACGCCATGACGAATACAGGCGTGCATCAATGCAACAGGTCGTGATACCGGGTATTAGAGGCACCGGTGTGTACAGCAGTCTGGACCACCACCTCTGAAGGTCTCGGTGTATGGGGGTACAACATGAAATTTGTGGTTTTCATGGGCAATAAAGAGGGCGGAAATTATGTTTATGTTGATGTCTATTCCAATATTTTGTACACGTTCCGGAACTCTAGGAAACGAGGTGATGCAAAACTTTTCTTGATGTGTGTGTTAAGAGAAATAACCAAAACCCTTAGGCCAGTCACATTCCAAAATTACCTCCAATTTGAGAAGGTATTTCACCTTCAAAATGATTGCCTTCCAGTGGGACCTCTAATAACAGAACCACTGGCAAACATATTTATCAACCACAAAGAAAACACAATCTTTGATACAGTCATCACAAATATGAGGATGATATAATCTGTATAGTAGGTGAACCAAAAAAGAAAATAAATAAACTAATTACAGATATAAACAGTATGTATAAAATCATCCAATTAACCAAGGAAAAAGAAACATAAATGCAAATACATTTCTTGGATATAACAATAAAATAGACATTCGACATCTTCAAAAAGCCATCAGCCACGGAAACAATTATGCATGCTACATTTAACCACCCAAAAAATAAAATAATTGTCGTCCTGCGACACATGTTACGCAGAGTAAATAACATCCCCATCAGCAAAGAAAGCTATGCAAAAGACTTGCAAGCATTACAACTCACAGCCGCAAACAATGATTATAACGCCCTTATAGTACAAGAACTCAACCACAATTCATAACACAACTAACTGAAGATGAAAACAAACAGAACACAAACACCACAGAACTCACAATCGATACAGACACGACAGTACACAGAGAAACAAACAGTAACACTTACGACATGCCTTACCGAAAGAAATTGTACACTTTACCATACAAACACAAATCAACCCACAAAATGGCAAATATACTAAAGAAATGAGGATGACACATTGCTTACAGAAAAAGGGACACACACCAGTCCCATTTATGAACAATAATAGACAAATTAGACAAATATCAAGAAGCAGATGATATATACCAGTTACAATACCAAGAAAGTGTATCAGTATATTCGGGCAGGTTGGCTCTGAGCACTATGGGACTTAACATCTGTGGTCATCAGTCCCCTAGAACTTAGAACTACTTAAACCTAACTAACCTAAGGACACCACACACATCCATGCCCGGGGCAGGATTCGAACCTGCGACCGTAGCAGTCTCACGGATCCGGACTGCAGCGCCCAGAACCGCAAGACCGTATATTCGGGCTGATTTGCAGGAATTTAGATATAAAGAACTTATGAGGCTGTAAGTATGAAAATGGCCATTGTATCTTTGCTGAATACCTGATATAGCGTGGATGATGACCGTCAATATCCAACAGGACATGAAAATTATTAGAGTGAACAGTTACGACAAAATTCTCCTGACAGTAACAGGATAACTTTCATATACAAAGAGCCCTTGCAACGGAAAAGAAATTAATTAATGACCAGATCAATATAAGCAATAACTCATTGAGCATGTTAGCCACTAAAACACTAACAAACAGAAATATAATACATAATCAGAATACGTAATTAATGAATTCTCCTCTATCACCCTTCCCTCTTCTCTCTGTCTTTCTCAGTCTCTCGCTCTCTTTCTATATTTCTCGCCCCCTCTGTTTCTTACACACACACACACACACACACACACACACACACACACACACACACACACAACACGCAAAATGATAGTAACCATCCCACATATTCACACAGTTTTAAAAATTTTGTGGCTGTGAGCTGAGCAACCGTGTATGCAGTTATACAAAATGCAATGGTCAGCCAACCGGTTGCATACGATTTTTAAAAATATCACATTAACCAGGTTTCAATAGTTTTAAGCCTATCTTCATCAGAACTACCGAAACATGGTTAATGTATTTTTTTAAATAAATGTGTGCAACTAATTGGCTGACAATCACATTTTATATATTCGCACAACCCCTCAAAAAAAATTCCACTCTAAAAAAGAGTAACCCATCCACACATAACAAAAGAGTCACACACACGCACACCTACACAAAACAAGTGAACAAACCTCAAATCACACATACGATACAAACGAAAGATGAAAGATAAACATACAGCGGCAGTTGGCAACACAACACAATGTAAACACACACACGTTGAGCACACGACGAAAAGTGCAAATAAAGTGTTGTGATAAATATTTGTGAAAAAACGCCGGAATCGGTGTATATGGAGTATGAGGCCGAGTAAACGCAGCTCCAGGACCACAAACATGGAATAGCAACATCGGAAATCGTTAGTAACACCAAACGATAATTGAACTTCACGAAACTTCTGCTGCAAAAGTTGTTTCCAACCCGAAAAATAAGAGATAAACATAAAAAACGTAACACACTTATTATTACACAATGCATTTATTATACATATAAAAAACGTATTAAAGGCCGCGGAAGATGCTTCACAAATAAAAGAAACAAAATGCGTATGGCAAAACACAAACGGAACACGTCTCCATGGATTTTCAAGGCAGTAAGGAACGACGAAAAACTGAGAAAGTGATGATAAAACAACTTAGTTCCGCCACATTTGCGTTTAGAATCTTTGGTGGTCTTAGAGACAGGTCTGGGGGGGAGGGGGGAGGGGGAGAGAGAGAGAGAGAGAGAGAGAGAGAGAGAGAGAGAGAGAGAGAGAGAGAGAGAGCAACCCATCTTTAAGAAAGAATGTCTTCGTTGATCAGAATATACTATAAACATATTATGTTGTGCTCAACCATCACCTTGTGTAAGGAGTTGTGCATGTTAACTACTGCTTTACGGTATATTTATTCCCTCATGATGCTTGTTGGAATAATCCGCTACAGTTCCAAGGGAAAAATTACAATGCCAGAAGGAAAATGACAGATTATCGTTGAATTTAGCACAAAAAGGAGTGCACAAAGCAAGAACTAAAATTTTTGAACACTTACACGGTGATATTAAATGGGGTACAATGAAAAAAGTAAAATTTGGAACAAGCTTTAAAAGTCTCTCCTTGACAACTCTTTCTATTCCATAGAGGAATTTTTATTGTTGTAATGCGTAAGAGGTTGAGATTAGGAATTAATAACTCAGATCCGTATATTAAGTAATACTTACAAATTTTTAGCATGTACTCATATTTACGAAGTAATTTGTAAAACAACTCGTTCCACGTCATTACTATCTGTTGCGCAATGATCCACGTTACATGAACCTTAGTACCATCGAGTGGAATAAATGTGAACGACCCACGTCGTGTTCCGGGAGCCGAGCTGCACACACACACAGCTGTTGCCCGACTTTTGTGACTCGCTGATACACGCGGAAGTGCGCCACGCCTTTGACGCGAGCCTCTGTGTGTCATCGGCCCAGCACTCTGCATTTGGCCGGCTGCCCGCGCTGCAGGGGCGCGTCCCCGCGAGGAATCGCGTTATTTCCGCGGTGAGTCAAGACCGCCTGGTTAGAGCACTGGGTTTCGGAGAGCTTTGTGCTGCGGCAGTCCTCACTGGTACCCGCCCCCTCTCCAGTTACTTGCCGTTAAAGTAGAAGTGCGCGTGGTTCTGTGTCGCGCCCGTTGCGGGCTTCTGAATATATGACAGACCTACGACCAAAGGAAATAAAGGAAACGAAAGAAAACTTCGGAGTAGGTATTAAAATCCATGGAGAAGAAATAAAAACTTTAAGGTTCGCCGACGACATTGTAATTCTGTCACAGACAGCAAAGGACTTGGAAGAGCAGTTGAACGGAATGGGCAGTGTCTTGAGAGGAGGGTACAAGATGAACATCAACAAAAGCAAAACGAGTATAATGGAATGTAATCGAATTAAGTCGGGTGATGCTGAGGGAATTAGATCAGGAAATGAGACACTTAAAGCAGTAAAGGAGTTTTACTATTTGGGGAGCAAAATAGCTGATGATGGTCGAAGTAGAGAGGATATAAAATATAGACTGGCAATGGCGAGGAAATCGTTTCTGAAGAAGAAAAATTTGTTAACATCGAGTATAGATTTAAATGTCAGGAAGTTGTATCTGAAAGTATTTGTATGGAGTGTAGCCATGTATGGAAGTGAAACGTGGACGATAAATAGTTTAGACAATTAGGGAATAGAAGCTTTCGAAATGTGGTGGTACAGAAGAATGCTGAAGATTATATGGGTAGATCACATAACTGATGAGGAGGTGTTGAATAGAATTGGGGAGAAGAGGAGCTTGTGGCACAACTTAACTAGAAGAAGGGATGGGTTGATAGGACATGTTCTGAGACATCGAGTGACCACCAATTTAGTAATGGATGGCAGCATGGAGGGTAAATATCGTAGAGGGAGACTAAGAGATGAATATACTAAGCAGATTCAGAAAGATGTACGCTGCAGTACGTAATGGGAGATGAAGAAGCTTGCACAGGATAGAGTAGCATGGAGAGCTGCATCAAACCAGTCTCAGGACTGAAGACCACAACAACGACCAAAAGTGTCATCTCTATGACCAGTTTGGTCACCAATGACTTTGTATTGCGGGCTTTCAAATAATAAATTGAAGCGATGAGGTGTGATGGCCCTGAACTATGCACCCTCAATCTCAGCGTTGCAATATTAAAAGGTTTGGCTGGTTTCGTTGTCTACGTGCTGGGATACGTAGTTGCCGCATTACAGACCAAATACTGCTGAGTCTGCAGTATACAATATGAGTATACACACGAATCGAATGGTGGAAGTTCCTATCACTCGGTCATTGCGAATTTTGAACGTAACATAAACGTTTACAATTGAAAGATTGCAATTAAATAAAATCTGCAGATACTAACTAAACGACTTTAAATGATGAGTACGATAGTAGAAGTACTTTTGAGAATGCGGTATATTTCGGCAAAACACCTATTGGTCTCGATGGTCCAGCAATTACATAAAATTTAACCCTTTCGTGAGCCGTGGGAAACATGCTTCCACTACAATGAACTCGTCCCTCGGGATTCACAGTTCCCACCTCTGTACGGTGCTACCACCGAGTGAACAGTATAGGGTAGTACTTCCAATCGGAAGTTCCCGCCGTTTTTGCTGAACCTTCGCGCAGAGGCATTGTATACCTGAGTGTTGCTCTGTAGAGGAGCCTTTCAGTGCTGTTTGCGTGACGTTTTGTGATATTTCCTCAAAGCTATAGTATAAGGTAAATGCATCTGATTTACCCAAATTTATGAAGTAAAACGTAAAATTGGAACGAAGAGAATTCCAGTTTGAAACAAAAGGAGCCATTTCTGCAGTAAAATGGATGGATTACCGTCCAGTCACTTTCCTGTCCTCAATTCATGACCCATGAGAAACAGCCACAGTGAAAAGGAAAAAGAGATTTCTTGTCCTGAAGTTGTGGCAGAATACAACAAAATAATGGGTGGTGTCGATAAGTTTGATCAAGTACGAGAAAGGTATGCTATTGGCAGACGTTCTGTAAAATGGTGGTACAGAATATTTTATTTCCTGGTGGACGTTGCTGCAATGAACAGTTTTATCCTGTGGAAAATAAGTAAAAGAGAAACTGGACAGGATGATCAGCTCACATACAGGATCCATCTAGCCAGACAATTGATCGCTGGCTTCTCATCCAAAAAACGGAGTGGACAAAAACCTGTCTTTCTGGCAAGAAGGGGTAAAGTAGCTGAAGATTTTCGTCATGTGGCTGTAGGGGAGCATCAACACATTTTAGGAGAAACCTACTAGACGTGCCGTCATTGTAGTAGCAAAGCTGCGGAAAAGAGCACTCTCTGTGTTTGTACATATTGTCAAATACCACTATGCATAGACCCATGTTTCAGAAAATTTCATGGCAAGTAATTGTGAACAATCATTGTAACAAGAGAAGTAAATTTATCAAATAAATATGACATATATTGATAAAGGTGTTTTTGTCATTTAACTCCATGGAAGGGCAGTGGGAAGAATACTTCCCACCTTGTTGTGTGATCTCACTTTCACAGTTGGAGCAAATTTGATATTCTGTATGATAAATATACCTATCTGTTAACTACTATCTGCTCTCCATTCATTAAAAAAACTGCTCAATAATTTTGCCCACGAAAGGGTTAAGCTGAATAACAGGGAAACAATAGATTCCTACTGCACGTAGTTAGTTATGAACAACAACATAGCTCGCGAGATATTCACTTCAAAACGGACACTACGTCTTCACTTCAAGAACCTCAGAAATCTCACAAGTTCACAAGTCCGCACTCCGAAGTATTTCTATCTGCCGCGACCACGCGCAAACCGCTCTACCCTCCAAGTCTCTCTCGCGACTGTGCGTCTCTCGCGCCGTACCGTTCCGGCACTTCCCGTGTCCTGTCCGTACTGTCCAGAACTCTTCACCCGAAGTCGCTTACATCCAGTCTCCCCATTCACGAGCGCTGTGATTGGCTAGAGCGCTCGCGCCATGTCTTCATGCCAACGCACCCACACAAACATAATGAAACACATTCCAAGTACTGGATTTACATGTAAATAACTTGAAATTATATAAAAAAATTTCCTACGGCTGGACCATAAACACGCTCTAACACACATTATTAGATACATAAACAATTAAATAAACATATATCAAAGGAATGGAACAAAAGGTAGGTCAGTAGCTTAATGTCTCTGTGCTTTCTGTAACACAGTAAATGTTTAACCAATTTCTTCATGAATAGTATATAACGGATATAAACAAAGACATAGATGAAATAAAAATACTTATAAGCATGCTGCTACCGTTTTTTCGTGTAACCGTGGAGTACTTACGACCTGACGCCACCGATAGTAACCGGCCACTTTGACCTCCAATAACTCATGTACTATTCACGTTGCATGCCTGTAATTTATACCAATTTATGTTTACACTAATAGCTTTCTAAAGACACGTAGATCGACAAAATCGGATGAACGGTTTAGATTTTGGATATTCATTGCTGTGTGTTACTTGTATAATTTATCGTCAGATACTAAACTTCAAACTAGTAAATATATTGAAAATCTGATTACACCATCAGAATCGTCGTGCAAATAATGGTAATGTATATGTTTCTTTTTGAGGTATCATGATTGATCTGGCACTATTAATTTCTATACAAACTGTGAAATGTCTGCCGTTAAGGTTTCACAATGTCCGCCATCTTTGGCACTCCCGGCGTGTCCCGCCCCAACTCCGAACATATAGTATTTCCAGGGCGCCACAACTTGCCCGTTACCCCACAGTATCTACTAATAATATGACCAGGACTATCTCGTGGTTTCCACACTGAGGAAGGTTGCGAATCTGTAAACAGTGTGGGCAGATTCTCGAGTGAGGGAGAACTCTACCGAATTTTTTTCCCTTCTTGAACCATGTCTCAAAACAAGCGTTTTTGGGAGTTCTCCCTAATGCACACTACGGAAAAACAGTAAAATGCTCCCCAAGTAGCAGGAGTAAAAGCTGTCTCACATAATAAAACCTCTAAAGCAAGGAACCCGTTAGCAAATGAAATAACCAGACATATTTCGCGTTCTTATTGCCTCTAGACCTTGTAAAACCTAAACTACTCAACGGCGCTGCAGACGCATTATATCTTGAATATTCGGCTCTACTCCATTATGGTGGCAAGAGGCAGGTAATCTCAACTGGACTGTGGCTTCTAAGGACGCAGATCGAACGTTGTACGTTTATTGTGCGTGCATACAGTATTTCTTAGTCCCAACTGTTCTGTACAGTGGACGTCAGGAACAATGAAGAAAAGTTGCGCATCATTTAATTGCACGAATAAATTCGGAAATGAATCAACATTACCTTTCACAGGTATGTGGATAGCCTCCGTATGTCCATCTTTATACAGATGGTTGCGGGATGTTGGCTGGCCAGTACAGAATGTCGAATCAAAACATCTTTCAGTAGTCTAGATATTTATTTTATTGAGGAACCAATTTCAGTGATATATTACGCCATCTTCAGACCACCTCACTGACATATAGGAAGATTCCCACATTTGGTCCAGGCAAAATAACGGCCAGCACTCAGTGATTGGTACTTGCAGATTTTTGACACAGCGATCCCTTCGATTATGACTTATCGGCAAGTGACAATCATCGCTGTGTCAAAACTCTACGGACATGTCATTGTATGCTGACTCCTGTTTTGCCTGGACCAGAGGTGGGAATCTTCCTACATGTCAGATATCGCCGAAACTGATTGTTCCGTAATATAACAATTTTAAATTTAGACGCGTGAAAGATGTTTCGATTTGACACTCCGGGATGTGGATATGTTTGGATGCTTTGTATTTGGAACATTCAGTCACAGCAGCGATTTTAGTTTCTTTTAGCTGATATTTTTGACATTACTTGTGGAAATGAGACTTTTTTCGTGTCATATAATAGTAATAGCTCTGATATTGGTGAGAATACCACATGGTCGTGTCGTCTGACTAGGGCCTCCCATCGGGTAAACCGTTTGCCGGGTGCAATCCTTTCGATTTGAAGCCACCTCGGTGACTTGTGCGTCGATGGGGATGAAATGATGATGATTAGGACAACACAACACCCAGTCCGTGAGCGGAGAAAATCTCCGACACAGCCGGGAATCGAACCCGGGCCCTTAAGACTGACATACTATTACGCTGACCGCTCCGCTACCGGGAGCGGACACCACACAGTCAAATTTCAGGTTTCATCCGAATCCGCATACTGCTTATAGCATAAAAGGGTAATAATGTTATATACCACATACCGGAAAAGTCAAGTGATTAGAAATAAATTTCAGTTCTAAAATTTGGAACACTAAACAATGAAATGCTAAAATTGGTGTTCAACCTAACGTAATAGGCTGCATTTAGTTGTGAACAAACAGTTGCGGCCAGTTTCTTATAATACGTAGAAAAAATCGGTTAACAGTGACTGGCTGCCGTTTGTTCATAAATAAAATTCCTATCCTGAAGTTAAATACTTAATTGTGAAACAATGCTTGTGACACAACTCAGTGGAAGACATGTTACAACTAAAGATGCTTCAGTTTACCAGCGCAATGGCTGTCGAGGCGTCTTTCGAATTGTCCGCTGATTGCACCAGACCACTTATGTTTTATACGTCTATTTAGGTGACTCCACCTCAGAGCCTTTAACTACGAGCTATTTCATCTACGTCACTGCTAACCGTTATTCCGCTGCTTTTGCCAAAACTTTTAATTTTTGAGTACAAGGGCTGTTTGGTACGTATGAACATTAGCAGCCCCCGGTGTTAGTGGTCCATCTCAATATCGTCAATAGTTTCCTCTTACGAATGAGGCCAGGGCACTCTTTTGTCCTTGGGGCGACAAATCGCCCCTAAATGTGGATGAAACAGCGCATCGTCGTCTACGTTGTAGAACTGAGAAAGTCACGAGAAACCGCTCCATAAAGATCTCAAGGCCATCTGAAGTAGAATTAACGGTACGATTTATTACCGAGTCAATATATTGAATATTAAAACGCCCTCTTATATGTGTGGTGGGAGAGGACCAGAAAATGCAGTACAAATACAGCTGCTAGAACACCCCCTTAAGGTCTTCGTGATGAAGGCAAATCACGACTGCAACCAGCACGCTGGTCTTATTTACAGTACGGCGTGATCACACTACCAAAATAATTTTGTTCACTCAGATTCCGATTCTGAAAACCTATGTTCATACATACGCATTCTAAACTCTGATGCGTTGTCGATGTCACTTGTCTGTTTTGCCATAGGCTGTTCGCTTCAGTTACATATAGTTTTCGTATCCTATCCTCTTCTCGATGTCATCTAAATAGTTAATACTAAACTGTCCTCTTCATACCTTCCCGAGCACTTTTCCTTCAAGAGTATTAATGATTAAGTTCTGTCTGACGACATGTCCAATAAATTTTATTTTTGTCCGTACCATTTCATTTAATAATCTTCCTTAACGTTTACTTCAAGACTTGAAGGTTTGTTTTCCTTTCCATGCAACACTTTATCTTCATTTTCCTCCGTATGCACTTTTCAGCAGCTTCAAGTCGACTCCTTTCCATTTTTACCGGGAGTCCAACTTTCGCTTCCATTGTGCAATGAAGTCTATGCAAATGAATTTGCGAGGAATTTCCTGATATCTGTATTGATATATTCGCTGGCTGAAATGTTCCCTTAGTCATAAATGCCGCTTTTGCCAATGCAAACTTTCTCTTCACTTCCATAAAGCATGGTTATGCTACCGAGATGATAAAACTGTTGCCCTTGATATTCGCGTCATGAAATTTTATATGGGTTTCAGTGTCTCGTTAATTTTTCCATCGTACCGTTAATTCTACTTCAGATGGCCTTGAGATCTTTATGGAGCGGTTTCTCGTGACTTTCTCAGTTCTACAACGTAGACGACGATGCGCTGTTTCATCCACATTTAGGGGCGATTTGTCGCCCCAAAGACAAAAGAGTGCCCTGGCCTCATTCGTAAGAGGAAACTATTGACGATATTGAGATGGACCACTAACACCGGGGGCTGCTAATGTTCATACGTACCAAACAGCCCTTGTACTCAAAAATTAAAAGTTTTGGCAAAAGCAGCGGAAAAACGGTTAGCAGTGACGTAGATGAAATAGCTCGTAGTTAAAGGCTCTGAGGTGGAGTCACCTAAATAGACGTATAAAACATAAGTGGTCTGGTGCAATCAGCGGACAATTCGAAAGACGCCTCGACAGCCATTGCGCTGGTAAACTGAAGCATCTTTAGTTGTAACATGTCTTCCACTGAGCTGAGTCACAAGCATTGTTTCTCAATTAAGTATTTAACTTCAGGATAGGAATTTTATTTATGAACTACTGACAGATCAAATGATTTCTGATGATGTAATGTATGTCCATGTGGCTCCGGGAAACCGTCAGTATTTTCCTTTGTAAATGGGATCGCGGTTCATGTCGGCATGTTGTTTTGTAAGATCAACGCTCCCTTGGTAGTAACTGCAACTACGTTCCAGACTTAACTGAAATGCATGGATCTCGTGCAACTCCCCTGTTCTGCTGTCAACCATTTATTACGTCGCTTAGATCGCTTGTGCTCTGATAAGTTTACATTCACAAGCTGCCTTTATAGCAGGCAGTCTCATAATCCCTTGACGTGTGGAAAAGAATAGATAGTTTGTTTCTCTTACAATACGGTAGCTAATTTTCCATTGGAGGAAAATCTTTCTTTCTATTGCGTTCTGACGCCTCGCTCCTCTCAGTGTAAACACGAACATTCGCAATCGTGTTTCCTTTCGTGCATTGTTATTCTCACCCGTTAATGCCGCCTGACTGCGGAACTCTACAAAAACGTCAATTTGGATTGGTTATCTGTAGTTTATCAATGAGGCCGTGGTGCTTTCCCGAAATATATCGCATGAGAGGGATAGAAGCTGAAACCTGTTGGTACATAATAGTTATTGTTCCATTATCTAGTTCTGAAGTCAATGAAAGCGTGCCCTTTGATGGCAGACGTTAACAAGAGCTTTGTTTTAGTCAGAAGGAAGGTAGTCACTGCAGCTGTGATGCTGGTAAAAATAATCGAATTTTTTGTCTACTGAAATATTCATGAAAAATCAAGAAATAAATTAATATTTGCAATATTTGCACAGTATAGGTTCCACTGCACCAGAACTATTCCCACAACATCGCCGCGGGTAGAGTCATCGTTAAAGTGTCCCACAACCCAAGATTCCTCAGATTGGACTTTCATTCGACAAAGAAGGTAGTTCAGATCTTCTCTTGGTCGTCCACATTTAGGTTTGTCATGGTTTCCCTGGGTTGCCTGTGGCCAATACCAGGATCGTTCATCTGAAAGGACAGTCGACTATTTTCCCCAGTCCGAGCTATGATATATCTCGAATGACCTCGTCGTTGGTGGAACGTTGAACCTTATTGACGACGTTAAGTTGTACCCGTGGTGTAGGGGTAGCGTCTTTGATTGTTAATGAAAGCGTCCTCGGTCCCGGGTTTGAAATCCCCACCACTTATATTTTGATTAATAATCGGCATTGGCTGTCGAAAACTTCCAGTACAAGAAGTCACCCTAATTCTGAAAAACGGACTTGTCTAAGAGGGCGGAGCAGCGGACAGAGGTTCACGGCACTTTTTTGCCCTTGGGGTGGGAAGCTGCTCATAAACTAAGAAGAATATGCGATAATCAACGGGATGAGGATGCAGAAGGTAATGGAACCACTGTTTTAAAGACACATAACGTGTATCAACAGGACATGTGACCTGTCATTGTGAAAGTGTCATGATGATCTCTCTACTGGCAAAACATTCCAGAACAATCCCCCATTCGGATCTGCGGGAGAGGACTGCCAAGGGAGGTGACCATGAGAAAAAGATTGAATAGTTAACGAAAGGGTAGCGTTGTATGAGTCCGGGCATGAAATATCAGAAGCTTGAATGTTAAGGGAAGCTACAAAATCTGGAAAGGGAAATGCAAAGGCTGAATCTAGATATAGTAGGTGTCAGTGAAGTTACGTGGAAAGAAAGCAATGATTTCTGGTCAGATGAGTATAGGGTAATATCAACAGCAGCAGAAAATGGTATAATGGGAGTAGGATTCGTTATGATTAGAAAGCTACGGCTAAAAGTGTGCTACAGTGGACAATTCTGTGATAAGGCTGTTCCTGTCAGAATCGACAGCAAACCAACACCGACAACGATAGGTCAGGTATACACGCCAACGTCGCTAGCTGAGGATGAAGAGATAGAGAAACTGTATGAGGTTACTGAATGCGTAATACGGTACATAAGGTATAGGAAAATCTTAATAGTCAAGGGTGGCTGGAATGCAGTTGTAGGAGAAGGAGTAGAAGAAAAGGTTACAGGAGAATATGGGCTTGCGGCAAGGAGTGAGAGAGGACAAAGGAGGAAAAGGCCGGGTGGTACAGGAAGATTTCAGCAAAATTACATCAAGGTCAGACAGAGATTTCGAAATCAGATACTGGATTGTAAGGCACAGACAGGAGCAGATATAGACTCAAATCACAATGTAGTAGGCTGAAGTTTAAGAGATCAGTCAGGAAAAATCAATAAGCAAAGAAGTTGGATACAGATGTGCTAAGAAATAACGAGATACGCTTGAAGTTCTCTAAGGCTAGAGATACAGCAATAAGGAGTAGCTCAGTAGGCAGTATAGCTGAAGAGGAATGGACGTCTCTAAAGAGGGCAGTCACGAAAACTAGGTAGTAAAACATAGATACTAAGAAAGTAACTGCTTAGAAACCATGGATATCAGAAGAAATAATTCAGTTGATCCATGAAAGAAGGAAGTACAAAAATGTCCTACGAAATTCTGGAACCAGAAATACAAGTCCTTGAGAAATGGAATAAATAGTAATTGCAAGAAGCTAAGATGAAATGGCTGCATAAGAATGAGAAGAAATCGAAAGAGATATTATTGTCGGAAGGCCTGACTCAGCATACAGGAAACTCAAAACAACCGTCGGTGAAATTAAAAGGGAGGGTAGTAACATTAAGTGTGCAACGGGAATTCCACTGTTAAATGCAGAGGAGAGGGCAGAAAGGTGGATAGTGTTCACTGAAGGTCTCTATGAAGGTAAAGATTTATTTGATGTTATAGAAGAAGAAACAGGAGTCTATAAGAGATAGGGGATCCAGTATTAGAAAATTTCAAAGAGCTTAGAAGGACTTAAGATCAAATGAGACACAAGGGACGGATAACACTATCTGAATTTCTAAAATTATTGTGGAAGTGGCAACAAAACGACTATTCACGTTGGTGTGTAGAATGTATGAGTCTAGTGACATACCAACTGACTTTCGGAAAAGGATCTCTACACAATTTCGAAGACGACAACAGCAGACAAATGCTAGAATTATCGGACAACCAGCTTAACAGCTCATACATTCATGTTGCTGACAAGAATAATAGCAGGCCGCGGTGGCCGAGCAGTTCTAGGCGCTTCAGTCCGGAACCGCGCGACTGCTACAGTAGCAGGTTCGAATCCTGCCTTGGGCATGGATGTGTGTGATGTCCTTAGGTTAGTTAGGTTTAAGTAGTTCTAAGTTCTAGGGGACTGATGACCTCAAATGTTAAGTCCCGTAGAGCTCAGAGCCATTTGAACCACAAGAACAATATATAGAAAATATATATATGGAAAAGAAAATTGAGGATATACTAGATGACGGTCAGTTTGCCTTTAGGAAAGGTAAAGGTACCAGAGAGGCAATTCTGACGTTGCGGTTGATAATGGAAGCAAGACTAAAGAAAAAGCAAGACAATTTCTTAGAATTTGTCTGTCTGGAAAAATCGTTCGACAATGTAAAATGGGGCAATGCATACGAAATTCTGAGATAAACTGGGTAAGATAGCGAGAGACGGGTAATACGCAATATGTACAAGAGCCAAGAGGGAATAATAAGAGTGGACGGCCAAGTGCGAAGCGCTCGGATTAAGAAGGGTGTGAGACTTTTGTCCACTCTGTACATCTAGAAAGCAATGATCGAAATAAAAGAAAGGTTCAGGAGTGGAACTAAAATTCACGGTGACAGGATATCAATGATATGTTTCGCTGATGAAATTGCTATCCTGAGTGAAAGCGAACAAGAATTATATGATCTGCTGAATGGAACAACATTCTAATGAGTACAGAATATGGACTGAGAGTAAATCGAAGAAAGACGAAAATAATGGGAAGTAGCAGAAATGAGAACAGCGAGAAACTCAACATTAGGGTTAAGGGTCATGAAATAGATGAAGTGAAGGAATTCTAGTACCTAGCAGCAAAATACCAGTGACGGACGAAAAGAAGAGGACATCAACAAGCCGACTAGCACTGGCAAAATGGTCATTCCTGGCTAAGAAAAGTCTAATAGTAACAAATACAGGACCTAATGTCAGGAAGAAATTTCTGAGATTTTGCTTTTGGAGCCCAGCATCGTGCGGTAGTGTAGACTGTAGGAAAACCGAAGCAGATGTGAAGCGAAGCATTTGAGATGTGCCCCTACAGACGAATGTTGAAAATCAGGTAGACTGATAAGATACGGAATGAGGAACTTCTGTGCAGAATCGGAGAGGAAAGGAATATATGGAAAACATTGACAAGGAGAAGAGACAGGGTGATAGACGTCTGTTAAGACATCAGGGACTAACTTCCTCGGTACTAGAGGGAGCTTCAGGAGCCAAAAACTGTAGAGCAAGACAGAGATTGGAAGACATCCAGCAAATAATCGAGGACATAAGTTGCAAGTGCTACTCTAAGATGAAAAGGTTGGCACAGGAGATGAATTCTCCGCGGCGCACATCAAAACAGAAGACTGATGATCCAAAAATAAAGTTGTATGTGACCTTACCAATTGCTGAAAAACAATCAAATTTAACGGTAAGAGTACAGAATACAACGTAGTTGATATGAGTACACTATGCAACTCACATGTTGTATCTGTTATCTTAGTACGTAATTTGAATACTGGAAACGATGAACACTGGAGTCAAATTCCCCATTTAGTGCACACCTTGAAACCTCCCCTTAGAAACAACCTTTGCATATTACTTCTTTATAATACGTGAATAATTGCCTTAATGGGTATACAAGGAATGTTTGGGAGTCGGGGGTGGAGAATGTAGACACACGCAACACACTACAATCGTGGTCGTAACGCGAAATGCGGAAACGGAGAAGTTTGATTGACTGCAAATGGGCATGACCTTTGCTTCCGAGACAATGGTGGAATCATTTGAGAAACGGGTGCCATAGTTTATATATAGCGTGCACGGTAAATGGGTCTTCTCAAAGACCGTTCAGCGAAGGTTTCTGTGTACTGGGCTCCGCAACAGGCGTCTGGTTCATCCACCCATCCACTACGAAGGATGGAACTTGCACGCGAATACCACAACTGGAAGTCCACAGAGTGGTGAAAGGAGGCCTTTTGAAATGTCTCACGTTTTACGCTGACCCACGTGAGCATCTGGGAGGAAACACCCTACAATGATCTTCTCAAGAGTCCAGGCCGGAAGACGGAGCCTTACAGTCTGGGGAATGTTTTCATCGCATTTCCTATGTGCTCTCGTCATTCTGGAAGGCAGAATGGGTCAACCCAAATGTGCATCCTTCCTTCGGGACCATTTCTACCTCTACATGTGCTTTGTTGGCCCTAGGCCCGATGGCGTCTACCAGCAGCACAAACAACGTATCACACAGCTCGTAGTGTAAGTGCGTGGTTCGAAGAGCACCACAATGAGTTTACCATTTCTACATATAAGTCAACTGGAAATGAATTTTCACACATTGAAAAATGCTGTATAATTTAATAGATAAACATTCGTACTGTTGGAGACAGGTGTGTAGAATATCGTCGCCACACAAAGCTACACGGACCGGAGAAATTCACGGGGGAGGAACGTTGCTTAGCCGAGGAATAAGCAGTGGAATTGGAATGTAGTGACACACAGCTGCCACATCACGTTGCTGTGACTGTCTTCCACAAGAATCCTTTGGAATCAGTCTGGCTGATAATCTTATTAACAGGGACAAGGGCTATCCTCTAAGCAAGTCTTGCAACCATACGCTGACCTCCATTAAATAACGACGTTGTGTATCTGTAAAAGATACGGCAACGACGTTGCGTTTTTGTTTGGTTTTTCCGGAGTATGGTCCGTCCGATAAGTCTCAGCAACAACAGACAATGTACTACAGTCCAATGGGTACATCATGGCGTCTACCCCGACCGTACGTCATAAGTTCTAACAGGAGTACTGTTTGACAACCGAGTATCAATATGGGAAATTATTTAATAGTTATTGGGGAATAATTGTGATAAAAGGCGCGCATTGTCATTTTAAATGCATCTTGTTTGCACCCGGCTTATTGACTTATTACCGATCACGAAACAGCTCGCCCATGCGAGTAGTGAGCAGGAACCCGGGTACTAAATAATTATTTTACTGGGCATATTTGGTGGGTGAAGAGAGAAGTGTGATTGTAGAGTACAGATCCAGGTCGTTCGATCGTTCCAAACCCCTCCACTATGCTTTACAGTGTGAGGATAAAGGATATTTTCGTGACGATCAGTATGTGCAACACTTTGATATCTTGGGGAAACCGGTGTTTCAAATTTGAATTCCTTTAGGAATTTAGTATACGTTCTGACTCAGGAAAGTTATGAGAGTTAGGCATTGTATTACTGATAGATGATAAGCTCTTAACTTCCTTTCTCTGTTGCTCTTTGCTATTCTTACTTTAACCGTTTTATTTTCCACATGTTCTCATCCATTTCGTTTCGTAATGCCACTTGTATCGTCTTATACAATGTTTATTATTCTTCCGCTGCTCTTCCATAGAACCTCTATATATCCGAAATGAAATAAATGAACTGAAGATGTCCTACACTATTAATTTATTTAGTTAAGTGCTTGACGATAGTCACACAGAGTCTGACCAACAAACGCACAATTCCGTAAAGATCGAACTCTTGTATATGAAACAGCTTCAGACTTCAGATTACTTTACAAATGAGTTAATGTGTTAAGTGTTTGACGTCCAGCTCGTAAGTGAGAAAACGTTTGGAATGGATTTGTAATCACGTGCAAAGTTCGTTGCAGGTTCCTTCTAAGTTCTCTTATTCTCAAATACTGCATGAATATAATATTTGCTCGTCGTGGGTTCCTTTGCTTCAAGCCATACACGCAGTTTATAACTGCCTTGTCTTACTACCTTAAATCTTTAACATAAAATTGTAACTATTAATTAGTGAATTAAAAGAGATTTTTAAATTTTCAGTTTCTCACAATAAGTACTGGTATATGAAATATTGACAACGGAATGTCTCTTGCCCTGGAAGGTGGAAGATAGGCATCCTTCATTTGGTGCCGGGAGATCGTACACCTAGCTAGTCGTTTAGTGATATAGGCGATGGCCTTGTAAGCTCAAAACCCTTACACAAATAAAAACACTAAAAACATTGCCAGTTTCTGCTCTTCATTATAAATATCATCTCAGTACTTATGATCATGCAGGCCGGGTGCTTTATTGCAGTTCAACACTGACAGGAGTGGAAGAACACGGAACCGACACAGATCATCGGTAGTGAGCGAATCCGTTACAGAGAAGTCGTAGATAATGGAAAAGAGAACAACTGTGCTGTCCTACTTTATTTCCAGCTTTTCCGGCATGTTTATAATCATCGCCGTGGAACTGTCGGAAGCTTTTACAGACGAAACTGCGGTTCCCGAGGCCCCAACTAATCTATATTTAGGGTAATGAAATGTTTTTACATTTATCGAGACGGTGTATGACATTGATTTTTTGTAGTTTCTATTATTTTATTATGTAATGTTAGACTGTTTTTTGATTATTTAATTTTACACCGGAAGAGTCAGAGTATGTAAGATTAAAAATGCGAATTATAAACTACCTCATACTCAGTCTTTATAGATGCGAATCTCATTGTTATTAAGTTGCCTTCTACAGTGCTATAAAATCATGTTTCATACGAAATTAAGAACATTTTTCATTTAATACATTTATATATTGTAAAATAAAACTGGAAGGTAACTTAAAGAGTTGAATAATATTCATGTGTTTACTTTCTCTTATAAGCAGACAGTAAATGTTAATTTCTCTTTGCCTAAGTAACCTAAGTCACTACCTTACGCCATTAACATGATGCTCGATCCAGACTCAGCAGTTCCATTTCTCGTGGTGCAACAAAATTTCATCAGCGGATTTGGCTGGCTAGGGAAGGCTCCTGATCAATTAAGGCAGGCCCTGCGGTTTTGTATACGGTGGCGGAGGTCATAAAGTACGCAACCGGGATTTCCACAGGTCTGAGCCTCTGAATTAGATCTTCCACTCGGTTCCAAACGAAATGATCGCGATCGACTCTGAGTACGATGGTGCAAAAAGTGAGTCATGCGTGTACTCTGCGAGAGATGCTAGCATCCTTCACCAACCCAGCCAGCTGCCTAAAGGAACCGTGGATGTCTTGTCTACATACACTATGTGATCAAAAGTATCCGGACACCCACAAAAACATACGTTTTTCATATTATGTGCATCGTGCTGACACCTACTGCCGGGTACCTCAGTAGTCATTAGGCATCGTGAGAGAGTAGAATGGGGCGCGCCGCGGAACTCAGGTCTTTCTATTGTGGTCAGGTGATTGGATGCCACTTGTGTCATACGTCTGTAAGCGAGATTTCCACACTCACTAGGTCCACTGTTTCCGATGTGATAATGAAGTGTAAACGTGAAGGGACACGTACAGCACAAAAGCGTACACCGACAGTTGAAGAGGGTCGTAGTATGTAATAGGTAGACATCTATCCAGACCATCACACAGGAACTCCAAACTGCCTCAGGATCCACTACAAGTACTATGACAGTTAGGCAGGAGGTGAGAAAACTTGGATTTCATGGTCGAGCGGCTGCTCATAAGCACACATCGTGCCAGTAAATGCCAAACGAAGCCTCGCTTGGTGTAAGAAAAGTAAACATTGGACGATTGAACAACGGGAATTTGTGTTAAGGTCTTATGGGACCAAGCTGCTGAGGTCATCGGTCCCTAAACTTACGCCCTAATTAATCTAACTTAAATTAACTTACGCTAAGGACAACGCGCACACCCATGCCCGACGGAGGAGTCGAACCTCCGACAGGGGAGCCGGGCGGACTGTCTCAAGACGCTATAGACCACGCGGGATTGAACAGTGGAAAAACGTTGTGTCGAGTGACGAATCACTGTACGCAATGTGGCGATACGACGGCAGGGTCTGGGTATGGCGAATGCCTAGTGAACGTCATCTGCTTGCGTCTGTAGTGCCAAAAGTAAAATTCGGAGGCGGTGGTGCTATGGTGGGGTTGTGTTATTCCTGGAGCGTCTTGCACCCCTTGTTGTTTTGCGTGGTACTATCACACCATAGGCCTACATTGATGTATTAAGCACCTTCTTGCTTCCCACTGTTGAAAAGCAATTCGGGGATGGTGATTCATCTTTCAACTCGATCAAGCACCTGTTCATAATGCACGGCCAGTGGCGGAGTGGTTACACGACAATAACTTCCCTGTAATGGACTGGCCTGCTCAGAGTCCTCACCTGAATCCTACAGAACACCTTTGGGATGTTTTCTAACGCAGAATTCGTGGCAGGCCTCCCCGACCGACATCGACACCTCTTCTCAATGAAGCACTCCGTGAAGAATAGGCTGCCATTCCCCAAGAAACCTTCCAGCACCTGATTGAACGTATGCATGCGAGAGTGGAAGCTGTCATCAAGGCTAAGGGTGGGGCAACACCATATTGAATTCCAGCAACACCTATGGAGGGCGCCACGAACTTGTAAGTCATTTTCAGCCAGGTGTCTGGAGACTTTTGATCACATAGTGTAGGTTCATAGCTGCTGAGTATTTTTTGAGGGAAGTCATCTTCCTGCATTGCCAGCTTTTTTTTCTTGACACAAAAACCTTATTTCATGCTTTGGTGCTACCTGATTTCGAACACTTGGCCATTTTCAGGCCACCTATTTGAAAAACTGTAATCACATAAAACTTATCCACCATACATTTGTGCGTAGAAATCCCCATCTAACAATGTTCTTAATGGAGGTTTCTTATGAACATGGTGATAACAGCCACAACTTTCATAGCAGTGAATTTTGTAGGCAAAATGAGGAAAATGAACATTAGCGTTTATGTCAACGGAAAACTACATTACAAAGGTAATTAATTCACTCTACATTAATAATAAACAATACCCAAACTCTCACAACGAAATAAGTACCACTGTCATAAAGATGTAAACTGTCAGTCTTCACTTCCAGCCAAAAACACATGAGAATATTGCTAAACTAAAACACTTACACAGAGCGTTAGCTGCTCCTACTGAGCTCGTTCCTAGTCTACGACTGGAGCTCTGCTGTTGATAGGCTACATAAAATGTTTACATTTGAGATTAAGGACGAGTATAGACCATTAGAGCAACCCATTCTTGAGTACAGCTCGAGTGTTTGGGATGCCCATCAGGTCGGATTAAAGGAAGCCATCGAAACAATGCAGAAGCGTGCTGCAAGATGTATTCTGATAGGCTCGATCACCATGCAAGCAATACGTAAATGCTTCGTGAACACAGATGGGAATCCATGAAAAAACGACGACGCTGTCTTCGAGAGGCACTAAGGCGAAAATACGGAGAACAGTCATGTGAGGCCGGTTGCAGAATGATTCTACCCCGCCAACGTAAGCTTAGCATAAGGACCACAAAGATAAGATTAGAGAAATTAGGGCTCGTACTGAGGCTTACAGACAGTCGTTTTTCCTTGCTCTATTTGCGAGTGGAACAGCAATGGCACGTGGTACCCTCCGCCATGAACCGTATGGTGGCTTACGAAGTATGTGTGGATGTAGATGCATGGACATGAGAATTTTTATTTATATGAAACGATCCTATCAGGTTGTCATGTGTTTAGATTTGCCTCTCTTGCATTTATATTTTCTATATCCGCCACTGATAAGAACGCCTAGCGCAGTTGCCTTGGGTTGATCACGTAGAGGTCCATTAGATTATGGAAGTGATTCATGTCTGGACGTAATTCATTTTTAAAAAAATTCTCAGTCTCTTCTTTCTGTTCCATACATTTCTGTGTAATTTCGGAAGGTTATTTCGTGCCTCTACCATAGGTACAAGTCTGGGACTGGTAGATTTTATCCATGAATAAAAGCTGTCATTGGTAATTATAACTTCTCTGATTGTACAGATTTTGGTGGAAATATCATCATGAAACGTTACCGGCAATAGAAATTGTTCTCTGTCTTGTTACGAAAAAGCCAGTTAACGTGCCAGTAAGTTACCAATGAAGTAGCTAGAAACGTCAGCTAGGTAACTAATATCATCAGTCGGAATTGACCGTGTTAGTGATGTAAAAATTACGTACGCGCGCGCGCGCCTGTGTGTATGTGTGTATGTGTGAGTGTGTGTGTGAGGGAGAGAGAGAGAGAGAGAGAGAGGGAGAGAGACGGAGAGAGAGAGAGAGAGAGAGAGAGAGAGAGAGAGAGAGAGAGAGAATCCATTCTCGACAGCGGGTAATGCAGTTGTCGTTGCACTCGGCACTTTTTTCAGAGTAAAGTGCACTTCGGACAGTTATCACTCATTTCTGTACTACTGTGCGGAGCGTATGTGCCGTACGCAGTACAGGTAAACAATACACTGACATGGAATTACCTATGCCGCGACCTAAACTACTGTATGTTGAGCACGCTTGAGGCAACTAATTTTCAACAAATCACCAGTACACAAAAATATATGAGTTATTCTATAGACAACAGAATTAGACGAAAATTGTGTTTGTGAAAACCGTCTTAATTCTTATTTCAATTGCAGATAACCACTTGCCGTCATTTCTGTCCCTATGATGTTCGTCACTTCTATATTTAGTGTTATTTGCACGTCGGCACGATTAGATAAATCCGGATATACTGCAGATGTTTCAGTAATGTCCCATACCTCTGTACAGGGCCTTACGCAGTGGCAGCTTGACACCCTGTAACCCATACCATTAGGATAAAACGTTAAAGTCAGTACACTGGCCGGCCGGTGTGGCCGAGAGGTTCTAGGCGCTTCAGTCTGGAACCGCGCGATTGCTACGGTCGCAGGTTCAAATCCTGCCTCAAGCATGGAAGTGTGTGATGTCCTTAGGTTAGTTAGGTTTAAGTAGTTCTAAGTTCTGGGGGACTGAGGGACTGATGACCTCAGATGTTAAGTCCCATAGTGTTCAGAGTTATTTGAAGCAATCAGTACACTGCAGTATTGAAATACTGAGATGTGCGCTATTACCGGGCTACAGTTTCGTGCTCTAATTTCTGAAACTGTCATCAGAAACGCGAACACAACCTTATTTTACCATTTGTCGGCATTACAAGCATGTTGTTGTCGTGGTGTTCAGTCCTGAGACTGGTTTGATGCAGCTCTCCATGCTACTCTATCCGGTGCAAGCTTCTTCATCTCCCAGTACCTACCGCAGCCGACATCCCTCTGAATCTGCTTAGTGTATTCATCTCTTTGTCTCCCTCTACGATTTTTACCCTCCACGCTGCCCTCCAATACTAAATTGGTGATCCCTTGACGCCTCGGAAAATGTCCTACCAACGGATCCCTTCTTCTAGTCAAGTTGTGCCACAAACTCCTCTTCTCCCCAATCCTATTCAGTACCTCATCATTAGTTATGTGTTCTACCCATTTAATCTCCAGCATTATTCTGTAGCACCACATTTCAAAACCTTCTACTCTCTTCTTGTCCAAACTATTTATCGTCCATGTTTCACTTCCATACCAGGCCACACTCCATACAAAAACTTTCAGAAACGACTTCCTGACACTTAAATCTATGCTCGATGTTAACAAATTTCTCTTCTTCAGAAACGCTTTCCTTGCCATTGCCAGTCTACATTTTATACCCTCTCTACTTCGACCATCTTCAGTTATTTTGCTCCCCAAAGAGGAAAACTCCTTTACTACTTTAAGTGTCTCATTTCCTAATCGAATTCCCTCAGCATCACCTGATTTAATCTGACTACATTCCATTATCCTTGTTTTGCTTTTGTTGATGTTCATCTTATATCCTCCTTTCAAGACATTGTCCATTCAGTTCAACTGCTCTTCCAAGTCCTTTGCTGTCTCCGACAGAATTACAATGTCATCGGCAAACCTTAAATTTTATATTTTTTCTCCATGGATTTTAATACCTACTCCAAATTTTTCTTTTGTTTCCTTTACTGCTTGCTCAATATACAGATTGAACAACATCGGGGAGAGGCTACAACCCTGTCTCACTCCCTTCCCAACCACTGCTTCCCTTTCATGGCCCTCGCCCCTTATAACAGCCATCTGCATTCTGTACAAATTGTAAATAGCCTTTCGCTCTCTGTATTTTATCCCTGCCACCTTCAGAATTTTAAGGAGACTATTTCAGTCAACATTGTCAAAAGCTTTCTCTAAGTCTACAAATGCTAGAAACGTATGTTTGCCTTTTCTTAATCTAGCTTCTAAAATAAGTCGTAGAGTCAGTACTGCCTCAAAAAAATGGCTCTGAGCACTATGGGACTCAACTGCTGAGGTCATTAGTCCCCTAGAACTAGTTAAACCTAACTAACCTAAGGACATCACAAACATCCATGCCCGAGGCAGGATTTGAACCTGCGACCGTAGAGGTCTTGCGGTTCCAGACTGTAGCGCCTTTAACCGCACGGCCACTTCGGCCGGCAGTATTGCCTCACGTGTTCCCATATTTCTACGGAATCCAAACTGATCTTCCCCTAGGTCAGTTTCTACCAGTTTTTCCATTCGTCTGTAAAGAATTCGCGTTAGTATTTTGCAGCCGTGACTTTTTAAACTGATAATTCTGTAATTTTCACATCTGTCAACGCCTGCTTTCTTATTATTATATTCTTCTTGAAGTCTGAGGGTATTTCGCCTGTCTCATACATCTTGCTCACCAAATGGTAGAGTTTTGTCAGAGCTGGTTCTCCCAAGGCTGTCAGTAGTTTTAATGGAATGTTGTCTACTCCCGGGGCCTTGTTTCGACTTAGGTCTTTCAGTGCTCTATCAAACTCTTCACGCTGTATCATATTTACCATTTCATCTTCATCTACATCCTCTTCCATTTCTATAATATTGCCCTCAAGTAAATCGTCTATGTATAATCCCTTTATATACTCCTTCCACCTTTCTGCTTTCCCTTCTTTGCTTAGAACTGGGTTTCCATCTGAGCTCTTGATATTTATACAAGTGGTTCTGGGTTCTCCAAAGGTCTCTTTAATTTTCCAGTAGGCAGTATCTATCTTACCCCTAGTGAGATAAGCCTCTAAATCCTTACATTTATCCTCTAGCCATCCCTGCTTAGCCATTTTGCACTTCCTGTCGATCTAATTTTTGAGACGCTTGTATTCCTTTTCGCCTGCTTCATTTACTGCGTTTTTATATTTTCTCCTTTCATCAATTAAATTCAATATTTCTTCTGTCACCCAAGGATTTCTACTAGCCCTCGTCTTTTTACCTACTTGATCCTCTGCTGCCTTCACTACTTCATCCCTCAAAGCAACCCATTCTTCTTCTACTGTATTTCTTTCCCCTATTCCTGCCATTTGTTCCCTTACGCTCTCCCCGAAACTCTGTATAACCTCTGGTTTGGTCAGCTTATCCAGGTCCCATCTCCTTAAATTCCCACCTTTTTGCAGTTTCTTCAGTTTTAATCTGCAGTTCATAACCAGTAGATTGTGGTCAGAGTCCACATCTGCCCCTGGAAATGTCTTACAATTTAAAACCTGGTTCCTAAATCTCTGTCTTACCATTATATAATCTATCTGAAACCTTAGAGTATCTCCAGGGTTCTTCCATGTATACAACCTTCTTTCATGATTCTTAAACCAAGTGTTAGCTATGATTAAGTTATGCTCTGCGCAAAATTCTACCAGGCGGCTTCCTCTTTCATTTCTTAGCCCCAATCCATATTCACCTACTATGTTTCCTTCTCTCCCTTTTCCTACTCTTGAATTCCACTCACGCATGACTATCAAATTTTCGTCTCCCTTCACTACCTGAATAATTTCTTTTATGTCATCATTACGCTATCATTACAAGCATACTCAGTAAAAAGTTACATTTAACAGATCGAACATACTGAGCTATGGATGGTATCAATAAGTATTAAGAATCAAATATTTTCAAATTAAAGCAATCTATGTCATCCTCAAGACTACGATGGTCTTGATAGTAACCTTCAGTTTATAAAACTTGTAGATAGTGTGCAACATTATTTGCTATGGTAAGATATTGTAGCGATTGTGAGATGTCAGTACGTGCAATAGCTGCACCTCCAGTAGGCAAAGACGCTACAATCGTGGACCTTGGCTCTATTTTCTGACAGGATAAGACTCAACACTTCTTGGACGGAAAATGCTATCATTACATCTAAAAGACTGCTCTATAATTCACAATCAAGGGCCCGGCAAAGAGTTCATTGAACCACTTTCAAGCTATTTCTTTATTGTTACACTATCGAACAGCATGTGGGCATAACGAACACTTCAGTCTTTCCGTGCGATACCTCATATTTTCTGTTTTATAAAAATGATAATTTCTTTCTATGCAGGCGTTGTCAACAAAATATTTTCGCACTCAGAAGAGAGCGTTGGAGATTGAAATTTCCTGTGTTAATGACTGCCACCCCAACTCGCGTATCATATACGTGACACTCACTGCTCTATTTCTTGACACTACAAAACGAGTTAACCTTTTCTGAACTTTTCCGATATTCTCCGGCAGTGCCTTCAGATGCGGATCCGACATAGCACAGTAATACTCCAGAAGAGGGCGGACAAGCGTAGTGTCAGTAGCCTGTTTAGTAGAGCTATTATATTTTCTATGTGTTCTACCAACAAATTGTTGCCTTTCGTTTGCTTTCTCCACAACATTATCTATGTGATCGTTCCAATGTAAGTTATTCGCAACTGCAAATCCTACGTATTTAGTTGAGTTTGCATACTTTAGATTTGTGTGATTCATAGTGTAAACGAAATTTAGTGTATTTCCTTTAATACTCATATGGATTACCTCATTTTTCATAAATTAAGGTCAACTGTCACTTGTCACATCATACACATATCGTTCCTAAATCATTTTGCAGGTGGTTTTTATATTACGATGACTTTCCTAGACGGTAAATGACAGCTTCATCTGCAAATAATGTAATAGGGCTGCTCAGATTGTCTCCCAAATAGTTTATGCAGATGAGGGACAACCGAGGGAAAGGCAGATATTACTTCTGCTTCATTCGGAGACTTCCGTCAGTTACTACGAATTGTGCTGACAGAAAATCCTGCATCCAATTCCACAACTGAGACTATATTCCATATGCACACAATTTGATTAGAAGTTTCTTGTGAGGAATGGTATCGTAAGCCTTTTGTAAGCTAGAAATACAGATTCCATTTCAAAGTCGATAGCTCTCATTACTTTGTGAGAATAGGGAGGTGGTTGTGTTTCACTGAATCCATGATGTTTTATATAAATCGTTTTCCTCGTGGAAATAAAGTTCCAAGACAGTAAATTTTCGAAAATCCTACGGGAAATGAACGTCAGTGATATGAGTCTGTAGGTCAAATGATTACTCCTACTTCCTTTCTTGAGTACTAATCTGAGGTACAGAGATATTAGGTCAACATAATCTAAATTGGGGAACAATCTGGGCTGGAGAACTTGCATTTTTTGAGTGATTTAAGATCTTTTGCTACATCAAGCTATAAGTTACTCATATTGGCACCTGTTCCTGATATGAATACTGGAATGTTTACTTGGTATTCTTTGGTGAAAGAATTTCAGAAAAGAACGTTTTGTAACTCCACTTCAGTGGCACTGTCATCGTAACTTTACCATAGGTATCGCGCGGTGTGGATATTGACTGTTTCTTGCAGCTGGTATTCCTTCACATATGACCAGAGTCTCTTTGGATTTTCTGCCAGATTTGGAGACGGAGTTTCGCTGTAGAAAGTATTGAAAGCAACTGGCATTGAAGTTCTAGATAAATTTCGAGCTTCTGCGAGCATCAGTTGCGGTCTACCTTTGCTCCCTATTCGCTGTGTATCTGCGCCTTTGACTGTATGGGAGACGTAGTCAACCAAACGTCGCTCGGTACTAACAGCTAAGAACGAAATCTGGCAAAACGAGCAAGGTGGTGAGCCCGCTGGACTCACATTCCACGATTGTCCTAAATTGCACAAAACAAATTCCCAGATGGTTACTTTAAAACGCGGGCTTTTGCTCCGTCTATGATGACCTCTATTTTGACACGGCGTTACACCCTCATGTTTCTTCCTTTCTTCGTTTCTAACAACATTGAATTTGGCAGAGAAATTGTAGCGTACGGTGTACTGCCAAAAGAACTTTAATAGTGAACGATGATGCGTCGAATTATCTTAATGTAACTCAGTGTCCTCACAGAATATGTATTTTATTCCAGTATCATAACGTTACTGGTACGCACGGTAATTCAGCATTGGACTAACTGTAAGCTCTTGGTAATTTGAGAACCCGTTGATTTGCTACACTGGCCGAAAATGTTTTTTAATGCTTTCCACAGTCACAAACAACGGAAGGAAAACGTGTCAGACTCGGTATTGTGTTAACCAGTTCTTTTTTTCTTCTAGGCTTATCCCGGAATGTTATTTACTGACTTCTGCAACGTTAGTTGTACAGGGTGACTGGATGCCCTTTCTACCGCCACCCCTTGGGAGTACCACAACATCAAGCACACAATTCAAAGAGACATAAGCCAAGCGCGGACGGGTATTGTCCTGCTGAAAAAGGCACCACGATACAGTCGCCTAAGAGGTAACACCTGAAGATATAGCATGTCCGTGACGTACTCTCGTGGTGAAAGGGCGTTCTCTCCGTTACTACCAGTCGTGGGCTAATTTACACTCGAGGGCTACCCACGCAATGACTCCAGGAGTAAGATCGGTTTGGATCTTCATAATAGGGGAAGAATGGGACCTCTTCCAGATCGTCGCCACAGTCGTCGATCACCACCTTTCTCTTCGACTACGATCATCTGGGTTGTACAGAACTACGATTCGTCACTGAGAAATATACGACATAAACTGTCAGCAGTCCATGCCTCTTGCTCACGCCACCACTCCACGCTGAGCCATTTATTTTTCGGCGTCAATGGAAGCCTACGCAAGGGTCGGTAATACCTCGATCCAGCTGCTACTACTGAACGACAACTGTGCGGAATTCCACAGAATGTTGCAGAGATTTCAGTACACGTAGGGGTTACGTTGTGTTTGGTTCACAATACGGGCGTCATCCATACTGATGGTCAGGCTTAGACAACCGGAAAGCCACTAGTTTGGCAGCCCTCACGTTCCCATGCAGTCCAGCACGTCACTTCCGAATGCCTCCAAATCTGAGTATTGCACGATTAGACCGTTCGGCCAAAACGAGACCCACCATTAGGCCTCTTTCAAAACCCGTCAGCTGCTGATAACTCTGTCTCACTCGGGTATGTGGCATCTCCGTGTCCTTCACAGCGATCACTCAACATGTAGCGCCGTTCATGGCCTTTATATTATATATAAGACTAAATAACAACACTAAACCCGAACAACACTAATACACTGCGAGCGCCGTCTACTGCAACAGAAAATACCACTAAAGTCCGACAATTTCCTTTGCGTTCCTTTCTTTTTTAAGGCCATATAGCTATGTAAACAGTAAAACGGTGCGAGCGGATGCGTATTACGGTGCTTACTATTGCATACGCTACGTTTGATCACCCAGATAACGAATAAATCACCACTGCTGAAAGAAACGTTTAATACTAATCGAGTAGTTAAATTCTCATGGGCATCTCTCCCTGACTTCAGAAGTGAATCTTGTATTTTCTCTCTCTCTCTCTCTCTCTCTCTCTCTCTCTCTCTCTCTCACACACACACACACACACACACACACACACACACACACACACACACACAACAGAGTTTCTTGACATAAACGAAAGTTAGTAGGCGTGTATTTATACCTGAAATATGACGCCTACTCAAATTTCGGGCCAGTCGGTTATGAATGGCGCTAGAACGCAATTTTCAGGATAAATATCTTGTTTGCTTTTAAGTACAAGTTGTTACGATAGAAAGCGTTAGCACTTCTGAGACTGGTCGTGGTGACCTAATGTCAGGCAAGGCTGCCTTTCAGGCGACAAAGCCCCATTATCAACTCCTCATTGAGTTGTCTAATAGGGCTACGAGAAGCTGGATGCCCTTTCTAGGACATCGCAGAAATACTTGTCAGGAATGCAGTCAATGAATACAGGCAGCGGTGGTCACGAAAATGTGCGGTCGCAAGATGATCGAGCTCTGGAAGGCCATGTGACACGACCGAGACGGATGACCATCGAGTTCAACGTATGGCTCTGGCGCGTCGCTCTGCATCTACCGGAGGAATTCGGGCAGCAGTTGGCATCAGAATCACACAACGTGCTGGTACAAATCGGTTACTTTAAGGGCAGCTCCGAGACAGATTGCCTGTAGCGAGCATTCTACTGCCATTTAGCCGGCCGATGTGGCCGAGTGGTTCTAGGCGCTTCAGTCTGGAACCGCGCGACCACTACGGTCGCAGATTCGAATCATGCCTCGGTAATGGATGTGTGCGATGTCCTTAGGTTTGTTAGGTTTAAGTAGTTCAAAGTTCTAGGGGGCTGGTTAAGGCGCTTCAGTCTGGAACCTCGCGACCGCTACGGTCGCAGGTTCGAATGCTGCCTCGGTAATGGATGTGTGTGATGCCCTAAGGTTAGGTAGGTTTAAGTAGTTCTAAGGAGCATTGGTGGCCGAAGACTTCCGGCATAAGAAGTCAGCCTCATTCTGCCAACGGCCTCGTCAAAGAGGGCGGAGGAGCGGATAGAGGTTCAGGGCACTCTCTTGTCCTAGGGGTGGGAAATTGCCCCTAAAGGCGGAAGAATCAGCAATGATCAACGAAATGAGCATGCAGAAGGCAATGGAAACCACTGCATTAAAGACACGTAACGTGTATCCACAGGACATGTGGCCTGTAATTGAAGAAGTGTCATGATGATCTCTCCATTGGCAAAAGATTCCGGAATAGTCCCCCATTCGGATCTCCGGGAGGGAACTGCCAAAGGGAAGGTTACCATGAGAAAAAGATTCAATAATCAACGAAAGGATAACGTTCTACGAGTCGGGGCGTGCAATGTCAGAAGCTTGAACGTGGTAGGGAAACTAGAAAATCTGAAAATGGAAATGCAAAGGCTCAATCTAGATATAGTAGGGGACAGTGAAGTGAAGTGGAAGGAAGACAAGGATTTCTGGTCAGATGAGTGTCGGGTAATATCAACAGCAGCAGAAAATGGTATAACAGGTGTAGGATTCGTTATGAATAGGAAGGTAGGGCAGAGGGTGTGTTACTGTGAACAGTTCCGTGACCGGGTTGTTCTAATCAGAGTCGACCGCAGAAGATGAACAGATAGAGAAAGTGTATGAGGATATTGAAAGGGTAATGCAGTATGTAAAGGGGGACGAAAATCTAATAGTCATGGGCGACTGGAATGCAGTTATAAGGGGAGGAGCAGAAGCAAAGGTTACAGGAGAATATGGGCTTGGGACAAGAAATGAAAGAGGAGAAAGACTAATTGAGTTCTGTAACAAGTTTCAGCTAGTAATAGCGAATACCCTGTTCAAGAATCACTAGAGGAGGAAGTATACTTGGGAAAGGCCGGGAGATACGGGAAGATTTCATTTAGATTACATCATGGTCAGACACAGATTCCGAAATCAGATACTGGATTGTAAGGCGTACCCAGGAGCAGATATAGACTCAGATCACAATATAGTAGTGATGAAGAGTAGGCTGAAGTTCAAGACATTAGTCAGGAAGAATCAATACGCAAAGAAATGGGATACGGAAGTACTAAGGAATGACGAGATACGTTTGAAGTTCTCTAACGATTTAGAAACAGCAGTAAGGAATAGCGCAGTAGGCAGTACAGTTGAAGAGGAATGGACATCTCTAAAAGGGGCCATCACAGAAGTTCGGAAGGAAAACATAGGTACAAAGAAGGTAGCTGCAAAGAAACCATGAGTAACAGAAGAAATACTTCAGTTGATTGATGAAAGGAGGAAGTACAAACATGTTCCGGGAAAATCAGGAATACAGAAATACAAGTCGCTGAGGAATGAAATAAATAGGAAGTGCAGGGAAGCTAAGACGAAATGGCTGCAGGAAAAATGTGAAGACATCGAAAAAGATATGATTGTCGGAAGGACGGACTCAGCATACAGGAAAGTCAAAACAACCCTTGGTGACATTAAAAGCAACGGTGGTAACATTAAGAGTGCAATGGGAATTCCACTGTTAAATGCAGAGGAGAGAGCAGATAGGTGGAAAGAATACATTGAAAGCCTCTATGAGGGTGAAGATTGGTCTGATGTGATAGAAGAAGAAACAGGAGTCAATTTAGAAGAGATAAGGGATCCAGTATTAGAATCGGAATGTAAAAGAGCTTTGGAGGACTTACGGTCAGAATTTCTAAAATCATTGGGGGAAGTGGCAACAAAACGACTATTCACGTTAGTGTGTAGAATATATGAGTCTGGCGATATACCATCTGACTTTCTGAAAATCCGAAGACGGCAAGAGCTGACAAGTGCGAGAATCATCGCACAATCAGCTTAACAGCTCATGCATCGAAGCTGCTTACAAGATTAATATACAGAAGAATGGAAAAGAAAATTGAGAATGCGCTAGGTGACGATTAGTTTGGCTTTAGGAAAAGTAAAGGGACGAGAGAGGCAATTCTGACGTTACGGCTAATAATGGAAGCAAGGCTAAAGAAAAATCAAGACACTTTCATAGGATTTGTCGACTTGGAAAAAGCGTTCGACAATATAAAATGGTGCAAGCTGTTCGAGATTCTGAAAAAAGTAGGGGTAAGCTATAGGGAGAGACGGATCATATACAATATGTACAACAACCAAGAGGGAGTAATAAGAGTGGACGATCAAGAACGAAGTGCTCGTATTAAGAAGGGTGTAAGACAAGGCTGTAAACTTTCGCCCCTACTCTTCAATCTGTACATCGAGGAAGCAAGGATGGAAATAAAAGAAAGGTTCAGGAGTGGAATCAAAACACAAGGTGAAAGGATATCAATGATACGATTCGCTGATGACATTGCTATCCTGAGTGAAAGTGAAGAAGAATTAAACGATCTGCTGAACGGAATGAACAGTCTAATGAGTACACAGTATGGTTTGAGAGTAAATCGGAGAAAGACGAAGGTAATGAGAAGTAGTAGAAATGAGAATAGCGAGAAACTTAACATCAGGATTGATGGTCACGAAGTCAATGAAGTTAAGGAATTTTGCTACCTAGGCAGTAAAATAACCAATGACGGACGGAGCAAGGAGCACATCAAAAGCAGACTCGCTATGGCAAAAAAGGCATTTCTGGCCAAGAGAAGTTTACTAATATCAAATACCGGCCTTAATTTGAGGAAGAAATTTCTGAGGATGTACGTCTCTAGTTCAGCATTGTATGGTAGTGAAACATGGACTGTGGGAAAACCGGAACAGAAGAGAATCGAAGCATTTGAGATGTGGTGTTATAGACGAATGTTGAAAATTAGGTGGACTGATAAGGTAAGGAATGAGGAGGTTCTACGCAGAATCGGAGAGGAAAGGAATATGTGGAAAACACTAATAAGGAGAAGGGACAGGATGATGGGACATCAGCTAAGACATGAGGGAATGACTTCCATGGTACTAGAGGGAGCTGTAGAGGGCAAAAACTATAGAGGAAGACAGAGATTGGAATACGTCAAGCAAATAATTGAGTACGTATGTTGCAAGTGCTACTCTGAGATGAAGAAGTTAGCACAGGGGAGGAATTCGTGGCGGGCCGCATCAAACCAGTCAGTAGACTGATGACAAAATAAAAAAAATAAAAAAATAAAAAAAAAAGTTCTACGGGACTGATGACCCCAGATATTAAGGCCCATAGTGCTCAGAGCCATTTGAACCATTATGAACTGCCACCAAACAAACGCCAAGTGCGACATCATTGATGTTATGCGAAAGCTCGTTGGAGGGCAGGTGGTTCAAATAGCTCGAAGCACTATGGTACTCAACATCCGAGGTCATCAGTCTCCTAGAAATTAGAACTACTTAAACCTAACTAACCTAAGGACATCACACACATCCATGCCCGAGGAATGATTCGAACCTGTGACCGTGGCAGCAGCGCGGTTCCGGACGGAAGCACCTAGAACCGGTCAGCCACATCGGCCGGCGGAGTTCAGGGTGGAGACCAATTGTGTTTTCTGATGGAAGCCGGTTCTGCCTCGCCGACAGTGATGGCCGTGTGTTGTTTGGAAGGAGGCCATTTGAGGGCGTCCAGCCAACCTATCTGCCAGCTAGACACACCGGTCCTACACTTGAAGTTACCGTCTGGGGTGCGATTTCGTATGACAGCAGGAGCACTTCCGCGGTTATCCCACGCACGCTGCCTGCAAATTTGTACGTCAGTATGGTGATTCGACATATTGTGCTGCCATTCATGAACAGCATTCCACGGGCTGTTTTACAAAAGAATAAGCTCGCCCAATACGTTCTACAGAGAGTTCGACATGCTGCCTAGGCCTGCTCGATCATCAGATCTGTCTCCGATCGAGCACATACGGGACGTCATCGTGCGAGAACTCTAGCGTCATCCACAAACAGCATTAACAATCCCTGTATTGACCGGCTTAGTGCAACAGTCAAGGAACTTCATGCCACAAATTGACGTCCGGTACCTGTACAACACATTGCATGCAAGTTTGCATGCTTGCATTCATCATTCTAGGTGTTACACCGGTTATTAAAGTACCAACATTTCACATTTTCAATGGCATATATCGCCCTCGCGTTAACTTGTGATCTCGCAATGTTAATCGCTTAAATATGTTACCTAGACAAATGTATTCCCGAAATTTCATAACTATACAACAATAATTTTTTTCATGTTGCGATTGTTTTTCAGTCTGGGTACTGAAATTGAGTGTGTAGGGATCGTTATTATATTGACTTATCGATGTCTGTTTCAATATTCTCACAACGAATATACGAGTATACTTCCTGACCTGTGCGGCCTAACGCACGGCTTTCCGGATTGGGAAGGAGCGCCTGGTTCCCAGCACGAATCCGCCAGGCGGACTTGTGTCGAGGTCCGGTGAGCCGGCAAGTCTGTGGAGAGTTTTTAGGCGGTTTTCCATTTGCCTCGGCGATTTCGGGCTGGTTCCCCTTATTCCGCCTCAACTACACTATGTCGGAGATTGCTGTGCAAAGAAGTTCTCCACGTACACCACAATTACTCTATCATGCAAACATAGGGGTTACACTCGTCCGATTTGAGACGTTCCCTGGGGGGGGGGGGGGGGGGGGGAATCCACCGGGGCTCGAACCGCTTAATAAACCTGAAAGAGCGGTTCGGTGTGGGGCGGTGGAGGGGTGAAGTGGACTGCGGTAGTCGTCGTGGGGTTGTGGACCACTGTGGCTGCGGCGGGGACGGAGCCTCTCCGTCGCTTCTAGGCCACCAGTTGACATACAATGGAATACAGTACAACCCTTTCTGACCAGTTGTTTCACTGCATACTTCTTTTTTTTAAATATAAATTTTACACAGTCTTAACCCCTTTACTACCTTCATATGTTCAACACATTAATGCATAGTTATTATAACTAATGTCTTATTAAGGAATTACAACATGAGTTGTGGCACGGGGGAGGGGGGGGGGGGGGTGGCAAGGATATACTGCATAATTCGTAAGTACTTCCAAGGCTTCAGAAGTCGACTGCGCAAAATCTATAGTATATACTGAAAACAGACCCATATCAGTGAACAGAGCTTCTCCCCAAGTTCGTAACTCATATTACTGGTGCTTAAGACGGACCTCGTTTGTAATGTGGCAAGCGTCACTTTGGGGGTGCAGGGCGTTTCCGTAAAGGCTCGAAGGCAGTCCCCTCTGAGAATCTGGTAACTGAGCTGTGTACCTGCAGGTGTGAACCAATTCGATGTGGCAACCGAAGACGAGAGTTAACGATGAAACTTGAGGACAGCACAACCTATAGGTACAATCTGTGTATATAAGTATTCCGTTAACCATTAGTAGACTTCCTTTTGATACTGATACATAGCAATAACATAAAGCAAATTCCCTGATAACCTGTCGTGGGACTCATACGTCCTGGTGATAAGGAAACACTCTGTGTAAATATCTGAATTATGTACCACCGGAAATACAGAGAGCAGGTAGTTTTCTCAAATCTCTACAATCTGAAATACCTATCATAGGCTCTGCAATTTACGTGGTCAAAAAATACGAAAGTATTGCTGTTTCTCTATGAAGCGAAATGCTGAAAAGCACTTATCCAGAATAGCTTTTGACATGATTATGTTACATATTGTTCATTCGACTGTTTCTACGAAGACGTAATATTCAGCGTCCGATAGCTGTAATGATGAGGGTAAAATTAAATACTTTAATAGTTTGCTAAGGCTGACTTGTGCCTTTCACTCAGTACCCGGCCGTAATAAAAAAATCTGCAACATTAGAACGCGTTGAAATCTGACAGTGATATTTCTCACATTCTAAGATGACTGCGTCAACCGTATTCACTATGATCTTCATCTATGAGATTACTTTTTCGTCTGCCAGAGGTTATTTACTTAATATTATCAGCATATTTTTCGTTCAGCGTAACTGATATTCTGAAATTCTGAAGCTCGTTAACAGACTGGACTATGTAGGTCCGTAATACTAATCCAGCAGGCTATGGAGAATAGCATCTACGATGCTCGTCCTAAAGTAGAGAAGAAGTAGTGCGTTATATATTCGAGCATGATGGTAGGTTATGTCTGATTGAGTCACCGGATAAGTTTGCCTTCCCGAATTAATTCTCTGCATTCGATGCCGGTCCAACATACAATTTTAACCTTCGTAAATGCGCGCAGTCCGCTGCTAACCGTAAGACACGTTCCGCGTTATGTAATCCTCGTACGCTGAAGTGCTGAAAGCTATTTTCGAAAGTAAGTGATGGATATGAACGTCCTGGAGTAACATAAAGACCGAAATGATGGAAAAGTAGTCTCACGGCGGGCATATTCTGACGAGAGTGGAGGACTGAACTATGTAATTGAATTTTCTGTAGTCGTACTTTTGTTTGCTTATGATTACGCTCGTGATCCTCGGTTGCCCTCATTTTCTTATTAAAGATCGCTGTGTGGGACACTGGCCATAGTTTCCACATTCCAAAGTTGTAAACGGCGCTAGTTTTTTATGAGTTGAGTTGTATTAACTCTTCCATAACGTGAAAGCGTTTTACGACTCCACACTGGAGTTTTTTATGACTGCCGCAGCTGATGCAAGGGCTTTAAATAATGACGGCACTCTATTTTAGTTCCGACAGTATCGCTGAATTGTTATGAGTCTGATGTAGCGGAGTTTTTACTCTATATTGGAAATGCCACTAATTGTCGCCCACTCCATCCAAGCGATATTTATCGTTCTGCATTTGGTTTTTGTGGTAAAGAGTACTGTATATCAATTCGGAAATAGTTCTGGTAGTAATAACTTACTACAATTTCACGAAATATCAACAACCCATTACGAAGCGAAAAACAAACTGCAGGTTTTACGACCAGTTAAGGTTGCGGCTTAATTTCTTCTTCGTTATAACGCTATTCACCAGACCAGCTGCCCAAATACACTTTTAGCGTAGTGGTCTAGTCAACTACTAATATACATTTTCAATTGTGGTACGTGAGGCCCTATACGTGCCTGCAGAGCGTAGCTACTACGTTTTTTCAAAATGAATCGGCCTTCGGGTAATGAAGTGTATGATGTCTTGAACCATGCCTGTACATTGAAGTCTGTAACTTTTCTATCAATAATTTTAAATTTTGTGATATGAGCCTCGAGTAAACTGAGCTGCTGTTCTCATTCGTATATGTTGGTGTAGTGATGCTGAACAAGACAACTGGTGTAATTACGGAAACGCTATACGATAACTGAGTCGATGAAATAGAAACTGTATAATTGTGGTTCTGAATTAACTTTGCCAAAGTAATTGGAAAATCAAAACTGTAAACTAAATAAGCTATCCCGCGAAACTACATATTGTGCAGAAGTGAACGGTGCTACAATGTGCGACGTCACAACACGTGACTTGCCGTTCCAACAGACAAGGCTAAGACAGTGAAAAATTCTCTGTGAAAGTACTAATCAAATTTTGAAATAATGAACCACCAAAAATTTTTTATAAATTCACTGTAAATTAGCGTACTTGAAACTGCTAACTGATTTATAACACTGAGAAACACACACACACACACACACAAAGACAAATGTAACACTGCACTGTGAGAATAACGGCCTGACAATAAATGCAATCCTAACTAAATTGTACCTATATTGAAACTGACAATAATATTGAAAATCAGCACCTAACTATTAGTGATTTGGTTCTGTCTTTGCTGTACTCTAACTGACCCTAACAAATTTTTGTATGGCTTACCGTGGCAACGGAAACTTAGTATTGCTTGATGTGATGAACATAAAATATGGAGCGCAACAGCAAGCATGCTAAGTGGGAAACCAAAACGCTTTGTGCAGAGCAATCAAAGGGCGTGCTGCAATGCGACGACACACATAACCAGAAAATGTGACAATTCTTTCGTGGGAGGTCGGTGACGGAATTGGAAGTCGCAAAGTAAGTGGAGACAAACCTTTGACAAAACTGTAATGCACAAACTGAAACTCGATTCTTAATTACTACATTCTTCTACACAAATAATGTCTTTTACAAGAAATTCTAGTCTGCCAAGTGATTAATTACTGTAATGCTGAAGGAGTGGTAGATCTATAACCTCTGACCGCAAGACTTGTGAACAGAAAACTTTACTTACTATCTTCTGAAGAATTTACATTTACATCTACATGATAACCCTCTAATTCACAATCAAGTGTCTGGCGGAGGATTCATTGAATCACCTTTAATACGCTGGGAGACCCTGCCTCGCCAGAAGTGGTAGCAATGGAGGAACGGCAGGTGGCCGATGCCACGCCTAGCACACTCTGACCATCGGCATCGTCTAGTCTGCAGTACGTTTCTTAAAAAGTGAGCGTGATATGCTTAGTACAGCAGCTGGGTCGAATTTGAATCAATCCGTGGCCGGGCACTCTGCACAGAACACCGGTTGCGACTTAGCAGTTGGTTTCTCTTTCTACCATTCTGTGGTGAAACTGGTACACGTAAATGCATTTACTCTCAATTTATCGTTCTTTGTCTATGAAATAATTACTTTCAGCGTAGTTACGCACAAAATTTACCTTCAACAGGAAATAATTTCCTCTTAGGTCAACGCCTGTTTTGAGATACTTCGCTAAAAATAAAGAAAAAAGTCCACTGAAACTTTCCGTTTTTCAGACACATCACAATTGAGCGCCAGCAAGCAATGCAGCGACACTATACTTTGCCCATTTAATCTTAAAAAATCATATTTCACTCTTCATCGTTATCTGTAATTTACTCTCTTTACCTTACAGGCTATTACAAGACCACTAGGGAGTTTAGCCTTATCCCCAACTCTTTCACTCACTTCTCTTAGGGTGCTTATTGCAACAGCAATACCACCAGTGTCGTACTTCGAAATTCTATGGCGTAATTGGAAATTTGTGGTAAGTTCCCATGGGACTGAATTGCTGAGATCATCGGTCTCTAGACTTACGCACTACTGAATCTAACTTTAACTTACGCTAAGGACAACACACACACCCACGACCGAGGGAGGACTCGAACCTCCGACGGGGGGATCTACCCGAACCGTGGCAGGGAGCCCAAGACCAAGCGGTTACACCGCACGGCTGTGCTGTAATATACCGACTATTGTAAACCTGGGTTTGAAAAATGTTTAGCGTCCGAATATGAAGTATGAGATATCCGATGAAAATATAGGGTTCTCTCATAAGCTTCTCTCATGATTTGTGACACCCATACAAATGAGTCGACGCCTTCCAGTATTTCAGTGGGGATCGTCGAGCACAGAAACTGACGCAGCACAAAACGAAAAACTGATAAAATACAAATGTAGAGTTAAGAAAATGATATACTTGTAAAATTATTTTTTTCCTTTTTTGAAAAAGTAATTATTCTATCATATATGTAAAGCCCATAATGCGATAGAGACCTTAAAAAATTATGTAAAGGAAATAAATTACTATAAGATCTCAAAAATCCCTGTAAAGTAAAGTTAGTTTCTTATATAAAAAAGATTTTGGTTAATCATAGGTTGACAGAGGATAGAATAAAGAAAAAAACACTTCTTCACTCTCAAAACAGAGACAAAAAAATAATGCCTAAATAAATAAAACAAAATCACACAACAGAGCTTTTGCGGACATTCACATGAAGCTTAACTAAAGAAAAGATATAACCACACTAAAACATGATACACTGCACACTAACGAGTTTAGAAAAATTAATATTTTAAAAACAATTTTTGGAAATGAAGAAGAAAAACAGAGACATGTACTGGCAACGACAAAGAATAACAACGTTTGTAAAGTCTATATTTGCCTAACAACAAAACATTAACTGGACAATTTAAAAAATAGAAACAACAGCTACAAAGAAATCATTAGAAAAAAATTGTTAAGAATGGCTGAGAAATGTTTATTGGAAAATCTAAAAGAACAGTTTTTGTCTGACAATGTCAGTGTTTTCCTTGGCGTTGACAAACCCCAGACAAAAATCTTGTCAGAAGGAGGAAGGTATGTAAGACGTCGTGGTCTCCTGAGCTTCATTGCTTACATATTCCGCCCTCTCAATCACATTCCGCACATCTAGACGCTTCATTCGAACCCAAACTCGATAAGATAAAGTCAATGTTGTATGAATTCATGTAAACAATACGCAAATAACTAGTAAATCGCAAGTGCGCACCGAGATTGAAATACTCGAGGCTGTTGTATACACAAACATTCCAGACACGACGGACACAGGAGATTTTAGTTCGGGAGAGGCAAACCGCATGCCGGGAGGCCGGTCCCTTCAGAGGACAAGTCAGCTTATCTACGTCGGCCGGCGACCGCCTGTAGAGCAGACAGCGTTTGCCTGAGTGAAAAGAAGAATGACCCCATGTTCGGCTTAAAAGCCTATGCATTCTTTACAAACATAGCACACAGTTTCAGAGGTTTTCACAGGGAGACAGCAAACGTCAAATGCCGATGCTACAGATTTCCGGGTTGGTCGTCTTAAATTAAAGGTAATTCTCCCATTTTAGAAGAGAAATAGTGATTGGTAAATGATAATCCTGATGCCTTGAGCCTCAGAAGTAATGGAAGAGAGCAAAAGATATTCCACTTTCCATCTGGCGTGGAGAGGGGCGGTTCCGTTGTCGCTCTTGGAGCGAGAACACGTAAAGCTAGCGTGTTCGCTTGTACGTGTACTCAAAGAGCGAGGAACAAGTCTCTCCTCAGTACTTCACTGGGAGAGCACCTCTGTCAAGAGTGAAACAGAGTGCGACTCTATACTGAGTCCTTGCGATTAAGCGTTGTTCACTATGTTGGCCGCCACACTTATTGTGCGGTGTGAACAGACAGAG
Organism: Schistocerca americana; assembly: GCF_021461395.2. Lineage (NCBI taxonomy): Eukaryota > Metazoa > Arthropoda > Insecta > Orthoptera > Acrididae > Schistocerca > Schistocerca americana. The sequence continues at coordinate 762,132,301 of NC_060121.1, read as the reverse complement.
TTATAGTTAAAGGCCTTTGAGCGAATTTTTGAGTGGCATCATGGTGGACTGGTTATCTGACCGGTGTACCACACCAACAGTTAGACTAGGGGCAAATAGGAGTCCTTGACTTCATCAATGCATAGGGAGAGTTTGATTGGCGAAGGTCAATCCAGATAGAACGAGAGTTATCTTATTTGTCAGCAGCGAGCGGCGCAGACAGCAGTCATTGCAGCTTAAGGTATTGTGCGCTACAGCTCTTGCAAGCCCCATATTTCCTCCACAACAATACACTTCACTGCATTACACACGCGACAGCCTCGACCATACCTAGCAACCTTCTAATGGATAATTATTCAAGTTGAGTAGGCGCGGCTCTCAGCCATTCTACCAAGTCAATAACAATCTTAAATTTCTTATAGAAATTTCATTAGCGAATCTCATCCTTAAGAGGTAACTTCACATTCCGAAAAGAACCTGGAAATAACTTGTTCAGGTCACAACTAAAAGTGCCATTGTGAATTCTCAGAATTTTTGGAAAATAAATAATAATTTTCGTTAGTTTCATGTTTTTATTACACTAACTAGCACTACTCCAGTACGCAAGTAACCCACTAATAGTTACGTAAGAAATTTTGTAAATTTTTGTGTCCTTTCCTAACAGCGGACAACTCCAGAAGATATTTATTGCTGAAAGTTTTTCAGGCATTTCTCTTTAGAACGTTAGGAGCGTCCGTCTGACTTCTGTAGTAGTGTGGGGGTGGAAACTGCATATTGCAGGAGCCACATGGTAACGGGTACATCTCAGATTAATCCGTTGCGCAGAATGACAGAACAGCACCCACAAGCTCACAATATTTATTTCTCAATTTAGTCACGCTGGCGAGGAACGCAGTTATCCCAACGAGAGACCAGTTTGTTGAGTGTTTGAGTTGGTTAATGAAGCCATAGTCTCATCTCTAGCTTGCACTTCTTCGTCACTGACAAAGTCAACCTAACGACAGTGTTGTTGTTTTTGTGTTTTGGAAGCAACTGGCAGTGAGGTGGGGCCAAGTCGGCACTATAGGGGGGATGATCGATGGCACGGAAATCAACGCGTAGGATTGTGGCAGCGCTCGTCCGTAGTCGGACACAGTCATGCTAAAGGAGAGGATACCCCATGTGTGCAAAAATCTGTCGAAATCGAGACTCGGTTACAGCACACTATTTCTCACGCGTTGACATCGACGTATTTACATTACACTCTGCCATATTACACTCGACACTTAGGAGCCCTCTAATGGCAGAGGTCTGTAAATATGTAGACATGAATAATAAAGGTGTAGAACATTAGTAACGTTTGGTTTATTTAAAAAGCTTTGCGAGTATTCCCATAAAAATTCGTAGCCGTTACTTTTCAGGACGACCTCTTACGTGTTTCAGGTTTTTCACTGCCATCACTTTCATAACAGTCTGCGACAAACGAGCAATCAGCAAGACACACGAGTGTGCTGCAAACTACTTCTTTGGGCTCTAAGGAATACGCAACCAGAGTGCAATGTGTTCTTGTCGTTCCGCATTACATTATTCAAGTTGAAATTGCATCAAATATCGCTCCACATGTTCAGTTCCACTGTTTTGAACAAAGTAACTCACTAACTTCTGTGTGGCTCTACACTGAGATAGCCAGAAAATTTTCGTCTGCTTGTGTGTATTGCATTGTTATAGCGAATCTTTGACACCTGTGGCTGCAGATCATCAACAGATTTTGCAGCTGCATCTATAAGGGAGAATCTCGTAACAGAATGTAAGTCTGCAAAAATCCTTCATAAGCTTTCAAGAGTAATTGCTTTTTTATAGGTGAAACGATGTAAAACTGAAACTTCATGTGGTGAGTGACACGCTGAACGTTTTCAGGTAGAAATGAAAGTGTCAGAGGACATCTGTTGACGTTCGTCTCACAATTAGAAACTAGATTCTCTTTCGCTAGTAAATCACTGCAGATGAATGATTTCATTATGTTTTTAGTCGTTTGAAGCATGCTAGTGACGTATTTCATTGTCTCCAGTTGCTCCTAATGTGGCAGAGTGGGTGGACGCTGTAACACTTGCGCTCTGTCACAGGGGTCAGAGTAGCCGTGCAGTTGATATTATCTTTTGGTTATTTCACTTGAATGCACCGGCGGCTCTGCCTCACCTACTTTAATAACTCGTGATGTCGTTACGTTCCAGAAGTACCAATACAAACGCTGCTGTTGATCTCTGATAACGGCAAGACATATTCTTCACGAAAATATGCTATACTTCCCCATGATATGGCCAGTAAACAAAGTTTCCTACTTGCTAATGACATGCGTGAAGTAAGGCTCAGAATCAGAGGACAAGTCAGAATCTTGAAGTTACCTTCTCGTAAGGAGTCAAAGAAGAAGTTCTGTACTATTCTACGAAAATTTATATCGCACCTCACTATCAGGACTCTGTTGCAGTTCCCTCTTAAGAGCCCGATAGATACCTCCTACCATAATGTCACCTACCAGTTGGTGCATCAGCCACACAATTGTCGACTATCATTATTTTGAAGGATTTTTTTGTTTTGTTTTGGTTTTAGGGCGCAAACTGCTGTCATTAGCGCCCGGTCTGTGACTTAAGAAACGGTAAAAAACGAAAATGGAAAGCAGCAGCAATGGGAACGAAACTCAAAAAATTGGAGAAACTAAAAGCAGAAGGAAAGCTTAAAAATCCACTATAGAAAGGGGATGGTTGTCCCCAAAAAGAGCTTCAAATGACTGACGTCATCTCACTGGCACTAATAAACTCGAGAACGCGATCGGCCGAGCGCGTGTCATCTGCTAAAATGGACGATATATCAGGCGACAGCTGTAGACGGGCGCGTAACGGAGTAAAATAGGGGCACTCAATTAAAAGGTGAAGGGGTACCATCCTTGGGAAATTGACAAAGGTCACGGAGCAGGCAGATCCGGGGACGGAGCCAAGGCGGTGCTGTACCCCAAGTTGTCAAGGTGGTTTTAGGAAAGCGGAAGGAAAGAGAATGGAGCAGTTGACGGAAGCGGACTCCCGGTGGTGGTAAGGAGGAAAGGCGGCCTGCATACCCTACATCCAAGGAGGCGTCGAAAAAAATGTCATGGGCCAGATTAGCAGGCATGGAAGACAGATGGCTAGCATAACGACTCAGAAGGACAGCTCGCCGATTGGACAGCGGAGGTTCAGATGTCTCAGCATAAAGGCTTTCCACAGGGCTGGTGTAAAAAGCTCCAGACACTAAACGAAATCGGTTCTAGGCGCTCAGTCCGGAGCCGCGCGACTGCTACGGTCGCAGGTTCGAATCCTGCCTCGAGCATGGATGTGTGTGATGTCCTTAGGTTAGTTAGGTTTAAGTAGTTCTAAGTTCTAGGGGACCGATGACCACAGGTGTTAAGTCCCATAGTGCTCAGAGCCATTTGAACCATTTGAACTAAACGTAATCCACGGTGGTGGATAGAGTCGAGACGCCGAAGAATAGAAGGCCGAGCAGAGGAGTAAACTATGCTTCCATAGTCCAATTTCGAGCGCACTAAGGCGCGATAGAGGCGGAGAAGGACCACTCGGTCCGCTCCCCGGGAGGTACCATTCAGGACACGGAGGGTGTTGAGGGATAGCAGACAGCGAGCCGAAAGATAGGGAACGTGGGAGGACCAGCACAGTTTTCTGTCAAACATAAGACCCAAGAATTTAGCGACGTCCGAAAACGGAAGGTTGACAGGTCCTAGATGTAAGGAGGGTGGAAGAAACTCCTTAAGTCGCCAAAAATTAACACAAACGGTCTTACTGGGAGAAAAACGGAAGTTCGGTTTCGATGCTCCGAGAGTGGAGGCTCTAAATGTGCGCTCTGCCATAAATTCGTGAAGAAAAATGGGCACCCGACCTCGAAAGCCCCAAGAGAACAGTGTGCGGAGGATGCCTGTCCTCCAACAGGTATCGTATGCTCTCTCCAGATCAAAAAATATTGCTGCTGTTTGACGTTTCCGGAGAAAATTGTTCATGATATAAGTGGAGAGAGCAACAAGATGGTCAACTGCAGAATGATGCTTTCAGAAACCCCATTGGGCAGGTGTTAAAAGACTGCGGGACTCCAGCCACCAAGCTAAACGGCAATTCACCATACGTTCCAAAACCTTACGTACACTACTCGTGAGAGAAATGGGGCGATAGCTAGAGGGGAGATGTTTGTCCTTTCCAGGTTTCGGAATAGGAACGACGATAGCTTCCCGCCATCGTCTGGAAAAAGTACTGTTGATCCAAGTTCGATTATAAAGCCGATGGAGGTAACGCAGACTATGGTATGATAAATGCAGCAACATTTGGATGTGGATACCATCTGGTCCTGGGGCGGAGGAGCGAGAAGAAGAGAGTGCATGTTGGAGTTCCCGCATGGAGAAAACAGTATTGTAGCTTTCGCGATTTTGAGAGGAGAAAGCAAGAGGTCGCACTTCCGCTGCACGTTTCTTCGGAAGAAATGCTGGCGGGTAATTTGAAGAGCTCGAAATCTCAGCAAAGTGTTGACCCAATGAGTTAGAAATTGCGACGGGGTCCACTAATGTATCATGCGCGACAGTGAGCCCAGAGACCGGGGAGAAACTAGGCGCGCCTGAGAACTGTCGAATCCGACTCCAAACTTCCGAGGAGGGAGTGAAGGTGTTAAATGAGCTAGTAAAGAATTTCCAGCTTTCCTTCTCGCTATCGCGAATGACGCGACGGCATCGCGCTCGGAACTGGTTATAGCGGAAACAGTTGTCCAAAGTAGGATGGTGGCGGAAAACGCGAAGAGCACGTCACTGCTCACGTATTGCGTCACGGCATGCCGCGTTCCACCAAGGAACTGGGGGGAGCCGGGGCAGTGCGGAGGTGCGTGGTATTGAACGTTCCGCAGCTGTAAGAATAACGTCTGTAATATGATTGGTTGGTTGGTTGGCTGGTTGAGGTTTAAGGGACCAAACAGCAAGGTCATCAGTCTCTTGTTTCAAATATGCGCCATTCCGCTAATGGGACAACTCAGTAAAGTCAGAACAATAAAACGGAAAAAGGGAAAAAACGTAAAAAGGCAGTCATGTTGTCATTGGTAAAAAAAAAAAATGAGGGAAGTCGGCAAGAGAACGAACCCAACACTATGCTGAAGCAGCATAGGCAAGACCACCTGTGTCTTAAAAGGTACAACTGCTATAATGTAGAAAGTACGTATGGGAATAGAAAGACTAACCAAGCCTTAAAAAAAAAAAAGGGTAAAAACAGAGTAAAAGGGGAAGAAAAGAGGAATTCGGTCAGGGAGGTGAATCAGGAATCTCCGAACACTGCTTACAGTGGGAGACACCCAAACACTCACCGCCCTGCCCCAACACCAGAGAGAGATTAAAAACCTTAAAACTGAGAATAAAAACCACTTTCCCGGAGGAAACCTAGAACCAGAGAGACCATCCGGGAATCGTCAGCCAACATCAAAGGTAGAGTGTGGGGGAGCCTGTACTTAGCACGCAGAGCCAAACGAAGGGGGCATTCAACCAAAATGTGGGCTACTGACTGGAAGGCTCCACAACCACATAGTGGGGGTGGCTCATCACGCAAAAGAAAACCATGGGTCAACCGAGTATGGCCAATGCGGAGACGATACAGTGTGGTCGAGAACGCCACGGGTCTGGTGTCACCTTAATTGCACGAAGTTTATTAGACAGGGGAGTAGCCTCCCAAGAATTGGCCCATGACTGTGCGAAGTGTGATTTGATGTGAAGCCGTAAATCCGCTGCAGGAGGGGCTACAGAAAACGGGGGGTAAGTAACTGCTCCCCCAGCCAAACGATCAGCGAGCTCATTACCCGGGATACCCACATGGCCAGGGACCCAAAGGAAGTCAATAGAACAAGCAGCACGGTGAATATCAGCGAGATGGTCATGGATGGCAGAGACCAAGGGATGGCGCGAAAAACACCGGTCAATAGCAAGAAGGCCACTCATCGAGTCCGTGCATAACAAAACGCGGTTGTGTTGGGACTGTTTAATAAAGATAAGGGCCTGGGAAATTGCCATCAATTCCGCAGTAAACACCCCACATGTAGGTGGCAGCAGATGACTTTCCGTTCCAACAGAGGACGTGAAGGCATACCCAACACGATCAGCAGATTTAGAGCCATCAGTGTAAAAAACAACAGCATCCCGCAACTCCCATAAAACTTGGCGGAAAAAGGAACGGAACACCACCGGGGGGATGGAATCTTTCGGACCGCGGCGAAGAGCCATCCGAAGTCGAGGCCGAGGATCTAACCAAGGAGGGGTGGAGGGGAGAGAGCGAGGAAGACAGGACAAAGAAGGAAGCTGAAAATCACGGGAAAGAGACGCAAGGCGCAGCCCAACCGGTAAACCCGCCCGAGGGCGGAAGTCGGGTGGGCGGCGTCCATGGTCTGGGAACAGGATAGAATAGGAAGGATGAGTGGGAGAGGAACGGATAGTGAGTGCATAAGACACCAGAAGCTGGGACCGCCGAACAGAAAGGGGGGGGGGGGGATCCCAGCTTCAACCAGGAGGCTATAAACAGGGCTAGTAGGGAAGGCACCGGTGGCCAAACGGATACGACGATGGTGGACTGGATCCAGCACGTGCAGTGTGGAAGGAGCAGCTGAACCATAAACTTGACAACCATAGTCCAAGCGAGACAGAACTAGAGCACGATAAAGACGGAGGAGGAGGGAATGGTCCGCACCCCAAGAGGAGTGGGCAAGAAAGCGAAGGACATTGAGTTTACGGACACATCCTACCTTCAGGAGTCTGATATGGGGCAGCCAAGTGAGCGTGTTGTCGAAAAGAAGATCCAGGAAACGAAACTGTTGGACCACAGGCAATCGTTGTGTAGCGAGATAGAGCTCTGGATCAGGGTGGATCGTAGTACGGCGACAGAAGTGGACCACTCGCGATTTGAAAGGAGAGAATTGAAACCCATGTGAGAGGGTCCATGCAGAGGCACGCCGTATAGCTACCTGGAGCTGCCGCTCTGCAGATGCCATCGAGGAGGAACTAACTCAAATGCAGAAATCATCCACATACAGGGCAGCGGCGACCAAGGGACCGACAGAGGCCACAAGTCCATCGATAGCAATGAGGAAAAGAAGGACACTCAAGACAGAACCCTGTGGGATGCCCGTCTCCTGGGTCCGTGGAGAACTAAAAGCAGTACCAACTCGAACTCTGAATGACCGATGGATCAGGAACTGGCGGATAAAAATCGGGAGTGGGCCCCGAAGACCCCACTGATGAAGGGTAAGTAAGATGTGAAGGCGCCAGGCCGTGTCATAGGCCTTGCGAAGGTCAAAAAACTCTGCAACCAAATGGCGGCGCTGGGAAAAAGCCTGCCGAACTGCGGATTCCAAGCGAAGTAAATGATCGATTGAAGACCGTCCCTCTCGAAAGCCACACTGGTAAGGCGACAATAGATCCCGAGATTCGAGGACCCAATTGAGCCGACGGGCTACCATCCGTTCAAGTAACTTACAAACAACATTGGTCATACTAATTGGCCGATAGCTGTCAACAGATGGGGGTTCTTACCAGGCTTAAGGACAGGAACCACAATGCTATCCCTCCACTGAGAAGGGAAGTCACCCTGGAGCCAGATACGGTTAAACACCTGAAGAAGATGTTGCCATTGTGGAGCACTGAGATGTTGAAGCAGTTGGTTATGAATGGAATCTGGGCCAGGGGCCATATCATGAGAAGAAGATAGAGCAGAAAGAAATTCCCATTCAGTAAAAGGTTCGTTGTAAGATTCTGACTCACAAGGGGTGAAACATAAGGTGGAAGCTTCAGTCAGCTGTTTTTGATGAAGGAAAGCAGCTGGATAGGAGGCTGACGCTGACACCACTGCAAAATGGGTCGCAAGATGTTCTGCAAGAACTAATGGGTCCGTACAAATGCCATCTGGGAGGTGAAGGCCTGGGAGGGTGGACTGCCGATGGCAACCTTGGAGAGAACGAACTGTAGCCCATACCCGTGTCAGAGGGACAGTAGAACCAAGGGAAGAAACGAATCGTTCCCAACATATCCGCTTACCCTGTTTGATTAAATAACGGGCATTAGCACGGAGGCGTTTAAAGGTAGTAAGGCTGGCTACAGATGGGTGCCTCTTAAAGTGTTGCAAAGCTCGACTGCGATCACGGATGGCAATGGCAATGGCCGTACTCCACCACGGGACTTGCCGGCGACGAAATGGTCCAGATGAGCGTGGGACAGCAAGGCTAGCAGCTCGAACAATCGCGTCAGACACGTCACGTAGGACGTCATCAATACAACCCGACAAAGAGGGAGAAAACTCGACCTGTGCAGTGTATAGAGGCCAATCGGCGCTGTGGAAAGACCAGCGAGGTAACCTGTCCATCAGGAAGCGGGAAGGGAGCGTGATAATCAACGGGAAATGGTCACTATCACAAAGGTCGTCGTGTGGCGACCAGTGTAATGAAGGGAGGAGAGAGGGAGAAGAAAGAGAAAGATCAATGGCAGAAAAGGTACCATGACCAGCACTGAAATGAGTAGGGGAGCCATCATTAAGAAGGCACAGGTCGTGGTCTGCAATAAATTGGTCTATAAGAAGACCTCGTCTAGATGGAAAGGCACTGCCTCACAAAGGATGGTGAGCATTAAAATCCTCAAGCAGGAGGAAGGGAGGAGGAAGTTGCTGAAGAAGGGTGGTTAGGGCAGCAGGTGTAAGAGTCCTGTCAGGAGGGAGATAAAGATTGCAAACTGTGACTGCAGAGTCTAAGTGGACCCTAACAGCAACCGCTTCCAATGTAGTTTGGAGAGGAATCCATGTGCTAGCAATGTCTGTACGGACCAACGTACAAACGCCACCAGAAGCCCGCAAGGGTCCGACCCAATTTCGACAGAAAACACGGAACCCACGGAGGATCGGTGAGTGAGCATCAGTAAAATGAGATTCCTGGAGAACCACACAAGCTGCAGCATAGGACTAAAGATGGGATTTCAATTCCAGAAGGTGACGGTAGTATCCATTACAATTCCATTGGAGAACCACAGAACGATGGTTTAAATGAGGGCTGAACACGCTAAATCCAGTCATACTGCTGGGTCCCCACCCATCACCGACAAGGAGGGGGCGACATCCATGAACGACAGCTCAGAATCCGGTTGTGAAGTCGGGGAAGGGACCTCCGGTGACACCAGAGGCTCTTTGTCCCGGGACTTGTGTTTCTTCTTCTTTTCAGGCTGAGATCGAGGAGGGCTGTGTGGCATAAAGGCGCCAGCTGCAGCAAGATCAGGAACAGATAGAGACCTGGCGACCTGGGGGCCGACAGACCGCGGCTCTCGCGGTCGTCGCGCGGCACCAGACCTTTGACCTGGAAGGTGCCGGGAAGGGGCATCCCGGGAGAGGCGCCCTTGACCGGCAGACGCCGAAGGAGTGGGACACTTCTCCGGCTGGAGAGGGGGAGCAGCGCCCATAGGAGAAGGTGTGGGAGCCGAATGGGAGGGGGGAGGAAAGGGGTCTGGGAAGAAGGTAAGAAAGGGGGAGGAAGGGGTGAAGATGTAACCAAGGCGTCATGGACACAGGGTGCAGTCGTGCATATTTCTTATGGGCCTCTGTATAGGTTAAACGATCGAGGGACTTATACTCCTGTCTCGTTTTTTCTTTCTTATTTACTGGGCAATCTGGTGACCGTGCAGAATGACTACCACGACAATTTACACATACAGGAGGGGGAACACAGGGACTCCCCTCATGGAGTGGACGTCCACAGTCACCACAGAGAGGGGCCTGGGAACAGCGAGAAGACATGTGGCCAAAACGCAAGCACTTAAAACACCTCATAGGAGGTGGGATGTACGGCTTCACATCATAGCGATAGACCATGATCTTAACTTTCTCAGGGACGGTATCCCCTTCAAAGGCCAGGATAACGGCACCAGTATCAATACGATTATCTTTAGGACCCTTCTGAACACGCCGAACAAAGTGAACACCCCGCCGTCCGAGATTGTCCCGAAGTTCCTCATCAGTTTGAAGGATGAGGTCCCTGTGAAAAATCACACCTTGTACCATATTTAGAGACTGGTGAGGCGTAATGGACACAGGAATTGTGCCAAGATGGGTACAGGCACGAAGGGCCACAGATTGGGCAGCTGAAGCAGTTTTTATCAGCAATGAACCCGACCGCATCTTGCTCAGGGAGTCCACTTCGCCAAACTTGTCTTCAATGTGTTCCACAAAGAAAAAAGGTTTGACACTGGTGAAAGTATCTCCATCAGTCCTGGTGCAAACTAGATAACGAGGGAAAGATTTTGCCCCTAGACGACGGGCCTGACCCTCTTCCCAGGGGGTAGCCATGGAAGGGAAGGCCAAAGGGGCAAGAGCACTTGAGGAAACAGTTCCACGCAGAGAGACGGCCGCAGAAGAACGGCCAGAGTTTTGAACCCACATGCATTTCATCTGCATAGCGTCCACCCTGATACCACCCACTCCGATCAGGAGCTCCCCTCAAGGGCGCCACCCAGCCACAGCAAGGGCCGTCTGGCACGGCGGCCATTGCTGGGAGTTCCGATGCTCCAGGATGACGAGCAACCACTCCAAGGCATGCATGAGGAGGTCACAGCTCAGGTATCAGAAGTGTGATCCCTGTGTGTTCAGGGGGCTCAACCAAAAGGGTACATAGCGACCCCGCCACAAGGGCTGGCTACCGTGCTTGCTATGCACCCTAGCATCAGACAACGACATGAACGAAAAGGTGGAATGTACTAGGAGGGCGCACGTCGAAGACACTAGGTAAGGTGCTCTTCCCCAAATGGCTCACACTACGGAGGAGAAATTTTGTAATGGAAGTCAAACCCCAGAGGGGGACCAAGGAATGCCAAAAGGAGGAGATGATTATGCAACAAAGCCGGAGTGTAAAACCAACAGAACCAGGAGGATAGCGGGGGCCAACATAAGCAAGGACACCAATAGAGGTAGAGGAGAGGGCGAGGGGAAAGGAGCATGGAGGGGAAAGGAGGGGAAGGGAAAGGAAATGCAGCCCGGGAGAGAAAGAAGGCTGCAATGGCTCGGGGCCCCGTGCTCGCCACGCACATATCCACAAAAGAGTTGTGGACCCCTTGGGGGGGTCTGTAATATGTGTGACCTCATCATCGACACTAGGAAAGTGACGGTCATCGAATGACGCTAGAGACGAAAAAAGTGTCCAATCAGCTTCGTCAAACTTCCAGCGTCGCGGGCGCATATATGGCTGTTGAGGCTGCAGTCTAAGGACACATGGAAAGTGGTCACTCGAGTGTGTATCATCAAGGGCGAACCATTCGAAGCGCCGAGCTAGTGGAACAGTACCAATCGAAAGGTCCAAATGAGAGAAATTTGTTGTGGAGGCAGACAAAAATGTAGGGTCCCCAGTGTTGAGGCAAACTAGATCCGCTTGGTGGAAGACGTCTAGCAATGGTGAGCCACGCAGACAAGGTTGTGGAGATCCCATAAGAGGGTGGTGGGCGTTGAAGTCCCCAACCAGCAAATAGGGGGGTGGAAGCTGACCAAGAAAATGAAGGAGATCAGCTCGTGCCATTGGTGTGGATGATGGAATGTATAGAGTACAAAGAGAAAAGGTATATCCAGAAAGGGAAAGACGGACAGCGACAGCTTGGAAGGAAGTGTTTAAGGGGATTGGGTGATAATGGAGAGTATCATGGAGAAGAATCATGAGTCCTCCATGTGCTGGAGTGCCTTCAACAGAGGGGAGATCAAATCGGACAGACTGAAAATGGGGGAGAACAAAGTGGTCATGGGGACACAGCTTTGTTTCCTGAAGACAGAAGATGACCAGCGAGTAGGATCGTAAGAGGATCGACAATTCTTCCCGATTGGCTCGAAGGCCGCGGATATTCCAGTGGATAATGGACATAGGGTGAACAGAAAATGGAGGAATGTGACCAAGGTTGCCATCAACTCAGCGACTGCTCAGAGCTTGCGACCGACAGCATGGAATGGCATTCAGCCGAAGGCAGAAGATCTTGATCCATAGGTTGTTCAGGAGCAGCTCCTGCCACCAGCGATCGGCCAGTTGATCGGCCGCCAGCAGTGCACCTCGGCGACACAGAAGACGGCCGAGGGCGATTACCGCCAGGTGATGCTGTAGATGAGACACGCCTTGGCGGAGAAGGAGATGAACTGGGTTTCTTACTAGCCTTCTTGGGAACATGATGTTTAGATGAAGGAGGAACCGGTGGTTGTGAAGTTGGGGTATGTAAAAAATCTTCACGAGTATGCTCTTTTTTCGAAGTCTTGGTGTCTGACTTTAAGGCTCGAGATTTAGCAGAACCCAATGAAGGGTGAGCCATAGAGTGGGCAGGCGAAAGTGGGGAGTTTGAATGGGCGATCTTTGCGCTGGCCGATCTGACGACCGTGGCACTAAAGGTGAGGTCGCAAGTCTGCGTGGCCGCCTCCTTTGTTGGCCGAGGAGAGGCAAGGACAGTGCTGTATTTCCTGTCTGAGGAACGGTGGGCTGTCGACTGGCGAATAATTTTCGAGCAGAAAAGGTCGACACCTTTTCCTTCACTCTGATTTCCTGAATGAGCTTCTCGTCTTTAAAAATGGGGCAATCTCAAGAGGAAGCAGCGTGGTCACCCATACAGTTGATGTAATGAGGGGATGGAGGTGGACAAGCACCCTTATGGGCATCCTTGCCACACGTAACACATTTGGCTGGTGTGATTGAACCGCTGACACCGATAGCAATGCGTAGGGTTTGGGATGTAAGGACAAACGGAAATTATAGCCTGCTTTGATTTTCGATGGGAGTTGAACTTTGTCAAATATCACGAAGACAGTACGGGTTGGAATGATGTTCGTGTCAACCCTTTTCATGACTCTATGAACAGCCGTTACGCCCTGGTCAGACAGGTAGTGTTGAATTTCCTCGGCGGACAATCCATCGAGAGAGTGTGTATAAACGACCCCACGTGATGAATTTAAAGTATGGTGCGGTTCCACCCGGACAGGGAAGGTGTGTAGTAGTGAATTACACAGCAATTTTTGTGCATGGAGGGCACTGATTGTTTCTAACAACAAGGTGCCATTTCGTAATCTGGAACAAGACTTTACAGGACCTCCAATTGCGTCGACACCTTTCTGAATAATGAAAGGGTTGACCGTGGAGAAGTCGTGACCTTCGTCAGACCGAGAAACAACAAGGAACTGTGGCAACAATGGAAGGACTGTCTGTGGCTGAGACTCATTGAACTTACGTTTGTGAGCTGACATAGTAGAAGATGAGGAAACCATTGCGAAAGTATCCCCCATGATTACCGGCGTCTCCGATGGCCCGCTTCTTCCTTGTGGGGGCCCTCTCTGAGGGCACTCCCGCCTTAGGTGATTGTTTACACCTCGGGTCACACCTCCCGACAAACGGACAGAGGGACCAATCGGCACATTTGGAAGGTATCAGCTCGGGTAATCATCCCTCCTTGGGCCTGGCCATTAGCAGGAGGTACGTACGTATCCTACCTGTCTTCACGGGGCAGGGAATTACGCGTTACCCCGTCACTGGCTATGCATGGAAATGCGTGGGTCGGCCTTCAGACACGCACAGGGAGGAAAAAAGAGAAAGGGAAAGGAGAGAAGAGAGGTCTCAAACGCCGCAGCGGAGAAAAGGGCAAAGAGAAGAGGTAAGGAAAAGAGAAGGACAAAGGAAGGACGAAGACGTGCAAGCGGAGAAAGCAAAGAATTTGTTAGTGTTTCAAGCGTCCGTCTCCGGACGTAGGCATAAAACATACTCCCAGAGGGGGAGAAAGGGATGGAAAGAGGCGGAGGTGAGGGGGGGGGGAAGATGGGGGATGGGAAAGGATGCAGAAAGGGAAGGTATGCAGCCCGGAAAGGAAGGAAGGCCACATTAGCTCGAGGTCCCGTGCTCGCTACGCACGTATCTACAAAAGAGTTGTGGACCCCCTGGGGGGATTTTAAGGGATTGTGGGGACATTTAGAAAATAACGTGAGACAATAACGTACTAGACTTGCATACAGAAGATCAAGTCGTGCACTCCTCTACTTTGAATTAAAACCCTGATTTTACTTCCTTCTTGCAGGATTCGAAACTCTTGACAGTTAACCGCAACATTCCTTGCCTCAGAAAATTTAGTGACCTATTGTGGACACATGTTCTAGGCTTTCCGAATACGACATGCGCATTCTCCTTGTACAGTTCTTCAGCCGAGCTCATTCCACTTGATTGCACCACCCAGGTCAAACGAAAAGTTTCTCGAACTTTATCATCCATTCCACCCCGGCGTCGAAACTACAAAGCACCCTCTTTTTTTCTCCAATCCTGGATGCGGACTGTGCCTCAATAAAGCCCTGACAGCTTTGCCAGAATGCTGATGCAGAGCAACACAGTTTCCCGGCGGGCACGCTGGTTATACCTGCCACACAGTTTCTGCGCCCCACCCCTGCTTTCCTTATTTCGCGCTGACGCCGTCGCCACAGGACTCTCCCGCGGGTATAATTAGAGGCAGTTCTAATTAACTGCCGACACATTGCTCGATACTTTCTGCCACCCACGGAGCTGCACAACCAACTTTGCCACGGTTCTCTTCTGCGCGAAGCTAATTGGCTTATATACTTTTATGGATTCTCCGTAACATCTGCCCATAATGTTAGGCACACAAGCGACTGTTTTGTGTTCTGCAGAAAACATACCGTTGAAATTACTCCACTATTCACAGTTCGTCCATTCCACTCCATGTATGAACGCTCTCGGGGACATATACTGTACCTAGCGAAAATTATGCCCCGAGAATCTTGTATGAAGTCACATTTATTGAATGCAATGCATTGTTCGTTACTGTCTAAGTAAATTTTAAGTAAATATTAGGTACATTCATATTTTTACTCAGCATTAACAGTTTTATAACATTTGCTCAAACACAATATCATTAAATAAATTAAGTTTTGCTAAATTTCAGTTAAAATCAACAACATTCTCGATAATTAAACATCTAAACATTATACATTTTTCTACTTTCGGTCGTTAGTAGCGCAATGTGTTTTCTTGGCATAATAACTTTCAGTTTCACACTTATTCGCATTCTATTTGTACCTAATTCTTCGGATTACACGGTTTTACTAAAAGTTAAGTAACATTAGGTTACAAGTGTCGTATAATTACCGAAGAGAGTTCACATGTTACAGTGTGAACGCATTATATTGCCCTGTGTACTGCGTTAAGAGACGACGAGAGACTGTATCAGAATGACCATGTACCCTGTCGTTAAGCAGAGTCGATGTGGCCATGGTCTGTGGACAACAACATTACAGAAATGGACTAGTCTGCCCAGGGTCTCCACCTGAACCTTATGCAACAACTTTCGGGTGACTTATAACGTCGAGTTCGCTCCAGACCTCTGCGTTCAACGTTACAACCATCTCTTGTTGCGGCTCCTAAGGAAACATTCATTGTAAGTTCCCCCAACAGAGTTCAGGTCGTCAGAAAGGCAAGAGTCGGCAGACGCCGTAATAAGATTTACTAACAAAGGTTAGGATACTTTTCATGAGATAGTGTATTCCATGGTCCCACCGGGATTCGACCCCGCGTCCTTTCGGTGTTCAGGCACCCGCTTTACCAGCTACAGAATTCGTACTCCCAAGTACGACTTCTCACTACGCACACCTCAGATGGCACGGGCGAAGGTATTGTACTCACGAACTACATCGCTATGCATGTTTTGCTGTAATTTGGGACATATGAAAAATGATGGCAATGTTATTATCTCAATAAACAATACTGCAACTATTCACTTTTTTGCATTTCATTATTCACCTACGATTCGTTTTCAAGTTTTATCGCCAGGTGAATAGCGCGTTTATTTCACATTCGGTACGTGCACCCTAACGTGTTTGTGCGTGTGTGTGTGTGTGTGTGTGTGTGTGTGTGTGCGAGCGCGCGCGCACGCTAGAATCACCTAAATGCCTAAGGATACTTACGTTTGTCTTTGGTTAACTGGATAACTTTACTACACATATAGCGGTTGTGTGACTATAGACTGTAGCAGAACTACGTTTCACTTATATCTCATGATATGTGAATAAACGGAACATTTTCACTGTCATTATTGTCCCTTTTTATTGAAAACATAGCGTTTATAACTGTTTTTCTTATTCCCTTACGATGGTGATATTCTCTACGTTTCCTGTGGGTGCATTTAATTGTATATGAGCACGATCTTTTCCAAATAAATTATTACGCAACTTAATTTTCGTTGTACCGCATAAGGTTACGAGCATTTCCGTGTTTATTAAATGTCTCTAGGGATCTACGTTGAAATTATTCTACTTCATCTGCAGTTCTCTAGACATGAAACGTTTACTTACACATTAGTCTGAAAAGCTTGTGAGCCACATCGTTCTTTTTACATTTGTCATTCAGTGAACAACAGTAAAATGTACTATCCACAACCTGATATTCACACTATACCACTGACTGTCGCTCTGTTGCCGGATCGAATTCACAGCACCACGTCCCATCTCCTGAAATGCTGAAATCATGCGGATATCCAAAAACGCGTGACCACGTGCCTCGAGGGAATCCACATGAAGCGTTTTCTGACAGCTTCCGGTAGCTCTACTAGCGAGATCAGAAATGTGTTTTAGCTAAAGGTGATTACTTTGAAGGCCAGTGAAGGTATGACATTTGTAATTCCTGTTTCCTTTATTTTCAGACTCCATTCACCGAACCATTCATACACACCTTTTATACCCAGTGGGAATCCTATGGAAGGGTTTGTATTTCGCAAATGACCGCAGGACGTTATCTGCAAACATGTGCAGTGTCATCAGTGTGGTCTCTTATTGCGCTTAAGAAAACGCTAAATGCGGAAGGATATTACAACAATGCAACAATGTACTCCACAGTTTTCACGTTTTGTCTGTTGATAATTTTGCCAGTAATTTCTGATTATAGGTTAACGCATTTTGTCATTTTGTATTCAGTAGTAATTATCTGAAATACGGTACCGTAAATTTATTGCAAACCATTTAAAAATAATGTTGTACTGAAAGTTGTAGATACGTAGGCAAAGTCAGTGATTTTGCTGTGAATAACAACGATCTCTAACCAAAGATGATGCGGTTATGGTACTACTCGTAACATCGTTGGTACGCTAGCGCTCACACACAAAGTTGCAAGTCGATAGTCGGAGAGACAGGAAGACAGCAAATGCGAAAGTGTTCGTAAAACTTAGTGTGTGAACTTCGTGGTGATAAACTTGAGGACAATGCTTTGTGAAGATAACGAGCAAGAGTGTGAGCCACAGTAAAATAATTATTTTGGAACAATTTCAAAAGTAATAATGGAAGAAGAGGATTGTGTGGCCAGATGTATGCAATTCATCTCGCAAATGATGTTGCCTAATAATTCTCGTCATCAAATCATCACGCCACGCCTACAGCGACTTCACTTCAAAGTAAGACTGCCATTTTAGAACTTTAGAATTAGCATCCGAACACCATACATATTTAGTTAACTTCAGATTTAGTCAAAGTCAATAATTGTCATTACCAACAGCAGTATCATTTCCTATCATTAAATTAATACAGTGTCACAAAAATGAAAAGACATGCGATTTAGATTTACGAAAAAGATAACACCACACCTCAGCTTTTGTAACTCATTCAGTGAAAAGTGAAACTCGACAGTTTGACGTCGGTGTCGATTAACTTTTTGAGAAAAAGGCTTGATAATCATTTAAATGATTTTTTCTGGCTAGAGTATAACACACAATTTAGTTCAATAGTGGTATGTTGCTTCATGTATTTATCTGTATGTTGTGGGAATCTTGGCTTAAAAGTACTTTCAGCGTTGCCTGTTTCCATTGCTGCTGATTGTCAGTGTTCATTTATTGTGATTTTTATGAGTTGGGTTTACTGAAAAGAAATGATTAGTGACACTTGCCAACCGAGAGTACCGTTTCTCGTTCACTATCGCCTTACGTGTCACCATTAGTTAATGACTTTCGTTTCAAATTATTATAAAGTGATCAGCGTAATATTGCATTTCCATCCGACCTCTCACGCGTGCATTGTTCGATACTGTCTAAGTAATTTTCAGTAAATTCATATTTTTACCCAGCATCAACAGTTTCATAACTTCTGCTCAAACACGATATCATCAAATTATTTCAGTTTTGCTAATTTTCAGTTAAAATCAATAACATTTTCGATAATTATACAGCTAAACATGTGTTAATACAATTATACGTTTTTCTACTTTTGGTCGTTAGTAGCGCAGTGTGTTTTCTTGGCATAATAACTTTCAGTTGCACACTTGTTCGCATTCTGTTGGTACCTAATTCTTCGGATTACATGGCTTTCCTGAAAATTAAGCAACATTAGGTTACACATGTCGTATAATTACCGAATCGTGTTCACATATTAGCATGTGAACCCATGTTATTGCCTTGTGTACTGCATACATCAGGAAACATTTCAGAGACGACGACTGACTGTATCAGAATGACCATGTACCTTTTCGTAAAGCAGCGTCGATGTGGCCACGGTTCAGTGGACAACAACATTACTTAAATGGATTAGTCTGCCCAGAGTCCCCACCTGAACCTTATGGAACAACTTTCGGATGCCTTATAACGTCAAGTTCGCTCCAGATCTCTGCGTTCAAAGTTAAAACCGTCTCTTGTTTCGGCACCGGAGGAAACACTCATTGAAACTTACCCCAGCAGAGCTCAGGTCATCAGAAAGGCAAGAGTCGGCTGACCCCGGAATTAGATTTGCTAATAGGGGTCAGGATACTATTGATGAGATATTGTATCCATGGTCCCACCGGGATTCGACCCCGCGCCCTTTCGGTGTTCAGGCACCCGCTTTAACAGGCCCAGAATTCGTCCTCTCAAGTACGACTTCTCACCTGTGTTACGAACACCTCAGATGGCACGGGCGAAGAAATTTTACTCACAAAGTACATGACTAATCATATTTTGCTGTAATTTGGGACATGTGAAAAATGATGGCAATATTATCTCAATAAACAATAAATACTGCAACTACTCACTTTTTTGCATTTCATTATTCGCCTACGATTCGTTTTGAAGTTTTATCCTCAGGTGAATAGCGCGTTTCTTTCACATTCTGTATGTGCGCCCGTACGTGTACGTGTTCGTGTGTCTGTGAGTGTCTCTGTGTCCGTGCGTGTCGGCCTGCGTGTCGGCCTGCGTGTCGGCCTGCGTGTTTCTAGAATCACCCAAAATGCCTAAGGATGCTTATGTTTGTCTTTGGTTAACTGGATAACTCTACTACATATATAGCGGTTATGTGACTATAGGCTGTAGCAGAACTACGTTTCACTTATTTCTCATGATACATGAATAATCTGAACATTTTCATTGTCATTATCGTCTCTTTCTATTGAAAACATAGTGTTTATAACTGTTTTTCTTATTCTCTTACGATGGTCTTATTCTCTACGTTTCCTGTGGGTGCACTTAATTGTATATGAGCATGATCTTTTCCAAATAATTCATTACGCAACTTAATTTTCGTTGTACAGCGTAAGTCGGGTATAGTTCCTCGAATCTTACACATCATTGGATTTCTACTCTTTGCAGCAGTCGTTTTATTTTACTGATCCATGAACAACTGAATGATAAATATCATTCAGTTGTTCATGGATCAGTAAAATAAAACGACTGCTGCAAAGAGTAGAAATCCAATGATGTGTAAGATTCGAGGAACTATACCGGACTTACGCTGTACAACGAAAATTAAGTTGCGTAATGAATTATTTGGAAAAGATCATGCTCATATACAATTAAGTGCACCCACAGGAAACGTAGAGAATAACATATACAAGTGTTGCTTAGCATAGCATTTTGTTTGCTTCTCACAATCACTGTCCTCTCAGTGAGTTCAGAGGGTTTTCCTTTCATATTTATGAACAACCGTATAAATCTGAATAGGTAAGAAATGCAAAATACCATGCTATACATGGTATCGATTTCTTTTTACTCTGAGTCGGTCTTTTCGTAACTTTATACGCTTCTTAATGCACGGATCATACTTTCGAGATTTTCACATTGATAAAGTGACACCTGAATGAAGGGGACAAGCTTCCTAAGACCACTTTTTTTCTGCCAACTCACTCGATTATCCAACGCCCGTCCAAAGAGAATCGTATTTATGTAATCAAGAAAAGAGATTAGCGATATAGTTTTAGAAACATTTCAAGATTAAGAGTCACATCAAAAAGAACAAAATGAATGTTTAATTATCTGATTGGTGAACAGAATTGTCCACTTAATCACAGTAATATCCGTTCATCCGAAATATAACGACTGACGCTGGCAGCCTTAATTATAGAGAGGGAATTAAAACGGGCGGATAAACTCGGAATGGTTCATGAATATTAGTTGATCTCATTATCACGTACAAGACCGTATCTTCCGCCCTTGAAGAAAGCGTCCTTACAAAGCCAATAATAAAAGAAAATCGCCAACAGGTTTAGTTCATACTGAAATGAGAATTTTAAATATTTTCAATTAATTATCTCGGCTCCTGTAATTACTTTGCCGATGAACATATTTTGTCAAATAAATTTTATAGATTTTAGTGAAAAGCTGCAATTCACCTTCGCTGCTACTCTCATTTTATTCGTTCCATTCCGAGCAAACGCCCAATACCTTAAAAAAAACGGGATTCCATGTATAAAAGAGCTGGTCTTCTGATTATATCACAAATTAGTTCAGATGTTAAATATTTGACGTTAAGCACGTAAGTGACGAAAAATTAAGAAAAGGTTTGAAAGTATGTTTAAAGTTTGATGAAAGTCGCTAAGTGCTCTGGAAGGATGAATATAGTCTGGGTAATTTGCACTCTGTGCGTTTCGCTGCCTGTAGGCATATGCACTATTTGTAACTGTAATACCAGTTACTGTGTCAAACCTTTAACTTAAGAGTACACCTTTAATGAGCAAACTATCACAACATTTAAATTTTAACATTTGGTCAATAATTATATGAAATGTTGCAAAACCTCTTGGTGTATCGATGTGATTTCGTACACGAATCATGGAACTGCTCACACTCCTTCACAAAGCCCTTAAGACTCGATGTTAAATTTTAATCGCCCAATGGAATCGCTACCTCTGAAATCTAACAAGGAATTATAAGGTGGGGAATTACTATAAATTCTACTGAATGACTGTTTTTATACAATCGAAAAATAAAAATAATAATAATAATAATAATGAACTGAAAGAAACTACAAGTTACTTTCAATTATTGTAAATATAAAGGGAGGTAAATTGACGCTTCACTATATTAAAAAGATTGACATATCGTAAGACTTGGTGAAATGACTATTAGGAAAAATGATTGCAATAAAGTATGCAGTAGTTGCGGGGGGAACTGCCGTATCCTAGCTGCACATTCAGTCACTAATACGAATGTAACCCACCAAATGTTTTAAATACTCCGGTGGTTAATGGAATAACAAATGAAAACGATATTATAATTGGGACCGAGATTAAGGTTACTGTGGCAAAGCTACGCCCCTTTTGCAAACATCAGCTCCCACCCTTCGCCGGAGCTGATGAATGTTCTCACCCATCAGCTGTGGCGGTAAGTCGGCCGTGCGTGGTTGCATGTGAAGAACGAGAACATCGCTCCCCAGGACTCCGGCACCGTGGAATCTGATCCACCGGCTAAAGTTAGTCCTAAACCCAGAGACCTTTCATCTTCCAGATCCAAACCAAGAGTGTTAATCACTTCGGAAACCTTTCCACATGAATCAGCTGAGTACAAACGACAGTTCCGTCTATGGAGTGCCCTTTTATACGTTATGTACACGACACTACCGAAATGAGTATGTGTGAATATCGCTATCCCATGACATATATCGCCAGCCGGTGTGGCCGAGCGTTCCTAGGCGCTTCAGTCTGGAACCGCGCGTCCTCTACGGTCGCAGTTTCGAATCCTGCCTCCGCATGGATGTGTGTGATGTCCTTTGGTTTCCTTGAGTTCCGGAAGGCGTTCGATACAGTTCCGCACTGTCGCCTGATGAACAAAGTAAGAGCCTACGGAATATCAGACCACCTGTGTGGCTGGATTAAAGAGTTTTTAGCAAACAGAACACAGCGTGTTGTTCTCGATGGACAGACGTTTAGAAACGTTAAAGTAACCTCTGGCGTGCCACAGGGGAGTGTTATGGGATCATTGCTTTTCACAATATATATAAGTGACCTAGTAGATAGTGTCGGAAGTTCCATGCGGCTTTTCGTGGTTCATGCTGTAGTATACAGAGAAGTTGCAGCATTAGAAAATTGCAGCGAAATGCAGGAAGATCTGCAGCGGATAGGCACTTGGTGCAGGGAGTGGCAACTGACCCTTAACAGAGACAAATGTAATGTATTGCGAATACATAGAAAGAAGGAGCGTCCACTGTATGATTATATGATAGCGGAACAAACACTGGTAGCAGTTACTGCTGTAAAATATCTGGGAGTATGCGTACGGAACGATTTGAAGTGGAATGATCATATAAAATTAACTGTTGGTAAGGCGAATGACAGGTTGATATTTATTGGGAGAGTCCTTAGAAAATGTAGTCCATCAACAAATGAGGTGGCTTACAGAACACTCATTCGACTTATACTTGAGTATCGCTCATCAGTGTGGGATCCGTACCAGGTCGGGTTGACAGAGGAGATAGAGAAGACCCAAAGAAGAGCGGCGCGTTTCGTCACAGGGTTATTTGGTAAGCGTCATAGCGTCACGGATATGTTTAGGAAACTCAAGTGGCACACCCTGCAAGAGAGCCGCTCTGCATCGTGGTGTAGCTTGCTGTCCAGGTTTTGATAGGGTGCGTTTCTGGATGAGGTATCGAATACATTGTTTCCCCCTACTTATACCTCCCGAGGAGATCACGAATGTAAAATTAGAGAGATTCGAGCACGCATGGAGGGTCTCCGGCAGTCGTTCTTCCCGCAAACCATAAGCGACTGGAACAGGAAAGGGAGGTGATGACAGTGGCACGTTAAGTGCCCTCCACCACACACCGTTGGGTGGCTTGCGGAGTATAAATGTAAATGTAGATGTAGTTAGGTTTAAGTAGTTCTACGTTCAATGGGACTGATGACCTCAGTTGTTAAGTCCCATAGTGCTCAGAACCATATCAACCATTCTTGAACCATGACATTTATCGCCTCCCTGTAAAAAGTCATGAAGTCCTGTATAGTCAGACATACAGCAAATATAGATAACGCAAATAGAACTACTACTACTGTGCGGAGTAATTAGGTTAACTCAGTAACTGATCAATAATTTTGTCCATTAAGGTACTTATACAACTGTCTAAATCTATTATCTCTTGAATATTATGCAGTACAGTAAGTGTCAGGTTTGCGAATGACTTATGTTCCTATCTTTCTTTTTTACCTCTTACCGGAAAAATAATCATTGTCAGACAAATCTTTCATCTACATTTAAGTGTGAACTCAACTGAAAATTTGTGACGGAGTAAAACTACGTTCCTAAATGTGCCATCACTAAAAGTTTGGATGGAAAGAACCATGAATCGCAGTTATTTGTATTCAGTTACCAGATTTGACTAAAAACAACATAAAAGTTGTATTATTATCCCTACGGTCGATAGATGCCGTTCCTGCGTCTAGACGTTACTGGGAGTTACACCATTGTCATCACCTTGGTGGCTTTGGAGAGCTCGAGAGACGCATAATAGCGGAACAAACTTTGGAGACGAGCTATACCTGCCAGTCTGAACTTTTAAGGTCATTGCCTGCAAAACACAAAGGTCAAAATGCGACTCTCGTAGCGGCACATAGTCTAATCCGTCATGAGTATGTAGATAATCGTTGGTCCATAGTCGTCATCGTGAATTGAAATGATCAGGATGAAAGCGCACGGGCTGATACCTGGTCGATACTCTTCATGCAAGACACAGCCCTGTGTATTAGCAGTGTCATATCTCTGTAGCCCACGTTCTGATTCGTCCTTTAGACTCATCATTTTCATATGCAATACAAAACGGGAAACAATTTTAATCCGTTTGTCATCTTGGTTTGGCAGTCTGCTACATATTTCATTTGCTTAAATTGCTCATCACAAAGTTTTAAAGCGGCGTATTTAATTCCATAATGTCACTGATTTGAAACACCAAAGTAATAGATTTTTTCCTGCTGCAACTGTATTTAAGAACGTCAGAGACATACAAGATTTGCAGGTGTGGCAGCTCATAATACAGTTTTTTGGACTCGTATCTCAGTCCCTTACAGGATAAATCTTGATTTAAGTGGTATTGCTTATGGCTGTATCTCTTGCTGCTACTGTATTGCTGAATTTCCGTGTTATAGAGTGCTCATAATGGTTTCTCCATAACATAATTGAAGAAACTCACATATCGAAATTGAGTCGTGTTACTGGGCTACTTTTCCAATGAAAAAACAAAATTCCTTCACGGACAAAACTAAATTTATACGGCCAACATACAGTTTTTTCTCTTCTCTGTGTGGCCTCACACATGTAGTACCTTTTATTTTTTATAATTTTCCCGATTGATCTACAAACTGTAATGACGACTTTTTAAACTCTTTTGATAATAATGTGAATTAGCATTGCCCTCTTGAAATACCGGGGAAACACATACGAGGAATAACGATCGATTACAACTAGAGACGTCCAATCTGCTGTTCTGTCTCTTCCATATTTTGTCTGACTTTACGACAGTAATACTCGTCATTCATCATTATCGTAGTCACCATTATCATTATCACCACATACACACACGTGTATATATATATATATATATATATATATATATATATATATATATATATATATATATATATCGATCCCTGCTGTCTTCAGACATACTCATCCGTAAAAATGTTCTTTAGATTGTACGCCACAGCTTTGACTATATATCTATAGCATAAATTACTCACTCTGACAATTGCTGACACTTTGTTCGCGAATAAGCGTGATGTGTTTAACTATGTATTTCATACAATGGAAATATCTGCTGCTCCTTCTCTGTTTTAATTCAGACAGTCGGGCATCTAGAAACATTTTAAAGCCCTCTTGGCCGAGAGGAACAATGCGTGTGTAAGTGAAATTACGTGACGTAGTGTGAGTGAAGTAGGGTGATTCCTTCAATGTTGTCTTCCCTGTCTTTTCATATGTCGCGCAAAACATAACAAAATCTCATGTATCCATTCACAGTACGCTTACCTGTTTACGTGTCCTACCCACCTCGACTTCATTCATCCCTTAGCTTGTTTTTCTATCTGTCCTAGGTCTTTATAGCGTACATATCTTCATTAGTCGCTTAGTTGTGGAATGGTTTTAGCGTTAAAACTAAACGTCTCACTGCCAGAATTCATAACTTGTCGTACAGCCTGAGTGCAGATTTGCGCTTTGGAAACACTATGACTGTGGTTTAGAGCCTTCCATTTAGTTTACCAACAGTAATTCAAGCTGTTGCACCTCATCTGTTTCTTTGCTATTCTACTCCGAGGCACGTCATTTTACTTCTGATATGATAGCAATTTAGCTACATTTAGTTTATCAATCCGTAGTTACATTTTGAGTGAACAGTGCAATATCATCAGAAGAAATGACTAATACTGGTGTCATCCATCCTTTTCCTGGTTTTGAGATCTGAAGGCTCCTTCTAAAACAGCTGATTGTTACTGACCCCTCAAGCGTAATCTGTTTCATCAACATCATTTTCTGGGGCCTTTGTCGCACTGAAATGTGGGGTCGACTCTGTTACTACGGATTTGGCAATGTACGTATCAAAGGGTGGCCGGAAGTCCTTCCTGTCGCCATCCCGTACCTTCTGGAACGGAAGTAGTGTCTGCGTCTAATGTAAGCCATGAAATAGTGCGAACGTTTTCATATGTCTGCGAGTCCTGTTACGGAGGTGGGACTTAGGGACCAGCAGGGTAATCCACACCTACTGGGATGTGGACAACCGCCTAAAAACCACTGCCAGGCTGGCTGGCACACCGGCCATCGTCGTTAATCTACCGGGAGGATTCAATCCGAGGCCGGCACGCCTACCCGAGTCCAGGAAGCAGAGCATTAGCGCTCTCGGCTAACCTGACGGATCAAGCGCAATCTGTTTCACAAAGCGAAATCTGTTTCTTCAGTATATTGGTTAAGTGAATGACTTTTCTCGCGGCTGTTAGTATAAACATTTCTTTAACTCTGTCACGTCCTTTCTAAAATAAATAATAATAAAAAATAAAAATAAATCAAGGCAAGTTAGTAGTTCGTACTTTTATGACCATCGCATAATTTCTTTCTCAACTTGCAAGTGGCCTTTAATATCATAACTACTTCAAGACTTAGCTTGTTTCTTTGCCTTCCTTTTTTATGTGGCTAGTGATAATTACGGTGGATATGTTACACATTACGGAAAAGATGGTGACACATATATAGAATGCTACGTCAACTCTGTTTTATTTTCTTGCAGCTTCGTGATAGCTTTCGGAATAATTTTTCCTCCACAAACTTTTATAAATTGCCTTGCAAGTTCCTTTCCTTACATATTTTTCCGAAGCTTTAAATACATGTAATGGAACCCAACTAATTGCAGGCACCTTTTCTCTTTCCACAGCTCGAATGGCTTTATGCCCCACTATTGGCATTACCTCCAGAATTTTATTGTTTTTAGTATTTACTAATTATCTTTCTGATTCAACTCTTCGATGTACGGCCGGCCGCGGTGGCCTAGCGGTTCTAGGCGCTTCATTCCGGAACCGCGCGACTGCTACGGTCGCAGGTTTGAATCCTCCCTCGGGCATGGGTGTGTGTGATGTCTTTAGGTTAGTTAAGTTTAAGTAGTTCTAAGTTCTAGGGGACTGATGACCTCAGATGTTAAGTACCATAATGCTCAGAGCCATTTCTACCAAGACTATGCAGCAACACTTCCAAGGTAATGATCGAAATGTGATGAGTAGTTAATCAGCTACATGAAAATGAACAGATCTACGATTGTATCCTTTGGAATGCAGTTACCCTTCACAGCTGGGAGGTGTTTTATTTTCATTGTTTAAGATAACGTTTGGGAAAACGACCTGATGTAACAAATCAGAATTCTTTTCTGTACGAGTAACATCATTACACCTTCACTTTTCTATCAGGACGAGACAGACGAAAATGCATTCATTGTATTGTGTCGCTGAATGAGGGATATGTCAGGAGGTCAGGTGGTTCGCAGACTGTCGTGCAGATCTGAACTGCAGCCAGAGCCACAGAGTGCTGCTACAGCCGCTGTACGTCGCGTAATTAAAGAAGCGTTGCGTGAGGAATGCGCAGAGTGGTTACTCGTCGGTGGCAGCGGTGGAGGAGAGGGGGGCGGGGGGAGGGGAGGAGCTGTTCCCTCATCAGCAACGCGCCACGTGACCTCTTCCGGAAGAGCTGCCGCGGCTTTACCCGAGTCCGCGCCAGGTGGCCGAGATGCATTCCGCGCTACCTTAGCGCCACAGTCAAAACACGCCGTACCCTGGGCCAGCTACTGACAAGGGAACCTCCCCATCGCAGCCCCCTCAGATTTAGTTATAAGTTGGCACATTGGATAGGCCTTGAAAAACTGAACACAGATCAATTGAGAAAACAGGAAGAAGTTGTGTGGAACTGTGAAAAAATGAGCAAAATATACAAATTGAGTAGTTTATGGGAAGATAGACAACATCAAGGACACTAGGATTGCAGGAGCGGCGTGATCTCGTGGTAACGTGAGCAGCTGCGGGACGAAAGGTCCTGGGTTCAAATCTTGCATCGAGTGAAAACTTTAATTTTTTATTTTCAGTTTATGTGACAAACTCTTATGTTTTCATCACTTTTTTGGGAGTGATTATCACATCCACAAGAAAACCTAAATCGGGCAAGGTAGAAGAATCTTTTTTACCCATTCGCCAAGTGTACAAGTTAGGTGGGTCGACAACATATTCCTGACATGTGACGCACATGCCGTCACCAGTGTCGTATAGAATATATCAGATGTGTTTTCCTGTGGAGGAATCGGTTGACCTATGACCTTTCGATCAAATGTTTTCGGTTCCGATTGGAGAAGCACGTCCTTTCGTCTACTAATCGCACGGTTTTGCGATGCGGTCGCAAAACACAGACACTAAACTTATTACAGTGAACAGAGACGTCAATGAACGAACGGACAGATATAACTATGCAAAAATAAAGAAAGTAAAATTTTCACTTGTGCGAAGACTTGAACCAAGGACC
The DNA here is from genome assembly GCF_021461395.2 of Schistocerca americana. Lineage (NCBI taxonomy): Eukaryota > Metazoa > Arthropoda > Insecta > Orthoptera > Acrididae > Schistocerca > Schistocerca americana. The sequence continues at coordinate 762,104,055 of NC_060121.1, read as the reverse complement.
TCTCCTGCAGCAGCTGCTCACGCTACCACGAGACCACGGCGTTCCTGAGCTTACTAGCTCCTTGATGTTGCCTATGTGGCCCATGGACTATTCAGTTTGTATATTTTGCTTATTTTTTCACAGTTTCACACAACTTCTTCCTGTTTTCTCAATTGATCTGTGTTCGGTTTATCAAGGCCTATCCACTGTGCCAAGTTATAACTAAATCTGAGGGGGGGCGATGGGGAGGTTCCCTTGTGAGTAAGGCAACGCTGCGTGTTTCAGTTGCTGTCTGATACAAGAGTAATTTCGTCATTAGAAACATCTAATCACATACATCTAATCATATATCTGATAGTTACATTTTTGTTTTGAATTAATATCGTTGCTTTAAAGTGCATTGCAGAGAGAGCGTATCATCATAAAATTTTTGTATTCTTGAAGGCCCGCTTCGCGAAGTATCTCTTGCAGAAACATTAAAAGTGGAGAAATGCAAGTAGCTGCTATCTTTTAAGTATTTAGTGCTTTACTGGTTTGCGAAACGTCTATTTCGACTACAGTGCCGATTTATAGTTGCCTGCGAATAATTCATACATACATACATTGTACCTTGGACACGTAACTTTTGTATGGAACAATGTTACCGTTGCTGGATAAATGGCGCTTTAATCGACACAAATCAAAATGGATTACAATCTCTTGAAACTTGATAGTATCTCAGGAAATTACCGAACGGATTAGGATGCCAGTGGGACAGAAGGGCGGTATTCTTACATTTTATAACGCGATACCGACGTCTTATAGCAAACCAATAACCAAACAACAACACAAAACGTTACCGTGTCCAGATTATTGGCGTGATTAACTTCACAGATTTCGCATAAATGGAAAGCGGTTGGAACAGGTAGTTGGTTTTTGTTTATCAGTGCAGTACCGGTAACAACTACATGTAGCGATACCCAGGGACAACGATGGTGGCAGAGTAGTGTTTTGTTCCCTCTGGCATGCTTTCTTAATGGCGGAGTGCTTCCTTAGGTGAGTTCCCTTGTCTCTCACCATCGGCGTGCTTGTCTTGGGTGTGTGTTCTTGCCACTCACGAATCTTCTTGTTTTACTGAAACAAATGTTCGAAACGGTGTGCGTTTCCTACAGTAAACATGCAATCCTATTTCTGAAAAACGTCTCTACGTCTCTAAGTGTCTGTGCGCTATCACCCTCAGTGATAATTCACTGCCCCATTTTTGCTGGGATTGAATTTTCCTTTTGGTGTTACCCACAATAAATAATCTAGAGGCACCAAATCGGGTGAACGCGCAGGTCTCACATGAGGACCGCCTCGTCCAAGCCATCGGCTAGGATAGTGTCGATTCAGTTCTCGACATATCCAATGAATAATTCACTGGACAGCCATCGTGTTGGAAAAACATATCCATTCCTGTTGCAAGTGGAACATCTTCCTGTAGCATTGGCAAAATATAATCTAAAAAGTCGCCACACATTTGATCATTCATTTTATCGTCTATGAAATATGGTTCAGTTATCTGGGTACCTACCACATTGCACCTAACACTGAGATGCCAGGGGCGTTGAAGCTCGATTTACAGGGTGTTTCAAAAATGACCGGTATATTTGAAACGGCAATAAAAACTAAACGAGCAGCGATAGAAATACACCGTTTGTTGCAATATGCTTGCGACAACAGTACATTTTCAGGCAGACAAACTTTCGAAATTACAGTAGTTACAATTTTCAACAACAGATGGCGCTGCGGTCTGGGAAACTCTATAGTACGATATTTTCCACATATCCACCATGCGTAGCAATAATATGGCGTAGTCTCTGAATGAAATTACCCGAAACCTTTGACAACGTGTCTGGCGGAATGGCTTCACATGCAGATGAGATGTACTGCTTCAGCTGTTCAATTGTTTCTGGATTCTGGCGGTACACCTGGTCTTTTAAGTGTCCCCACAGGGAGAAGTCACAGGGGTTCATGTCTGGCGAATAGGGAGGCCAATCCACGTCGCCTCCTGTATGTTTCGGATAGCCCAAAGCAATCACACGATCATCGAAATATTCATTCAGGAAATTAAAGACGTCGGCCGTGCGATGTGGCCGGGCACCATCTTGCATAAACCACGAGGTGTTCGCAGTGTCGTCTAAGGCAGTTTGTACCGCCACAAATTCACGAAGAATGTCCAGATAGCTTGATGCAGTAATCGTTTCGGATCTGAAAAACGGGCCAATGATTCCTTTGGAAGAAATGGCGGCCCAGACCAGTACTTTTTGAGGATGCAGGGACGATGGGACTGCAACATGGGGCTTTTCGGTTCCCCATATGCGCCAGTTCTGTTTATTGACGAAGCCGTCCAGGTAAAAATAAGCTTCGTCAGTAAACCAAATGCTGCCCACATGCAAATCGCCGTCATCAATCCTGTGCACTATATCGTTAGCGAATGTCTCTCGTGCAGCAATGGTAGCGGCGCTGAGGGATTGCCGCGTTTGAATTTTGTGTGGATAGAGGTGTAAACTCTGGCGCATGAGACGATACGTGGACGTTGGCGTCATTTGGACCGCAGCTGCAACACGGCGAACGGAAACCCGAGGCCGCTGTTGAATCACCTGCTGCACTAGCTGCGCGTTGCCCTCTGTGGTTGCCGTACGCGGTCGCCCTACCTTTCCAGCACGTTCATCCGTCACGTTCCCAGTCCGTTGAAATTTTTCAAACAAATCCTTTATTGTATCGCTTTTCGGTCCTTTGGTTACATTAAACCTCCGTTGAAAACTTGGTCTTGTTGCAACAACACTGTGTTCTAGGCGGTGGAATTCCAACACCAGAAAAATCCTCTGTTCTAAGGAATAAACCATGTTGTCTACAGCACACTTGCACATTGTGAACAGCACACGCTTACAGCAGAAAGACGACGTACAGAATGGCGCACCCACAGACTGCATTGTCTTCTATATCTTTCACATCACTTGCAGCGCCATCTGTTGTTGAAAATTGTAACTACTGTAATTTCGAAAGTTTGTCCGCCTGAAAATGTACTGTTGTCCCAAGCATATTGCAACAACGGTGTATTTCTATCGCTGCTCGTTTAGTTTTTATTGCCGTTTCAAATATACCGGTCATTTTTGAAACATCCTGTACCTTAATCAGTGAACGTTCCTCATTGCCCAGTAATGCATATTATGTCGATTCACATGACAGTGATTCATAAACGTTGCTTCCCCAAAGACAAGTACCCATGAATGAAAATCATGATTGGATGCTAGTTGTTGTTGTATCGAATTGCAAAAGTGCAAGCGGCTTTGAAAGTCGCCCTCACGTAGGGCTTGATGCACCGACAAGTGGTGTAGATGATATTTTGCTTCAGGCATTATGCGCAGCCGGCCGCTGTGGCTGAGCGGTTGTAGGCGCTTCAGTCTGGCACCGCGCGACCGCTAAGCTCGCAGGTTCGAATCCTGCCTCGGGCCTGAATGTGTGTGATGTCCTTAGCTCAGTTAGGTTTAAGTAGTTCTAAGTTCTAGGGGACTGATGACCTCAGATGTTAAGCCCCATAGTGCTCAGAGCCATTTGAACCATTATGCGCAGCAAACGTCGTAGCGAAATTTCTGCACCTCATAAGATTTGCCGCGAACCAATGTGAGGATATGCAGCAGTTACAGGTAAAACATCCATAGCGGCATTTTCGTTCATCGCAGGCCGTGGTCTGATTCCTCGTGTGGGTTGAGTACTTCCAGCTCCAGTAAGCAGCTGGATAATAGTGCAAAGGCTCGTTGTTGAAGGAACTTTAGTCTCAGGGAACACGTTCGCATGTCGTCGATGAGCTTCTCCTACACGCCTATTTGACGTAAAGTACGAAGCAGTATCTACCCTCTATGCAGCCGTCGTCATCATTGAACACAATGGATGAGATGTTTTCGGTTTGAATGGTTGCAGTTAAGTGAACCGCGACCGCTTCCCGCCACCGTTTCATTGTTCGTCGTTTGCGACACGGCATCAGTCGCGCTCGACGCGGTGGAACTGCATCATTGCACCTACAGGTGTTGGCCGTACAACGAGAGTCTGCCCACGGGTTTCCACGCATGTTCGCCGTCCGTACATCATACTGGTACTTGAATGGCACAAAATGTATCGCAACTATGATTAACGTATCGAACATTCCCCTATCACTTTTCAACAGTTTTTAAATGGTTCAAATGGCTCTGAGCACTATGGGACTCAACTGCTGAGGTCATTAGTCCCCTAGAACTTAGAACTACTTAAACCTAACTAACCTAAGGACATCACAAACATCCATGCCCGAGGCAGGATTCGAACCTGCGACCGTAGCGGGCTTGCGGTTCCAGACTGCAGTGCCTTTAACCGCACGGCCACTTCGGCCGGCCTCAACAGTTTTTAACCCATTTGAATTTGTGTCGATTACAGTGTCATACCTCACGCATGAGTAAAACTATTCCATACAAACGCAGTTTATCTTTTACGGGTAATACGATTTCTGAGTAAAAATTGGGGACACTCACTGAAGATTTCAAAGCTGACTGCATAAATACGACCTATGCTGACAATATATTACTTCCTCCAACTGATACCGGCTGATCAAAAAGTCATTATAAATTTGAAAACTGAATAAATCACATTATAATGTAGATAGAGAGGTACTAATTGACACACATGCTTGGAATGACATGCGGTTTTATTAGAACCAAAATAAGACAAAAATTCAAAAAATGTCCGACAGATAGCGCTTCATCTGATCAGAGTAGCAATAATTAGCATAACAAAGTAAGACAAAGCAAAGATGATGTTCTTTACAGTAAATGCTCAATATGTCCACCATCATTCCTCAACAATAGCTGTAGTCGAGCAATAATGTTGTGAACAGCACCGTAAAGCATGTCCGGAGTTATGGTGAGGCATTGGCGTCGGATGTTGTCTTTCAGCATCCCTAGAGATGTCGGTCGATCATGATACACTTGCGACGTCAGGTAACCCCAAAGCCAATAATCGCACGGACTGATGTCTGGGGACCTGGGAGGCCAAGCATGACGAAAGTGGCGGCTGAGCACACGATCATCACCAAACGACGCGCTCAAGAGATCTTTCACGCTTCTAGCAATTTGGGGTGTTTTTTTTAGGTTCTAATAAAACCCCATGTCATTCCAAGCATGTGTGTCAATTTTTTCCTCTCTATCTACAGTATTCCGTGGTTTATTAAGTTTTCAAATTTATACTGACTTTTCATCGCCCGTTATATCGCGATAAGAACGCGAAGGTAGAGATTATTGAGATTCGAGGCAACTCGGAGGCTTACCAGCAGTCGTTCGTGCCACGAAACATTCGCGACAGGAACAGGAGAAGGGTGAAACTGCAAAGTTACACAAGAAAGCAAGATAATATTAAATTTTTATCCAGTTCTCAGCTATGTTGAAAGACTGAAGACCTCAGCTCATCAAGAAGTTAGTTTAAAATATATCGTAAAAGCTGTATCGAACAGACAGACAGACAAGAAAACGGCATAGTAAAAACATGTTGAAATAGACTCAGAATTCAGACTGTTTTGATACTACACCTGACAATGCGACGCAGACGGAAGTATTGTTAAGTGATATATTGAACTTAATGTGTTTTCTATTTCATATCTAAATTTGTGGAATTCTAACAAATAATTCGCATCATTAACAGAAATATTGCATGTTGACATTCTTGCAAAATTCTCAATTTGGTAAAATTCTTATTTAGGAAAATACATATTCTATATTAAGTGCTGCAAAAAGAAAGAAAAAAATCTAGTGGTAAGAGCATCCTCCGCAAGAGGCTAGTCCCGGTCTGATGATAATCTACCCTTATGTTAAATCTTGTAATGTCGCTTGGAACTACTAATCAAAACTAATTTTGTTTAACGGTGCATTGCTAGTTGGGGAAATTCAACTACAGTTTGTACAGCCCTTTGGTAGCATTTCTGCGAATGACACGATTGGTACTACAGAACTTTCTGTGCTTCAAAATATGTTCCGTTTAAAGCGAGGTATAACAAAAGTAAGCAAGATCTGCTGAATCGGCGGCTAGATATTTGCTAGTTAAAAGCGGAACAATGTGCCTGATCGAGCAACAGTGTAACTTTTCTGTCACGGAGAACGAACTGTTTAGTCACATGGCCACGTTCCTTTGTGAATGTTGTAGCAAACACAGTGCTAGCGTGTTGCCTATCCCGTCGCATTGCTACCTCCTTACCGGGAAACCTACTCTGAATTTTTCCTCCGAGGCTGACGTTCTCATTTCATACATTTCCATTTTGCCTCTTGGCCTGGCAATGCTACGTCCCTTTTGCAAACATCAACTCCCACCAGAATGAGATTTTCACATTGCAGCGGAGTGAAAATCTCATTCTGGAAACAACCCCCAGGCTGTGGCTAAGCCATGTCCCCGCAATATCCTTTCCTCTACGAGTGCTAGTTCTGCAAGGTTCGCAGGAGAGCTTCTGTAAAGTTTGGAAGGTAGGAGACGAGGTACTGGCGGAAGTGAAGCTGTGAGGACGGGGCCTGAGTCGTGCTTGGGTAGCTCAGATGGTAGAGCACTTGCCCGCAAAAGGAAAAGGTCCCACGTTCGAGTTTCGGTCCGGCACACAGTTTTAAACTGCCAGGGAGTTTGATCAACTCCCAGCTTTCGCCGTTGCTGATGCATATTATCACACGTCTTCTGTGGTGGCAAGTCGGCCGTGTGTAGTTGCATGTGAAGAACTGTAATCTCGCTAGTCAGTACTCAGACACCGTGAAATCTCATCCACCGTCTCGACGTCGTAAACAATCGACCTTTCATCTTCCACATCCCTGCTCCCGATAACATAATTTACTTAATAGACTGCCTGTCTTTGTTTATACATAACTAAATCTCTGATACACAGTCGTGTGATTGCATCACTTCGGTGACATGTCGCACGCTACTATTTAGTACCCTGACCAGAAACCCCCATGCAGGTATAAATTTCGTATATGAATTAACGACTGACCCTGTTTATTGTTGGCGGTGCGTGGTACTCGGTCTCCGTTGCAGCTTGCCTTCCTAACGGCTTCCAGGGACAACAAAAGTTTGATTTCAACACTGAAGGTTTACAAGCTATCTGGCTTGCCTCCTTCCATTTAGATGCGAATTTCATCTGCCCCTTACGACTGGTGATTGGCAGCACACTTTAGTTTCACCATGCTAAAAGTCTCTGATGTTATTAACGCTATGGAATGCATTTTATTAAACTGCATTGATTGCAGATCGAGGCTTGTAATTCCATTCTAAGAAAGCGCGAGTACCGCTCAGTTAGTAAAGAACTTTGAGAACGACATGGGAGACCATACAGCATTCAGAGGCTTTTTTACGGCTTCAGGGAGGAACCTTAGAGGGCTCACCGAACTACACTCTCAATCAAGCTAAGACGAGGTTCGTGGTATTTGGTACGGTTTGGTTTTGCAGAAGGCTTTCGGGCGTAGATTCAAGTGATGACTGCGAGGTAATAATTATAAGTCTTGGAATGTCTGCGCCTGTGCGGTGGGAGGGGAAGCCTCGCACAGTTTGTCAGACTTGTAGAAATTCTGAAGTGTACAAACAACTGACGTCAGACGGGAATTTCTAGATCAAACTGTCGTGGAAGATGTGCTTGGATTCGCCCGTGTGTGGAGACATTCTGTGGCGGGAATTTATCAAACGTGGTAACTTTTCACGATATTGGCGGAAACAGTATCACTTTTCCGATTGGCGTTTGCCTCCGGAACGGAGCAAACAGAAGAGTCGGGAGCAGGGGCCCGTGAATTAACAGACTCTGAACGCAGAATGGTAACTCGAGCTAGACGCAAGGGACATTTCATTTTGGAAATCGTTAGGGAATCCAATAGTCCGAGAACCGCAGTGTTAACAGTGTGCCGAGAATACCACATTTTAAGTATTGTCTCTCACCACGTATCGCGCAATAGCCGGTGACCTTTACCTAACGACAAAGAGAAACGAAATTTGCGTAGAGTTGTCAGTGCTGACAGACGAACAACACTGCTTGAAATAACCTCAAAAATCAATGTGGGACGTACGAAGGACGTATCTCTCAGGACTGTGTGGCGAAATCTGGCGTTAACGGACAATGGCAGCAGACGACCGACGCGAGTGCCTTTGCTAAGAGTTCGACATTGTCTGCAGTGCCTTTCTTGGACCCGTGACCATGTCGATTGGACCGTAGAGGAGTAGAAAATTGTAGCCTTGTCAGATGTGCCCCGATTTCAGTTAGTAAGAGCTCATGATGGGGCCCGAATCTGGCACAGGCACTAAGGAGCCATGCACCCAAGTTGTAGACAGGGTATTGTGCAAGCTGGAGGTGACTCCATAAATATTACATGCAACTGATTGGGTCCTCTAGGCCAACTGAACCGATCAATAACTGGAAACGGTTATGTTCGGCTAACTGGAGAGCATTTGCTGTCATTCGTGTTCCTAATGTTCCGAAACAACAATGGAAATTTTATGGATGACAGTGCACCATGTCACAGGGCCACAGTTGTTCGCGATTGGTTTGGAGAACGCTTTGTCAGCTCGAGCGGATGATTTAGCCTGACAGATCGCCCGACATGTATCTCATCGAACATGTGGTGGACATAACTGAGAGCTGAGTTTCTGCACAAAATCCTGAACCGCCAACACTTCCGCAATTTTGGACGGCTATAGGGATAGCATGTCTCAACATTTCTACAGCGGACTTCCAATGACATGTTGAATCCAATCACTAAGCCGCGCAAAAGGAAGTATTAGGTGGTATCCCGTGTCTTCTGTCACCTCAGCGCAGTGACGGCCAGGGAAAGAAGTCCAGTGAAGATAAATAGCAATATTTTGCTCTTGAGGATGGTACAAGTGCACTTGAGAATGGTACGAGCTATTACACAAACACTGTCCACAGTGCTTTCTACAAGAACCATGTAAAAATGATCGCTCACTCTGTTTGAAGACGTACTTGAGACTTTGAACTATAATTAAACACAGACAGTCATCATTTTTCCAAAGATTTATGGTCGAAAAAGTTAAATCAAGTGGTTGGCAAATCATTTAAACTAATTGAAACACGAATGAAATCCTCGTCAATCTACACACATTATAAAAACAGATGTATGTATGAGCGTGTTTATTATGTTCCACATCTCCTTAACAACAGGACCGATTTCAACAAAGTTGGTACAGAAATACCTTACTATCAGGCAACTATTACTGTGCGGATGAGAACCACATACCTACCATAGTTCATGAGAAAGGCGTCATGAGGACTTCGATGCGTGAAAAATGCTGCATCGTGCAAGACGTCTAAATTTATTACTTTTTTGCGACCAAGTTTATTCTCAACGTATTTGGCAGACATTATCCGCGTATGTCGCTGAATGTACCTGCAGAAATATATTAGTGTACAGCACATACGCTATGTGATGAAAAGTATCCGGACACATCCAAAAACATAACTTTTTCAAATTAGGTGCATTGTGCTGCCACCTACTGCCAGGTACTCCGTAACAGCGACCTCAGTAGCCATTAGACATCGTGGTAGAGCAGAATGGGCGCTCCGCGGAACTCACGGACTTCGAACGTTGTCAGGTGATCGGGTGTCACTGTTTCCGATGTGATAGTGAAGTGGAAACGTGAAGGGACAAGTACAACACAAAAGCCTACAGGCCGACCTCGTGTGTTGACTGACAGAGACTGGCGACAGTTGAAGAGGGTCGTAATGGGTAATAGGCAGACATCTATCCAGACCTTCACACAGGAATTCCAAACAGCATCGGGATCTACAGAAAGTACTAAGAAAGTTAGGCGGGAGGTGAGAAAACTTGGATTTCATGGTCGAGCGGCTGCTGAAAAGCCACACACCTTGCCGGTAAATGCTAAACGACGCCTCGCTTGCTGTAAGGAGCGTAAACATTGGACAATTGAACAGTGGAAAAACGTTGCGTGGAATGACGAATCACGGTACACAATGTGGCGATCTGACGGCACTGTGTGGGTATGGCGACTACCCGGTGAACGTCATCTGCCAGCGTTTGTAGTTCCAACAGTAAAATTCGGAGGCGGTGATGTTATGGTGTGGTCGTGTTTTTCACGGAGGGGGCTTGCACCCCTTGTTGTTTTGTGTGGCACTATCACAGCACAGGCCTACATTGATGTTTTAAGCACATTCATGCTCTCCAATGTTGAAGAGCAATTCCGGGATGGCGTCTGCATCTTTCGACACGAAAGAGCGCCTGTTCTTAATGCACGGCCTATGGTGGAGTGGTTATACGACAGTAACATCCCTGTAATGGACTGGCCTGAACAGAGTCCTCACCTCTATCCTATAGAACACCTTTGGGATGTTTTGGAAATCCGACTTCTTGCCAGGCCTCACCGACCGACATCGATACCTCTCCTCAGTGAAGCACTCCTTGAAGAACGGTCTGCCATTCCCCTAGAAACCTTCCAGCACCTGTCTGAACGTATTCCTGCGAGAATGGAAGGTGTCATCAAGGCTAAGGGTGGGCTAACACCATATTGAATTCCAGCATTATCTATGGAGGGCGCCACGAACTTGTAAGTCATTTTCATCCAGGTGTCCGGATACCTTTCATCACATAGTGTAGTTCATGAAATACGTTACAAACACTGAGACGATTGAAAAAATGCTGCAGCACGCATGGAGTTTTAATACATTTATTCTTTCGCAATAGGATAACCCTACAGTTCAGTCAACTTCAGGAAATCCTTGACGCCTGGCAGTGCTCGCGACAGCTTTCTACTCCCAACCGCAAACTGCTAGGGGAAAACAGTGCTTTAATGAAGCGTTACCCTAAGGGCGTTACCCTAAAGAAACAGATACGCCCAGGATAGAGAAACGGTCTTGGATCATGTCACACAGAGTCTACTGCATGAATTCAAAAGCGCTCTAGGAATACATGGCAACGAAAGTTTTTCAGTATCATACTATAAGCAGAGTTGGTTCTTTTATTTCTGTTTGTAACACAAAATTAGCAAAATATTCACCCGGGAATGAGATTTGTTCAAATGGTTCAAATGGCTCTAAGCACTATGGGACTTAACATCTGAGGTCATCAGTCCCCTAGACTTAGAAACTACTTAACCCTAACTAACATAAGGACATCACATACATCCATGCCCGAGGCAGGATTCGAACCTGCGACCGTAGCAGCAGCGCGGTTCCGGACTGAAGCTCCTAGAACCGCTCGGCCAAAACGGCCGGCCCGGATTTGTCATCAAGTAATTATTGTAAAGTGAAATTAACAAGTCACCGGTAATATCCTCTAAGATATTCTATCAAAAATTTATATGCTGAGTCCTGGCTGAGTCAAATACATATTAGTTTTTTAAATAGCGTAAAACTGTTGTCACCGTCAAAACTTTCGCGTTATGTAAGAATTGAGGTACATTTTCAAACAGGCGCAGATTCACCACACCAATATTCGACAAATTACAACCAGAGAGGTCTTTTAGGGAATGACAGGTGACGTAAACTCATTTATCATTTACGAAAGATAAAAAAAACCACATCTTTCCAGATAACAGAGGCGTACTTTTCTCTCGATTAAAATTACAAATGACAGTAGTCAATAAGTAACTGCAAAACCAACACAGGACTACTCGTGCAAAGCTGAGATTTACTCTGGGGCGTTACCAGTGAGTGTATCACAGTTGTGATTTAGTTCAGCGGTGCACATTGTGAAACTTAGGCCCTGCGTAAGCACTAGCAAAGCACGATAACGTGCAGTTGTCGGAGGTGAGGCACTCACACTTCGCAGTCTGGTTTTAACTCTAGTGGTGAGAGATCTGCGACGCCTTTATAAACTGAAATAATCACATTTCTGTCAGATTTCTCGCTTAAAAGCTGCTAACCTGCCAGGACGTAGCCTATTATGAGTCAATGGTCCCATTGAGGGACCGCCTGACTGGTTGCGGACGGTTGACGCTGATGTGCGCTGAGGGTTAGCATTAATGTTTCGTCTCTGCGCGCGAATTTTATGTATATTCAGATGGTGGACTTACAGTTTATGAAGTAAATTTTGTATGAAATTTTCTGTTTTGTTAACCTTGTTATCGTTATGAATGTACTTTGTTCCTTGATTTCTATAAAAATTGTTTCCTGGGTTACGTTCCACACGATTGGCTCTTCAGATTTTGCATTTGTGTCTTGTGACGTGTCACAGACTTACTTTCTTAAAAAAAATAGGCAGCAAGACGAATACTTTTTACCCCCACTGTAAGAACTTCTAACGTGCTGAATAGGCTAACACTTAATGAATTTATTGATTCGCTTCCAACTAGAGTACTCGATACTAGCTAGAGTAGCGTAATCATACTGGTACACACCTTGTACGTCTTTACCGATATATTTATATAAATATGAATATTATTTGAACTTTAATTTTACTTCATATTGATGTTATTCTCAAAACGTTATACTACTGTTGTTAGAATCAATGCATTTAATAAAATTATGCATCATCGTCATATCTATGGCAATGCCACTGAGACTTAATGTTTTTTCCGCACCAAAGACATCTATACAGATAATCACGATTTATACAAAGATACGCAATTTATTTTATGAAAAAATACACGTTATAACTGTAAAGTAATTTACGTAAAAATCAAATATATTGGTAACGACAGTATTTCAGTGTAGTGTCATACGAAACTTTTAATACGGTATGTTATATTATTACTGATTAGAACACTTTACAAATTACAGCACTTTATGTCATGAATATTTTCCACATGTCTTTTATTTTTTCATCGTACCTTTATAAAAATTTTATTTATAATAATGTAAATCTATTTTTTAATTATTGGAGTTGTGTATAAGGTGACATGGCAGTAAACATGTATCATTTGTTGAGTAGTTTTTGTAAGAGGGAGTCCTGGGTCAAACTTTGTAAGGCAGCGTCTGTTCCACTTTGTTCGAAAATCATTCCGTTTTCTGAACTTACTGAGAAATTATAAACAGAAACTCCGTCGACTCCAATATGTAATAGTCAGAGTGCTAAATTTGTCCAGCATGAGAAAAATGACTTCATGCAAAAACAGTAACAGAAAATTTTAGCTGCAGTAAAACAGAGTTTACACCCACTGACGAGAAACCATTATAAAAGTTATGTAAACTGCTGGATATTTTAAAAACTGACAGGTCTTCGCGGTTACAAGAAAATTAGCATCTCAGAGTCTCTAGCGGATCGCATGTTCGGTTGGAGTTGCGCTATGACGACGGTTTTTAGCGATGGATTTTGCCAATCTGCACCCTGCGCAACGCAGGCTAGTTTGCGCCGCAAAGTCACCTCTCGTGCACGACGTAACGCGCATAACGAGAACAATCTTGTTAACAGACGCTGCGTCAGCGATGGGGCGAACACACTCAGCAAAACAAAATATATCTTCAGAAAATGGCCTCAAAATAATCGTGCACGTTTAACACGCCAACAACGCACACGTATTAGATTTTTCGTCGTATCTCCCACTTTCTAGGGCTATGTACGCCGCAATAGGCTACGTCCTGGCAGGTTAGCAGCTTTTAAGCGAGAAGTCTGACCGAAATGTGATTATTTCAGTTTAAAAAGGCGTCGCAGATCTCTCACCGCTAGATTTAAAACCACACTGCGAAGTGTGAGTGCAGGCGCAGTCATTGCTGAGTCAGACATATTGCAAGAAGGATCTGTCGAGCCGCCATTTTCGTGCAATGATATGTTATACTACAAAAAGAAGTTAAATGCTTAAGAATTCCACTCTCCTCTGTTATGCATTTCTAATGAGTCCCCTTCGGGGGCAACCGTTGGAAACTGGTTTCGTGAACTTTCAAGTGAGTCAGAAATCTCTTTAAGATGTGTCACGTCCCAGCCGTTCACGTTTCAGCATCGGCAGTAACCAAAGAATACGTTGACTCTGTGAGAAAATTATCCAAATCGGACCTCATTTCAAATTTTGAGAGATTGCCCTCAAAACAATGGATCGACTACGGCACAGACCTTTGGTCAGTATCATTTAGGCCTAACAAACAGGTGTACCAATCGGGAGCCACATCCCCTGATAGAAACCCAAAACACACAAGGAAAAAAACATAGGAATAGACTGGTGTCGTTTCCTGCGGTACGAAGAGACAGTACCAATATAGGCCACGAAACACGGATCTACCAATATGACCCCGAAACGAAGTCCTTTTCAGGTGAGGAACCATCCACGAAATTTCGAAGTAGAAGCTGTGGAAAGAAGACGGTTGTCACCTTCTTCAGCGAGATGGGCCATTTCTTCTCTTTGGTCTTACACACAGGACGCAGTCAGTGCTGTGGGTTATGTGACTGAATGTCTGCCGAAAGTCGTCACCACGTGGGTCATAGCATCCGAAATCGAATAGAGGGAACCGTCATCAGCATCATGACAATAGCTCGGCACATACGGCTGGTAGAACGGTGAATTTATAGGAAAAGGAAAAAGTGTGTGTATTACGGCACCCACCATAATCACGTGACCGAGCCGCGTGTGGCTTCTTCCTGTTCCTAAAGACTAATTAAAAATATCGTGGGGAGCATTTTTCATCGCATGAACAGTCTATCGCAGCAGACAACGGTGATCTAAATGATTATCCCCAAGAATCTCAAACTGAGACATTTTCGAGGTGGTTGCAAAGGATGGATAAAACAGTAAGTGGTCACGGACACATTTTTTAAAGTTGTATTATATATATTGTAAAAAAAGGTTTTTTATTTCTGTTAGAAACTTTTCGCATAACCTGCTGATTAGTACTGGGCTTGTCTTCTCTGCTACCTTCCGCGGTCGTCACCACTCTTCCCTTGGACTTTTTCGTGCAACGTTCCCTTCAGAACGGAGGCGGCAATTTCGTATCAGGGCACGTTCCTTTCACCGAGCGGCGTAACGTCTTTACAAAGTTTAAAGGTCACGAACTTTTATATCTTGTTCGACGGCTACCTGCTTCGTTTTCGTAGCAAAGGAGATATCTTCGGACGCAGCAAACCAAGGCTTATAAAAATAACACGTGCTGTTCATTTTGCAGCCTTTGTCTTCTCACTCAGCGCAGCGGTTGCGGGGCAGGATTTGCAGTCTATTTGCAGCGCTGTTTGTGTAAAACTAAATCTTCTGCTGTGCTACAGAATTTACTTTTAAAATCAGCGACTGGGATATTAGGAATTGCTCGATGACTTTTTCTTCACTGTTTGTTCACAAATGGTTGTGACAAGAACCATTCGCAGTTCTCTCTTCAAGGACAACTAATAATCTCTTCTTTGCGAATTACGTTAACATTTTGTCTAAGATACATCGGCTCACTCCGAATTCCTCATTGGAGGCGAAATCTTGAAACTCGGCGAGTATCTTTTTAGAGGTAGTCGAAGAACATTTTAGTATGACTGCCAGTCCGGAGTTTCTTTCACGCCATATCGAATGACGACATACTTGTACCTGTAACTGATTAATATATTAGTGTATATCTAATATCATATGTGCCCTATATTCATATACACCAGGTCATTATTGTACTTTTTCTATTTTGTGGTGACGAGACTTTCAAATTAAATCCTTATGAAAAAATAACCAGTATTTGAAAACATTCAGTCTAAGTAGCTTTGAATTTTACGTATAGGTTATTGTATGTTGTTATTGTCGCATTCAGTCCTAAGACTGGTTTCATGCAGCTTTCCATGCTATCTATCCTGTGAAAGACTCATCTCCGATTAACTACAGAAACTTACATCCTTCTGAAACAACTTAGTGTATTTATCTCTTGGTCTGCCTCTACGATCTTTACCCCTCATTGCCAACACTACTAAAGTGGTGATTCATTGATTTCTCAGAAAGTGTCCTTGACTGTCAGGTTGTGCCACAAACTTCTTTTCTCACCAGTTCTGTTCAATACCACTCCATTAGTTACGTGATGTACCCACCTAACCTTCAGCAATGTTCTGAAGCAGCCCATTTCAAAAGCTTCTGTTCTCTTCTTGTCTAAATCTTTTATCGTCCATGTTTCGATTCGATACATGACTACACTCCACACAAACACTTTGCAAAAAGACGTGGTAACACTTAAATCTATATTCGATGTTAACAAATTTCCCTTCTTCAGAAATGCTTTTCTTACCATTGTTAGTCTAGATTTTATGTCCTTTCTACTTCTGCCATCATCAATTACTTTACTGTCCAAATCGCGAAACTCATCTACTACTTCAAGTGTCTCATTTCCTAATGCAGTTCCCTGAGCGTCACCTGATTTAATTAGATTAAATTCCATTAACCTTGTTTTTCTTCTTGAAATCCCTGGGCTAGAAGGACAGAGCGCAAGTGGTTAAATCTGTGGAACGGGGTCAAAATAAGTTACTGTCAGTTTCACTCAACATATAAAGTTCATTTCTTAAAACACACAATCACACAAGCAAGAATCAAAACTGTCAAGGTTTTAATGAAAGACCTCCTTTGATTTAATTTAGATCGGCTGTAGGCCACATCGAAAATCCAAAGCACAGGGCCTAAGCAGGGAATTGAGGTTCAGGAGTTCTTCTAGACGTTTCACTTCTTTAGAATTTTTTTTTCAGGGCACTCTCTTGTCCTAGGGGTGGTAAATTGCCCCAAAAAGGCGGAAGAATCAGCAATGATCAACGACATGAGCATGCAGAAGGCAATGGAAACCACTGCATTAAAGACACGTAACGTGTATCCACAGGACATGTGGCCTGTAATTGAAGAAGTGTCATGATGATCTCTCCATTGGCAAAAGATTCCGGAACAGTCCCCCATTCGGATCTCCGGGAGGGGACTGCTAAGAGGGAGGTTATCATGAGAAAAAAGATTGAATAATCAACGAAAGGATAACGTTCTACGAGTCGGGGCGTGCAATGTCAGAAGCTTGAACGTGGTAGGGAAACTAGAAAATCTGAAAAGGGAAATGCAAAGGCTCAAACTAGATATAGTAGGGGTCAGTGAAGTGAAGTGGAAGGAAGACAAGGATTTCTGGTCAGATGAGTATCGGGTAATATCAACAGCAGCAGAAAAAAGTATAACACGTGTAGGATTCGTTATGAATAGGAAGGTAGGGCAGAGGGTGTGTTACTGTGAACAGTTCAGTGACCGGGTTGTTCTAATCAGAATCGACAGCAAACCAACACCGACAACGATAGTTCAGGTATACATGCCGACGTCGCAAGCTGAAGATGAACAGATAGAGAAAGCGTATGAGGATATTGAAAGGGTAATGCAGTATGTAAAGAGGGACGAAAATCTAATAGTCATGGGCGACTGGAATGCAGTTGTAGGGGAAGGACTAGAAGAAAAGGTTACAGGAGAATATGGGCTTGGGATTAGGAATGAAAGAGGAGTAAGACTAATTGAGTTCTGTAACAAGTTTCAGCTAGTAATAGCGAATACCCTGTTCAAGAATCACAAGAGGAGGAGGTATACTTCGGAAAGGCCGGGAGATACGGGAAGATTTCAATTAGATTACATCATGGTCAGACACAGATTCCGAAATCAGATACTGGATTGTAAGGCGTACCCAGGAGCAGATATAGACTCAGGTCACAATGTAGTAATGATGAAGAGTAGGCTGAAGTTCAAGACATTAGTCAGGAAGAATCAATACGCAAAGAAGTGGGATACGGAAGTACTAAGGAATGACGAGATACGTTTGAAGTTCTCTAACGCTATAGATACAGCATTAAGGAATAGAGCAGTAGGCAGTACAGTTGAAGAGGAATGGATATCTCTATAAAGGGCCATCACAAAAGTTGCGAAGGAAAACTTAAGTACAAAGAAGGTAGCTGCGAAGAAACCATGGGTAACAGAAGAAATACTTCAGTTGATTGATGAAAGGAGGAGGTACAAACATGTTTCGGGATAATCAGGAATACAGAAATACAAGTCGCTGGGGAATGAAATAAATAGAAAGTGCAAGGAAGCTAAGACGAAATGGCTGCAGGAAAAATGTGAAGACATCGAAAAAAGATATGATTGTCGGAAGGACAGACTCAGCATACAGGAAAGTCAAAACAACCTTTGGTGACATTAAAAGCAAAGGTTGTAACATTAAGAGTGCAACGGGAATTTCACTGTTAAATGCAGAGGAGAGAGCAGAGAGGTGGAAGGAATACATTGAAAGCCTCTATGAGGGTGTAGATTTGTCTGATGTGATAGAAGAAGAAACAGGAGTCGATTTAGAAGAGATAGGGGATCCAGTATTAGAATCGGAATTTAAAAGAGCTTTGGAGGACTTACGGTCAAATAAGGCAGAAGGGATAGGCAACATTCCATCAGAATTTCGAAAATCATTGGGGGAAGTGGCAGCAAAACGACTATTCACGTTGGTGTGTAGAATATATGAGTCTGGCGATATACCATCTGACTTTCTGAAAAGTATCATCCACACAATTCCGAAGACGGCAAGAGCTGACAAGTGCGAGAATTATCGCACAATCAGCTTAACAGCTCACTCATCGACGCTGCTTACAGGAATAATATACAGAAGAATGGAAAAGAAAATTGAGAATGAGCTGGGTGATGACCAGTTTGGCTTTAGGAAAAGTAAAGGGACGAGAGAGGCAATTCTGACGTTGCGGCTAATAATGGAAGCAAGGCTAAAGAAAAATCAAGACACTTTCATAGGATTTGTCGACAATATAAAATGGTGCAAGCTGTTCGAGATTCTGAAAAAAGTAGGGGTAAGCTATAGGGAGATACGGGTCATATACAATATGTAAAACAACCAAGAGGGAATAATAAGAGTGGACGATCAAGAACGAAGTGCTCGTATTAAGAAGGGTGTAAGACAAGGCTGTAGCCTTTCGCCCCTACTCTTCAATCTGTACATCGAGGAAGCAATGATGGAAGTAAAAGAAAGGTTCAGGAGTGGAATTAAAATACAAGGTGAAAGGATATTAATGATACGATTCGCTGATGACATTGCTATCCTGAGTGAAAGTGAAGAAGAATTAAATGATCTGCTGAACGGAATGAACAGTCTAATGAGTACACAGCATGGTTTGAGAGTAACTCGGAGAAAGACGAAGGTAATGAGAAGTAGTAGAAATGAGAACAGCGAGAAACTTAACATCAGGATTGACTGGACGAAGTCAATGAAGTTAAGGAATTCTCCTACCTAGGCAGTAAAATAACCAATAACGGACGGAGCAAGGAGCACATCAAAAGCAGACTCGCTATGGCAAAAAAGGCATTTCTGGCCAAGAGAAGTCTACTAATATCAAATACCGGCCTTAATTTGAGGAAGAAATTTCTGATGATGTACGTCTGGAGTACAGCATTGTATGGTAGTGAAACATGGACTGTGGGAAAACCGGAACAGAAGAGAATCGGAGCATTTGAGATGTGGTGCTATAGACGAATGTTGAAAATTAGGTGGACTGATAAGGTAAGGAATGAGGAGGTTCTACGCAGAATTGGAGAGGAAAGGAATATGTGGAAAACACTGATACAGAGAAAGGACAGGATGATAGGACATCTGCTAAGACATGAGGGAATGACTTCCATGGTACTAGAGGGAGCTGTAGAGGGCAAAAACTGTATAGGAAGACAGAGATTGGAATACGTCAAGCAAATAATTGAGGACGTAGGTTGCAAGTGCTACTCTGAGATGAAGAGGTTAGCACAGGAAAGGAACTCGTGGCGGGCCGCATCAAACCAGTCAGTAGACAGATGAAAAAAAAAGGAAGAAGAGCTTTCAATTTGAAAAATCTGCAGGCCTTATCTTAAAATATTTCGTGTAAAACTCGGCTGAAGACCTCATACTAAAGGATAACAATCTTATGTCCTAAGGCAAGACAAGGATTTTGAATTTTTATTTTAGAGGTATTAAAACTCAGCTGAAGGCCACCTATAAAACGCAATCAGTCTCACGGCTTAAGGCCCAGACAAAGAAATATCCGGTTTTTATTTAAGTTGGAAAACTCGGCTGAAGGCCACATGCCAACTTGAAACCAATTTACGGCTTAAGGGCTAAGGCTGCAGTTTTAATAAGCTAAAACTTGGCTAAAGGCCACACAGAGTACTTAAGTTTTAAAAGGAAATCACTATGTAAAACACAAGTAGCGGCGCTCAGAAGGTTTCAAGGATAGGCCTGGGGAGATAACTCTAACCACAGTTCAGGTGAGACTGACAGCCAAGCGTAACAATAGACAACCGCGTTGCAGCATAACCTACGGACGGCTGACGAACCAACCAGCCACCTAATCAATTCCGTTCCACCCGACCAGCAGCACGACAACCAAAGCACCAGTGAAGACGAGGATCACAGCAGGATTATGTCTTAATAATTGGCGTATGAAACAGCCAAGGCACAATTTACACTCAGGAAAAAAGGAGAACAACAAAGGTTCACTGATTACTCAACTCCAGTGTGCAGGTGCGGTGGGCGACGAACTTAGCATTTCTCGCAGCTAGTGCCGCACAACTCCGACCGCGCATGCACGCCGCCAGCGGCTCCGGCCTCATTACACGCCGCAGAGACCTACACCCGGAAACGGCCAAAAGATCAAATACACGTCAGCCGATGAGACGACCGACCGGACGACCAAACGGCAGTTCCCGCTCCAGTCTCCTTCAGTCGGACATTCCATGTCTGTCGGCAGCGGTCGGTAAGTACTTGCTGTCCTCACCTCACTGGGGCCCCGTGCCCGACGCTCCTTCGTCGCCGACCACTGCTCCATCCCCGACTGCTGCTCCGTGCCCGACCAACTCCAATCACACGACGACTCGAAGACACTGGCTCGGACCCAACCATGCAGAGGGAACACGCCCTGTGGCTAACCGACATCCCTGCACCAGGAAGGAACCGACCTATATCCCACAAGATAACCAATTGAAGGGGCCCAGAAGCGGTCAGAAGACCAAATACACTTCGCCCGATCAGGCGACCGACTGAACGACCAACCAACGGTTGGAAGTCTCCTTCCGCCGGATAGTGCATGCGTCGCCAGTAGTCGGCAAGTACTGGCCGTCCGCACCTCACTGGCGCTACGTCTCCGACGCTCCTTCGTCCCCGTCTGCTGTTCCGTGCCCGACTGCGCTGCTGGTCCGTCTCCAGTTGACTCCACTGCTGGTCCGTCCGCCATTCACTTCCCGACACCCGACGACCAGGAAACACAATCGGTCGCTCCAGATATGGTACGACAGTGTACTATCGATACGCGCTGCTGCTGCCACTCACGGTCAAGTAAAGCAAGAAGTTAGTGACGCCAGTAAATGGAACGAGGAGGCAGTACCGTATTCGAAGATGACAAACAATAAATGCCATGAATGCGAGCCGTGCACGGTTCAATTCTATTGATTTTCATCTTAAATCCTCCTTTCAAGACGCTGCCCAATCCGTTTAAATGCTTTTCCAAGTATTTTACTGTCATTGACAGAATTACAATGCCATCGGCAAACCTCAAAGTTTTTAATTCTTCTGTCTGAAATTTAATTCCTACTCCAAATTTTTCTTTGGTTCCCTTTACTGCTTGCTCAATGTGCAGATTGCATAACATCGGGGACGGTGTTCAACCCTGTCTCACTCCCTTCTCAATCACTGCTTCCTTTTCATTCCTCTCGACTCTTATAACTGCCGTCTGGTCTGTTTATAAGTCGTAAATAGCCTCCCGCATCCTGTATTTTACCGCTGCTATCTTCAGAATTTCAAAGAGAGTAGTCCAGTCAACCCCCCCCCCCCCCCCAATGAACCATGGACCTTGCCGTTGGTGGGGAGGCTTGCGTGCCTCAACGATACAGATAGCCGTACCGCAGGTGCAACCACAACGGAGGGGTATCTGTTGAGAGGCCAGACAAACGTGTGGTTCCTGAAGAGGGGCAGCAGCCTTTTCGGTAGTTGCAGGGGCAACAGTCTGGGTGATGGACTAACCTGGCCTTGTAACATTAACCAAAACGGCCTTGCTGTCGTGGTACTGCGAACGGCTGAAAGCAAGGGGAAACTACAGCCGTAATTTTTCCCGAGGGCATGCAGCTTTACTGTATGGTTAAATGATGATGGCGTCCTCTTGGATAAAATATTCCGGAGGTAAAATAGTCCCCCATTCGGATCTCCGGGCGGGGACTACACAGGAGAACGTCGTTATCAGGAGAAAGAAAACTGGCATTCTACGGATCGGAGCGTGAAATGTCAGATCCCTTAATCGGGCAGGTAGGTTAGAAAATTTAAAAAGGGAAATAGATAGGTTAAAGTTAGATATAGTGGGAATTAGCAAAGTTCGGTGGCAGGAGGAACAAGACTTCTGGTCAGGTTAATACGGGGTTATAAATACAAAATCAAATAGGGGTAATGCAGGAGTAGGTTTAATAATAAATAAAAAAAATAGGAGTGCGGGTAAGCTACTACAAACAGCATAGTGAACGTATTATAGTGGTCAAGATAGACACGAAGCCCATGCCTACTAAAGTAGTACAGGTTTATATGCCAACTAGCTCTGCAGATGACGAAGAAATTGAAGAAATGTATGATGAGATAAAAGAAATTATTCAGGAAGTGAAGGGAGACGAAAATTTAATAGTCATGGGTGACTGGAATTCGACAGTAGGAAAAGGGAGAGAAGGAAACTTAGTAGGTGAATATGGATTGGGGCTAAGAAATGAAAGAGGAAGCCGTCTGGTAGAATTTTGCACAGAGCATAACTTAATCATAGCTAACACTTGGTTCAAGAATCATAAAAAAAGGTTGTATATATGGAAGAATCCTGGAGATACTAAAAGGTATCAGATAGGTTATATAATGGTAAGACAGAGATTTAGGAACCATGTTTTAAATTGTAGGACATTTCCAGGGGCAGATGTGGACCACAATCTGAACTGTAGATTAAAACTGAAGAAATTGCAAAAAGGTGCAAATTTAAGGAGATGGGACCTGGATAAACTGACTAAACCAGAGGTTGTACAGAGTTGCAGGGAGAGCATAAGGGAACAATTCACAGGAATATGGGAAAGAAATACAATAGAAGACGAATGGGTAGCTTTGAGGGATAAAGTAGTGAAGACAGCAGAGGATCAAGTAGGTAAAAAGACGAGGGCTAGTAGAAATCCATGGGTAACAGAAGAAATATTGAATTTATTTGATGAAAGGAGAAAATATAAAAATGCAGTAAATGAAGCAGGCAAAAAGGAATACAAACGTCTCAAAAATGATATCGACAGGATGTGCAAAGTGGCTAAGCCGGGATGGATAGAGGACAAATGTGAGGATGTAGAGGCTTATTTCACTAGGGGTAAGACAGATACTGCCTACATGAAAATTAAAGAGACCTTTGGAGATAAGAGAGCCACTTGTATGAATATCAAGAGCTCAGATGGAAACCCAGTTCTAAGCAAAGAAGGGAGAGCAGAAAGGTTGAAGGAGTATATAGAGGGTCTATACAAGGGCGATGTATTTGAGGACAATATTATGGAAATGGAAGAGGATGTAGATGAAGATGAAATGGGAGATACGATACTGCGTGAACAGTTTGAAAAACACTGAAAGAGCTGAGTCGAAACAAGGCCTCGGGAGTAGACAACATTCCATTAGAATTACTGGCGGCCTTGGGAGAGCCAGTCCTGACAAAACTCTACCATCTGGTGAGCAAGATGTATGAGACAGGCGAAATACCCTCAGACTTCAAGAAGAATATAATAATTCTAATCCCAAGGAAAGCAGGGGTTGACAGATGAGAAAATTACCGAACTATCAGTTTAAAAAGTCACAGCTGCTAAATACTAACTCGAATTCTTTACAGACGAATGGAAAAACTGGTAGAAGCTGACCTCGGGGAAGATCAGTTTGGATTCCGTAGAAATGTTGGAACACGTGAGGCAATACTGACCTTACGACTTATCTTAGAAGCAAGATTAAGGAATGGCAAACCTACGTTTCTAGCATTTGTAGACTTAGAGAAAGATTTTGACAATGTTGACTGGAATACTCTCTTTCAAATTCTATAGGTGGCAGGGGTAAAATACAGGGAGCGAAAGGCTATTTACAGTTGGTACAGAAACCAGATGGCAGTTATAAGAGTCGAGGGGCATGAAAGGGAAGCAGTGGTTGGGAAGGGAGTGAGACAGGGTTGTAGCCTCTCCCCGATGTTATTCAATCTGTATATTGAGCAAGCGGTAAAGGAAACAAAAGAAAAATTAGGAGTACGTATTAAAATCCAGGGAGAAGAAATAAAAACTTTGAGGTTTGCCGATGACATTGTAATTACACTCCTGGAAATGGAAAATAGAACACATTGACACCGGTGTGTCAGACCCACCATACTTGCTCCGGACACTGCGAGAGGGCTGTACAAGCAATGATCACACGCACGGCACAGCAGACACACCAGGAACCGCGGTGTTGGCCGTCGAATGGCGCTAGCTGCGCAGCATTTGTGCACCGCCGCCGTCAGTGTCAGCCAGTTTGCCGTGGCATACGGAGCTCCGTCGCAGTCTTTAACACTGGTAGCATGCCGCGACAGCATGGACGTGAACCGTATGTGCAGTTGACGGACTTTGAGCGAGAGCGTATAGTGGGAATGCGGGAGGCCGGGTGGACGTACCGCCGAATTGCTCAACACGTGGGGCGTGAGGTCTCCAGAGTACATCGATGTTGTCGCCAGTGGTCGGCGGAAGGTGCACGTGCCCGTCGACCTGGGACCGGACCGCAGCGACGCACGGATGCACGCCAAGACCGTAGGATCCTACGCAGTGCCGTAGGGGACCGCACCGCCACTTCCCAGCAAATTAGGGACACTGTTGCTCCTGGGGTATCGGCGAGGACCATTCGCAACCGTCTCCATGAAGCTGGGCTACGGTCCCGCACACCGTTAGGCCGTCTTCCGCTCACGCCCCAACATCGTGCAGCCCGCCTCCAGTGGTGTCGCGACAGGCGTGAATGGGGGGACGAATGGAGACGTGTCGTCTTCAGCGATGAGAGTCGCTTCTGCCTTGGTGCCAATGATGGTCGTATGCGTGTTTGGCGCCGTGCAGGTGAGCGCCACAATCAGGACTGCATACGACCGAGGCACACAGGGCCAACACCCGGCATCATGGTGTGGGGAACGATCTCCTACACTGGCCGTACACCACTGGTGATCGTCGAGGGGACACTGAATAGTGCACGGTACATCCAAACCGTCATCGAACCCATCGTTCTACCATTCCTAGACCGGCAAGGGAACTTGCTGTTCCAACAGGACAATGCACGTCCGCATGTATCCCGTGCCACCCAACGTGCTCTAGAAGGTGTAAGTCAACTACCCTGGCCAGCAAGATCTCCGGATCTATCCCCCATTGAGCATGTTTGGGACTGGATGAAGCGTCGTCTCACGCGGTCTGCACGTCCAGCACGAACGCTGGTCCAACTGAGGCGCCAGGTGGAAATGGCATGGCAAGCCGTTCCACAGGACTACATCCAGCATCTCTACGATCGTCTCCATGGGAGAATAGCAGCCTGCATTGCTGCGAAAGGTGGATATACACTGTACTAGTGCCGACATTGTGCATGCTCTGTTGCCTGTGTCTATGTGCCTGTGGTTCTGTCAATGTGATCATGTGATGTATCTGACCCCAGGAATGTGTTAATAAAGTTTCCCCTTCCTGGGACAATGAATTCACGGTGTTCTTATTTCAATTTCCAGGAGTGTATGTCAGAGACAGCAAAGGACGTGGAAGGGCAGTTGAATGGAATGGACAGTGTCTTGAAAGGAGGATATAAGATGAACATCAACAAAAGCAAAACGAGGATAATGGAATGTTGTCGAATTAAGTCGGGTGATGCTGAGGGAATTAGATTAGGAAATGAGACATTTAAAGTAGTAAAGGAGTTTTGCTATTTGGGGAGCAAAATAACTGATGATTGTCGAAGTAGAGAGGATATAAAATGTAGACTGGCAATGGCAAGGAAAGCGTTTCTGAAGAAGAGAAATTTGTTAACGTCGAGTATAGATTTAAGGGTAAGGAAGTCGTTTCCGAAAGTATTTGTATGAAGTGTAGCCATGTATGGAAGTGAAACATGGACGATAAACAGTTTGGACAAGAAGAGAATAGAAGCTTTCGAAATGTGGTGCTACAGAAGAATGTTGAAGATTAGGTGGGTAGATCACGTAACTAATGAGGAGGTATTGAATAGGATTGGGGAGAAGAGAAGTTTGTGGCACAACTTGACTAGAAGAAGGGACCGGTTGGTAGGACATGTCCTGAGGCATCAAGGGATCACAAGTTTAGCACTGGATGGCAGTGTGGAGGGCAAAAATCGTAGATGGAGACCAAGAGATGAATACACTAAGCAGATTCAAAAGGATGTAGGTTGCAGTAGGTACTGGGAGATGAAGGAGCCTGCACAGGATAGATTAGCATGGAGAGCTGCATCAAACCAGTCTCAGGACTGAAGACCACAACAACAACAACAACAACAACAACAGTCCAGTCAACATTGTCAAAAACTTTTTCTAGAAACTTTCTGGCAAATTAAAATTTTAATCTGCCAGGAAGTTTCATATCAGCGCACATTCCACTGCAGAGTGAAAATGTCATTCTCAAACTTTTTCTAAGTCTACAAATGCTACAAACGTAACTTTTCTTTTCCTTAACCTGTCTTCTAAGATAAGTCGTAGGGTCAGTATTGCCTCGCGTGTTCATACATTTCTCCGAAATTGAGATTGATCTTTCCCGAAGTCGCATTCTACCGTTTTCTCGCATTCTTCTGTAAGGAATTCGTACCAGTATTTTGCAGCCATGCCTTATTAAATTGATAGTTCAATAATATTCATACCTGTCAGTACTTGCTTCCTTTTTAATTGGAATTACTAAATTCTTCTTAGAGTCTGAGAGTATTTCGCCTGTCTTATATATCCTCCACACCGAGACGAAGGATCTTTCTCATGGCTGGGGCTCCCAAGGCCATCAGGAGGTCTGACGGAATAACGTCTACTTCGAAATGTCATCTACTCCTTTTATCAATTAAATTCAGTTTCTCCTGTGTTTTCCAAGGATTTCTATCAGGCCTGTCTTTTTACGTGTTTGATACTAAACTGGTTTCACTATTTCATCTCCGAAAGCGAACCATTCGTCTTCAACTGTAATACTTTCGCCTCTTCTAGCCAATCGATGCCCCATGTTCTCTACGAAACTCGCAACAGTCTCGGGTTCTTTCAGCGTATCATGTTCCACCTCCTTACTTTCCTATCTTTTGGCAGTTCCTTAAGTTACACTTCATAACCAATAAATTTTGGTCAGAGTTCACATCTGCCCCTGGAAATAGCTTACAATTTAAAATATGGTTCCGAAATCTCTGCCTTACCATTATATAATTAATCTGAAACTTTCTAGTGTCTCCAGGTCTCTTCCACATACACAACATTCCTTAATGGTTAGAGACGATTAAATTATGTTCTGTAGCAAATTCTACCAGGCGGATTCCTCTCATTCATTTCTCCCCAGTCCATATTTATCTACAATGTTTGTTCTCTCCCTTTTCCTACTACCGAAATCCAGTCCCCTATCACAATTAAATTTTCGTCTCCCCTAACTAAATTCTTTCATCTCAATCTTATCATCATCTGCAGTGCTAGTTGTCATACAAACTTACACTGCTGCAGCGGGTGTGGGCATCGTGTTTATTGTTGAATATAAGGTGCAAATTATATATATTAAGTGAAAACAATATGTATTTACATAGGTAAACGTAAGAAACGGTCCTCTAACAACGGAGCTGTGCGCTTCGACATGTCGAAACCCGTCCTGAAATTTAGCATACAGGAAGAATTTATCGGAAGGAACACCATGCCTAAATTTTAGCTGCTAAGATACGCTACAAGTATTTAAAAAATGTTAAAATTTGCCAAATTTGTATTTCACCAGGCAGCTGAAAGAATGTATACTCCTGCTGTAGCATACAGCACGTCCGTAACACGGTGGGCATATGTCCTTGGTTCACGGCACATCGGTTAACAGATGACACAGCTCAACGCGATTGTAATTTTTAAATTACATTTCAGCTTCCGTTCGTAGTTACTCACAGTTACTATTCGCTCAAATTTCCTAGTCTCTTAATATTCATAATAATGAACTTTTGCTTTTAAAGTGTCGCTAATTGTCAACAACGGAGACAAAAATGAATAACTTGTGATTTCTTCGTAAATGATTGCTAACAGCAACTGCTTTCGTGCAGATTCACAGTAATGTGGAATTAAATTAATGTTTTAAAACTTGCGAAGACGAAATGCCAAGAACGTGGTATGTCATCGAAATCATCCACATCTCCTGTAGACCTACATATGAGTTACTTACTACTTAATTTCTTTGACATTAATTCCATCGATGTAGATATTTCACTAGAAATTATGGAAACATTAGAAGAAAAAGGAAATAACTCCGACGATTCGTGAGTTATCATTCGAATGATGATTGTGGTGCTAACTACAGTCCATAACAATAAAGCTTTCCAAGCTCTGAGGAAACATGTACAACAATAGCGTGCTGTGAGAAAGAGAAGGCTGCAATTTTTTTTTACTAAACGAAGGAAGGAAAAAACGCTTGAGCCTAAGCAGTGTGCGAAGCATTTACCGTTTCGTAAAAACTGAACATGAATTGTGTAAATAGAGGGAAGGTTTACACGAAATACGATAGATGCGCCAAATAAAAACGCAAAAGTGCGAAAGAAAAACTATTTGCAGGATCTAGATCCACTCATGTGTCAGTGAAGCGTTATTGGGAGAGATCTACGAAATGGGGTGTTTTGATTTGCAAGGGAGATGAGCGTTATTGATTTCCAGGTTTCGGCGACCTGGTTAAACAGATTGGGAAAATTATACGAAAAAAGGAATAGTAAAGTTACGAAGTTTCCTCTGTTAAACGTATAGAGGAGATGTCATTCATGGGTAACGGTATAGAGAAATTTGTAGCTGACGTGAAGAAGAAGGTTCTTGTTCTCCCACAGTCGTTGCTCCAAAAGGGAGGACATCAAACGGGCTAACCTCTTCAGATTCCACATGATCTCCGCACAAAAAAATGGCTTTAGCTACTAAGGATACAGCTCTGAATTTTCCCTTCGGAGAAAATGTGTTGTGGTGCCACTTTATCTATTGCCGTTTTGTTTCCAGTTCCAACTGATGAACCCGTGTTCATCGCCTGTGGCGATGTTCCATAAAAAATTTTCATGATCGGACATTTAGGCCGCCAGAAATTCCGTACAGGTGATCTTTCTTTGCTCTTTATGGTCTTCTTTTAGGCGGCGACCATATCCATGGGCACACACCTTTGAGTTCCCCGACTGGTGGCCGAGTGTCAGCACTACCACCAACAAATACGTCCAATTGAGCCATGGGGTGTTTGATTGTCATCCATCGATCACCTCGAGTGAGAGTGTCTGCACGTTCCAACAGTACGGAAGTCACAGCGGTGTGCGACAGGCCTGCACGCGAGAGATCGGAGAGGTTTGAGACCTTGCTGAGACGATGACAGACGTCTCGAACAACGGCTCACCGTGCATTCGACCACTGCCTGATCTTCGTAGACATCCTGCAAAAACCTATGAATATCTGCGATGATCTAGTTTTTTACTAAAAGAAACTCAATGACAAGTCTTCACTTGAAACGCCCTTCCGTTACGGATTCCACTTTGAAGGTTACGTATGGCGACACCACCTGTAGGAACTTCATGAAACTATAAAACTATAGGGCCTGAAGTGGGATTATTTCAAGGCATCCCACAACAAACACCGCAGTTTTTAAGGAAATTGCCCAAGAAAAACGACCCTTATACAGCAGTTTTGCTGTCGATATGAACTGTAAGTTATTCAAAAAAATTATGATTTCATGTATTTCTGGTACGAGTTTCAGAAGTTGCGACATGATCGCGGATTAAGGCCGTGATCCAAAAAGCATGGAATGAAGTTCTTATATTTCTGACAATTTTCGCAAGCCTTTTGCTCTTAGACTACCGGTTTTGGTCACCAATCACCATATTCAGATCCGTTTTATAACATCTCCTGAGGTAGTAAAGCCACGGTACCTCGTCAAAAAATACCAAATCAGCATAGCATTGTCGCACATATTTCACACAGTTCTGGCAGTCATACTGTCTCTATCGCTACTGGTCATAACAAAATCAAAAATATGCTATGCTGATATTGGGTATATGTTGTGACGATGCCACTATGGCTGAAGATGGTCACTGATGACCGAAACTGGTAGTCTAAAGACCAAAGTTCTTGTGATAATTAGCGGAAATAAAAGAAACTCATTTCTAGTACGGTTTACCTGCTTAACTTTTACGTCTGTGCACTTCGGATTTCGTGCTACGCGGCGCTACGTGTCTTGTCGCGACTGCGTCTGCTTATTCGCCGATTCGCGTGCTGGGACTGTAAAAACGACTTCTATAAGCGGTTCTCCGTGCGGCAAAAACGAGTAACATCCACTTTTTTGAAAAAGCACTTGGAGTGCGCCTTGGCAGCAAAAATTTTAACAGTGGATTGCTTGCGGTGTATTCCTCCTGCGTGAAAAATTTCTAGATAGATTTAGACTTGTCGGTTTGGGTCATTCCCTTCTAAGTTTAGTTATTTTCGAGAGTTCCGGTAACGAGTTATATTTTTTAACAATATTTTTTTCGCCCATGTCGCTGATGCGTTGAATACAATTAATTATAAATCGGTTTAAATCAGACGTTCAAAATCTTAGGGGAGGATAAAACATTCTGTACACAAACTTGCCGGTCTCAAGGAGCGACGCTTTTCCTCGATGTGCACATAGTTCATTTATTGGTGGAGAGTTGCAGCAACATTACCTCTACAGTCATAACTCACCAGAAGGAGCACCTCTTCTTACATGTACCTACCTAAATAAATTTTCAAGCTACAGAGGCAAACACCTTGAAACTTTCTGGCAGATAGAAACAGTGTACAGAACCAAGGCTCTGAATTAGAACCCTTGTCTTTCGCGGACAAGTGCTCCACCAACTTCTTTTTAGACTTCCACTTTTTATTTTATTTCTTTTTTGGTGCGTTAGCTAATTTTGTTTTCATTACTGAATACGGAAGGTACAAGAAGTACAAAGAACTCTTCTAGAACTCTCCACATGCGGCGTCGATACTCCACGAGGCCACAGTTTAACAAGTCTTTTTTTTCTGAGAAGCACAGTCAGCGGCAGGATAGAGGAGGAAAGGCGGGCAAGGGTCAAATTCAGAGACCTGGCCATGATATCTCACCCCTCCCACCAACGAAGTGCAGCTTCGAAATTTTTTTAAAGCAACAAATACAAGGGAGCCATACTCCAAAAATTATAACGATCATATGACCGAGAAAGAGCCCTATTGCCCTCTGGGATCACATCGAACCGGGCGGCCAGTAAGAGGCTGCCGTCGTTCAACAGACATCACCATCCGTCAACTCTTGAGGTGTCCGGAGCCGCTGCACACAGTCAGAGACTGTTCTGGTACTGTATGGGGTTCGTGCAAACATCACATCTGTAATTCAGCTTCTTCTCACACCAGGCACATCCCGACTGGGCGGTGGGTCCATGAACGACGACCCAAAATAGTTAGCAAAACGGTTCCGATATTGCGTCCTTTTCGTTAAGACCATAAACTCGTCCATCACGTACTACCACAAACTGAGGACTTTCTTTCCACCGTCGCGGTACATGTAATGTACCGCCATTTCTTTTACGCAGGCGACAGCATTCATCCGGGTCGTCGGGAAATAGACGGCGTTGGAATGAAAAATCGCGTGCGGGGCCACAGTTCAGTCTGTGTTCATCCATATCTACCATCGCGCAACACGGACACATGGGATAGTTAGTTAGATCAATGGCATGTACCCTTCGTCAAAAAAATGGTTCAAATGGCTCTCAGCACTATGGGACTTAACATCTGAGGTCATCAGTCCCCTAGAACTTAGAACTGCTTAAACCTAACTAACCTAAGGACATCACATACATCCATGCCCGAGGCAGGATTCGAACCTGCGACCGTAGTGGTCGCGCGGCTCCAGACTGAAGCGCCTAGATCCGTTCGACCACACTGGCCGGCGTACTCTTCGTCGGGACGGAAATTTATCATTAGTGACCACATACCACGTCGACTGCACTGAAGTGGACAGGAAAGGTGCGTGGGTGGCTAGCCAAACACACATCCTGTCGACTGTGGGGTGTCGTCGAATAATGTCGCTAGCCGGATGCCAGCATGGGAGAACACTATAATAAATCTTTGTTGTCGGATTCCGTGTCTCCGTTATAACTCCCAAAATACAGCTGTATTTCACGTAAAACCTAATATGAGATGACGATGGCGATAAATGTCGAACCAGTACGGGTGTGGACAGTGTGTGTAGGTCCACCTTTCCTACCAGGATGCCAGGAAGATTGTCTGTTGGTGATAGCCAGAGTGGCCGCATGGACTGAAGGTACAGCACCAGTGCTCTATGCTTGACGTAAGTCTAACATCTCCATCATGGAAGGGTAAAGTGAGAGTAACAAAACGGATCTATGTATCTGCACAAGCATTCACCACATATCTGAACACTGCCTGAAAGCCCTCGAATCTGTCTTCGGCAATAAGCATGCGTAATAGTTAAGTTTAGAAGCCATGTACATACTGACGTTCTGAGCTCGCTGCAGAATGTCCAACGGTCAAAATTTGTTGAGGCGAGCCTTTCTGCGGAGTCGTTATAAGACCTTATGATACATAAAGGCCACTGTACGTTGCATCGAGACCCTTGTCAGGGGTACATCCAGTTCTGCAGGCATGCCTCGTCCCACCTCCGTGTAGCGTGATATCCTAAGCTGATCTTACTGCCTGCCACGGCCCCACACTGTTGGAGTCAGGAAAGCGCCGTGCGTATTTCGTCACCAGTCCGTGCTAAGAAAATCACATCAGGGTACGCGCAACATCGAAAGGTCACGGAGCAGAGGCTAAGATCTTCCAAACGTCGCCGCAGTCCTTGAAGAGTGGGTTCGAGGCCAATGCCCCATAACATGACAGAAAGAGGATAGCCCTGTCTGACGGACCTGTTGACAAGGGCGGCGGCGGACTGATAGCCGTTTACCATAATCCTTGTGACCGCCCCATGGATCAAACGAAGCACAACAAACGTCGTCACGCGCAGCATACCGATATGTTCCATAGCTCTACACAGGAAACCACGTTTGACGCAATCGAAAGCACAGGCAAAATCCAACGCAAGAAGAGCGCCGTGGAGACGGCATGTTTGAGTCAGAGCGAATGGACGCAATTGCCGCAGATTTGAGCCTCTAACGGAGGATTAGCATAGTCACTGGGCGAAAATCGAGTGGGCAACAGCCTCCGCCGGGTTCGGGCAGAGGAATCAAGGGGCCCTCAGTGAAATAAGATGGTACTTGAAAATCACGGTTCAGGAGTTCTCTTTACATCCTGACTCACGATGGACCCTTAATATCAAAAGTTCAACAGGGATTCCTTCTGGGCTTGTCATTTTGTTGGGGGTGCCGCGCAACATAGCGTCTCGTAGCTCTTCCAAAGTCACCTCCGACAAAAGCGTAGCATCATCTTATGGGTTCCAAGAGCTGGGTAGGTCGGACAGGACTTCCCTGACTCCTATGTCCATGATCTACTCTCGCTCATAGAAAAGTGTATAAGACTGTGTGCACGCTCGAGCGATATCCATTTGTGTGTCGGCTCGTCGTCCATCCTCCATCTCAACCTATTTAATGAGTTGTCTCTAGCGCCTTCTCCTGTCTTGAGTGACCATCAGTTGTCCTCGTCCGCACCAGCACACTCGCGAGAAATATGCTGCTGATATGTAGTAATTGTGACGTGAAGTTCTGCTGATTGTAGTTCTGACGACGGCGGCTGCGAAGACAGTCCGCGGAGTGCAGTTAGTAGAAATCAGTGGTCACGATATACCATGGTGCTCTATCTCATCCATAACTGGCTAATGTCCGGTATAAGGTGGGTTTGAAACACCGTAACCACTGCTGAAGTGTGGAACCCTGAGAGGGTAATCATCGTTAGCATCTGCTCCATGTAAACTCAGCGTCCGTTGTTTACCTCACCAAGAAGGGCCACATTGAGGCTCCACGGACACCTATTTCGTCGGACGTGTTGACGGGAGAGGGTGAGAGTGCACACGAATGCTAGGTGGTCCGTAAACGCTGCCAGCCACATATCAGCGTCGACAACTGTCTATCGCAGATCGCGTGTGACGTCAACTCGATCAAAACTGCTCCTGAAATGGCTAGTATTGTAGGTATATGCTTGTCGACCGCCGTGTTGTATGACCCGTGCCTCCAAATCAAGACCTTTGCAAGTTCCTGAAGTGCTGGGCAGGTGGTATAATGCTAATCTGGTCGGATGGTATGAGCACACAATCAAAATCTCCGCCTACTCCCAAGTGGTCGGCATTGCCCTGGAAGAGTGTCTTTGGCATAAAATGCGTGTTATTCTCTCCTTCTGTCGTATCGGAAGGAGCGTACAGGTTCACCAGACGAGCAGTACCAACCGCGAGTTCGACCCCACCGGCTGACTGTAAATAGAATGCATCAGTTGCCATAATCCATTCTCTGAGCAGAATAGCCGTACCTCCTCCACCCATATCTGAAGGCGTGGCGTAAGCGTCATATCTGTAGGTATCGAGGCAGAGTCCTGGTTGGACTTCTTGAAAGAAAACAACATCCAGATCCACAGCTCATTATGTATTTCGCAGCTATGTGTTGAGAGCAGAAGTAGTGCCATTGACATTGATTGTGGCGAAGTGCTATGCCTGTTCCATCGAGTCGTTGGGGTTTGTCTCGGTATTACAGTTGGGCAGTAGTCGCAGTGTGAAGCGTCTTCAGGACGAAGAGATAGGAAGTGGTGGGGGTAGGTCGTGCTGACCGAAGCATCTGTCGCCTTTAATGTTGACGCAGTCAACGGCATCGGTGTATCGTCAGGGGCATGAAACACATTCAGCATCTCCATCCCCTCCACCCAGTCTCCCAGAACGGTCGATGATGCTGGATCTCGAGAGGCGGGCGTAGCCGTGGGTGCATCCCTGCGGGGAGGGGGGATGGGCGGGGGTGGGCGGGGTCTTGTCTCTGAGCACTATGGGACTCAACTGCGGAGGTCATTAGTCCCCTAGAACTTAGAACTAGTTAAACCTAACTAACCTAAGGACATCACAAACATCCATGCCCGAGGCAGGATTCGAACCTGCGACGGTAGCGGTCTTGCGGTTTCAGACTGTAGCGCCTTTAACCGCACGGCCACTTCGGCCGGCGGCGGGGTCTTGGTGACACACACTGCGCGGTCCCGCCAGCAACGAGGGAACACATCGAACCATGTGGTACGTCAGGGTCTGCCGCGTCAGATCAGCGTATCAGCTGACGCACCTCATCATCCATCGTTGCTTCCTCGGGCCAATCTAATGCCTTGGTCGTTCTGCGACGTTTCTTATGTCACCTGGCCGATATCTGTTTACGCTGTCTCGCCTCTGTGTCCGGTGCAGGGCAACAGGTGGATGCGTCCTGTTCTACAACTTCCACCGCAACATCGTCTTGTCATTGCAGTGATGCATGCGTTCTGCTTAGGCTCCACGAGAGGGTAATAGATCCATCGGCGCTAGAAGAGACGGGGGGCTCTCAGTTACAGGGGCCTCCAAGACTTGTATCAACATAGAAGAGTCATCATAGGCAGCTGGCGTCTCCCGTCTCGCCATCGCTACAAATTTCAGTGGCACTGACGTCACTATCGACGGTCGAATCTGATCGCTACGGTCGCAGATTCGAATCCTGCCTCGGGCTTCCATGTGTGTGATGTCCTTAGGTTAGTTAGGTTTAAGTAGTTCTAAGTTCTAGGGGACTGATGACCTCAGATGTTAAGTCCCACAGTGCTCAGAGCCATTTTTTTTTTGTCCACATATTGAGCAGGTCCTCGGTTGACGTAAATAATTATCGCCTAGCAAAAGACGATCGTGAGATACGATACTACATGGTGGTGTGGTTCAATACGGACCAGTCGCACGCCGTTAAGGACATGGTAAGTTTCGGAGGCCTTTGAATTTCCTGCCGTATAGACGAGGACTGCGCAATAGGGTCGAAAAGCAAGGATGACTAAACCCACTGGAACATCAAATGGTAGCTCAAACACGCCAACATTTTGTATTCCCAGTCCAGTACGTTCAGCTGTTCCCACATCCACGTTTCCATCGAAGTGGCAGAATCTGTATTCTTCCATCGAACGTATGAGAAATTTGGCACAGTCCTCATCGTAGGTTAACTTAAGATATACAAAGCTGCAGATGATAGACAAGTAGATATCAAGCACTTTTTGTTGGTCAACATCTATCACGCCCTGTAAAAATCTTTGTACTTCGTGGACCTTGGGTCTAGAGTATGTTGTGTCGAACTGCAGCTTGATCGTTGATTTCCGACATGAAAGAGCCATCGGATGTCAAGAACGTAACGATGACACTCAACACTAGCACGGTGGCACGATAAACAATAACAGACCAGGAAACGCGACACGGAGTGGCTGGGACTTACCATACTGCCCCACAGTATCTTACTGAGCTACCCGACAGCGACTGTCGAGCTGTCCTCACAGCTCTACTTCCGCCAGTACTCCATCTCCTACTTTGCTAACTTCATAGACGTTCTCCTGCAAAACTCCACTGCAAAGACTCCTCGCATCTCTGCAGTATCGTTTCTTCCAGGAGCGCTGGTCCTGAAAGTTTGTCTGGAGAGCTTCTGTGAAATTTTAAGTAGAAAATGATGTACTAGCGTAAGTAAAGCTTTCTGGGCAGACTGTTAGTCGTGCTTGGTTAGTTAAACCGACGAAAGGCAAATGTACCATAGTCCGGCATACAGTTTTCATCTGCCAGTAAGTTTCATATCAGCGCAAACTCCGCTACAGAGCTGCAAATAACCCACCGGGATGTGACCAAACAATGTCACCGCAATATCCTTTCTTCCGGTAGTGCTACCCCCTTAAGTTCCACAAGAGAAATTCTGTGAATTTTGGGGAGTATGGGACGAGATACTGGTGCACCTAAAGTTGTGAGGGTGGGTTGCGGGTAATGGATCATGCGCAAGTAGATCAGTTGGTAGAGCACTTGTCCGCTACAGACAAAAGTCCCATGTTCGAGTCGCGGTCTGGCACACAGTTTTAATCTTCCACAAAGTTTCATCTCAGTGGATACTCCATTGCAAACTGAAAATTCATTTTGTAAAACTGTCTGCAACATGCCGTATAAAGAGGGAGCATCATTTAGCGGGACGACGGGGCGTCAGTCTTATAAAGGCTAGAGCCAACCAATAGGCAATTGTACCATGGGTTGATGTATCCACACTGACGGACCACATGCATAGCTTTCTACAAGGAGCCCAACAGACCTCAGAATGTCGGGTAACATTCTAAACTCAGACTTTTGTCGAAGGGGAGGCCAAGAGACAGGCACCAAACACAGTAACTCGGGCGTTCTTCGTCGGCATTTGGGGACTAATTTAGATATCTATATCTACAGTTACACTCTGCAGCCCACTTAAGGTATATGGCACAGGAAACATTCGATACCACTATATGTGTCCCCCTTCCTTGTTTCACTCAGGAATGAAGAGTGGGAAGATTGATTGTCGGACCGTCGGCAAAGCTGAGTATTAGCACTAATATATCTGATTTTATAGTCATGTTCGTTTCGCCAGGCTGATGTGGGAGGGTGTAACATGTTGTCCAAGTCTTCCTGGAACGTACTCTCTCAGAATTTCAAAAGTACACCTCTCTATGGGTGTCCATCCTCGATTTGTTCCTTAAAACAGTGTCTATAATGTATTTAATTTGTTTTTATTACAATAACACGCTGAAGTTCTACAGCACGTTTGTAAACACACAAATGTTTGTGAAAATTGCAGTCCTAGAAAAAACATTCCAAATGAATTCAGAACTTTAAGGGTTCTATCATCATGCGCCAACTATGACTGACTACAGCTATCAGATCCAGCACTGCTCTCTCTTACGTCTTCCTAAACGTCAGTGTCCCCTATCTCCCGCCACACCAAGTCTGGCAGTGTAGAGTCATCAAGCAAGTCAAAACCTAAAAGTATGTTCCTACACGGCTTGTCGATGCGAAGGGACAAAACGAAAGGTACCATCACTTTGTAAAACCCAAGCTTCCACCAAGGAAGTCCACGTGTTAGTCGTCCTCTACATATTTACCTTTGAGTTCAACACATTTTCCCAAAGATAGAAGCAGCCTGTGTCTGTCCAGTAGAAAATGAGGTAAACCAAAAATAACCCCTTGGACAAGCTGTCACACCACAGCAACCTCTTGTAGCCCTGTCAGGAGATTTTGGTAGTATGCTCCTATGACCGATTGGAGCTTATGGACATAATCTGTTAGCACCTCGCCATGGCAGTCAAAAAAACGCTGCGTAATGTGGAGCTATGATGGCTACGTCCCGACGTTTTCAGTGGTGGTGAATTTGTATTCTTTTACTGCTTGTGCTATTTGACCATTTTTCCTAAAATGCCTTCTAGCTAATATAAAATCTGAATATAAACAGATCTAAACAATTAATCAAAATGAAATGCATATATTACTAGCGATTGTTAATTAACGTAATTTACATTTTTTATTCAGACCTGCATGTTTTGTGTATGTATAAGGGCTCTTTGGAACCCCATTAGAATGAGCTGAAAGCGTTCAGGTGAGTAGCAAGGTCACGTAGCCATACGGGGGACCACCCATAGTGGAATTCTCGGAAAGATGCGCAGGTCAGTGCCAGACGGCTGACCAGACTTTCCTTTCAGGTTTCGCAGTTGGACATCAGGTGCCCTATAGGCAAAATAGACACGATTTCCTGTGATGCGATACCTGTAGCAGTGACTGATTTTGTCACTGGAGGATGGAAAGAGGAGATATCCTTTTTTGGGTCTGGGAAGGCACTACTGTGAACAAAACATAGAAAACTGTGTTTCTTTTCAACATAACACATGCCATAGGTAACATCTAGAACAGGAATAAGAGCACACTGCTTGGGACATCTTTGCAAGAGTGGGACACGCTTAACGTAGGGACCCCACAAATTAAATGTTCATGCAATGCAAGAACTGTCAGGATAGGCTAATGTTAATATCTTGGAAGGCAGAGAGAGAAACTCAATGTTGCTGATAAGACCCCACATCATTGGTACAGACAGAAAGAGAGCGAGATACTCTTTTCCAGCGGAAATGCTACAAAGTGTATTACTGGCTAACTGGCTGAAGCAAAACTCAGGGAAGAGGACCAGCATCTATTAAGGAATTTTTTCACTGCTCAGCACTCAGACTACCTGAAGCCCGGCCAATCCTAACAAAATAAATAACGGAAAATGCAGAAATGAGTTTTCCTCTTAGTAATCGTTGGTTCAAATTCATTTCACCTCTAGGAGTATTCACCATAGGGAGTCTTCGCTATTAGACTTCTCCTCTGCCGGTCTTCATACACGCCAGGTCAATCTCTGGACATAGAAAGATTTCGAGCTGTCTTCAACGTACTCGCCGGTGCCATTGGCTCTCTGCCAATGACTGATTCTGCAGGCGCTTCGGCTTCCACATACAGAGCTGGAACTGCGACATGAGTTGATCGTTAGGGATAGTAAGGTCATTTTTATAGAATTTCAATACATTCAATCATCGATCTGAAGACTTGCTTTCAGATTCGTATAACCGTTACGCTGTCAGCTCCAGACACAGATACAATGCATTGCTGTCTCTAGCACTGTGACCCTTGTACACTAGTGTAACGACAATTACGGTAAAACTTAGCGAATTTTACTCTCATTTCTGATGTGCGATCGTTACAATCTTGAACCAGACTCTTAAACTAGATGTGCTAAAGTTTTACTTGAGAACAAACTTCTTGTCTGACGATTTATGTGTTACTTTAATGTAATAAACTGAATTAATGGTGATCCTTGTTTCATTTAGTTGTCATTGAATTCCTAATCTATGATTTTTGGAAAGTGACTAATTAATTTATTGCATATAACAGGACCAACTATCTTATATTTAGACGACGAAACCTCTGTCGACATACACTTCGTTTGCACCTCAGTCTCGACCATCGTTATAAGACTGCTGAAGAAGACCTTAGGCTTGGCATGACACAGTTTCTGAATGAGGGTGAACAGTCACGAAGTGCATTGGGCGTCGGCCTCTGTCACGTTCAGAATTCGTACGAATTGGAAACTGATCCGTGACTGATTTTAGCTTTAGCCACTATCGCCTCGATTGTTGTATGCCGGCCTCCTCTTGTGATTTCCTGTTCTGCATCATTCACGTTTATTTTTTATGACGTGGAGTCACAGTTACACAATACTTTTTGAAAAAGTAAACCAGTGTTTGACTGTATTATTACATTTATCTTCCGCCCTATCAGGATTTCGGGTTTTATGCCAGTATCAAACACAAGGCTGAAAGTTGTTAGACCAGTATTATGTCATGTCTGTTAAGGCAGTCCAAATTAGGTGAACAGGGGTAACACACGGCTTGTTTCTTTGACTGGACTGGATACGTATGCACCATCGAATCATTGTCATGTGGTTCAAATGGCTCTGAGCACTATGGGACTCAACTGCTGAGGTCATTAGTCCCCTAGAACTTAGAACTACTTAAACCTAACTAACCTAAGGACATCACAAACATCCATGCCCGAGGCAGGATTCGAACCTGCGACCGTAGCGGTCTTGCGGTTCCAGACTGCAGCGCCTTTAACCGCACGGCCACTTCGGCCGGCATTGTCATGTGATCGTTGGCGTACGTTTCCGCTCCTCCGCCATCGTGGTGAGGACAGTTGTCACGTTGTTATCCTTCAAATGCAGAAAAAAAAGTACTGCACGAAACTCCACATTCTGATCCCGGCGAAGGTTCAAGTCCTCCCTCGGGCATGGGTGTGTGTCTCTGTCCTTAGGATAATTTAGGTTAAGTAGTGTGTAAGCTTAGGGACTGATGGCCTTAGCAGTTAAGTCCCATAAGATTTCACACAAATTTTTGAAACTCCACGTTGTCAATGGACCGCATCATCTCGCTTTAGCTCCTCGAGCAGAGTGCTACAGTAATACGTAGCGGGGATTTCATTGTATACGATGGCTGCAGACCTGTTTCTGCAAATGAAAAATAAATAAATTTCGAAACTTTTTTCTAGGTGGTGATTAAAACTTTGTGGATGTTCGTCGTGTAAATAAGTTTATGAGTTGGAAACATAATAGTATGATCGGTCCCCGGGGAATAGATCTGTCATATGCTGCCACTCCTGCTTATAAGGGATATGATATTATGATAAAGAAGTGTGAATGCAAACATTGATATAATATATTGGTATACAGTGACTAGAAGGTCGTTGACTACGTAATGTCGAAAAAGCAAGGGATGACTATCAAATTACGCGCCTAGCCATACGGACTATATAAATTCTTCCACAGCGTAGAATCGTCACTTCGGTGCCGCAACGGATGTGGACGAGTTGCGGGGTGGACAGATGGCATCCTATGGTGTGAGACCTCATTCTCCACAAAACGCGAACCCCTGACTTACTGATATGCACCGTGAACGCCTTCGCTGACGTGGTGAGGGGCAAAGTATAGTGTCTCAGACAGTTCCCATTCGAAAGAATAATGACAACCTGTGACTTAAGCACTACTGTGGTGTCTGCCAGCACTGTATAGGATCTTAGTCGACAGTGCCAAGCATTGGTGGTTTTACAAGTCCGTAGGCACAATATCTCATCTCGGCTCCTAAGTACTGAGGAAAAGCTAAACACCATCAAGGGGGTTTCGATCTCTGGAGACTGGTCCTGTCTCAATCTCGAAAACTCATGTACCAGGAGGAACATGGCTGTCTGAATGTAGTCTACTTTTACGTTTAATCTAGTGCGCCATTTGCCACTTGCATGCTTCTGCACCAAACAGAAACGTTGCTAAAGTAATTTTTGAGCAATTAATTTCTGGAACTCCTCGTTCCTAGGAAGGAGTACCACCTATAATTTGCATTACCTGCCTTGTCATTAATTTAAGGTATCAACATCACGCACGCCTAGAGTGTCTGTTGAACTATTCCTGTCCTAGTTAACACGCCGATCTTTTATTTTCTGAACGGACCCAGTCCTCTAACAAATAGACTCAGGTTTTTGACGCTATAATATTTCATTTAGTGAGGGGCTTTGTGTTACTGCAGTGAAAGGCATAGGGAGATGCGGAGGATTAAGTTGGTACTCTCTGTTCGTGGTTTGTACTACATCACATGTAAAAAGTATGACAAGTACACCCTATGATCGTTGTTTTAGAATCTGTTGTTAGTAAATGGAAGCAGTCTTTCAAGCGGTTTCATTAATTAATTGAATAAGTACTGTCACTTAAAAATAAAGAAATACAGTCGATGTGCATACAATGCAGCCATAGGTATGATCTATTAGAGTAATCATTATTCCCATAGTACATTTATAGTGTGCAATACTATGTCAATGTTTCCTTCTGTAAAAAGTGTCTCTTACGGGTAAATTCGTTGTGCTGGTGAGACACGCAATTCACCACACAGTTTACTGTTGATAGACTGGGAATGCTGGGTACCGTTTTTTATCGTACCGGTGGAGGACGTTTCAGCGGAAAATTTATTTGTCCTGGTTATCTAATGGATCGCCAATCCGATAATGGTGCTATTCATAACTGATTTTATCTCTCATTACGTATTCAGTGGGGCCTGAAATTACACCCGGTCTCTCAGACCTTGGTAACTTGAGGAAGACGGTGTTAATCCAAGATTCGTTACTATACTGAAGACATTTCACTCTTACACAGTTGCTTGATGTCGATGTCGCAATATTCACACCTTCAGTTTTCTAATAAACTGGTACCCAGCTCCTCTTCGGAAAAGAAAAGGTAATTACATGTGCGAATTTAAATAAATATGCAGGATTTGTTTTAAGATCATACACATACGTTTGCATTCAATACAAGGGTGAAAACTACATCGCCTGGATTCTTGTGTTGTTCACATATAAGATAATCTGTGCCATAAGAAGAGAAAGTGAAGATAGGGACACCTCTATACAGCAAAAAGTTACTACACATTTGAAAATATGTAGCCTCTTACCTTCTTTCTAAAAAAAAGAAAGCATTAAGTAACTACCCCAATCCTCTACTTCTAAATATCATTCTTTTTTACGATAGCTTCACCGGTTGTGTCAATGCCTTTCGTATTTTTAGGTT
Source organism: Schistocerca americana (assembly GCF_021461395.2). NCBI lineage: Eukaryota > Metazoa > Arthropoda > Insecta > Orthoptera > Acrididae > Schistocerca > Schistocerca americana. The sequence continues at coordinate 762,060,878 of NC_060121.1, read as the reverse complement.
TCGTCGTTCATCACTTTTTTGGATTTTAAATATCCGATGTTGTAAAACTGGAATATTAGTTGAGTTACTTTTGTTCTACTTTCTTTTCACGTGGACCGTAGGATTTATTTTGCGCATTGTGTCTGAGATGTTTGGAAGTTTTCTTCACAACTCATTTCTTCGCGTGTCTTCGGTCAAAGACTCTCTTAAGCGTATTGTACGTTCTTCTTAATAGAAAAAAAAATTCACTTATTTTAGATATTACTACGACAGTTTCAGTTTTGTTGGTCCAGATGTTAATCCATTAATTTGAACAGTTTCACCGTAATGGAGTTGTTGATACGGATTGTAATTTTCAACTTAGTGTGTTCTTCGAATGGGATAAATGTCATAACGCGTATGGAGATCAATTTAGAACGGAACAATTGCACGGTCCCGTTGTGGGTGGTGTTCGGTTTTCATATGGCTGCCCCTTATACGTGAAGCTAGAAATACGAATTCCAGGCTACGGCTCCAGTGTTGAGAGTCCCTACGAAATTGACACGACAACAGACAACGACAAGGTTCAGGGACGCTTTGCTTGGAACGTAACTGGATGGTAGGACCTACTGCCGGAAGTGCACTGCTTCCACCGCAATCGCCTAGGGACCACAAGAATAATATAAGAGTATAGTCTACGTGGAATATTTCCCTCAGTCTTTACGAGAGTGGTGTGGAACAGACAGTTGTTCATAATGCAAAGTGTTCCTTCGGTCACACACTTCTCTGCGATTTGAGGAGTATTTGTGTAGATGTAGAATTACTAAATACAAGTGTGTCAGTAACCAATTTATAAAATTTGTTATTAAGGCTTGGCTCCTGGTAGGAATGAACTCTTAGATATATCGAATACCATTTTTGTTTGTTACATTTACTGAGTTTACTACGCACATTCATAATAGCAGCAGCCAACTATTTGGAAATAACCCATACTAATCTATATTAATATTACAAATGCAAAAGACACTTTGTTATGCTTTGACGACTAAACTGCTGAACCCATTTTGATAAAATTAGGTATGGAGTTAACTTGACCTCTCAGGAAGAACATAGGCTGCTTAAGAAAGTGTGTATGTAACATATTTATTGATTTGAAGAATATGACGCGAACTATGGAACAATAATAATTGTTCCAAAAAAGTTATTTGCTCTTCGACTTTTGAACTGTACCATATTAAATGTGAAAATGCTTTTATTGGTTGATATGTTCTACATAACCCGATTCAACGTAATGAGTATGACACTTGTACAATCCTCTATATGCTTAGTCCATACTTCCTCACTATATCGGTCAGAAGCCTACCACATTCTAGCCGCTGAGCGTCTAGCGCCTCTGTCGTAGTCATGTGGTTAGCGTAGTTGTTCCTCGCTGGTGAGTTGCTGGGTTTGACTCACATACGCGTCGGTTTTCTTTTCTGCTCCGGTCTGGATACATGTGCCGTCCTCGTCATCATTTCATCGTCATCGATGTGCAAGACATAGAAGCGGCGTCAAATAAAAAGACTGCCACCAAGCTCCCGAACATCACGACTGGAGTCTCTCGGCCAGTAAAGCCATACGCACATGTCATTTCATTTTACTGATATGCGAGCGCAGCCGTGCGTAACAGCTACAATACAATTATTATACAATCTGCAACGTGTTTCATCCATGCCAGTACATACTTTCATACTAATATTATAAATTCGATGGTAACTCTTGTCTGTTAGGTTTTCACGACCAAACGGCTGAAACGATCTCCATGAAATCTGGGATTAGATAGCTTGAATCCTAAGGAAGAAGGTAGGCTACTTTCCAAAATGCGCATTACAAGATATTTGTTGATTTGAAGACTCTTTACTCTCTGAAAAAGCTATTTACTCTTATTTTTGAACATCATATTTGTGAAAATGCTTTTGGTGGTGGACATGTTCTACATGATTCAATGCAATCAGCACAGGGCTTATTCAATGTTCAACATGTTTAATCTACAGTTCCGAACTAATGCCGGTATTATTAATTGCGAAAATAAATGTCTATTACGTTTCGGGTTAAATTTGGTAAAGAGATAGCTTGAACCCTGAGAAAGAGCGCGGGCTACTTTAGAAAGTTTCATGGTTTTGAGTATTATTAACATTTTCAAATGTGATATACGTGTTTTTAAATATATGTGTGAATGGGATGTAGGCGACCCCGACGCGCTGGTCGGCGACTCAGTGTTTATACTCTTAGATCACTCAGCGACAGTGGAAATGCAATGTTACTGTCAGTGTGGTTTATGACACTGATTTGTTACTCCATCTGGCAAGGCTGGAGAATTTTGGTGAATATATAACAATAAAATCGGACAGTGAGTCGAGAATCATATTTAAAACTATTGTAATAAGTCTCGCAAACGTAATTCTGATTTAGCGCATAGTTCTAAGAGAGCTCAACGTGCTGAAGTTACTCTAATCCAGCATAACCCTCAGAGCAATCTCATGTCTGCCGCAACTTTGATGCATAGCGTTGGGCAGCCTTACGAGCTGCGAACACACTAGAACAGACACAAGCCCTTCTCATTTTAGACGCTGAGCGTCATGCGTCTCTTATAGCTTCCAAGAAGCTTGAAGAACCAAAACGACGGCATCATTTAAGGGCTGTACTACAAACAGAGTCGTACCTCCACGTACGGAAAGTGGGAGACATTGGTGGGGCTGCATTCGATTGATCTATCTACTGACTTACATTGGTCACTATGCGGATGGATAAAAAATATAGGCACTGTAATGAATTAAAATAGAAGGAAGAAACGGGTGGTGTGTGTTGCTCTGGTGGCAAACATCACATCCAGTACTATGTGAGCCAGGGTAAATTCTAAACCTCTACTTCTGCACGAATGTAGTGAATTGAGGCGTTTTTAAAATATAATTAGAAAATATAATGCATGCTTTCAGGAACATCGTGCAGCGAAATAATAGATTCATTATGTACCTTCACACCGGCACTACATATATATTTATATATACATGTCCATACGTCACCATATACACAGATATCTCGTAAAATTACTAGCTTGCTTACTCGCCATCATCAATTGTAACAAAACAACTGATATGCGAGCGTAGCAGTTGGTAACAATTAGTGCTACATATTCTTACCTACAGTTTAAACAAATGTGACGTTGTGGGTATGAAGCTGGATTGTGAATTCTATCCGATTGTGGTATTCGAAAAGACACGACTTAGAGAAACCAAAGTAAAATCAGTTCTGCGCGAGTGGTTTCGTCCATGTGGGTATTCATTGCAGACTGTTGCTTTGTTCCACATATGTGTGCACTCGCCCTCAGGGGCACTAGACGGACATACCATCAAAGCAGGAGAGTAAGCACCAAAATCACGCACCTAACTTAATAAAATCGTTTTTCGTAGTAAAAACTGTAGATTAAACATGTCGAAAGAAGCAAAGCAATGTCGTTAGGTTTTTAATACGCAAAACGAAATCAGTAATTCTAGATATCCTAGACAACTAAATTCGAATTTAGTTTGTAACCACAAGAATGACATTGCGCTACTTAATTCTGTCATTGACATTAACTTCCGAAAATACAAACCAATCTCGAACTTCTTGCCACGTCAATTCAAGGTGAAACCTCGAGCTTTCAACAATTTCCACAGTCGTCATCATCAGGAGTAACTGACTGTAAAACCTGCTGCTATGGTGGCCTTATATAGTCCAAATACGGCTTCAGATTGGTCGGTAGTTACGTAATGCTGTCGCAGATGGTGTCAACATATCCCCTGGTGGCGCCAACACATCCGCCGTGGCGTAAACGTTGCGACGAATATCTATGGCTCTTCTCTGCATCGAGAGCTCGCTTCCATACACTTTCGAATTTCCATGTAACTCGCGTCCAATTTTGAATGGTGACAGAGTCGTAGCTGTTTGAATGTAACCCAAACAAATATTGGCGAAAAGTGTTAAGCAAAGGCCTATGGCTAAGTTCAAAGTTGATTCTCATTAATACCACCAGTGACGTCAAAGTACTTTTCAATATTCTTGGTGTATGCAGCACTACGTCGACTTTCACATCCCAGATGTCTAGATTTCTTGAAAACACACTTCCAGTTTTATTGGAAGAGTTCCTTCGGCTAAAACTTTGTGTGATATATCCCGCATGACGGGGCTCTTGCTGTTTCTAATCGTCAGGTGAATCACAAACTACACCTAGCATTCCCCAGAAGATGGAAGAACACAAATGGTCACGTTTCTTGGCCACGAATCTCCTGCCTGTAGGGATGGTTGAATGGTGAAGTTTACAAAGAGTAAACACAAGAGAGGAATTAATCGCATTGTGAATAGCGCTGCATTCACAGGAGAACTCCAAGACGAACCCAGAAGAGCTACTCTTAGTATTCTCAAGAGATTTCGACAGTACACTGAACTCGAAGGTAGAATTTATGAAACTAAACTTTGAGCATAATCATTTGTCTTTGCCTAATACTTTCTGTAAGTATTTGTGTGAGTTACACTGTAAGAGCTGCCCTCTGTAAGTAATAAAAACTGGGCACATGGCACATGAAACGTATTGCTCCAATTAGTATATACAATCACCTCCTAAAATATTTCTTATTTCCTCTGAAATATCTGATACAGTGTATGCTAGAGCGTTGATATGAAAGTGTTGAAACGGGTGTTACGATTAATCAAGAAAAACCCCAGTTGGGAAACGTGGCCAAAAGTAGTTGGTTACTGTCGAGTTGCAATTCACAATTTCTCTATTGTTTACTTCAACCATTAAAAGTCATTTCTTTATAACTTGACCAGGAACAGATCCAAAAAAGCTAGTAGGCATGAGTGCCTTTTCAAAACAATTTACTTTACAGTTAACGGCCAAGCCGTTTTACTTAAAACCGACTTTGATAAAACATTTGATAACAAATCAAAATTTTCCAAGTAATGAAATTAAGAACTTTACCGTTAATAGCCAAGCCATTTTACTTAAAACAGACTTTGATAAAGCATTTCATATCAAAATTAAAGCTTTCCAAGTAATGAAACAAAAAAAAAACACCGGTTTGCATACAATTTCGTTACCGAACATCTAGGGAGCCAACTTCTTGTAAACTTTGGCACAACAAGATATTAAATTACAAGGGCTCTCTAATAGGGAGGCAGAACTACCATTTTCAAAGGATGCCAAGTAGATTAAAACAATCAAAGTAAAGATACAGTCATTCACCTTTTACAATAACAATTTTTAAGCCGCGTAATTTTAAAAACCCACCAATGAAAGGCAAACAGTGCCAAAAAACAGAGTAAAATACAACCAGTTAACATTTTACAATAACTAACAACTTTAGTACCATGTCCTGCCACCAAAATGTCCTGGGATAGAAATAACTAACCGACCGGGTGTAAGGTCGGCCACAATTGTCTCCCGAGGGATGCTCAGGCTAGAAGCGGACTAACAGACCCACAACTCCTCATATTCAGCAATCACATCGACCTCATGCGAGGCCAGGGGAGGAGGAGGAATCAAATCAGGAACCATAATCCCTGCCCAAAAATACACTTCGTCCCAGGCAGTACTAATAAAAAGCCAAAAGATCACTGTCTATAATTACACGGTCGACAGGACAGGAAATCCGGACGCAGGAGGCCACAAGGCAGAAAAAATGCAATCTGAAACAATAATCACTGCCCAAAAGTACACTTCCTACCGGGCAGTACTAATGAGAAGTGGAAAAGATCACTGCCTATAAATACACCGGCGACAGGGACAGGAAACCTGAACGCAGGAGGCCACAAGGCAGAAAAGACGCCGGTTGCACAAACCAAAATTCTTCAATTAACATCTAAACCTTTAGCCAACTTTACTTGTAGTTTATCAGATAAACAGCAGGTGAACTCCAATGCAGAGGTTCCTCACACCCGACCGTGTACACGTCGCCAGCGTACCCAACTGGGCACAGTCAGGCAGCCACGCGCTCTGTCACTGGAGCCCTCGTCTTCTCTGCACCCACGGCGGCGAAATACAACTCTTCAGGTTAGGCGAGTTACTAGTCCATCATTCCCACCTTCAGACGGAAAATTTAAAGACATCCGTGGCCGCTCCCATCAAGTAGTGACTCGGAACCACAGCCGTGGCCCCCGGGTGCTCACAGCAAGAGCTTACAGCCTTGTGCCATCAACTCGTCCCACACGTCTCGCACCGCCAGGATAGACCACACGGCTTCCCGGAACAACAGCCAACTCACCACCGCCATGCCACGCCGCGGTCTCATCGTCCGACATTCAGTTATTCCCGATTTGAAAAACCGACCGACCGACTCATCACCGCTTGGCAATCAGCCGGCCATCCCCCAAAGATCTTATTCCCTTACACAAGGATAACAGGAATCAACGACTCGAGGATCGATAAGACCAGACACGCCGCCAGAGGGGAATCTCAACAGAATCGTACGCAGCATAACTATAAATATGAAAGAATCAATTAACGATGGAATGGAAGGACGCAGAAAAATCTTTACAGCGCGATATATGTTGAGAGCCGACACACGGCTCAGTGTGCAGAATTTTTTAGTTGTTCCGTTCACTTAGCGACCACTGTCCGCACGCTTCCATCTTCTTTCTAATCCCTCTGATCTTACTTTCACGAAACCCCAGTCAAGTTATCGTGTGCTATTTCTCGGATCCAAGATCTCGAAATATACCCAAAACTATTTCGCAAGTAAGTATCCTCGCTTTTCTGTCAAGATTCCTATTCAAGTTTCCTGGCTTCTCTGATTACTTTCGTGTCTATTACGCTGCGCCATCGCAGCTCCACATGAAAATTCTTTTACTGTACGTTTTCCTCTACCGTGTTTTAACTCAAGCGATTGATCGATGGGAGGATACGGAACAGAAAAAGGTCCAATGAATTTATGTTTGGAAATGCGTGGTTTCCATGCGAGACTTCATTCGTTCAATAGTACATTGTTACATAAACTGCGGTCTAATACGCAATGTTCCATGAAGCCACAGATACAGTATGTGCTGAAAATGGTTTCCATGCGCCTCAACCCCTTCGTGTACGCGCCATAGCATGTTCTGCCTCAGACGTTCACGTCGGCCAGGCTGCATCCGAACAGTGTCAAAGGCAGCATGAATAAGCTGCTCCAGTGTTTTCACATCTGGAACGGGACCTGCGTACACTATCCTTCTGAGTTGGCCCTACAACCAGAAATCGCACGGGTTGAGACCTTGTGAACGAGCAGGCCATATAACTGGACCTCCGGTCCATCGACCAGGGAAGAACAACTGACAAGAGATGCGTCTGTACATTAACGGAAAAGTGGACTCGAGCACCATCATACAGCAGTCGCATTACTCTTCGAACCATCAATGGCACTTCTTCCAGCAGGGGAGGCAAAGTCATTCGCAAGAAACGCCGAGAGTTCCAGCCTGTTGGCTGACCTGAAAGGAAGAATGGTCCCAAAATACGGTCGACAATTATCCCGGCCCACACTTTCCGGTTGCACCGATGCTGAGGATTCGCTGTCCACATACCATGTTGGTTCTGCATATTATCCGAAAGATGACATCTATGAAAGCTGAAGATACCACTGAGTGTAAAGGTGGCCTTATCTGTGAATAGGATAGACGACACAAATCTCTGAATCGTGACTGCCTGATAAAGAAACCAGTGACAAAACTGCTCCCAATGTGGAAAGTGCCGGCCGGTGTGGCCGAGCGGTTCTAGGCGCTTCAGTCTGGACTGCTACGGTCGCAGGTTCGAATCCTGCCTCGGGCTTGGATGTGTGTGATGTCCTTAGGTTAGTTAGGTTTAAGTAGTTCTAAGTTCTAGGGGACTGATGACCTCAGAAGTTATGTCCCATAGTGCTCAGAGCCATTTGAATCATTTTTGAGCCAATGTGGAAAGTCTGTCGCTAGTAAACTCGGCAGAGGCTGTAAGTGATGAGGGTAGTCTGTCTTACCCCGTACTGGCGAGCCAACTGCCTAGTACTGACACGGCTGTCGTCTTCCGTAGTGTTAATCACATTTTCTTACAAGCATGGAGTCCGAACATTTCGGGTACGTATTTCAAGATTTCCTGCTTTCTGAAACGAACCTGTCTCAGACAAACGGAGGAACACTGTTGCAAACATTGAATCCTGTGGTTGTTGTCGGTGGGTATGATTCTGAAACAGCCTTGCTGACCTCCACCCGTTGCAACTTACCTTTCCGTAAGCCGCGTGGATAGCCGTGTGGTCTAGGCCGCCTTGCCACGGTTCGCGCGGCTGCCCCCGTCGGAGGTTCGAGTCCTCCCTTGCGGTGTGTGTGTGTGTGTGTGTTATCCTTAGCGTAAGTTAGTTTAGGTTAGATTAAGTAGTGTGTAAGCCTAGGGACAGATGACCTCAGCAGTTTTGTCCCATAGAACTTACCACAAATTTCCAAACTTTTCCTTTCCGTAAGTAGACAACATGTCGGCAAGCTCTCCATTAGAATACGGAACCATTGTTTACGACGTTGTATCTCATCCACTACAAGGTGAGTGGGCAAGAGAAGTGAATTACTATGGCAGGAGTGGGCGCTAAAGCATGACGTACCACCCTCTAGGAGAAAACCACGCATACTGTGACTGCATGGTGCAGCGCGCATTACACAGCAGTCTCTCTAATAGAGTGTGATTGAATAAATGGTCGCCACGCGGAGTAATTGTGCGGTTAGAGGCACCATGTCACGGATTGAGCGGCCGCTCCCGCCAGAGGTTCGAGTCCCCCCTCGGGCATGGATGTGTGTGTTCTTCTTAGCGTAAGTTAGTTTATGTAGTATGTACGTCTAGGCCCGATGACCTCAGCAGTTTGGTCCCTTAGGAATTCATATACATTTTAACATTTGAATAAATGGTCTCTAGCATGAAAACCATGCATTTCCGGACTTAAGTTAAATAGACACTTTTTTGGTCCATATCCTCTCATCGATCAGTCCCTAGAGTTTGTACATGAATCACCCTTTGGATCTGTGCGTCCGCGAGAAGTCAGTAAACGGACCGCACAGGATTGCTCTTTCCGATTGCACTCTATCCTCGGGCGGTCGACTGACGATAGCGGACTCCGCTTTCCTACAAAGTTAAAACACGCGGCTCTAACTTTTCAAGATAAACTGGGACTTACCCGTGGCGAAAATGATCTTTTATTAATGCGTTCATGTTGGCATTTTACTACAAATATTTCTCCTGTACCGAGCAGTCAGTTGTATTCATGGGATTGATTGCTGGGATAGCTCATCACACACTGAGCATAGTAATGAGTGGTGTAGCCTTTCCGATGACTGCAGAAGTGGCAGTTCTGTTTTCAGACGGAGATGGAGGGTGGGGGAGGAAGGAAAGGAAAGGAAAGAGAAGGAACAGCCCATATCAGGTGCATCGGGACTTCGTGCGGAATCAGCGGTGAGGAGCGAAAATGTGTGCCAGACCCGGACTCGAACTCAGAATCTCCGGCTTACTAGAAGTTGCTATAACCAATGGGCCACCCGGGTATGGTGTTAATGGAAAATGCTTAGACTATCTCTGCACTTTCCCAGCCACCTTGTGCCAACTATTCGTAATCGTCCATCTCCTTCATGCACGCTAATATTAGATTCCCATAGAAGGTCGAAAGTAAATGTGCATCCGCCCTGAAGATTATGTATTCATTGCCCATTGAAGTGAATCAGTTATATGAATGCGCAGTGACTGTTCTTTCGAACATGTTCTAAAGCGTCCAGTAAAGATGATAGAAGCGAAACGCAGTGACGATGATTTGCTTGGGATAATTTTGTGCAGATTTACTGTGCTTACAGTATAGTTCAAAAATGGTTCAAATGGCTCTGAGCACTATGGGACTCAACTGCTGAGGTCATTAGTCCCCTAGAACTTAGAACTAGTTAAACCTAACTAACCTAAGGACATCACAAACATCCATGCCCGAGGCAGGATTCGAACCTGCGACCGTAGCAGTCTTGCGGTTCCAGACTGCAGTGCCTTTAACCGCACGGCCACTTCGGCCGGCTTACAGTATAGTTCGTTCAGGGCGACCTGACAGAGTTTTCACGAGGTGTGGGGATTGGAACATGCAAGTTTCGTCTGCCGAAGCCCAGCACAGTGAGAGCTGGGGGCAGATTTGGGGTGCAGGTGGAACAATCTGCGCTTTCCTCACCCATTTCGGGCGCTACACGTTGCTTAATGGTTTGGTAAAGTACGGAACTACGATTGTAGTTACGGTTCTGTATTGTTAGATTGCCAATGTTGGCAGCGGCTGGATACAAAACACACGTGGTCGCGCGGATTGGCCGTGCGGTTAGAGGCGCCATGTCACTAACCGTGCGGCCTCTCCCGCAGATGGTTCGAGTCCGCCCTCGGGCAAGGGTGTGAGTGTTATCCTCAGACTTAAGTTACTTCAACTAGTGCGTAAGTCTAGGGACCGATGACCTCAGCAGTTTGGTCCCTTAGGAATTCAGACACATTTGAACATTTTGAACAAAACACACGTGACAGAAGTCGACCGACTGCTACTGGCTTCTGTGGAATCAGAACTATGGAGCACTCGTTCAGTACGTTTTGCACAAACTATACATTAATTTCTCGTACGGACTGCTCTGTTTTTTCCAGTTGCTTCGTGCGCTTGTGAGTTTTCTTAAAAACTGCGCACCAGAATATTCTGTCATTTCAATATTTTTTGCGGTATCTGGTGTGTGTTAATAAAATCTAATTTTCTCATTTTTCGTGATAGAGCACTTTAAATAGAATTACCTTACTCCCTAACTTTTAGAGGAATGTGATTTCCACTAACAGCAGAGCACGTGGCCCTGTGTGCTTTAAACGAAACTTTGCACCAAACTTAATTTTTTATCATATAAATCCATTGCGTTTCACTATAGAATCTTAATTTAGCTGAAAATTCATCGCATAGTGTAGAATCAGTAACTATAACTATTACCAAAAATGGAAATTACGGGCAGTTGATGACTCCTCGCACACGCTCCACTGGTCTTCTGCTTTTTCTGAAGATTGAAACACCTGCTACCCAAGAACACGGACATGACGAAACCTTCGCCCTCCATTTCCGACGTCATCACGGAATGAAAGATCTCGCAATAAAAACTTTTCTCGTTCTCGGGGCTTTTAGGAGGATGCCGCTTAAAACTTTGCCACTTTAACACGGAAAGGAAATCGAGTGCACTTTATCTTCCTTTTTCGTCAGGATGATGAGAGACAAGAGGCAGTTATGTGATTCCATAAGGGCTCTTCTCTTTCAATATTATCTTACCTTCTTCGTACATTCACTGTCTGGCTTTGTAACAACTTATCAACAGGATACGTCTGCATTTGACTCGTGTTGATGGATCACAAAACTAGATCACTAGACATTCCACTCCTCACCGTAGGAAACCGTGTTACTCTTTTAGCTTTTGTCTTGCCGGTACCGTAGCTTTTCTTTGCATGCTAGGACTGGATATTTGCACTAAAAATAGATATCATTCAAGTAAATCTTAATAAGAACTATTATTACCTACACAAAATTGAAAATTTCAGTACAAAGGAACAACATAATTTTTTCTTGTTAATATCAAAGCTCGAGATTTACTCGTAAAGTCTTAGCGCAGCGAAAATATTTTGAAAGTTTCCCATAAAAGCAGATTATGAGATCATGTGAGTAGATTTTCACGAGGCCTCTTTTCTGGAGCGGTCGCCACTTCTGATGTTTCAACCTTCATGGAGAATTTATCTATGTTTAGCCAACGACTAACTTCTTGAAGTATTGTGTACTCATGCTTGCGAATTCCAAGTGATTTGTTTCCAGACACTTAGGCAGTTCTGTGTGGGTGAACTATATCTTTGGTTTCAAAAAAGTAGTTTCCAAAGAGCCCAGTAATAAATCCAAAAATTATATATTCACGTCTCAATTTAGGTAACCTACATTTCATATGCCGAAGATATTTTGCTCCCTCATGTACATACGACATGACTGGTCCCAATTACAGTAGACAATTCAGTGATGGCCTCACCTACATGTTTTTTGTTGTAACCTCACTGTTACCACAGAAACAAGAAAACCTCGGAATTAAAATCCTTGTGGGGCCATCTAGATTTCGGCTCTTAGTGGCTTCGCAAATCACTTTCGGTGAACGTCGGGGCGGTTGGTTGGAAATAGCAAGACCAATCATGTGTCCTATCCTTGTCAAACCCGAGTTTGTGCAAGCCTCAAATGATGTCCCTGTCATCGGTATGCTTAGACCTGATCTTCCTTCCTTTCTTTAACAAAAAGTGCAAATCGTTTCAAAATTTCGAGGTCCCATTGAATAATGTGGTAGCTTAAAGGCAGACCACTTACGGATGACCTAGTGGTTTATATCCTCGGGAAAAGTCCTGCAAGGTTACGGTGTAGAGAGGAAACGCTTTTCCAAGCAGCAGATGGAGAACATTCGCCGGAATTTAGCGAAGTCCATTCGTCAAGCTCCTGAGATCTGCAGAGGCAAAGAGAAACGCCTCGCAACGTTTTTCAAAAGCAACTTCATCTTTATGTTTACAATATGCGGAGTGTTCAGGAATAGCAACTATGAAACAATACCTGCCGTGAGACAATTCCTCGTCTGACACAGCACGAAATCGCGCAGGCAAAACTTTCCTCCTACAGAGCATTTTCCGATGTGGACCTCTTTCTGATATCCGTATTCAGTTCGTCCTGATATCACTTGCGACTGTTTAAAATGGCTCGAAACAATATTGGACTTAACATCTGCGGTCATCAGTCCCCTAGACTTAGAACTACTTAAACCCAACTAACCTAAGGACATCACACACATCCGTGCCCGAGGCAGGATTCGAACCTGCGACAGTAGCAGCAACGCGGTTCCGGACTGAAGCGCCTAGAACTGCTCGGCCACAGCGGCCGGCTAACTGTTTAAGAATCCATCTTGCAATTGCTACTACTCGTAACATCATCGATATGGGCCTTCGTAGCTGAAGGCCCACTCGTGTACCCTTGATGACTGCATGACACAAACCTTTACGCCTCGCCTGGACCCGTCAAAATTGTTCTGTTGATGACTGGAAACATGTTGCCTGGTCGGACGAGTCTCACTTCAAATTGTATCGAGCAGATGGACGTGTACTGGTATGGAGACAACCATATAAATCTATAGACCCTGCATGTGAGCAGGAGACCGTTGAAGCTGGTGAAGACTCTGTAATGGTGTGCGGCGTTTGGAATTGGAGTGATTTGGGACCCCTGATACATCTAGATATGACTGTGATAGGTGACACATACGTAAGCGTCCTGTCTGATCCCCTGCATCAATTCACATTCATTGTGCATTCCGACGGATTTAGGCAATTCCAGCATGACAATGCGATAGCTCACGCCTCCAAAATTGCTTCAGAGGGGCTTCAGGAACATTCTTCAGAGTTTAAACACCTCCGCTGGCCACCAAACTCCCCAGACATGAACTTTATTGGGCCTATCTGGAGTGCCTTACAACATGCTGTTCAGAAGAGATCTCCAACGCCTCGTACTCTTACGGAGTTATGGACAGCCCTGCAGGATTCATAGTGTAAATTCCCTTCAGCACTACTGCAGACATTAGTCGAGTCCATGCCACGTCGTGTTGTGACACTTTTGCGTGGTTGCAGGGGCCCTACACGACATCAGGCAGATGTACCAGTTCCTTTGGCTCTTCAGTGTATAATGGACTGACTTGACGTTTATGACATTGTTGTCGAAGGAAATGACAATACTTACAGGCAAACAACGTCATTTTGGAGCTGTAAATTTTGTTCTCATTTGACAAGCTACCAAGCTTTATTACATAGGGAAGAAGATGGTGGGCAACATACGTCATTAACGGCTAATGACTACTTCCCGTCGGCCGCTGTGGCCGAGTTGTTCAAGGTGCTTCAGTCCGGAACCGCGCTGCTGCTACGGTCGCAGGTTCCAATCCTGCCTCAGGCATGGATGTGTGTGATGTCCATAGGTTAGTTAGGTTTAAGTAGTTCTAAGTCTAAGGGACTGATTGCCTCAGATGTTAAGTCCCATTGGACTGAGAGCCATTTGAGCCATTTTTGACTACTTCCGCTGCCGAAAAGGCGTTTTCCAAAAATGAGTGCTTCTCAGTGTTCTGTTGAGTTCTGTTCTAAGGAAGTGGCACTGTGAAGCACCCGTGTTTAGCAACTTAGACAGCTCACAAAGACAACGAGCCTACCACCCAGCGGCTTTTTATGATACATGCAAGGCTTGACCAGAAATGAGAGTGACAGAAATGGAAGCCCCAGTCGGTCAAGCGTTTAGAAAAATTGGCACTTTTGGAGCGAGCGGGCGAGCCATGAACCAGTTTTAACGTAGATTCCAGATAGCGGATAGCAAAATGGAAACATTCCAGAACGGTACTGTGGGGATCCTGGTATCGAGACCTTAAGTCAAAACTTTTGCTTTACTTTCAATTTTTACGTTACTGAAAGTGCAAATAAATGTATACATTACTCAATACACTGTGTTTGAAGCGATGAAATGCTTGGTATGTAGAAAAATTTCTACAATTAGTTGACGCATAAGGAGGACAAACAAATTAACAGTTATACGAAGAGATTTTTCAGGACAAACAATTGTTATCGTGTAGATTTCACCTTACACTTTAAATGTTTTACATGTAATAAGTCCTGGAGTCTTTTTTCAGTTCTTCAGGTATTTCCTTGAGCCAGTGGTGTTTATCTTTTAATTCTTGAAAGTTTAACATATTTTTCTCATGGAAGTACTATAATTCATCCTTCAGCCCCGCTCATTATTTCATTTTTAAACTTTTCTATGTGTCTATATACCTGAGTGTATATACTAGGCTGATACCTGTGGTACCTTGTTCCAGGTACCGGAGCGGCCGGGGCAGCTTGGTAACGTGACGACCACGCGCAGACAATCATCGGGCCAAGAGCGACCATTCTACACTGATCCACCAATCCATCGTAGGAAGTAGTCTGGCAACCATCCAGTGAGATTTCTACGCCGTAACAAGTGTCACACTGCTACGAACGTTCGAATTCTGGTTTTAACCGTTTACTTCTGTTTTCCAAACTGCAGCATCTGTGAGCTATTTATTTTTGGTGCATCAGAAGTTACGGTAAATACAGATTTCCCATCGTTGGGTCAGAAGCTCAGCCAAGGAAGAAACATGACGATCGGCTGAGTCGGCTGAGTCGATGAATGAAAAAACTTGCTGAGGCTATCGTGTGCTGCTCTATTACACTGGACGACTCGCCTCACCTGAAACTTTCTCGCAAACACTTTCATCGTCTGTTAGTTTCAGATTTATCAGTGATGACCGTTCCTGCTTCTGACAGCAACTAGATGATACTCAAAAATGGAATCTTCCCTTCAGTCTGGAGTTCAAACGGAAACCGTACTTCTGTGTCTGATGCTTGTTCTTTGCATTGATGGATCGACGCGAATATGTAGCACCAACGTGAATGTGTTGTGGTACAGTTGGTTGACCAGAACGTTGCGATCAAGTAAACTAGGAGTACTTTCAGGAAGGAAATGTCATGGTATTCAACTATCACCGTACAAATCTCATAGTTACTTCACCGTACACTGACAAGGTTTACAGTTTTCGTTTAGCTATATTGTAGGTGTTTTCTTATTACCTCGTGTTGTTTCTCCTTTTGTGATGTATGCGTTTCTGCAGTTGAACCTTTGTAGTTAGTTAATTATGTGTGCTAAATAAAGGCCAAAGAAGATTATAACATGTCTGAGAAACATAGCCTGCTCTGATTCCTTATCAAAGGTCACTTGGACAGAATCCAAAACTATTTCTACACTCAAGTAATATTTTCGCTGAACATGTTACGTGTATAATTGCTACATGATAGCTAGGTAACCTGCTAGGTGTTCATTCAGGTGAGGTGTGACTTGAGTGATTACAGAAGCCGACTTAGGATTAGAACAAAAGCACCTGTGGTACAAAACAAGACCTTTCTGACGACCTATTGGCCACAAACAGATTCCCAAAGTGATCTAGAGTGGTCGCCGTGTGGAATTCGACAGATCCTTTCGGTTCTGCACGCCAGAACATCGCTTCTGACTTGAGCACCTGTAGCGGAGGAGGGCCACATCTGCGATGGACTCTGTCAGCGGTGGCGCCGAGTCCGGCAACGGCTCACTAGAGACCCAGTGGTGTCCTGAGGAGCCCGAGATCGCGTGGACCGAGGGCCGCAATGTGGCCACGCTGGGCGTGCTCGCCATCATCGACGTCATGGTGGTGGCGGGAAACTGCCTGGTGGTGGCCGCCGTGTTCCTGTCGCACAAGCTGCGTTCCGTCACCAACCTCTTCATCGTCTCGCTCGCCGTCGCTGACCTCCTGGTCGGAGTCGCCGTGCTGCCCTTCAGCGCCGCCTGGGAAGTATTCAAGGTACGCGCTGCCGTCTGTTTCTTACTCTTTCGGAATTCAGTCTCATATTCGTCTCTTCTCGAGTATGTCGTTAATCTATTTACCGATCTGGGCACGCTTTCCTGTTCACTATTTAGTTGTTAAATACACAGTAAGAAAAAGAAGAACGCACCACGAAGGATTTATCAGAGCACTCCGTCTTTAGGCCACAAGCCACCCATCGGGACCATCCGACGGCCGTGTCATCTTCAGCTGAGGATGGGGATAGGAGGGGCGTGGGGTCAGCACACCGCTCTCCCGGTCGTTATGATGGTTTTCTTTGACCGGAGCCGCTACTATTCGGTCGAGTAGCTCCTCAATTGGCATTACGAGACTGAGAGCACCCCGGAAAATGGCAACAGCTCGTGACGGACCGGATGGTCACCCAACCAAGTGCCGGCCACGCCCGACAGTGCTTAACTTCGGTGATCTGACGGGAACCGGTGTATCCACTGCGACAAGGCCGTTCCCTGCAAGGAATTATCAGAATGGGCAGGAAATTGATAGACATGATGTGCATGTTTAGCCAAATAATAATTACAGTTTCAGGAAAAAAACTGACAGTTTATTAAAGTGAGAAAACTTCACAAACTAAGCAAGTCAACAGCGCGTCTCAGACACTTATGAAAGCAGTTCGTCGGCTTGGCACTGATTGATAGAATTGTTGGGTACCCTCCTGAAGGTTATGGTGCCAAATTCTGTCCAATTAGCGCGTTACATACTCAACATCCCGAGCCTGTGGGAACGCTCTGCACACAATGCTCGAAATGTTCTCAATTGCAGATAAATCCGGTGACCTTGCTGGCCAAGGTAATGTTTGACAAACACGAAGACAAGCAGTACAAACGCTCCCTGCGTGCGGTTGGCCATTTTGTTGCTGAAATGTAAGCCCAGAATGGGTTACGTTGAAGGGCTGCAAAAAAGAGCGTAGAAGGTCGTCGTCGTACCGCTGTGCACTTAGGTTGCCACGAATGACAACCAAAGGGGTCTTCTCATTGGGACTCAATTTGAAGCGGGACTCACTACTGAAGACAATTACGCTCCAGTCAGTGACGTTCCTGACTGATGTGACCAACGAATAAGTGTCTCGCGACGCCCCGAACAGTGGTGGAATATCAATATGACTGAGGACAGTCATACAGCCCGACAGCCAAGACTCATGGGGCGCCATTTCATTTCGTAGCAGTACTGCTTTGGTTGTTATCCGCGGCGCCCTCACAGCATAACGGTATGTCGGCGATATTCTGCACTCCGTTTTGTTGCTCCTCAGGACAAACTATCCTGAGATTACACTTCAGCAAGATAATGCCGGTCACATACAGTGAGGCTTTCTACTGTTTGTCTTCGAGCTTGTCAAACCCCACCTTGGCAACAGGTTCACCAAATCTCTTCCCAGTTAAGAACATTTGGAGCATTATGGGCAGGGCCCTCCAACCAACTCGAGCGTTTGGCGGTCTAACGCACCAACTGGACAGAATTTGGCACGATATCCTGTTAGGAGGACATACAACAACTCGATCAATTAATGCCAAGCCGAATAACTGCTTGCGTAAGGGCCAGAGGTGGACCAACGTTTATTGACTTGCTCAATATGTGAAGCTCTTTCTCTTGAATAAATCACTCATTTTTTCGCAAACTATAATGATTAGTTTGTGCATTATAATTATCCGGGCTGTTATGGCGTCGTCGGTTGATGAATTCTATGTCAATTGCTGGGAATTGACATAGAATTCATCAACCGACCACGGCATAACAGCCGGATAATTATAATGGACATGACATTTCCGGCCGTGAAAGTCTACATTTCAGTTTAATGATTAGTTTGTCTGTACATGCATTGTAATCATTTGTTTGTCTCAGCATGTGCGTCACATCTGGCGAGTACCATCCCTTTCGTGTAATTCCTGTCACTTCGATGTAATTCCTTCGTGAAGCGTCGTATATTTTTAATTGATTTGTTAATCATTTTCTCGTAGAGCGTATTTATAAAATACTGTTGCCTTCGAACGTAGTCCATAATTCAAGATTGTTGATATTGTACTGCACGAAATGACTTCAAGAAGTAAGCTACACACGTTATGCCACACTAAGTCCATTAGGCAACAAGAGTGGTGTATTGTCAGTTCGCTCACAGGTTCCGGGTTTCCTGCGGATTCAGTTCTGCTGTGGTATGTATAACAGATCGGTCACAGTGTCGGAGAGAAACGTAGCCCAAATCCGTGCACGGTACAGTGCAATGTTTGTGGAATAAATGTCTAAATTTCGCACGTATTTACGTGAATTCTGGTAGGATATGGACCAAATGCAATGCCGCGTCCAGTTGTAGTAAAATAGTGACCTTGATTTGACGTAAGACGCTCAGATGTTAGTCATGCTGATCGTGAGGGAAGACCACCGTCATCTGTCACAGACTTCAATGAGCAGGCAACTGCTGAACTGTTTCGCAACAGTCACAGGACTTCTGACAATGCGGATGTTCACAGAGAGGCTCCGAAATGGCTCCGTGACCAAGGAGTGGATTTCTATCCTCGAAGAACTTAACGATCACTAGAACGTTCAGATGGTTGTTTACAAAGACTACGTTGAAAAAACAACACAACTGGCCATTAAAATTGCTACACCAAGAAAAAATGCAGATGATAAACGGGTATTCATTGGACAGATATATTATAATAGAACTGACATGTGATTACATTCTCACGCAATTTGGGTGCATAGATCCTGAGAAATCAGTACCCAGAACAACCACCTCTGGCCGTAATAACGGCATTGATACGCCTGGGCATTTAGTCAAACAGAGCTTGGATGACGTGTACAGGTACAGCTGCCCATGCACCTTCAACACGATACCACAGTGACTGGCGTATTGTGACGGGCCAATTGCGCGGCCACAATTTTCAATTGGTGAGAGATCTGGATAATGTGCTGGCCAGGGCAGCAGTCGAACATTTTCTGTATCCAGAAAGGCCCGTACACGACCTCCAACATGAGGTCGTGCATTACCCTGCTGAAATGTAGGATTTCGCAGGGATCAAATGAAGGGCAGAGCCACAGGTCGTAACACATCTGAAATCTAACGTCCACTGTTCAAAGTGTCGTCAATGCGAACAAGAGGAGACAGAGATGTGTAAACAGTGGCACACCATACCATCACGCTGAGTGATACGCCAGTATGGCGATGACGAATACATGCTTGCAATGTGCGTTCACCGCGATGTCGCCAAACACGGATGCGACCATCATGATACTGTAAACAGTACCTGGATTCATCCGAAAAAATGACGTCTTGCCATTCGTGCACCCAAGTTCGTCGTTGAGTACACCATCGCAGGCGCTGCTGTCCGTGATGCAGCGTCAAGGGTAACCGCAGCCTTGGTGTCCGAGCTGATAGTCCATGCTACTGCAAACGTCATCGAACTGTTCGTGCAGATGGTTGTTGTCTTGCAAACGTCCCCATCTGTTGACTCAGGGTTCGAGACGTGGCTGCACAATCCGTTACAGCCAGGCGGGTAAGATGCCTGTCATCTCGACTGCTAGTGATACGAGGCCGTTGGGATCCAGCACGACGTTTCGTATTACCCTCCTGAACCCACCGATCCCATATTCTGCTAACAGTCATTGGATCTCGACTAACGCGAGCAGCAATGTCGCGATACAATAAACCGCAATAGCGATAGGCTACAATCCGATTTTTATCAAAGTCGGAAACGTGATGGTACGCATTTCTCCTCCTTACACGAGTCATGACAACAAGGTTTAACCAGGCAACGCCGGTCAACTGCTGTTTGTGTATGAGAAATCTGTTATAAATTTCCCTCATATCAGCACGTTATAGGTGTCGCCACCGGCTCCAATCTTTTGTGAATCCTCTGAAAATCTTATCATTCGCATATCACAGCATCTTCATCCTGTTGGTTAAAGTTCGCGTCTGTAGCACGTCATCTTCGTGGTGTAGCAATTTTAATGGCCAGTGGTGTGTAATGTATCTGCGTCGCTTTGATGTGTGGTGCATCATTCTATAACAGTTATCTTGGAAGCCAAAACAATGTTTAACTTATTTTTTGAATCTTTCTTATCGAAAAAGTCGGATGATGAGAGTTGACCTGATGGCATTCACTGAGAGCTGCGAAGCAATATTTCAAACTGAAAGTGTGGCAAATGTTTTCTGGAATAGCAGTGAATGTCTTGTAGCTTTTATCCATACTCAGATGCGCCTTAGAATGAGGAAGGTTCTATTCAAACATCAACGTTCTTCGATTATGCAAAGACGTCGTATGATGGCACTAGTATCACAATCAAAATCAGTATGAAAATTTATCACCGCTCCGATACTACATCTGACAAGCAGCCAAGCCATAATTTAAAACGGTATTTTTCAAAAATCTTCACCTGATTTCATAAAATTGTACCATCTACTTTAACGAAATTATGAAGTTGGGTGGATTTCAGCTTAGGCATCGAAACTAAAAGTTAATGTTATAAGGTTCCCCTGTCTTCGTAATGATGATTGCATAGAACATTGTCTACAGAACAGTGCCCTATTTGAAATACACTATTATCACATGATAGTTATTGACCCACGAAATTTTAATTAAATGCTGTCTGAATGTATTTCAAGAGGATATTCGTAGAGAAGTCTTAGTTAGGGCAGTGTTTTCATCATTTCAGACTGGAGTCTTAGCATTTTTCCACACAAATCTTGAATTTAAATGTAGTACAATAATAACACAATTATTAGAGCCTGAGATATCGTCGACTACTACGAAGATGAGGATCCCGCAGAGAAGTTTCTCGCAGATAAGCTGGAAGTAGTTTTGCTGCTCAACGAAATAATGCTGACTCTGAAAGCGTCTCATAGGAATACACCGAGCGAGGTGACGCAGTAGGTTAGCACACTGGACTCGCATTCGGGAGGACGACGGTTCAATCCCGTCTCCGGCCATCCTGATTTAGGTTTTCCGTGATTTCCCTAAATCGTTTCAGGCAAATGCCGGGATGGTTCCTTTAAAAGGGCACGGCCGATTTCCTTCCCAATCCTTCCCTCACCCGAGCTTGCGCTCCGTCTCTAATGACCTCGTTGTCGACGGGACGTTAAACACTAACCACCACCACCATAGGAATACACAATTTTACTTGAAAGCAGATGATCGAAGAACAATCTCTACTTCAGCTTAACTGCAAGGTACACAACTGTATGTCATGTTACGTAGAATCATTACGTTTCAACAACGAATTTAAAAGTGGCAAAGAAAGCTAAATAAGTGCGGAGAGATTGTATTAAAGATTATTTCAACTTCGGACACAACTCATAGTACAGGTTGGGCCAAATAAAAGTATCCCGGACGAGTGAATACGCTCAGACGTGAACGTATGCCTATAATCACACCCCGTGACACGCACACCGCGTGAAAGCCCGTCACGTGATCCACACCCGTTCAGAACATAGTACGGGATGTGTCAGTGTGAGCGGAGCAGTTCAAAGGGAAGGGTGGTACTCATGTTGGAGCAGTGGGTAATCGTTGTCGGAAGTTCCGTGACAACAAAGTCGTAGAAACGGTGTAGTCAAATGTTTACTGAGAAGATTAATGGTGTCATAGTTACAGAAAAGAGTGCCATGCAACGCTTAGTCCTAAAATGGCTCAGACAGGATCTGTTTTGAACAAGTCAAGAAACAAACTGAATTTTACCAGCACAACAGAAAATGTGGCTGCAGTTCACCAGAAAATGCTTCAGTCCTACCAAATCAACACGATTCCTGTCGCAAGAACCGAGCGAGGTGGCGCAGTGGTTAGCACACTGGACTCGCATTCGGGAGGACGACGGTTCAATCCCGTCTCCGGCCATCCTGATTTAGGTTTTCCGTGATTTCCTAAATCGTTTCAGGCAAACGTCGGGATGGTTCCTTTGAAAGGGCACGGCCGATTTCCTTCCCAATCCTTCCCTAACCCGAGCTTGCGCTCCGTCTCTAATGACCTCGTTGTCGACGGGACGTTAAACACTAACCACCACCACCACCTGTCGCAAGAGACCGGAGGAGGAAAAGAGCTACAGCTACTTCCAACATTATGAAGTAACTGCCCATAGAGATAGCCGAACCTTGAAGCATATTTACACAATTTTCATGCATCGCGGAAATTGTTAGCAGCCGTTAGTCTGGTTGCGGTCATAGCTGGCCAAGTGGGTCTCCTGATCTGTCAGTCTGCGATTACTTTGTGTATCAAAATAACCGTAATAGTCTTGAAGAACTGCAGCAGAACATTCCAGTACTCAAGATTAGATTCGCCTCCAACAGCTAGCTGACCAGGGTCCAAAAGTGTGCCAAGAGATGAGAATGGTGGTCACCTTCAACATCTGCTATAATCCGGTTCGTACTGTATTTCCTTTCCTCTGCTGTGTTTCTTTATACCCTGTAACTCTGTTCTCCGGGCCCCTTTTTTTGCCCATCCTGTACAAGGAAGAATACAATAACTTGTACATGAACCACGTGGCATTCTAAGCCAGCACATAATAAAGAATTTACCCATAAATTGTTGAAGAATCCTTCGAAATTATCAAACATATTTGAATGAATGAGAATGTGATTTATTCATTTTGCCTACGATTTGAAGGTGTTATTAAGAAACACATTTATGGCCAACGTGAATGAAGACTGAATATGTCACAGTACAAAGCATGTTGAATCCCAACAACTGTTACACTGGTTTGAAACGCTAAGCTGCGCAGCGTTGGGCTTTACCTCTCCGTAACTGGTATCACGCAACTAGAGTAGCTTCAAGTAATCTCATGCCAAGTTTCCACGTTAATCTTCACGATGAACATGTCAGCACAGAGCTGCACAGAGTCATGAATCCAGAGCTGAACAGGAACCACCAGAAAGTCTATATCTCACCCCCCCCCCTCTCTCTCTCTCTCTCTCTTTCTTCTCCTGTTTCTCTGTAGTCGACCTGTGTCCTGTCTGAAAGCTGTCCATGCATTACTGCCTCAAGCCTGTGCTGTCCTAACTGACCGAAACTCTCCTCGCCAAATAACGTGTTCCAGACTGTCCTTCACGACTGGCCAAAGTCTATCCTCATTTCAGACGTCGATTACTGGGCACAAAATATGATAATAAAAAGCTCATGAGTTAGAAAGTGCGGAAAACAGTAAACACTGGAGGCTGTCTTTTCTGATCAAGAATTGTCAAACTTGGTGCCTGTTGGAAGTTATGAATTCATGTGATTTTTGGCAGGTTCTATCTAGAGCAGACAGGTCCGCGGCTCGCACGCCTACTATCCATGTGGCTGGAGTTTCACCTTCTCCGTTTCATTAGAGGCAACTTAGTTACCAGGGTTCTGCGTGATTTACGTTGAGGACACACCCACAGGACCTCCTCCAGCCATTCGGACCCCGCACTGCTCCAGTCGTCTCCAAGGTGGCCTGATTTCGCGGTACGTGATTTCTTTCTTGTGAAGATTTGTGAAAGACTCTGCCTGTGTGCCTCCATTTACAACAACTTTGGATAAACTGCGCCGCTGCGTAGAAAACAAGATGAAGTAGCTCCAGAAACACAAGCAGAAGTGTAGATAAGGCGTGAGAAACCTTTCCTGGCCCGTGGATCTGTTCCGCATACTTAAGTTGACGGGTCGCATATACACCTCTTTGGTTAATAATGCAGTGAAGAACTGTAAACTGACTCTTCAATTCTTATTTCATTAGATTTTTTATGTAGTACGCCAATAAAATCTTTTCGTTAACCGACCGTAGTAAGTGTTCCTTCAGAACTAATTCCAGCTCGTTAACACCACCCCAGATTGAAGGTTCAGGTGATATTTTTACTTCAACAGTACCTTCACCAGTAGTGTTTCCTTTTAACGGCCATAATGCTAATAATTCTTCTGTTGTATCTGCTATATTCACACAACGAACAAAAATTATTAATTTTGCTGTGTCTGACAAATCAGTGCTCTCATTCAAGGCGATCGCAAATGCTTCAAATATGGAAGCACGATCACACAACTTCTTGCAATGTATAAAATGCATATTTGAACCATCAGCTGCTTTTTTTTTAAACCCAAATATTAACCGGTTTCAGTCTTGGACCATCTTTACAGATAAGGGTTAAAATGGTTTAAGCCCCCACAATAAATTAGTCGTTACTTAAATAATGTGTAGTGCATGCCACGAATGCCGGCCGGGGTGGCCGAGTGATTCTAGGCGCTACAGTCTGGAACCGCGCGACCGCTACGGTCGCAGGTTCGAATCCTGCCTCGGACATTGATGTGTGTGCTGTCCTTAGGTTAGTTAGGTTTAAGTAGTTCTAAGATCTAGGGGACTGATGACCTCAGAAGTTGAGTCCCATAGTGCTCAGAGCCAACCATGCCACGAATATCAATTTGCGGCCCTCGACTTTTAGAAGCCAACATACCAATACAAAATATACACATAGCATTATTGAAGAGAATATTTGTTAATTTCGTCAACCATCACATTAATTCGCCTAACAACTGTTCTTCCCGATAAACTTCTTTGTTCGGACTCTTTATCGGCATATAGTACTTCTGCAGTGCCCAAGAGCCATTCATTCACGAACTCACCTCCAGCAAAAGTCTTTATCAATTTGGCCTTCTTTCTGTTAATTATAAAACTAGCTTCAACCGAATTGTATCCTCGCTTTGGCAAACATTTTCTGTTACGCCTTCTCTCCCACGAAATTTATCCTCGGGTCTGATTGAAATCAGTCGCGGACAGGATCCAGCCAGCGAATAGCCGGTTACTTACCAGTGGTCTGGATGCTTGTAGTGCATCGTGTTGAGGAAACACTGAACGCTTCTGAACGGTTAAATGAAAACTTTGATATAAGACGTAATTGTAAGAAGTAGCCAGGGGTTGTATATACATACATGTAAAAGATGTATCCTTCTATAATTGCTTGGTTCTTTCGAAAAAACAAACTTTGTTTTCCTACGCCCAAGTTAAAATTCATTCCAAGTTTGTATTTCCGTTTATGTAAGAGATATAGTCTTGTGATGTATAAACGAATCTTTTGAATGTTTTTGAAAGACTCTCTGTATACTAAAGTCACGTTTTAATGTATTTAGGCCAGCCGGCCGAAGTGGCCGTGCGGTTCTAGGCGCTGCAGCCTGGAACCGCGAGACCGCTACGGTCGCAGGTTCGAATCCTGCCTCGGGTATGGATGTGTGTGATGTCCTTCGGTTAGTTAGGTTTAACTAGTTCTAAGTTCTAGGGGACTAATGACCTCAGAAGTTGAGTCCCATAGTGCTCAGAGCCATTTGAACCAATGTATTTAGGAACTAGTTCCCACAGACCACGGAAAGTGCTTCCACAGGATCTTGTTTGCTTTCTGCGCTGTTTAATGGGAACTTACAAAAAAAATAAATAACTGTTCAGAATAGAATATATCAGTGCTTAAACAAAAGAAGACCAATGAGTGCTGAAGTATATTCACTGAAATGTAGATGTCTTTCGGCATTACCTGTGTCAAAGATAACTTTTACAATAGTAAATGCAATGAAATAGCTACGCTGTAGAAACATTGTCAGAATGAGCGCGCTGAATACTGTCAGAACTACACCTCTCCTTTTACGTTCTACGAATGTTAATGCTGGCGTGGAAAACATCTAAACAGTTTGTCGTTAATGCTGGCGTGGAAAACATCTAAACAGTTTGTCTAACGTACTCGAAAATACACCCCTAATCTAGCAGTACGATTTGGTTGTGTAGTTGTGTGAACAGCGTCTATGTAAAATGTAATACGTTTGAAGCCAGTTCCAGGAAATCCAGAATCCAATGTCATCAGAAATGGAGCCGCGGAGAATAGGGTTACAGGTGCGGAATACAGACAGGACGCGCAACAACGCCCTGCTCTAGCGGAATAGCTATTTTCGTCGTGACCTCATACGGGAGCGACATTCACACCTGCTGCTCGATGCTGTGCATGAAGTTCCTCCCTCCACAAAGCTGAGTACGCTACAGGAATAAAAATCAGTACAAAGAAGAAAAGAAAAAGCACAGATTGGTTGAAGTATAATCCGACGACCCTTAGCAAGTAAATATTGAAAACTGAAGGCAAAGAAAATGCAGTAAACGAGTGTTGGCAGGCTTTCTCTCGGTCAAGAATTCTATAACTTAATGGGAACTGAGACAAATAGTGTTGATGTTAAGAACAATTCCTCTAACAGTTGGTGAAATTGTTGTCTATTAAAAGACAACCGTCTCGCTGCCTAAAGCCGCTTCATCAGGTGCAGCCCACATGTTAAAAAGCAAAGTACAGTGTCACTACATTTTATGGGTGTTAAATTTAATGAAGGAATATCTAAAGTATACTCCCAGCGTAAAAAGTTCGTCACACCCATCGCTCCTAGTGAAAATTTACTACTCAGTATTAACAATGTTCACAGAGTACTAAATTTTAGCTAGGAGCGATGGGTAAATTTGTGAGTGTATTTTAGACATTCCGTTATCAATTTTAGCGTCCACAAAATGTGGTGAGACTGTATTTTGCCTTCTATCGTGTAGGCTGAATCTGATGATGCGGTTTTAGACCACGAAACCGGTTGTGTTTTAATAGAAAACAATTTTGCCAGCTGTTAGCAGAATTCTTCATAAAATCATGCCTTTCAACAGCTGCAGATGACCAGAATATAAGATAGTTTGTGAAATAGCGTTGATGATGAATGATGAGGTAGCTTGGGATAGTGGGATACAAATGCAGCTGTGGTTCGTAAAAATGTTTTACGTGACTATACATTATCAGTACAAAATAGACAGCAGTTACATCTATTATGGACTGTATTTTGAGAACTGTGGCGCTTAAGTAGAATGAAAAATTGTGATTAAAGTTATTTAATCATCAATGCGTTTCGATGGTTATCCATTATGATCAGGAGGGAGGCATCTTTTACACAGCTATTCTTAGTGGCATGCGTTGGCGATTTCTTCAAGTAGCATGTGAGGTGGCCAGCAGTTGAAGTGGCGACATGCTCTGATAATAATTAAATGAATTAGCCAAAGACATTATGGATGTGACGTCATAGTTTACACATGCAAAACGTAGATAAATAGCAAGAAGGTCACTACTTATACAGAATTAGGACACTGGAAGTGACATATCCCTCTCACTTCAGTCACACGTTGAGAAGCATGTGCAATTTTCAGCGTCAGAATGATGTTTTTCTTGTTTTGTAAGTCCTCGCTACATCGTACATCAAAAAGTGTTAAACTACTAAAAAGTCGTAAACTGACATCCACTCGAAAATTAACAAATGTCTCATCCTTGATGCCACCCAGAAGGAAAACAGCTCTGCAGCCAGAGACACCAGACACAAACATGGGGCACCATAGAGCCAGCCACGCCTCGCACCAATCTGAACGTGGCAGCTCTACTAGCAGACCCACTGCCGAGAGGTTCTGCTAGCAGCTCTACACGCCTGGCAGTGGTGGTAGTGGAATGCATGACGGCTTAGGCTACGGCTCCACGTGCATTTTTTTCAGCGGGGTTTGAGCTGGAGAAAACGTGGTAGGAATTCCAGCAACTGTGGCGACCACAGAGCAGAAAAAACTGCCGAGTAGTGGCATTCAACTTTCAATTACACGAGCAGGAGAAGCAACGCCGCGAGAACTATACTGGGCAGTGTATCATTGGATAACAATTCTGTCGCACTTTATTAGTCGACATCGTCGAAGTCGTCGTCGCCGTCGTAGTCGTCGAATTGAAAGTCAGCAGAGGAAATGGTGGATCCACTCTGTTCTAAGTGACATGTCAAAAAAGGGAAAGTTTGTTCCCGTACTTTAGGAATTAGAGGAATATTCAGATGAATTTTTAGAGTGTTATCGAATGCCAGTTAATCGGTTCTAGAAACTATCTCATTCGTGGTAAATGACATCTCTAAAACACTGTCGTGGAGTCTTGCGCTGGCGGATGTATTGTCTTTCCTGAATAAGACGGCACTAATTGGAAAAAAATTCACTTGAAAATCAAGTCTGTCTGTTGGTCTGAATTTCTTGATCATTGGAATCTCGGACGGTAAAAATATTTCATCAGGATCTGTGTTCTGGGGAGGTCGTCCTAAATTACACTGACGGAAGAAAAGACTGAAGCACCAAGAAGGAGCTGGGCAACATAAACGAAAGATGTCTACTCAAGTTTCGCGCCAGTCGCTCGGGAGTAGTGCTAGTAGAACCACTATAAGGATGCAACTCAGGTTTGCTTTAAATACACACTGTAACGCTCGTGAGCGTTAATTGCCTTAGAGACTGAACTTGATGAGTTGATGCTAATCAAGAATGGCTTAAGACGACGAAGAAGTCATTATCAGCACTTCACTGAGTTTGAACGAGGTCGCGTAATACAGCTATGAGAAGTTGGATGTTCTTTCTGCTATAGCTGGCCGGGGTGGCCGAGCGGATCTAGGCGCTACAGTCTGGACTCGCGCGACCGCTACGGTCGCAGATTCAAATCCTACCTCGGGCATGGAGTGTGTGATGTCCTTAGGTTAATTAGGTTTAAGTAGTTCTAAGTTCTACGGGACTGATGACCTCAGAAGCTAAGTCCCATAGTGCTCAGAGCCATTTGAACCATTTTGAACCTTCTGCTATACTGCAGAAACACTTGCCAGGAATGGAGCCACTGTACATGTTTACTGGCAACAGCTGTCACGAGAATGTGCGGTAGAAATGAGACCAGACTCCAGGCGACCATGTAACACTACTGAGAGGGACGACCATCGTGTTAAGCGAATCGCCCTGACACATCGTACTGCATCTGCAGCAGCAATTTGAAGAACAATTGGAACCACAGTGACACCACGAACTATCACAAATCGATTATCTCAAGGACAGCTCTGATCCAGACCCCTTGTACCGTCCGTTCCACTGACCCCAAACCACCGCCATTTATGACTTCAGTGGTGTCAAGCGAGAGCTCATTGGACGGCAGGGTGGGTGTCCGTTGTGTTTTCTGATGAAAGCTGGTTCGACTTCGGTGCCAATGATGGCCGTGTGTTGGTTGGAAAGAGGCCAGTTGATGGCGTGGAACCAACCTGTCTGCATGCTAGACACACTGACCTATAGGTGGAGTTAGGGTCTGGAGGGCGAATTCGTATGACAGCAGGAGCTGCCTGCAAATATATACGTCTATCTGGTGGTTCGACCTGTTGTGATGCCATTCATGAACAGCAACCGAGGGGTGTTTTCCAACTGGATAACGGTGCTCCACAGACAGCTGTTGTGACCCTACGTGCTCTACAAAGTGTCGACATGTTGCCTTTGCCTTCTCGATCACCACATATGTCTCCAATGGAGAACATTGGACGAAAACTCCAGCGTCATCCATAAACAGCGTTAACCGCCCTTGCATCGAGCGACCAAGTGCGACAGTATGGAACTCAATTCCACAAACTGACATCTGGCGCCTATACAATGCACACACGTTTGCATGCTTGCATTCAACATTCTGGCGATTCCATCGGTACCAGCATTTCACATTTGATGTGGCTTATCTTGCACGTACATTAACCTGTGATCTTGCAATGTTAATCATATCAATATGTTACCTAGACAAATGTATTACCGAAATTTTATTTTGTTATTACTTTTGGTATTGCGTTTCTTTACGTCGGTGTAATTTTAATTGTACTGAGAATATACTGTTCTGATGAGTCTGGAGCGTATATCCTTTTTCTTGTCTGAGACCTTGAAACAGGCGCTGCCAATAGTGCAGCTGCTTCCTGTTGTCATGCTGTATTCTTTTCTGTACTGCGATAATTGATACTAATGGAACAGTCAATATAAAACTTTAATATGTCTCAGTAACTGTCTCTTTTAATTGGAAAGAAGGCCGCAGGAAGGACGTTACTTTCATATACAGGTAACGCTTCTTATTCTTCGCTGTATCTCTACTTCTGCCTTCCTGCAGTTTCAACGTTCTCAGATAACTGTCCTTCACGATTTTCGAACTTCCCTGTATTTCCTTACATAAAATAAAATTTATGAACATTATAATCTCCGGACCATAATTTTGAAATTATTTCCAGGTATCTAGGATAAGGAAACTCATTCTGTTGACTTAGAGTTTCTATCTGGTTCTTCTTCGAATGCACGAACTATTTGTGATACGAGCGTGGCTACATGGGATACGCTCAGCAAAGATGTCATGAAACTACGAACAACTGAACACTGAATGGAAATCAGTCTGAAGGTCTAGTCGGGAGCGGGGGCCACTGCGTAAAAACTACTGGAGTGGCCACTTAGGTGGCTGAAATACCTGGAGGGAAAGAAGACGAACGGCGGTGTATTTTCCTGCGTGCGACCTTGGAAACGCTCCACGCCTGCGCATCGGCCGCGTGGATTCCAGCGCTGTGTAGCCACCCTTACTTAGATGATGCATTTCCCTTTCTGCCCCTTTTTTTCCAGCTCAGATGCCGCTGGAGAAAGCGCACGAGTGGTCGTAGTGTTATGGCAGCTCCCGCACCAGCAAGCCACCGACCTGAAAAGCACTATCTGCTGCTCACTCACATGTAGTTTTGTTCGCCAATCAAAGTGCTCTGGATGCTATGACATGGACTGTTTTATCTGTGAGGTTCTAGTGAGATCAGAAATTTTGAACACTCCACCTTAGAAATATTCAAACTGTGAACTGAAGAAAAGCGTGATCTAAATCATGAGCATCACAATTGAAGCCCAGAACAAAGAACGAACCCTATAAAGCTACAATCACCATTCAAATTGGTTATAATAACGCAGTTTCCGGACACAGGCCGGCTGGAGAACGTAGAAATAATTGATTCTCAATTTTCTTACAGCCTGTGAATGATGCTACATTCCAATCACAAGAACTTTATACCACAGATAAAGCGCATTACTATCCGCGACATGCAAGCTTTCCTCAAAACCTAGACCAAGGACACCCTATAAGGGGGCGATGAAAAAGCTTCCGTTTCTAGGCAACATGCTATACCGTACATACTTCATTCTTCGACGGATGTCTGCAGGTGCTTTTCCTTCGACAGCCAAGAAACGATTAACAGCAAATTGGTTCATTTTGTCGCATTTAGTAACAACGTCACCCATTTCATGTTTCCACATTTACCGCACGCACTTCTGAAAGACACGAATGCCACATGACACACGCCTACATGTCGGTGCTTATATACCTCTATCAGAGTCACGCTTCCTTGCTTACATGCTAAGCAAAGTTCACAATTGGAAACTTTTTGATAGTTCATTGTAGCACAGCTGCATCTCACGCTGCAGCAATACATGCTAGTGGGTGCGATACCTCAGATGTTTTACAATTATTTTGACAAACAAATGATTCAGGTTACCTAATTCTTGCCTAAAATGTTGAATTTGATTTACGATAACGTACTTTTCGAACGAAAACTTAAAGATCACTTCTATGCATACTTTTCTATTACAGTTACAACTGAAACTGTAAATATGTTTGTAGGTAACAAATAACTCACTAATCATCAGACAGATTACAAAAATCTTTTCTTATGACGAGATTAAGTTCCTTATAATACTATCTTTTTTCTTAATTTCATCTTAGAAGATCTTGACTAATTCCTCAAATGAACGTATTGACTTCATCACAAAACTGAAAATTTAATATTGCAATTCCTTGTATCACTGTAGAGTGTGTGAAATAAACCCTTTATGCCACGATCAGTATTCCCTTTTTTATTCTGAAGTACCACGTGTAGTGACTAGTTCTTCTCCTGAGGGCAGAAGGCTGAAGGAATTCCTCCGGCGCCTCTGCTGGCGTCTTGCACTACAAGACCTAAGTGCTTCTCAGCGGCACTGTCAGCAGAGGGGCCGTGGCACCCCAGTGCGGTAGGGCCCTTACATGGCGCCGCTCCTTAACGCTTCAGGACCACAGCTCCTCAACGGCCTAAACGTAGTCCAGACTATCCAAAACTGAAATTATTCAGCTACTGTGCTCACTCATATATTAAAATGTACGTCATTCAGCACCCTTTACGACCATGCTTTGATCTTATTTCCCCGACAAATACACGTTGGCTACGTCTTAATGACTGAACTGCACTTTGTGATCTTCGCAGACACAAACACTATTTCCTAATTCTAACTGAAATTCTATGCCCAAACCTACATCCTGTCTCACACTACAGCATACTGTTCTGGGCGTATGATGGTTTTCTGTGATTAATTGGTTACCTTCATCAGAAGACTTTCGATCCTGTGGATCGAAAGTATGCGCACAGTAATGTTTGTGAAGTATACTGGTAGCTAACGCAATGATGTACCCGGTGACACCTTGCAGGATAAGGTATTTCCTTTTGTATTACACTTATTTATCCTGACATCTTGGGTTGTCGGGTGTTCTGCCGGATATCAGCGTCGTACTTGCACGATATTTCGGTCACGTAGCTCGAGACCTTCATCAGGTGCGACCTGAGACTGCTCCTCGAGTGGACCTGGTCCAGTATTTATGCCTATGGCCTTCCCCCTCCACCAACGGCTGCAGGCGCTTCCTCTGTGGTCCGCGCCCATTCCCTGTGACCTGCTGGAGCGTTGCTGCTCCGTTTTCCGTCCGCTGCGGTTCTAGGTGTTCCCTCTGCGGTCCGCGCCCACCAAACCCGCTCCTGGGGGTTTCATCTACGGTCTGGGGTACCAGGCGTTCCCCCTGCGGTCCGCGCCCGCTCACCACGACCTGTTGGAGCGTTGCCGCTCCGTTTTTCGTCTGCTGGGGCTCTGGATGTTCCCTCTGCGGTCCGCGCCCACCAGTCCCACTTCTGGGTGTTCCATCTTCGGTCTGGTGCTCCTGGCAGTCCGTCAGGGGCTCGTTTACCATCTCCATGTCTCTGGTTCTACTGTTTGTGTAGTGTTGCAGCTGGCCCCATTGCTCCTTTAACAATTCCAGAGCCGGATCCCAGGCTCTGCTTAGCTGGTACCCTGTGTCACGATTCATAAGATCGTCAGCCATTTTAATCTCAATCGATTCTCTTATAACACTGTCCCAAAATCTGGGTGTTTGTGCTAGAATCTTGGTATCCTCATACTTCATGGCATGATCTAGTTCTAGACAGTGTTCAGCAATGGCTGACTTAGTCACCTGTCTTAATCTAGTGTGCCTCTGATGTTCTTTGCACCTGATCTCCACAGTTCTTGTCGTCTGGCCAATGGAGGACATGCCACATTGACAAGGTATATTGTAAATCCCTGGTTTTCGTAACCCCAGGTCGTCTTTGACACTCCCCAGCAGTCCCCCGATCTTGTTGGATGGACAGAAAACACACTTGATATTGTGTTTATGCAGGATCCTACTGATTCTGGCAGAAATAGAGCCAGCATAGGGCAGATATGCCACCTTCCTTGCTTCATCTTGGTCTTCTTCAGGAACCTGTGGTATAGTGGCTGGTTGGAGTGCCCTCTCAATTTGTCTGTCCATCTATCCATTCTTGGAGAAAACTGTTTTGAGACGTTCTATCTCTATGGGTAGATTCTCTTGGTCTGATAGGGCACGTGCTCTGTGGACTAAAGTCTTCAGAACCCCATTCTTCTGTGCAGGGTGGTGACAACTGCTGGCCTGCAGATATAAATCAGTGTGTGTAGGTTTTCGGTACACACTGTGGCCAATTGATCCATCAGCTTTCCTCTGGACTAGTACATCCAGAAATGACAGCTGGCCATTCTTCTCCAGTTCCATGGTGAACTTGATATTAGGGTGGCATGAGTTAAGATGTTCAAGAAACTCATTGAGCCTATCCATCCCATGTGGCCAGATCACGAAGGTGTCATCCACATACCTAAAGAAGCATGTGGGTTTAAATGTGGCTGTCTCCAAAGCCCTCTCCTCAAAACTCTCCATAAACATGTTGGCAACCACAGGGGACAGTGGGCTGCCCATAGCTACACCTTCAGTTTGCTCGTAATATTGGTTTCTGTACAGGAAATACGTGGATGTCAGTGTATGACTGAACAGGTCTAACAGAGCACCATCAAATTTCTCTGCAATCAGTTCTAGTGAGTCCTTCAGTGGGACCCTGGTGAACAGCGATACCACATCAAAACTAACCATGATGTCCGAATCTGTGATGTGCAGTTGCTTGAGGCGTTGCAGGAAATCTTCTGAGTTGCGGATGTGGTGAATACATTTCCCCACATATGGAGCCAGGAGACCTTTCAGGTACTTGGCTGTTGTGTACGTAGGTGCCCCAATATTACTGACAATAGGATGTAGGGGCACACCCTCCTTGTGTATTTTAGGCAGACCATACAGTCTAGGTGGCACTGGCGCTTTTTCCCGTAGTTGTCTGATGATCTTATCGGGCATCCCTGTTTCCTTCAGGAGAGCACTAGTCTTCTTGGCCACCTTGTCCGTGGGGTCACACTCCAGAATTCTGTATGCAGGGTCCTCCAGAAGTTGGCGTACTTTCTCATCATAATCCACTCGCTGCAAGATGACAGTGGAGTTCCCTTTGTCTGCTGGCAGTACCACAATGCTGTTGTCTTCCCGTAGTTTCTTGAGTGCAAGCCTCTCCTCGGTTGTGATGTTCGATTTCGGCGGCCTGGCCTTGGTGAGGGCCCTGCAGGTCTCTCGGCGGACTTCCTCTGCCACGTTAGGTGGAAGTGTGGCTGCAACTTGCTCTACTGCACTGATGAAACCTGAAATGGGTACGTTTCTAGGGGTCGTAGCAAAGTTGAGACCCCTGCTGAGTACCTTTAAGGTTGTATCATCAAACTGTATGCCACTCAGATTCGTCACCGTGCGTGTCTCTTCCATCTGCTGTGCTTTCTTGCTCATGTGGTCAAACTTTGCAGATTGGCAAGATGAGGCATTCCTTCTAGCACACTCAGCTAAAGACCAGGAGGCACGGTCTACCCAATCCCAATCTTCTCTTGTTGAGAAGGCTGCCATGTACAGATGAATGTGTAACAGCTCCCTGGCCACAACATCTAACCTGTGGCGCATATCTCGAATCCTCTCTCTCACCAGTGCCATGCTAGCTCTGCGTTTTATCTTGCTCACCGCTCTGGAGTTGATGTGATGTTTAATTCTGGCAAATACTGGTACCACTTCTCCATCTCGACACCTCAGCAAAAAACTGAGAGAACTGAGCATCTTCCCTTTCTTCTGCCGTAGCTTGTCCAGCTTCTTGATATTGTGATACATCTCCTCCTCCAACAGGTCGTGGTGAGCGGGCGCGGACCGCAGGGGGGACGCCTGGTACCCCAGACCGTAGATGAAACCCCCAGGAGCGGGTTTGGTGGGCGCGGACCGCAGAGGAAACACCTAGAACCGCAGCGGACGGAAAACGGAGCAGCAACGCTCCAGCAGGTCACAGGGAATGGGCGCGGACCACAGAGGAAGCGCCTGCAGCCGTTGGTGGAGGGGGAAGGCCATAGGCATAAATACTGAACCAGGTCCACTCGAGGAGCAGTCTCAGGTCGCGCCTGATGAAGGTCTCGAGCTACGTGGCCGAAATATCGTGCAAGTACGACGCTGATATCCGGCAGAACACCCGACAACCCAAGATGTCATTAGATCGCCGGGAAAGCCTGAAGAGTTACAGGATTTATCCTATTTGTTGCCGCAATTACCATTGTTCCCACGATGTTATCCTAGCAATATAGGAAAAGCTTTTAGTAAGTCGTCACAAAGACGTACTACACAAATCATATCTACACCTACAGCCATGCTCTGCAAAGTGTAGTACATGGCAGAGCCTACTTCCCATTATTGCTATGCCTTTTTCCCGTTCCATTTACGTATGGACCGCGGGGAGAATGATTGTTTAAACGCCCCAGAGCGCGCTGTAGTTACTCTAAGTTTGTGCTCGCGATCCCAATGAGACTGATACGCAGGGGTTTATAGTTATTTTCCTAGATTCATTATCTGGGCCTGGTTCCTGAAACTCGGTAAACAGACTTTCTCGGAATGATATGTGTCTATCTTAGGGTGTCTACGAGTTCAGTTTCTTCTGCCTCCCTGTCACACTCTCCCACGGACCAGACAAACGTATTCCATTCCTGCTACAGTCTCCTGTATACGTTCAAGGTCGTCTGTTAATACTATTCGATATGGCACCAAACACTTCAGCATTATTCCAGGATGGGCCACATGAGTGATTTGCAAGCTATCCCCTATATAGACTGATTCCATATTATAACATGCTGCCAATAAACCGTAGTCTGTCACCTGCTCTACCTTCATCTGAGTCTATGAGACCCAATTCCTATCGCTCTATATACATTCCAAACACAGTTCTGAAGAACGTTGTCTCCAGCCTTAGCACTACTTCGAAATCTTATCAAGATTCGACAGAATATTTGTGCAGCTTTTGTCTGGCGGTACTTTATTACAGATAACTACAGGGGCTTTAGAAAAAAAAAAAGAAAAAAAGAATAAATAGAAAAAAATGGAATGATGGCGATAAATGCATGCTTGAACAGAAGTGCAGATCCTAGCCCAAGGCTGCAGTTTATGCTGCTGTATTGCACCACGAACATAACAGTGTTCCGTGTTGCCATGAGAGCATTATGTCGTAGATGAGTGACTTCGAACGTTGGCAAAAAATTGGTGTTTATGTGATGGGTTCTTCCGTAATCAGGACAGCTGGGAGAGCTTCCCATGGAGACTGGGAAGAGAATCAGTGGAAGATGACGCTAGTTGTACTGTTTGTGACTTCCCCAACGTAATTAGTGCGCAGTGGTTCATGGGCATTGCATGTGACAGTGTCGTGAAAACTGCACTGTGTTTCAGCGAGACATTGCTCGCCGTCTCCTGTTGCTTGCTGGCGTATTATTACTGTAGCTGGCCAATATGTGCGCTGACTCGCTTGAAAACCGTAGGCGCCAAGGAGTGGGGCTAAGCGTCGTTGAAGACTAGAGCCTGCCACGGCGTACCAGACTCCGCGCGTGCAGCGTGTGCGGACTGATTGCGGGCCGAGGCCCGACGTGTCACTCGGCTTTGCTCGCTCCTTCTCGGAAGTATCGGAGTCAGCGCGACATTCCATTTAACATTGCGGCGCGGCATTGTTCGGTCGGCAGAACTTTCTGCGTTCGGCAGAATCGTGCTGTCAGCGCTGTTTAAACTGCGCTATTTCTTCGTGGTACGAAGGACATTCACAGGTCCAGTGACTGTTTGCACAAAAAGAAACAGTCTAGCGATCTAAAGTCGCAGTCCTTGAAAATGAATGGGAATGACTCAAGAGAGGGATGAGAATTCTCAGTTCGGATAAGCGACAGGTACTGCATATTTACTATGGAATGACAATACAGTATTATGCAGAAAGAATTTAAAGATTTTGTTGGCAATGAAAGAACAGAATATTAGAACGATCGACAGACGGGATTCGCTGTGCAGCCGTGGAGCGCGTGAAGAAATTAGTGGTACAAATCGTAAAATATCTGGAGTCACCCACATTATCGGTATTCCATTTTAAGTTGCAACCGCTTTGGCTTGGCTCTGAGCACTATGGGACTTCTGAGGTCATTAGTCCCCTAGAACTTAGAACTACTTAAACCTAACCAACCTAAGGACATCACACACATCCATGCCCGAGGCAGGATTCGAACCTGCGACCGTATCGGTTCGCGCGGTTCCAGACTGTAGTGCCTAGAACCGCTCGGCCAATCCGGCCGGCTGCAAACGCTTTCACTGGATCTCAATGAAGAGTATTAAGACTTTATATACCACTGCGAAGTATGTTGGCTAAATGAAGCAGCATGCCTGGAACGATTTTTCGACTTGAAACTCGCTATTGTCGAATTTATGAAGAAAAAAGGAGTGCAGGAACGAAAATTAGAACATCCAGAATGCATTGCAGTCTTTGAATTTTAAGTGTAATTGGTTGCACACTGCCCACAATAAGACATTACACGGTAGTTTCTTCCTGATGTGAGGACGATGAATTTGGAAAGAAAATCGCGTTGTTAAAAGGACGCATTCTGACAAAGACAATCCCGTTCCCTAAGCTCACTGGTTAACGAAAACGCGAGGTCTGAAGAATTCATTGTGACCTTGAAAAAATTCAAGGACTGTTTTAGAGCAAAGTCAGACTTAGACCTGTTTCCGAGGTGTTTTCGAGACCCTTGGCAGTTTCACCTGAAATCGCTCCTTTCCCCTGTGCATATGCAGATGTAACTGAGTAACCTGCATGGTAATTGCAGTTTTTACGTTAAAACTGCCTAGAATGCCTACAATGCTTACCTCAGGTAGGTATTCCAAGTATCCATAATGAGGTAGCTACAATATATCGATTGATATATTAGTGTGAAAGACCTTTTCCGATTATGCTTCTGAATAAGGCACGATTACGTGCCAACTTAAGTGCGAAACTGAAATTGTCTGCTTCTGTCTGTATGCCAACGGTATGTACGAGATGAAAATTATATTTCGTCTGCATGGAGCCAAAAATAATTAAATAATATTGAAAATTAGTTATGTTTATGCCTTAAGTTGTTGTTAAATTTGAGATATAGAATGAAATAGTTGGCAGTGCGACTACACTGCTATTTAAATGCGACGCGTTCGCAGTTTTCACACTCTTCCTCCGGCTCGAGCTGACAGTATGGCGTGGCTGTGACTGAGCCCTTTGACTGTCGAGGCCGGGCGTGACCCGTGAGCTGAAATCTTGGTCGCCCCTGTCGCAGACGAATTATGGAGGACGTCGACTTCCAGAGAAACAGGCCACGGTCTTCCCACGTGCGTCGCGGGAAAAGCTAGATCGCAAGTCGCGAACCCAGAGCGCATGCGGAAAGTGTGTTGGCT
Source organism: Schistocerca americana (assembly GCF_021461395.2). Taxonomy (NCBI): domain Eukaryota; kingdom Metazoa; phylum Arthropoda; class Insecta; order Orthoptera; family Acrididae; genus Schistocerca; species Schistocerca americana. Next base: position 762,021,730 of record NC_060121.1, on the reverse strand, counting down.
CCCAGCTTAAGTGTCTTGACTTCCGTAGCCTCTCTGTCTTGACTCACTGGGTTGGTTGGTCTATGGCCGACGACGCCTTAGTATCATCAATGCTGATTGCTTTCTTTACCCCAAACTGATATCTCATTTATCTTTTAATCAGATAATACATTATACTATTTCGGCTGCCTCTTTAGTGATGGAGTTCCAGAGAGATGCACTGTTAAAGATAGATGTGATAAACATAAACATCATAACACGTCAGGTCAGCCAGAAAAATCTGCTATTGCTGAACACCGCCTTGACATGGGACATAACACGAACCACAGAGAGACAAAGATCTTGCTCTCCATCTCCATATAGCGCAAATCCATCATCAAAGAATCAGTCTAATTACGTGTAACTAAGTACTTGTTGACCAGAGATGTGATATTTCGACTTAGCAAAGAATAAGAACCAGCACTGACGATGCTAAGACATCGCCTGCCAAAGACGCAGGAACCCAACGAAACAGCATAGAGGGGGAATCGAAATAGACCTCACTGAAACACCCAGCGTCCATCGTTACTGCCACCTCTGGTTTCTGCTCTTGAGGAATATTACGCTGCCATTCTTCCACAGACCTGACGGCACATCACTGAAGTGTCCCCAGTAAAGTTAGAGTGGGCAAACCCTTTGTTAATAGGTGTGCAGATACTTTTCATCAAATAGTGTATTTCTATTGATACAACTTTTTGCTGTACTTAAAGTAAAGGTACATTTGAGAACAGAGAGCAAGAAAACTTGTAAGAGAGAGAGAGAGAGAGAGAGAGAGAGAGAGAGAGAGAGAGAGAAGAAGTCATTTTTCGCTACACAGTGTATCATATGTCCTCATACTGATTTACATTTTGCACTACATTCCGTTTGTTCACTATGAGATTTAAGCACTGAATCCAATGAATGAATGCTTACGTTCTGCTTCTTGTAAAACTTCACTTATTTCTAAGTGCCTTCACTTCGTCACTTCTAACCTGTTTCTTACAACTGTGTATTACACGTCGTGGATTACGAATAGCACTAAAATGATTTGAGTTGTCTCAGCTGAAACGTGTTGAGGTACGTGGCGTATAAGCCGTGCTGAATTGTGTTGTGAAATTATAATGTCACTTGTGTTTCATTCTTTTTGTTAGGCTGTGAATAACCTCTCTTGTTGATTTAAGGTTCTTCACCACCTTTCCTTCCTTGACACTTAAAAGCCACTGATGAACTCTCCAACAAAATGCGATGTACAATACTGCCAACAAAATATTTGGACAGTTCCACAGTGATATTCATGAGATATAGAAGAGTTAAATTTACAAAACGAGCTGAAAGATTTTCTCCTTGAGAACTCCATCTGTTCCATAGAATACTTTCTATTTATGTTAAAATGTAAATGGTAAGGTAAGAATTCCCAATTCACACCATCATATTAAAAAGAACTTGTAAATGTTCAGTTTGTAAGTTGTATTTACTTATGAATGTGTAATACCCCTCCCGCCGGATGTTCGAGTCCTCCCTCAGGCATGAGTGTGCTTGTTGTTCTCAGCATAAGTTATTTTAAGCAGTGTGTAAGTCTAGGGGCCGATGGCCTAAGCAGTTTGGTCCCTTAGGAATTCACACACATTTGAACATTTGAATGTGTAATAATAAAATGTTTCGCTCCACAACATTACGATCAATTGTCCAAATGACCCATTGAACATAAAAGTAACAAACATATTCAAAAGCCCCACAATTCTTCCGACATTCATTGTCAATCCAACTTTTCAACTCCAAATTTTTTCTTATTCTGCTTCCAGTTATCTCTTCTGCATCAGCCACGTTTCATTTACATCTTATTTTCAGAACTACAGCACATAAATGAGGACTACAACCAGATATTCTGGTATTGTGTTGTAGGTCTCTGTGAGCCTTTTCCTATGGTAAATCCACTGGTAATGTTAAGATATCACAGCCCCATTCTTCTGCTACATCAATTGGTGATTTGAATTTCACAATGAGTAATTACTTTTATTCTGCATGCAGTGTTGTATTATTGTGCGGAAGTGTAGTTTATGCCCACCATAATACGAAATACTTACTTTGTGAGCAACTGATTCTCGAGAACTCTATCAGTGGTATTATTGTGTTGGACTATCATGTTAACAGATCGTCCAGTAGCGTTAGATTTCGCAAAAATTTACATCGCTCGTTGAAACCGAACGTGAATATTATGGTGATCGAATGAAGGGTAGAGCCACGGGTCGTAACGCATCTGAAATGTAATGCCAACTGTTCAAAGTGCCATCAATGCCAACAAGAGGTGACGAGACGTGTAACCAATGTCGCCCCATACCATCACGCCAGGTGATACGCCAGTATGGCGATGACGAATACACGCTTCCAATGTGCGTTCACTGCGATGTCGCCAAACACGGATGCGGCCATCACGATGCTGTAACAGAACCTGGATTCAGCCGAAAAAATTACGTTTTGCCATTCGTGCACCCAGGTTCGTCGTCGAGTAGATCACCTCAGGCGCTCCTGTCTGTGATGCAGCGTCAAGGGTAACCGCAGCCGTGGTCTCCGAGCTGATAGTCCATGGTGCCGAAAGCGTCGTCCAACTGTTCGTGCAGGTGGTTGTTGTCTTGCAAGCGTCCCCATCTGTTGACTCATGGATCGAGACGTGGCTGCACGATCCGTTACAGCCAAGCGGATAAGATGCCTGTCATCTCGACTGCTAGTGATAAGAGGCCTTTGGTATCAAGCACGGCGTTCCGTATTACCCTCCTGAATCCTTCGATTCCATATTCTGCTGACAGTCATCGGATCTGGACCAACGCGAACAGCAATGTCGCTATACGATAAACCGCAATCGCGATAGGCTACAATCCGACCTTTACCAAAGTCGGAAACGTGATGGTACGAATTTCTCCTCCTTACACGAGGCAACACAACAACGTTTCACCAGGCAACGCCGGTCAACTGCTGTTTGTGCATGAGAAATCGGTTGGAAACTTTCCTCATGTCAGCACGTTGTAGGTGTCGCCTCCGGCGCCAACCTTGTGTGAATTCTCTGAAAAGCTAATCATTTGCATATCACAGCATCTTCTTCCTGTCGGTTAAATTTCGCGTCTGTAGCACGTCATCTTCGTGGTGTAGCAATTTTAATGGCCAGTAGTGTAGTTCTTCGCAACTAAGGCTGAATTTTGCACTAGAAAAACTAAGACAGGTGGAAACGGGGAAGTGTGTGGATGTGGGAGATAACAATAATTGACATAAATGTCCATACCTCAAAAATACGTGATCTCAATTTTTCGCATCGGAATAAAGCTTTGCTGCTGTGTAGTGGGGCCATTGTCCTCTTTCCCCACACTTCCCCCGCCCCCCTCCCTCCACCGCCCCCACCTACTCAACGCCGCTACAAGGCTTCATAGTTTTACTGCCGCCATCGTTAAACCTGGTACAGCTGTCCTCCTACGTGCAAAGTACTTCATGGTCAGTAACTCCTCATAAACAACGAGACGAGGGGCTCTTTTCTCTCTTCTGTTTTCATATACCGAGAGTGGGAGGCTGTGGCCGAGATAGCGGACCTGCTGCTGGTATGACCTGGTAACGGTCTCCATCTGAAGATCCCCCAATTACACTACCTGATGAAAAGTATCAGCACACCTACTTCAGGACATTAATACGGGGTCCGTCCGCCCTTCGCCTCTATGCCAGCTGGAACTCTGTTGCGGACACTTTCAGTGAGGTATCTGAATGTCTGTGGAGAAATTTCAGTTCATTCTTCCTCAAGAGGAGTAACCAGAGGACTTAGTGACGTTGGACACTCGAGTCTGGAGCAAAGTCAACGTTCTAACGCATCTCAAAGTTGTTCCATTAAGTTCAGGTTGGAACTCTGCGTAGCAAAGCCCATTTCAGCGATGTTATTGTCCACAAACCATCGACTCGTTGATATTGTTTTATGAGAGGACGCTATCATACTAGTACAAATAATCTTCGGATCGAAACTGTTCCTCTACCGAACGCTGCCTTTAGTACAATGTTTCCAACTTTTAAACCAAAACAACAAATTTATTACTTCCTTTCTTACACAGTCGTGGTATAGCATCCTGAGCAACTCGGTTATTTCACTCTCACGTAAACCTACAGCCTTTTTCTAGTGATTTCCCTACAAAACGATAAAACATAAACAACTTCTACTCGAACGCGTCACTGTAATCTACTAAACAAGCAAAATCTCTGCTTCTTTAGGCTCTATATTTCTATTCCAGTTTCATACCAGTACAGAACTACATGTGGTAATCAGCTCAGAAGCTATTCGGGATATACAGAGCGTTGTGTTTCTAAAATAAGTTCCCACTAGACAAGAACGACTCTTGCGGGCTGCACGTCTTTTATGGATGCGAGACTGTAGACATAGCCCAACTCTCACGTACACAATGACAGATATTGTAGGAGTAGTGGTCAATATCCAGGGGTAAGCTAGGAACAATCATTTTGAGGAATGAAGTCTAGTAAGTAAGAGTTCCAAAATGAGTATCTTAAGAGCTATGAACACTTGTTCCCCTTCGATACTGTAAAACACACCTACTGCATGGTCTTCGCTTTCCATATTTTGGCAAGTGATAGCACGGATCAGAAAAAGGAAAAAAAGACCAGTAAACGTGATCTCTAAAATGCATACCTTAACGAAATGAGAATATATTTAGTAGAAACGATGTGTTTCACAGTAGTGAAGATGAACAAATATTCGTAGCTCTTAATATATGCATTTCAGAGCAATTATGTACTAAATTCTTTCTCTTCGAATGATAGCTGCTGCCATATGCCTGAATATTGACCGTACCTCCTCCTGTACCTCAAAATCAACTGAGCTTCGGCCTCCTTACAATAATGTACTTCATAGTAACATAGTTTAATTCACTGCAACTTGTGGCTTGTTACAACTTAATTGATGTGTAGAATTCTGGTCCAATTGCGATTCTCTTAGGCGTGGCGTCCATAAATTTTCATACTGACCACGAGACACCGCCGCTTCTGCCGCCAGCTTAGCTGTGATTCTCGTAACGGCCACTGTATCTCTCCCAGCAGCAGTTAAACATATTGCAACATATACGCTCATTTACAGCTCATGCATCTCAGTAACAATACTCACTCTTCTCTCACGTCTTACTACATGCATACAACGCATGGCGTGAACACCTTAGAGTATGGGGTAATGTCTTTCGATTAACGCTCTGCTAAACCGGTTGGGCTTGCAGTGTCAGCATCAGCCGTTCAACAAGGCCGCGGCCAAATTGCTCCCTCGTTCATGTCCATCACTAACTAGGCCCCCCTCTAATGACCTACGTGTCAGGACATTCCTTCTCAATTTCCTCATGTCCCTTGTTCAAACGTAAATTATCTTAAATTAAGTTTTATGTTATGTTGGCATCGTTCCTTTTGCTTTGTATAGTTTTAAATTACCAAATTTATTGGTCAACTTTCTGAGATAGAGAATATTCCCCGAATTATGCAAACCCGTGTAATTTAAAATACAACAGTTGTCACACGAGCAAACAGCTTCAGGAATAGCATAGCGAGAGAACCCATTTAATTGTAGACGTTAAATGATTTCATCGAGAAAGGTGACGTGATTAACTTCTTACAATGTAGCGCACTCAGAGCCCATCAATGACGTAATAATTATCATCGAATGAAAACTACTGTCTTAACAGTCAACAGAGGCAGATGCTGCAGCCGAAAATACTTCTTAGGTCAGTAGTTTGAATTTTATCGTTCGATTTTAAGCAACTGATGCAAACTCATCTTATTAAGAATGTTCCTACTGAAACATTAGAAGTGTACACTAGGCTATATTTGACTATATAAACAGGATACAATTTCGGTGGCAACACCAGAGCGCGAAGAAAAGCCATAGTGCGAAATAGATTGGTAAACACTCATGTCCGTGCTTCCTGAAAAATCTTTAACTGGAAGCTGCACATTACTGAATCTCTTAAAAGATCAAAGTTCTATGCTTTGCTCTACATACGTTCTTCTGTCTTTGTGAATATCGGGAGGTAATTTCATATGCGTGCTTCTCTTCTGTTGCCAATTGAAATTATATTCTGTTTCAGTTCCACATTTAGAAACGAAGTTTTATTTTCACAAAAATTTGTAATTCGGATTTTGTGTAGTTTAAAGTCAGGTAATCTCCTTTAGACAATTGTTTAAGCAACTGGACCTATTTAAGAGTCTCATAATATATTTATTGTCTACTGAAGTACATTGTTAAAAATTTATCACGCTATAAAATTATCACAGTCTTTGTAAAAGCGAGAGTTGTATTGAAAGCGATCTCCACCACTAACGAAGTGACGAATTATAATCACATTATATATGTATTCACATACGAGCTAATTATGGGATATTGTCGGTATTTATTATATTATTTAGCGTATGGCTAGCATCACATTACACAAGAAAACTTTTCTCCTTAACAAGAAATATAGAGCCGGCCGCGGTGGTCTAGTGGTTCTCGGCGCTCAGTCTGAAACCGCGCGACTGCTACGGTCGCAGGTTCGAATCCTGCCGCGGGCGTGGATGTATGTGATGTCCTTAGGTTAGTTAGGTTTAAGTAGTTCTAAGTTGTAGGGAACTGATGACCACAGATGTTAAGTCCCATAGTGCTCAGAGCCATTTGAACCAAGAAATATACACGTTTTTAACACATAGAAAAAGAAATCATAAACTTAATTTAATTTACTGCATTTAAAAATGGTTCAAATGGCTCTGAGCACTATGGGACTCAATGTTTTAGGTCATAAGTCCCCTAGAACTTAGAACTACTTAAACCTAACTAACCTAAGGACATCACACAAACCCATGCCCGAGGCATGATTCGAACCTGCGACCGTAGCAGCCTCGCGGTTGCGGACTGCAGCGCCAGAACCGCACGGCCTACTGTATTTACAAAGTACAGTTGGTCAAAGACGTATATACAACTACGGAACATCACAACTGATGTCTTTCTTGCCAACAGGATCACTACATGGCCAGGAAAGGATAGTTTCGATCGCGTAAGTGTGATGCGATCAGTCGCTTGTCGTTCTGCGTTTCACAGCTGAGCGATGTTGTTAATATCCGTTTGTACCTTGAGTCAGCATACCTTCATTATTTGACCCTATTGTGTGCAGTGCCGATTAGATATTGCGATCCCGAACGAAATGTTCACTCTGCAGCAAAGTGTGCGCTGATATGAAACTGTGTTCAGGACCGAGACTCGAGCTCGGGACCTTTGCCTTCCGCGGGTAAGCGCTCTACCAACTGAGCTATCCCAGCACGACGAACGGCCCACTCTCCAGCTTTCATTCCGATAGGGAAAGGTGCCGAGTTCGAGTCTGGGGCCGGCACGCAGTTTTAAGCTGCCAGGAAGTTTGATATCAGCGCACTCTTCGGTGCAGAGTGAAAATTTCATTCTTGAAACATTTCGCAAACGGTGTCCAAACCATGTCTCCGTAATATCGTTTCTTCCAGTAGTGCTAGTCTTCCTAGTTTCGCAAGAGAGCTTCTCTGAAGTTGGGAAGTTAGGAGACGAGGTACTGTTGGAAGTAAAGCTTTGAGAACGGGTCATGATTCGTGGCTTGGGTAGCTACGTCGGTATAACACTTGCCGAGAGAGACAAAGGTCTCGAGATCGAGTGTTAATTTGATAGAAAGTTTATGATCTTGCGATGCTCTTCACAACCTGGTGGCTTGGTCGAAACGTACATCATTTTCAGTCGTTCTGGGACAGCGATGTTCTGCAGTCTTTCTGTCCATGGGTCTGCCGTTGTTGCCCCGTTGTCCTCCAAACATTTGCACTTTCAGAGGTTGATGACGGGAGCGAAGTCTGCTTTATTGAGTGCAGGAATGTCCTCATGTACAGGGAGGTGAGTATCCCCAGATAATTTTGTAAATTTAGCTCGAGGCCGGCCGGTGTGACCGAGTGGCTCTAGGCGCTTCAGTCTGGAACCACGCGACCACTACGGCCGCAGGTTCCAATCCTGCCTCGGGCGTGCATGTGTGTGATTTCCTTAGGTTAGTTATGTTTAAGATGTTCTAAGTTCTAGGAAACTGATGACCTCAGATGTTAAGTCTCCTAGTGCTCAGAGCCATTTGAACAATCTCCCTCGAGAACAGATTCTAGCCGCAAAAGTTGGGGAGCTATACGGCTGAGAACAGGCAAACAGAAATAATTTGCTTTAAAAGATATCAACTAAAATCTTGGTGCATTACGGAGAAGTTGTTGACTCAGTAACGTCCGTGTATGCTACAGTTAATCAGTTTTGATATAAGTGAACAAAATATAAGTGTGTGTAAAATTACTACGTAAATAGTCACCGTCTATTCACTGACAAGTTGTAGTGAATCAGTTGACTTGTTTCATATTGTGAGGATTTGTTTTATACATAGACCTCGGGACGTGAAAACTGCTAGTCTACTGACCTGCCTCGCAGTGAAGCAGAGAAACAGGCAGTGACGGCAAGTGGAGAACACTGCACTGTGAGTCGCACGCTACGAGAAGGGCAAATCGTTGGGATACCAATTACTTTAGAAGTCATAAGTTTTGGAACTGCACTGGTATGGGCAAGTGAATGAATGTACAACAAATATAAGAAAGGTGCGAAACGAAGAAGAAGTTCTAACCGAGGGAGGGGAAAAAGAGAGGAGGAGGGGGAGAGAAGGAGAGAGGAAGAGAGAGATAGTTATAGAGCGAGTAGAGCGAGAGCGAGACAGAGAGAGAGAGAGAGAGAGAGAGAGAGAGAGAGAGAGTGAGAGAGTTTTAGAGCGAGAGAGGGAGAGAGAAAGGGTGTGTTGGATTGAAGGGTTGGAGAAAGATGGAGGGGGAGGGAGAGGGAAGAAGAGCAGCAGAAAGGTGCGGCACAGGTCTGAGGTTGCAAGCTGTAGGTAAATTAGAATTCCGATCGGCCGAGTCCGCGTAGCGGCAGCCTCCCGAAAATTAAATTAGCGGAATAAATTAGGCATGGAACCCGTCACGGACTTTGGTAACTCAGTCTCTGCGGCCAGGCGTACCAACTTCGTGAAGAACGTTCTGCAAATTTAAAAGCCGCTGTCACTTCTGTCGTCAGTTTGTAAGAAATGGAAAAATAATTGCGTTGTTAAAAGTTGGTATTATTGAATGCCAACTTATTCCGTGAATGTGGCGGAAGCTATATTTTTCTTTCCTTGCTAAAATGTGGGATAGCAGGAATATTTTAGAAAGGGCTCTTCGTTCGTCTTTGACGGCATCTGGTTACTATGTCGGTGCAGGCTTTCTGTAAGCAAATAGCCACTAGTAGTGGAAACGGTAGTAGGTTGGTCGTACATATTCTCACCTATTACCCTGTTACATCACTGTCCTTTAGTGTTAAGACACTATGTACACAAAAAAGTACACACGGTTTTAGACTAAGAGATTCAAACAACGAGATTTTCTTTGAGTAATAAAATGAAGACAGGTCAGGTACTACATATAGAAATTAGTAAACGTAAAAAAGGCCTTCCCTAGTACTTTACCTTATGTAAAGTGTGAATTACTTCACCCAACTAATGAAAGTATAGACGGATTGGTACTTAACATGTGCTCAAAATTTTTTGTTTCAACCTGTCTGTGAATTTTTCCATATAAAAATATCCTGGTATACTGCTCAAATGCATAGCTAAAATTCGAATAACATGACGTTCTCGCTATACTTAAAACATATAAGCAGCACCAGAAAGATATACGGGTCAATTACGTTTATTTCAACATTAGCACCGTCTCCCGCTGGAGTTCACCAGAAACATATACGGGTCAATTACGTTTATTTCAACATTAGCACCGTCTCCCGCTGGAGTTGGCTTAGCATTTGCGTGAAGCGTTCTCGCTTGCTAAACCAATTCTAACGAAATGTGCTGCTCTCCTTGGGATCATCTCTGTACTCTCTATCAATCCCATTTGGTACTGATCCCCGGCTGACTAACAATACTCAAGTATAGGTCGAACAAGGGTTTTGTATGCTACGTCCTTTGTCGGTGAACTACTGTTTCTGAGGAGAGCCATCCAATTAATCTCATTTAGTGACTATTTATATGGGGCCATTCCACTTTAATTCACTCCCAACGCATTCTCCTAGATATTTCATACATGTCAATGTATTGTTCTGAGTGTAATCATATAATAATGGAGGTTTCTGCCTTTTGATGCTGTGTTACATTTGTTTATGCATAAGTTGAACTATCCTCAAGGACGAAGACATGAGGTGTTCACATCAAAAATTCCAGTGAGGATGCGTGTAAATTGCATGTCATTACAAACTAAAATCCAGAAATTAATACTGACGAAAAATAAATATTGTCCGTGTTCTGTTGTCTTTCCATTTGCGCATGTATAACGTCACGTTTCACGAAAGCGTTACGATCGGAGAAGAAGCTAATATCGTTAGGTCCAGTTGAGCCCAATGTTGTCCCAGTTGTGCACAGTGGGATTGGACTCTGGTGCCTTTGGGACCCGCAATCAGTGTGTCGATTAGACAGTCTTTCAAAAGTTGGCGAAAATCAATCACATTTACCTGAGTGCACTCTACACAAGATTGTTACGAGAAATGAAGCTGAACTATACTATCAGTGTTTTTTTATTCGGTTAAATTGTAAATTAGATCACAATAAACTTAGAAGTACCGCTTGTAAACCGACAGTGTGTTGCAAAAATTAAAGTCGAGCAGTTCTTGTCAACACTGGAGCGAGCACTGGTTGCTATCTTCGTCTCTCTCATTTATTCGGGCATTAACACGATGGAACTGGCAGTCTTCCTAGTCTTCAGTTTCTCTTGTTGTCGAGCGCTTTCTTTTATGATCCGCTATGAACAGGGGACGCATCCGTCTTGCACAGACCTTCTTCACGCAAAATTCGGCCCATGTGTTCTTTTGAAATCACTAAAACCTGGCAACTTCATGTACCTTCATACTCCAATCTCTCAAGACTATAGCGTGAAGATTTGTTTGGCTGTTTCTGATGTAGTGGCTCTCACTTGCATCATCTTGACCCCTTGCACTGCCTTGTTAAAGTATAGCGACGAATATTCTCGTGGTGGATAGTGAACGAGAAGAGTCACCATGCACATTCATGGAGTTAGAAAAAATTTCGGTACCCGTCAAATACTCTTTTCCAAAAAAATCTTTATTCTTGAATTTTGAGTAAAATACGGTGGACGTCAATCGTTCGTTTACAAAATAAACTTACACAGTGCTCGATACACGATTTTTTTTCTGTTGAGAATTCACGCACCACACCTTGTTCAGACAACTGCCTATAGCCAATTACTGGGGGGGGGGGGGGCGGGGGGGGGGAGATGAACCGATATTTCAGAAGGAGCTTGTTAAAAGCTGTATCAACCTTAAAAAAAATAACGAACTAATGAATTGACGTATAGAAGAGGCCAATTACTTCTCAAACCATCACCATACTCCTAAAAATAAAACTGAGCACATAAACACTGGTCATGTATTAACTGCTTAACAATATTGTACGTGGTGTTCCAAAAAGAGGTTTACAACTTTAAAAATTGATATAAATTTATTGAAAGAAGACATAGAGCTGGGTTAAGTGTTATTTTGTGGGGAAACAGATCAAGTGTTTCCTTTTTTTTTTGCCATACACTAAAGATGTTGTGTGTGGCTTCCGTTGGTTAACCTACACACATTCCATCAGAAGTCAATTTCTTCCCAAACTCGCTGTGCAGGTGAACTTGCTCAGTGGCGGCGTAAATTATTGCTCTGAGTTCAGGTAGAGAACCCGGCACAAGAGGTGCACACACCACATCCTTTACGAATCCCCATAAAAAAATCGAGTCGTGTCACGTGTCAGGTGGTGGTGGTGGTTAGTTTTAACGTCCCGTCGACAACGAGGTCATTAGAGACGGAGCGCAAGCTCAGGTTAGGAAAGGATTGGAAAGGAAATCGGCCGTGCCCTTTCAAAGGAACCATCCCGGCATTTGCCTGAAACGATTTAGGGAAATCACGGAAAACCTAAATCAGGATGGCCGGAGACGGGATTGAACCGTCGTCCTCCCGAATGCGAGTCCAGTGTGCTAACCACTGCGCCACCTCGCTCGGTACGTGTCAGGTCTGGGAGACGGGGGAGCCATGCATTTGGCGTTATCATGGCCAAACCACTGACCTGGAAAGCGGTCACAGAGAAAATCCCGGACGTCAACCTGGTAGTGAGGTGGTGCACCATCTTGCACGAAGTAAACATTTCGTTCTTGCTCTTCATCCACCTGTGGTATCAAAAATTTTTGTAACATGTCTAAGTACACTACCCTGTTGATGGTTTTCTCACGGAAAAATGGGGCTGTACGCTTTGTTCTTGCTCAATGCACAAAAGACGTTAAGTTTAGCGCTATCAAGAACATGTTTCAATGTTTGATTTGGATTCTCACTGCCCAAAATCCTACAGCTATGTGTGTTAACCTTGTCGCTTAAGTCAAAAGTCGACTTGCCGGAAAAGATGATTTTGTCCAAAGAAATGTTTATCACCATGTAATCGACTTAACATATCCACACAGAAGTTGTTGTGGACAATTTTATCAGTGTCTTTTATTGCTTGTAGATCGTCGATCTGTATGGATTCAAACGCGAACGGTTTCTCAAAACACGCCAAAAGTCGTATGTGGGATTTGCAGTTCGCGAGATGCACGGCGGGTCGATTTCGTAGGGCTGTTGACAAAACATTGTCTCGCTCAACGATTTCCTATGTCTTACCGATCACCCTGTTTCTACGAAAGATTTATGCCACACATAAACTATAGGCTTACTAGAAGGACCTTTAGCTTACTTGGTACGGAAATTACACTGTTGCCGTCGACTTCGATTCTTCAAACCAAAACGCAAAGCTAGCAAGCTCGGGTCCAGTGAAGGCAGCCATACATAACGCAACTTCCGCTAGCACTCCTTACGGTCCGATTCGGCACTAGCGAACTACTCGAGACAAAACTTGATGTATTTCTCTACAAATTGACACTACAGTCACTTTTGTAGTTACTGTGAAGTAATTTATAGTAATTTTTAATCAGTAAAGTCCTTTTTGAAACACCCTGTATAAAAAGTAATAAAAATGGCATTCTCGTTTTTCGCCTTAGTTGCTTCATACACAAAATAGAAAAGCCATAGATGAATTTATATGTTCCGGAGAAGAAAAAAATCTTCAATTTTACAAATATTGAGAAACGTATATCTGCCACAATTGTCAGCGATATGATTCCAGTAAGGAAAGAGAGCTTAAAATGCAAAAAAGGATAAATGATCATTTACAAATTGGCGGTGTTTCTTTTATGAAGAGTTATTATCAGTTACAGATAGCCATAAAGCAATACAGACGAATATTATCACTGATTGATAATCCGATTAATGTGAATCGTAGAGAAAATATGAGGAACTGTATTTTTGGTATGAAATATTTAAGAACTAAACTAACTGTTATGATTATTAGTACCTCACAACGCCATTTGATATTTAACTTTTGTAAAGACAAATAGTTGCCTCCAGCAGTTGTCGTTAGTGTACGCATTTAAGAAAATTCATAGCTCACAGAACCAACCACTTTCGTTTTCTTAACGAGTCTACAAACTCATAATAAAGGAGAATGTTGAGTTTAACTGGATACTGCTGCAAATGGAATATTTTAAGCAGATGATTTCTATTGGAAGAAGAAAACTTTACATATCAAGAACATCGCTGTACATACCGAAATGAGCCCGTTCGATGGAGTAACGAATTAGTCTAGCACGAGGTTTGATTCATCGGTATGTAATAACACTGATATTAAAACAGGAAGGATAACCAGTACTCCAGAAGCGATTGAGCAGTGGTGCTGCATGGCGGTAGCAGTCGGCGCGGTCCAGGGTGCTGGTCAGTCGGTGCTGCAGTACTACTTATTCTTCATGTTCCACTTTCCATGCAATTACACGTCGCTAAAATTAATATTGCAAGCAACGAGTAAGCGAACGCTACATCGAATGGGCAAGTAAAATTTCACTTTAAAAAGTAATTCTATTCCTAAAGGGGAAGAAAACGACGCCTTCTGTCGACACGGGTAGTAGCATGAAAGACTTGATGAACACTATTTGTCTTGGTGACTCCAGCTACAAATTGCAAAAACGAATTGTAAAATTTGTACCGTAACATCAGAGAAAATACCCCAATGAATCTTAGGACGGACACCCAGTATTTCCATTAAAAATACAATAGCCGGCAGCTGTGGCCGAGCCGTTCTAGGCGCTTCAATCTGGAACCGCGCTATCGTTACGGTCGTAGGCTCGAATCCAGCGTCGGACGTGGATATGTGTGATGTCCTTAGGTGAGTTTGGCTTAAGTAGTTATAAGTTCTACGGGACTGATGACCGCAGATGATGAGTCCCATAGTGCTCAGAGCCATTTGAACCATTCTGGAAAATACAATACCACAACACGAGGGAAACAGCCTGTTACAAGCACAAAATTGTTATGGAGTGTATTGCACTCTGTTTGGACAGGCAAATGATTAGCATTTCAGCAGAAACCCAGTAAATAGTTAAGAGTAATGCCTTATACATTCGGTGTTCGTAGATTACACTATTGGATTTGAATTATGTTCGTTTCTTAGTAGATCGCCATATACACTATGTGCTCAAAAGTATAAGGACATGTGGCTGAAAATGACTTACAAGTTCGTGGCGCCCTCCATCGGTAATGCTGGAATTCAATACGATGTTGGCCCACCCTTAGCCTTGATTACAGTTTCCACTCTCGCACGCATCTGTTCAATCAACTGCTGCAAGGTTTCATGGGAAATGGCAGCCCATTCTTCACGGAGTGCTGCACTGAGGATAGGTATCGATGTCGGTCGGTGAGGCCTGGAACGAAGTCGGCGTTCTAAAGCATCCCAAAAGTGTTCTATAGGATTTAGGCCAGGACTTTGTGCAGGCCAGTGTATTACAGGGGTGTTATTGTCTTGTAACCACTCTGCCACAGGCCATGCGTTATTACCAAATGCTCGATCGTGTTGAAAGATGCAATCGCCATCCCCGAATTGCTCTTCAACAGTGAGAAGCAAGAAGGTGCTTAAAACTGCAATGTAGGCCTTTGCTTTAATAGTTCCACGCAAAAACAACAAGGGATGCAAGCCCCCTCCATGAAAAACCCGACCACACCAGAACACCACCTCCTCCGAATTTTACTGTTAGCACCACACACGCTGGCAGATGACGTTCACCGGGCATTTGCCGTATCCGACCCACCCATCCGATGGCCACATTGTGTCACTCCACACAACGGTTTTCCACTGTTCAATCGTGCAGTGTTTATGCTCCTTACACCAACCAAGGCGTCGCATAACATTTACCGGCGTGATGTGTTGCTTATGAGCTGCCGCTCGACCATGAAATTCAAAAATTCTCGCCTCCCGCCTAGTAGCGTCATAGTTCTCGCAGTGGATCCTGATGCAGTTTGAAATTCCTGTGTAATAGTTTGGATAGGTGTCTATAACACATTACGTCCCTCTTCAACAGTCGGCGGTTTCTGCCAGTCAACAGACGACGTCGGCCACTACGCTTTTGTGATGTACGTGTGCCTTCACGTTTCCACTTCGCTAACACATCGGAAACACTGGACCAAGGGATATTTAGTGGAGTGGAAATCACGCGTACAGACGTAAGACACAAGCGGCCACTCAATAACCCTGGGTTCAGTGTGGGGCGGCGGTGGTGTGAGTGGACTGCTGTGGCCTGTTGTAGGGGTGTGAACCACTGAGGGCCACCGCGACGACGAAGCGTCGTTTCTAGGTCCCCGGTTCAATACACACTTTCATTCCAGTTTCTATTCTACAGATCCAGCAGCTGGAGACGAGTCTCTTATACCAAGTATACCAATGAGCCCGACCGATTTACCCATTCATTTTATGCGACTTCAGTTCGCAATCAAGGTTTCGTTTACACTGACAACAAATATGTTTCAAGATCAGAGAGAGATGTAAGAGGTCAAAGGCTAGGGGAGGAAATGGACAAAGAGAGGGGAGGAGGAGATGCACATAGGTTAAAGGGGGAGGAGATTGAGAAAGGCATGGGGGAGGGACAGATGGACAGAGAGAAGGGGGACAGGGGTTTAGGATTTATATCCAGTTCCCATACATAATCAACAATTGTGAAGCATTCCAAATTGTCTAGTCTAAATGTGAATCAATGAAACATTTCCACAGATACTGCGAAAATGGAAACAGCTACTGATGTAGGGTTTCACTGAATGGGCTGGAAATCACGGTCTTGTATTTTTAGTGAATCAACAGATTGTAATAATACTTACAAAGTATATTTTTTGTGCACACATACCCTTTTCAAATGGAACAATGTCTATTGACATTAGCAAACTAAAAGTATAGTAAATTAGATTGTCAGTGGTGTTTGTCGCGGGATCTAGTGCAAGTAGTTAACGAGGTATTGTATTTTGGAAAGTTCCCACGCCGACACTCGTACAATACACGTGGAAGCACCCACTAAAGGAACGTAAGTACACACAATAACGAGACAACTGACTGTCACAGGTTATGTTTAAAATTACCACTAGCAGCGGCAACACACGCTTCCAGACTGGTATCGAACCATGTTGCACACGTGCTAGCACTGCATCGGAGATGTCAGAACAGGCTGCAGTAATACGTCGTTGCATATCATCGAGTGCACTTGGTATTATCTCTAGACAGCCTCTTTCAGCTTGCCCCACAGAAAACAGTCTACAGTCGTCAAATCCGGAAATGGGCTGGTCAGGAACACGTCCTCTGTGTCCAGTGCAATGATTTGGAAACAATTCGTGAAGAAATACTGTAGTACTTTGTGCGCTGTGTGCTAGACAGCCGCCGGCCGAAGTGGCCGAGCGGTTAAAGGCGCTACAGTCTGGAACCGCACGACCGCGACGGTCGCAGGTTCGAATCCTGCCTCGGGCATGGATGTGTGTGATGTCCTTAGGTTAGTTAGGTTTAAGTAGTTCTAAGTTCTAGGGGACTGATGACCACAGCAGTTGAGTCCCATAGTGCTCAGAGCCATTTGAACCATTTTTTTGCTAGACAGCCATCATGTTGGTACCATAGGTTTCTCCTAGTCTACACACGAGCGTCTTGTGGCATCCGTGGAAGATAGTGTGTCAGGATGTTGCGATACTTGTGTACGTTCGGTCTTCCGTCTATGAAATACAGCTGTATGAGTTTGTGGATCACTGTCCCACGCCACACATTTACACTCCATGGACATCGACGCTGTACCTTACGAAGCCAACGGAGATCGTCAACAGACCAATAGTGCATGTTTCCACGATTTACCCAGCCATGGCTGCTAAATGTGGCTTCATAACTATACAAGATGTACGGTACATCCGGGGTATAATGTCTTGATGACCTTGTGCAGAAGGTAACACGATTTTCATAATCGTTTCCATGCAGCTCTTGAATGCAACAGATGTGATAGGGGTGGAACCTATGTCTATGGAGAACGCGTAGAACACTTGCCTGACTCAAGCCACTTCCTTGTGCGACTGCGAGGGAGCTGACGTGCGGATCAACTGCAACAGCTGCAAGAACATTAATTTCTCCCTCTTCTGCCATCATTTGTTACCTTCTGTTACGTTGTGTAGGTGCGGCACTACCTCTTTCACGTAACTGGTTTAAAAGGTTGATAAATAATTGCTGAAATGGTTCACGTGTATTGGGATATCTCGCAGCAGACACCGTTCAAGAACGGACTGCAGTCTTCCTACAATCTCCATACACCACGAGCATGTCGACGTTTTCTGTATTGGCAATCCCATCGTCCACTCGCGACCTGCTGCTGTGACAATCACATACTAACTGACTAACAAGTCGCAATGCGCTCAAGGAACGCACATGCGCACTGTAAGAAAACATAACAACATTTACCAAGCAACTATGCAGGCTGAATGGTGCAAATAAGGTCCGTGTGCAAACTGTTCCAAATACGATATCTTGTGAACGACTCGCACTAGAATCCTGCAACAAACACCACTGGAACTCTAATTTAACTTACTTTTAATCTGTTAGTGTCAATAGTCATTATTCCATTTAAAGAGGGTTTTTTTGCACGAAGCGCTTGCTAAGTACTACTAGATCTGTTTATTGGCAAACAGTAAGAGCCCCTGACTATCGATTCATTCTGTGAGAACAGCACGTCAACCGTATTTTTCATTTCAGAACTATTTGCGGTGCAAGGTTTACGTGATTTTGCCCGTATAATTACATTTATGTATCTATACTTGTACTTCCCACAACTGCTGAACCACTCTACCGCTATCAGCCAAACTTGGAACACACATCACTTACTGCCCACAAAGAAGTATTGTGGGAGGAAGAACCACGTACCTTCCGTAAGAATGAGGGAGGGAGAGGAGAAATTTAATCTTTAAAGTCATGTATGCCTGCACTGTGTTTTCAGTTGAGTTCCTACACGTTGGCTGTGATTGGCGGATTGCGTCACAACCCGTGCAGATGGAATGTGCGTATATTACCTGCTGCAGAAAGTGTCTGACGACACTTTCAGTTTATCGAAACCGTGTTTTTTATCGTCTCTAGGCTCACTGGTGACAATCCTGATCACGTCTCACTACTAGGGGTAGGAAAGGGGTCACAGAAGGCAAACAAAGTGACATATAAGCCTATCTGTGTAAGGCGTGAAGCGATTTCCACCAGACTTGTCACACTTATCTCTTGCTGCCTGGCAAAAATTACCGTGAGAGTGGAGGTGGAAAAGACTGACATAAAATATAAATCAGAAACATTGGCTGCAATTTAAACTGTATAAAAAATACCTCATGCTAGACCTAGATGCTTGGGGATGCGGGTGAGAAGGGGTGACATCATAAAATTTACAGAAACGACCTGTTGATATTTTCCCTGTACTTACTTGACTTGGGATACTTTAACGGTATGAAGAGAAAACTGTCCCTTTATCATGTTGTTTATTACATGAAACAGGTAGTGAGAAAGTGTATTGCATCAAGCCAAAGGAGCTGGTGTATATACGGGATATCTGGTCTAAGAGTTATCAAGCGCATTATCTGTGGTGTTCAGAAAGATATTTCCTATTTTGTTTTTGGAACATGTAGCTGGAGTCAGCCCAATGTCGACGGAATGCGTCGGTTTTGTTTCTCATTTCAAAGAAAATGATTTTTAAAGCAGCATTATGCGTGCCCATTCGGTAGAGCTCTAAGGATTAGTCTAGTACCATAGGCGATTTACCGATATGTGTTAAAAGGAACAGAGAGACACGAAGAATAACCAACGCTTCAGCAGTGGCAGCACCGCCCCGGCCTGCGCTGACTGTTACCGCCACGCAGAAGCGCTGCTCCTTCGCTGATGGAGTACTGATTATTCTTCGTGTTTCACGGTTCCTGTTAACATATATCGATAAAATGAATACCGCGTTGGACTATTCTCGTAGCGCTCTATTGAATAGACACGCAAAACTTCGATTTAGAAGTCGTTTTGTCTGAAACGGGAAACAAACCGACGCGTTTAGTAGACGCTGGGTGTCGCGTGAAATGTGTGATGAGCAGTATTTATTTGTGCTGACACACTGCAAAACCAAACTTGCAAATATATGCTGAAACACGAGGCTCTTAGTAGAGACACTAGGTATACATGGTGATTTCGTGGCGATGTTTCACACTTTCAGGGATGATGGAGAAGGGTAAAAGTACTAATCTGAGGTAAGGGACCCTAATCGGGAAACGACCGAATGGAGATATGTAAGCGAAAACCTAGTCAAGTTCCGCCGTAGTCTTAAGCAGCGCTGAAACTAAGGGCCTCAACATCCGACCCCTGATCATCTCGTTTCCGAGAGTTCCGGAACCTGTACTGAAAATTGGATAGGGATATACATAAACATCATTCCTACCTTATTATTGCTCATGAAACTACACACTGCATGTTGTACCACCACACAGCGAGACCTTCAGAGGTGGTGCTCCAGACTGCTGTACAAGCCGCTACCTGTAATACCCAGTAGCACGTCCTCTTGCATTGATGCATGCCTATATTCGTCGTGGCAGACTGCTGTACAAGCCGCTACCTGTAATACCCAGTAGCACGTCCTCTTGCATTGATGCATGCCTATATTCGTCGTGGCATACTATCCAAAAGAACAAGGCACTGTTGGTCCAGATTGTCCCACACCTCAACGGCGATTCGGCGTGGATCCCTCAGAGTGATTGATGGGTCACGTCGTCCATTAACAGGCCTTTTCAATCTATCCCAGGCATGTTTGATGGGGATCATGTCTGGAGAACATACTGGCCACTCTTGTCGAGCATTGTTGTTATCCTGAAGGAAGTCATTCACAAGATGTACATGATGGGGCCGCGAATTGTTGTTCATGAAGAAGAATGACTCTTCAATGTGCTTCCGATATGGTTGCATTATCGGTCGGTGGACGGCATTCACGTATCTTACAGCCGTTACGGCACCTTCCATGACTACCAGCGGCATAGGTCGGCCTCAAATAATGCCACCGTAAAACAGCAGGGAATCTCCACCTTGCTGCACTCGCTGTACAGTGTGTCTAAGGCGTTCAGCCTGATCGGGTTGTCTCCAAACACGTCTCCGACGATTGCCTGGTTGAAATCACTGGTGAAGACAGTGTGCAGCGAAACCTGAGTGGTCCTTCGACATTTTGTTGGGCCCAATTGTACCGCGCTTTGTACCGCGCTGCATGGACGTCGGGAGTGAAGTTGCGCATCATGCACCCTATTGCGCACAGTTTTTGTCGTAACACGACTTCCTGTGACTTCACGAAAAGCATTATTCAACATGGTGGCGTTGCTGTCAGGGTTCCTCCGAGCCATAATCCGTAGGTGGCGGTCATCCACTACATCAGTAGCCCTTGAGCGGCCTGAGCGAGGCATGTCATCGACAATTTCAGTCTCTCTGTATCTCTTCCATGTCCGAACAACAGCGCTTTGGTTCACTCCGAGACGCCATGACACTTCCTTTGTTGACAGCCCTCCCTGGCACAAAGTAACAATGCAGACGCGATCGAACCGTGGTATTGACCGTCTAGGCGTGGTTGAACTACAGACAACACGAACCGTGTACCTCCTTCCTGGAGGAATGATTGGAACTGATCGGCTGTCGGACCCCTTCCGTCTAATAGGCGCTGCTCTTGCATGGTTGTTTACTTCTCTGGGTAGGTTTAGTGACATCTCTGAACAGTCAAAGGGACTGTCTCTGATACAATATCCACAGTCAACGTCTATCTTCAGGAGTTCTGGGAACCGGGGTGACGGAAAACCTTTTTTGATTTGTGTATATTTTGTGTAGCGAGCTGCCAGAAGCCACCGGTGCCTTACACAGAGATGACAAAAGTCATTGGATACCTCCTAATATCGTGTTAGACCTCCTTTTGCCCGCTGTAGGGCAGCAACTCGATGTTGCATGGACTCAACATGTCTTTCGAAGTTCCTTGCAGAAATATTGAGCCATGCTCCCTCTTTAGCCGTCCGTAATTAATGAAGTTTTGCCGATGCAGGACTTTGTGCACGAACTGACCTCACGATTGTGTACCATAAAGGGTTGATGGGTTGACGAAATCATTCGCTCGAACTGTCCACAGTGTTCTTCAAACCAATCGCGAACAATTGTGACCCGGTGACATGGCATTCCATGAATTGTTTGCAAATGGCCTCCACGTAAGCGAACATAACCACTCCCAGTCAACGATCGGCTCAGCAGGACCAGTGGGCCTAGGCTGTTTCATGTAAAATCAGCACACATCATTATGGGGCCTCCATCAGCATTCACAGTGCCTTAGGTCCACGTCTCTGTGGGAGCCTGCGCCATACTCGAACCCTACCATCAGCTATCACCAACTGAAATCGGACTCATTTGACCCGGCAACAGTTTTCCAGTAGTCTACGGTCCAATCGATGTTGTCACGACCCCAAGAGAGCCGCTGAAGGCGACGTCGTGGTGTTAGCAAAGGCACTCGCGGTGGTTGTCTGCTCCTACAGGTCATTAACGCCATATTTCGCCGCACTGTCCTAGTGGATACTTTCCGCATTGATTTCTGCGGTTATGTAGCGCAATGTTGCTTGTCTGTTAGCAGTAACATACCTAAGCGAATTTCACTCCTCTCTGTCGCTAAGCGAAGGCCGTTTTCCGCTATGCTGTCAGCGGTGGGAGGTAACGCCTGAAACTTGATATTCTCGGCACGCTCTTGATACTGTGGATCTCGGAATATTAAATTCCCTAATGATTTCCGAAACTGAATGTTCCATGAGTCTAGCTCCAACGACCATTCAGCGTTCAAAGTCTGTTAATTTCTGGCGTACGGCCATAATCATGTCGGGAACCTTTTTACATGAATCACCTGAGTATATATGACAGCTCCGCCAATGCACAGCCCTTTTATACCTCGTGAACGATTACTATCTGTATACTCGGATATCACTGTCCTCAGCGTATACATACAGGGTGTCCCACTTATCTTGACCACCTTAAATAACAGTTTGTCCAGATGCAAATCACAAAATTTTTCAAGCAAATGTTCTTTAGCCGAAGGGGGGCGGGGGGGGACACATCAATCAGAATTATTGCCTTCGTTCTACCTTTGTTTTTTACAAAGATATGAACAGCGGTATGACTTTTTTAAATAGCACTCTCTATTTTTTATTCGGTAATTCATTTCCTCTCCTAAATACATATTCAAAATTGTATCACAGTGTACCAATCACTGAAATGCAACGTTATTAATTGCATAATACGACGTTGACGTTGACGTTGACGTTGACGCTCCCAGCGCTTAGTGCAGGTACTCGGTGAAACTGAACACAACCACGTGCTGACGTTGACAGAGGACAAATGTAAACATAAGTAGAATGCACACCCGTCTTTCCGACAACCTTCGTCAGTTGAAGAGGTGTGTGAGTAGAATGTAAACCAAGGAAGAAAATATAGAAATGATGTCATCTATGGGAACGTAAGTTAGCAGAACGGTATTTGCAATATTGTTTTCTTGTGTACGGGTACGTTTAGTACAGTAGTTTAGTCCTTTTAAATACTGTTGTGTAGTGTAGGCATACAGTAAAGGCTGTCCTTCCTACAAACTGCATCGACACAACGTTTCTTTTATTGTTGTTGTTAGTGAAGGTAGACGAAATGCTACGCAGGCAGCGGAACGGTACAGAGAGCGATATCCTGACAAGAACCCAACTTACCGACGGATGTTATCTCGTCTTGTTGCGACTCTTCAGGAAACGGGAAGTTAAAACCCACGACAAAGCAATCCTCGTAGCACTCGCACAGACGAAACTGCCGAAGTTACTGTTCTCGCTTCTGTTGCTATGAATCCATATGTGAGCACACCACAGCTTGAACACAAAATGCCAGCCGGAGTGGCCGAGCGGTTCTAGGCGCTTCAGTCTGGAACCGCGCCACCGCTGTGGTCGCAGGTTCGAATCCTGCCTCGGGCATGGATGTGTGTGATGTCCTTAGGTTAGTTTGAACCATTTTTGAACACGAAATTGGCATTCCTAAAACCAGTGTACTTCATATTCTTACATGTCACCGGTTCCATCCTTACCATGTACACCTACATCAAAAATTGC
This sequence comes from Schistocerca americana, assembly GCF_021461395.2. NCBI lineage: Eukaryota > Metazoa > Arthropoda > Insecta > Orthoptera > Acrididae > Schistocerca > Schistocerca americana. The sequence goes on along the minus strand of NC_060121.1, from coordinate 761,998,107 downwards.
ATGGGAATGACTTCCAGAATCGTGTACTGTTCTGTCAGCGGGCACAGCAGCAAATCCTCGCCAACCTGACGTTCTTGTCCAATGTTCTGTTTACCGATGAATCTTCCTTCTCAAACAAAGGACAGGTAAATACAAGGAACATGCATTGTTAGTCCAGCGACAACCCACGACAGGGGGAACATCAGCGTCAATGGAGAGTTAAAGTCTGGTGTCGGATACTTGGTACTACAAATACTCGCCCTTATTTCATCAATGGTAGTCTAAACGACACAGCATATGATATCTTCCTCAGGCGAATTCTTCCTCCTCTTCGGGATGGAGTGCTGCTAAGAACCAGAATGCTTATATGATATGAACACGATGGATGTCCAGCGCATAATACCTTGCGTGCACGTCGTATTCTGAACTGAAGGTATCCTGCCAGGTGGAGTGGTCGAGCAGGAACATATACTTGGCCTGCTAGGCCCATTGATTTAAATCATCTGCATTTTTTTCATTGGGGATGTATTAAAGACGTTGTCTATTGCTATATTCCACTAACTCCAGAGGAACGTATCCTGCTTGCTTGTAATTCTCTTCAGCAGACAACACTGGAAGAAGTAAATAATTCTTTCATTCAATGAGTGCACCTGTGTGTCGGTGTCCAGGGTCACCACTTTGAGCATCTGTGAATGTTCTACTCTTGGGTAATGGTACGCAATTTTCTGTTATGTGTTTACTTGGTTGTCATTTGTTTTCTGACAACTCCATCAAATGGACGAGTTTGTCATCCCGGGGTCAAAGTGAGTGTTATGTTATGTAGTTAATAACTTTGTGTTTCAGTGAATGGTCCACTGTGATACATTTTTGAATAGGTCTTTAGGAGAGGCAATGAATTACCGAGTAAAAAACACAGGGTGCCATTTAAAAAGGTCATATCGCTGCTCATATCTTTCTAAAATAGAAAGCTACAACGAAGGCAATCATGCTGATTGATGTTACGCGAAGAAAAAAGGAATAAAACTGAGATAGCGTTAATACTTTCATCCTTCTTTACCTCTTCTGCATTTCTGCAGATGGCGTGTCACTGGGCACATTTTTACTGTGCATGCAGTACACGTGAGGTGCCTAGTTGTTTCCTCTGCCCTGTGAGGAATACTTAAGTTCCTGTACACTTCACTAACCTGCTGTCTTCATGATGATGATGTCCCCAGCGCAGAAAACAGCAAGCAGGTCGTGGATTCTTTTTCTTGAGGCAGAAATTAACTTCGCTAGGAACTGCTGCTACGAATAAACTATAACTCATTTGGAATGCCACTCGCGTTTTTATTGATATAGACACGAGAAACTGTTCTTGATCTCAACGTATTGAACATATCTCTCCACAATTATTATATCTGGCTAAAATAACATGAATTACATCCTGCCACAGACAACATGTCTGTCTACTGGAACTGTCAGAACTGGAGAATAAAATTACGTGAATCAAATATTGCTGTTACAGGCAACATGTGTGTACCTAGCGACGGTCGGAACTGTAGTAAATAAAACTGCCTGAAACAAATACTGCTATAACAGACAACATGTCTGTCTACTGGAACGGTCAGAACTGGAGAGCCAGACTGCCCGAGACACTTCGCGCGCCAAGCCGGCAAGGCGTGACCCCAACGGTACCGAAGTGCATCGGCAGTAATATCATCAGTCTTTTGCTTTAGTAATACTTTGATTTTAATAATTTTCAAATGACTGATTGATAGCTGGCTGTTGAGAGATGTTTATTTTAAAAAAATGAAGTAATTTGGATGACAGGTTTAATTAATAATAGCAACTAAACTTTAACGTTTTGGCGCCCTACCGCCGAACACAGCAGCCAATCACAGAGCAGCAGTATCACGCAGGCGGTCTTTCTCACGGGAATGGTACCGAATGTAATATTTGTCACCGGTACCCCATCCCACATTGCCTCATCTCTATGCTTCTTGCATCTCCACTGCCCTGGGAATAGCTTCGTGGAGCCTAATATGATGGCTGAATAAGCCAGAAATACTACAATGTCCCTCTGATGGATAAAGAACATTTGGTTGAATCATTTTGCAGTTTACTTATGGACAAATAGTTATTTAGGGTGGTCAAGATAAATGGGACACCCTGTATATAGGATGTATCAAAAAGGATTTCGCAAACTTACATTGCTGAGAGTACACGATAACAGAAGCACAAATATCAAGTAAACATGGGCCTTAAAACGCATACCTTAAAAGCTATGTGATATTCTTGATTTTCAATATTGTGAAAGAAATCTCTTCTACCGCAAGCTGTTTGCTTTCCATATTTTGGGATGTATGGGTAAAAATAAGAAAAAATGTCCAGTAAACATGTGCTCTAAAATGCATACCTTAGAATTTACGAGCACATGTTCATTAGAAGAGTTGTGTTCCAAGGTACAAAAGATGAACAGGTGCTCATAGCTCTTCAGGCATGCGTTTTAGAACCCACGTTTACTTGACATCGCGCCCTCATCCGCTTACGCTTGAGTCCCTGAGATGAGTGGCGGTGGCAACCAGCCGGCAGACTGAGTAGCCCACCGCCCTGCAAGGGCGCTGGAATCGGTGAGGGCCTCGCTCGGCAGATAATCCCGTGGCCACGAGCCGCGGATCGGGTCGGGCCGTTAATCAGCGCTTTGTGCTCCTCGGCTGGGCTGCCGCCGTGCCGGCTCTGAGGGCCGCTCCTCGGCAGCCAGGCGGGGGCGCCATCCCAGCCCTGTTGCGCTCCAATAATGGGTTCACTATCTACACTTCGCATACGCCATCATATCCTAATGTGTCTGGAATTAGCAAAGGATTATGAGCACGCACCGCATGCAGTTCGAACTACCTATTCTACTGATTCAGATAATAATGTACTCCATCAGTAACGTTTCAAGTGTGGCACAACGTCTTTCATGAATATACCCCCAATGTAAACAACTTCTGTCTTTGCTTTATAGCGTTTCTGCTTGCTATTAGTGCATATAGAACACATGATTTTGATTTAAAATCATTTTACCCGGTGTGTAAGAGGAAATGACGTGTAAGAGGAATAGCTCCGAGCATTTGTGACTCAGAGTAATGAAACAGTTCAAACTAACATTTTACACTGAAGTGAGAACACACCTGGAATTGCGATACGCACATATACAGAGCGCGGTAGTATCGCATACGCGAGGTGTAAAATGGCAGTGCTTGATGGAGCAGTCATTTGTGCTGAGGTAATGTAGGTGAGAAGGTTTCAGATATTATTTTGGCGGCACTACGGGAGTTAAGTCTTTGACCACGGAATGGTAGTTGCTGCTAGGCGCATGGGACATTTCATTTTGGAAATCGTTAAGGAATTCGATATTCCGACGACCAAAGTGGCAACAGTATGCCGACAATAGCAAATTTCAAGCATTACGTCTCACCACGGACAGCGCTGTGGCCGATGGCCTTCACTTAACGACCGAGAGCAGCGTCATTTGCATAGACTTGTCAGTGCTAGCCGGCCGGGGTAGTCGAGCTGTTCTAGGCGCTACAGTCTGGAACCGCGTGACCGCTAAGTCGCGGATTCGAATCCTGCCTCGGGCATGGATATGTGTGATGTCCTTAGGTTAGTTAGGTTTAAGTAGTTCTAAGTTCTTGGGGACTGGTGACCTCACATGTTAAATGCCATAGTGCTCAGAGCCATTTGAACCATTTTTTGTCAGTGATAACAGACAAACAATACTGCGTGTAATAACCTCTGAAATCAATGTGTGGTGTATGACGAACGTATGTTACGATAGCGCGATGAAATGTGGTAGTAATGGGCTACAGTAACAGATGACTGGCGCTAGAGTCTTTGCCAACAGCGCGACATCGCATGCAGCGCCTCTCCTGAGCTCCGTATCAGTTGGGCACTTGCCAACTGGAAAACCTTGGACTGGTCAGATGAGCCCCAATTACAGTTGGTAAGAGCTGATGGTTCGGTTTGAGTCTGGTGCAGACCCCACGAAGCCACGGACCCAAGTTGTCAACAAACCACTGTGCTATCTGGTGGTATCTTCATAAACCTCTTCGCCAAATGAACCGACCATTAACTGGACACTGTTATGTTTGGCTTCTTCAAGACCATTTGCAGCTATTCATGGAATTCTTGTTCTCAAACCACGCGCCATGTCACTGGGCCGTAACTGTTCGCGATTGCTTTGGAGGGCACTCTCGACAGTTCGAGCGAATGATCTGGTCACCCAGACACCCGACACGAATCGCATCGAATATTCATGGGCAATAATGAGAGGTCAGTCCCTCCACAAAATCGTATACCGGCAACACTTTAGCAATTGTATACGGCGGCGGCGTGGCTCAGTATTTCTGCAGGGGACTTCCAACGACTTGTTGAGTCCTTGCCACGTCAAGTTGCTGCGCTACCCCGGAAAAAAGGAGGTCCGACACGATGTTAGGAAGTATAAATGACTTTTCTCACCTAAGTTTAGTTGCATATGTAAGGTAACTTTGAAACTCTGCTCTCGGAAACTGATAAAGATATCAATAAAATTTTCAAAGTTGTTCGAGAACGGAACCTTAGGAATATATCGGACAAATTTCAGCCATTTGTTGCGCGCCGTTTTGGAACCCGCAGCACGGGTTTTGTTGAGGTTGTCGAAGGAACCGCCCACGGTCTAATGGAGCCTCAATACGCCCCTTTAGGTCCACCGTACGCCACATCAAATGCGAAAATAACTAACCGATTTGCCCCATTTGCCTCAGTGCAGGAAGTGTGTGATATCTATGCTTTGACCCAATATTGTAGGATAGTGACACTAAGATGCTACAGTTCAATTCTTTTATCTTGGCGGCTCGCGCATGCCCGCCCAGACGCGGGAGATTGCTGCGTTGCCAGTTGCACACGACGCACGCGCCAATAGAAGCAGCACCATAGTATAGCATAGTTCGCAAGCTTACGTTTAGGGGGGACCGCGCAGTTCGTGAAGTAAAGCCACCACGGCCGCATTAACCCTTTCGCTGCTACAAAGACGTGCTCCCTGCATTCCGCGCTGTGCGCGATTTTGTCACTGCACTGCTCGCCTGTGCAGACACATCGTGTTCCGACTGCTTTGACACACATATCAATCGATTTCACAAAAACTATTTGGCCCAAAAATTTGATTTTTACACGTCTTCTTGACTGATACCTTCCCCCATAAATGACTTAATTTTGTTTCGATGTTCAACGCAGTTATTATGCAGCATTAAATATAGTAAACCATTGCACGAAATTTTGAAGAGTTTGCAGAGGTAAAAGTCCATAGAGTATACTTTCCGTATGGTCGATTTTAGTTGCTACAATGTTGAGAATGAAATGTGGACAAGATACCTAAATTTCATATAAAATTTGCTGTATGACAATAGCTCATTTAAGTACCACATAGGTGTCGTATGTAATATTAAGAAATATTCCGTCTTTCGCGACTGTAACAAAAGTTTTATTTACACTGAGCACGTTTGGCTTTATTTTAAAGCTCTTCAGTCAATCAAATGGAAGTAGACAAAATACATTAAACAAAACTGTGGACTTACAAAAACATTAGGACTTGAATATACCGTCTATCAATGAAGTGCTCTGAGCTACGTCAAATATAATTTTTGTGTGTGGCGCACACAAACATCATTTATTTGCTAAAACATTGATCTGCCAACACAAACGTTAAATATTGTGTTACCGCAGCACAAAACTACTAAGTTTTTGTGAAATCGATTGATAAGAGTGTCAAAGCAGGCGGAACACGATGTGTCTGCACAGGCGAGCAGTGCAGTGACAAAATCGCGCACAGCGCGGAATGCGGCGAGCACGTGTCTGGAGCAGCGAAAGGGCTAATGAAGAGACAAAGCACTAGAAATTTCAAAAAATTGTATTCAAACGAATATAATTCGTGATGTAAGGCACTTAGATATTGTTTTTAAATAATGAAAATATGAAGCACCACACAAGGTTTGAACTCATAACCTTTCGCATAGCAGCCCAACACCCTAACCGCTATGCAAACGAACCTCGTCTGCATATACAATGCCACAAGCACTATAACTGGAAAAATACTGACAAACACTGTTGGTATGACTATGAATTACTCACGCTTCGTCGAAGTACAACAGGAAATAAACAATTACCGCTGTTCTTTATTGCGAAAAAGCGGTTCTACATCTACATCTACATTTATACTCCGCAAGCCACCCAACGGTGTGTGGTGGAGGGCACTTTACGTGCCACTGTCATTACCTCCCTTTCCTGTTCCAGTCGCGTATGGTTCGCGGGAAGAACGACTGTCTGAAAGCCTCTGTACGCGCTCTAATCTCTCTAATTTTACATTCGTGATCTCCTCGGGAGGTATAAGTAGGGGGAAGCAATATGTTCGATACCTCATCCAGAAACGCACCCTCTCGAAACCTGGCGAGCAATCTACACCGCGATGCAGAGCGCCTCTCTTGCAGAGTCTGCCACTTGAGTTTATTAAACATCTCCGTAACGCTATCACGGTTACCAAATAACCCTGTGACGAAACGCGCCGCTCTCCTTTGGATCTTCTCTATCTCCTCCGTCAAACCGATCTGGTACGGATCCCACACTGATGAGCAATACTCAAGTATAGGTCGAACGAGTGTTTTGTAAGCCACCTCCTTTGTTGTTAGACTACATTTTCTAAGCACTCTCCCAATGAATCTCAACCTGGTACCCGCCTAACCAACAATTAATTTTATATGATCATTCCACTTCAAATCGTTCCGCACGCATACTCCCAGATATTTTACAGAAGTAACTGCTACCAGTGTTTGTTCCGCTATCATATAATCATACAATAAAGGATCCTTCTTTCTATGTATTCGCAATACATTACATTTGTCTATGTTAAGGGACAGTTGCCACTCCCTGCACCAAGTGCCTATCCGCTGCAGATCTTCCTGCATTTCGCTACAATTTTCTAATGCTGCAACTTCTCTGTATACTACAGCATCATCCGCGAAAAGCCGCATAAATGACGCGCACTTTAGCTATCGAAAAGACTTGACCCAACCTTTTTGTCACCAACAGACCTCGATGTACGAGCCCCACAAGAAAGTGAGAGTGATACAAACACCTTTCCTTGCTATCGCCTAAATTAGGAGTCTTATTGCTTGTTTGGTCTTGTTTGGTTTAACTAATTAATAGAATATGAAGCAATTGGTATAAAGAATGCTTTTTCCAAACTTTCTATAAAAGAATGTCTGCTATCAAGACATTGCTTTTGTTCTATTACTTTATTTATGACTGAACGTTTCTAAAACTGAAGACACTCGTCCATGCTCTGCACTGCAGTCGAGATGTGGCAACGTCGTTCTCTGTTCATTGGCTGACTGTGTTTTGTGACGTCAGATGCGCAGAACGAACCTAAACTCGGCCGCCAACATAAATGACGCGCATTTTAGCTATCGAAAAGACTTGACCCTACCTTTTTGTCACCAACAGACCTCGATGTACGAGCCCCACAAGAAAGCCGTTTTTATGCGCGGCGTTTTGGGACATATCAGGTAGCACATGCTGTCGTATATGAACCGATGCTTCCCTAGAGGTAGCAGATTGTTCGGATGTTAGCTGCTACGTTTGATTCACTGTTCCAAACAGTCACATATATATTCCAAGCGATTACTATCACGTTATTTAGCGTCTATTCGAGGTGCAGTAGTATGCCCGAATGTTAGGCAAACAAGGAACTTCCGTGTCCAGTCCTGTGTACACGGAATTTAGTATCTGAGAGGACGGGAGTGACTATGGAGTACTCATCACGAAGACGTAGAAGAAGAAGGAGCTTATGGTCACCGAAAACGTCGAGATAAACACCACATGTTCACAGTATCCTGAATAAGTGGACACAAGTCATGATACGAAAAGGAAAAATCAGAAAACGAATTCCGCCCTTAAAAACACCCTCCCAGCACTGCAGGTTAAACGTGTGATTTCACTGTTGGCGCATATCGCGTAGCATAGCTGTAAAAGAACAAAATCGGGCCTCTCTGGATCATACATTACGCCTCTATGTCCAATGTTCGTGCGTTTGAACCAATTACGACGTTTAACGTTGTGAACAATGACATTTTGTTAGCTAACGAACTCCAGATATCCAACGGAACTTTACTCACCGATATCAGCAATTTCTGTCGAATTTTTAACTGAATGTCATTGACAAGAAGTGACAGTTGTCTCCAACCCCTGTCTTTTTAAGACCACTCTTCTTACGCCATGTTCAATTGCTGCCAGTGGTATACGGTTCCTGGAAGACATGATGGATACATAGTGTTGATACCGCAAAAAGCTGCGCTACCTCATTCACGGTGTGCTCATGGAACCTTACAAACGCGATCTGTGGCTTCTGCTATTCTGTCCCGTCTTCACGTCGACTCATCTTACGGCCCTGTTTCCATACGATCGACTGACATAGACACCACCTCACTGCCATGACTCAACGGTAGCGGCGCAGGGGCACGCCACGGTCTAGTACCAGTTCAGCACCACCTACAATACTCCGAAACTATGCTTGTGAATTTTTAAAAAGGTTACCGATATGTTTTTGGTGACGTTATGTAAACACTAAACAAACATTCAAGGAAAAACATTCAAATTAAAATACACATGTTGGAAACACATGTTGGAAATGGCAGGACACAAGTTTGGAAGGTGTGGTTGCCGCAACTACAGTGTCAGTCTTCGATTATGGCACCAAGGTATCCACAGTGTTGGTGGCCAATGAGAAGGCCCAGACACATTTCGTTTTTTTTTTTTTTTAGCACAGATGTTAACAGAAGTGGTTCTACTAGAGATAAGCTGACAGTTGAATTGTGGGCTCCTGTATTTGTGTTTTATTTAATCTCATTTAAATTTGAACTATTTCCGAGTTGCTACAGCAGATCAAGATTTCACAACTTAACACTGAGCATGAGTTAAAAGGAAAATAATTATATCAAGACAGTTTGCGCTTTATGTACTTGGAAACTTAAAACTAATTACAAAACGGTAACGCTTAAAATTAGAGAATTGTGAATTTAGACCACAGAATGACAAGAAAGAGTTTAGATTTGTAGGCTGCCACCACCGACACTGTAAAGAAGGGAGTACTTCAGAAAGACGTCAACCTCTTGCTCATGAGCACCCATTGATCGATCTACTATTGGTCGCCGTTGGAGGGGGTGGACCTGGTAGCATTTTGAGCCTCTACCCCTCAGGTAGCGTGGTCCTACGTTTAGGTTAGGTTCTGTTTCTTTCTTCCACTCCATAGGACAGCATGTTCTGTCTTTTATTTCTACATTCATCTAATACTGTCGTCTGGGATACTGATCCTCCGACGACAGTCACGACCGAGAGAGGTGGCGCAGTGGTTAGCACGCTGGACTCGCATTCGGGAGGACGACGGTTCAATCCCGTCTCCGGCCATCCTGATTTAGGTTTTCCGTGATTTCCCTAAATCGTTTCAGGCAAATGCCGGGATGGTTCCTTTGCGCTCCGTCTCTAATGACCTCGTTGTCGACGGGACGTTAACACTAACCACCACCACAGTCACCAGTGACTTTTAATTATAAATCTTTTTATTATCTTACTATTCTACATTCAGATTTCTACCATGTATGGATGTATTTGTGTGTTACGTCCGGTATAATTTTGTGGTAAGTATTGGTTCAAGCGCAGGATATAGGATTCACTTTATTTAGTGATTGTGACGTATCACCAAATATACTTCAGTACTTTTAATCTGATCCTTATTCTACGTTAGTTAGTTGTCACCCGTGTCACTGCTGTGTGAATTGCTGGAACTGCTACTGTTGCCTCTGTATTCTCGTCAGGGAAGGTATTCAGTCTGCATTGTCGTTAAGATAGGTACTACTCGTTTCAGCTGCGACTGACAGTCCGGCGTCATTATCTCTCCAAAGGTAAAATCAGGCACCTGACAGAGGTTTACACGCAGCAAACGCATGGAATATGGCCCCAGGCCGGTCAAGAGATGAGTAGTGCCGAAGCTCGGCTCGACAAGTTTCATCATCAACCGCTTCCTGGTGTTGGGGAAGAATCCACAGACTCAACGTTATTTTTTCAGTTGTCCCATCTTTTTGCCATGAATTCACTCTCCAGCTCTCTCAAGGTGTGTATTTCGTCCATTAACAATGGGACCATCGAATCTGACAATCACTGATTTTAAGCCTAAGGTATGATGTAGAGCTACCTGTCTGGGGTACATGTCTAATGGCTTTTCTTGCGACAGCCCCCACTTTTGGAAAAAAGCGATGTTGCAGTATTATGCTTACCGCTACACCTGTTACTTTAGTCGTGATTCGATCTAGCGAGCGCAGCGCAGCAGCTAAGGTTCACGGTTACAATGTTGGCGGTATGGTTTATAATCGTGCCCATGTGCATTATTTCACATTCAATTTCGTCGACAGGGTATCATCAAGGAGCAAATTTCAAGCAACATTATTAAAAGTAGCTATTTTAGCCGTATTAATTTCATTAATAAGACAATCATTATAGCAAATTTTCTTGATATGTATATTCAGTTTGTTACAGAATAGATTACAGAATCGTCTTAGTCGCTATTATTTGCATCGTTTGGTGTGCTAGATTTCTGGATGGTATTTGTAGTAGAAGAAACTGAATCACAAATTGACAAGCTGATACAACACCACTCACACTTAATGAAAGCTACTGCTTTGCAGGGATACTGATTTTTCAGAAGCGATGCCGGAAAAACAGTGCGTAAAGAAAAAGTTAAAAGTAAATTGATCTTTCTTCGATCAACTTCGAAGAGAACTACACATATTTGATGATTCCTGTGAAAGCAGGTGCACGACATTGATCCAGAGTTAGATACCGTATTTTCATGGAATCTTCTCTCGAAGTGATTTCTCTATTAGTCTTTAGGAAATCGGAAACATTTTGAAACATTCTCGTGAAAAATAAATATCGCAGGTTTGGAAAAGTGGAATGCATTTTGGTGGGATAATTTTTTAATAATTTTAAACGCCATACACTGTTTCTTGTTACTCTGTACGATGGAACCAAAAAAGTACAAGGGCAGCATTTGAAACTGTACCGCCAGTGTGGTAGCCCTGATACGTAGTGACTGCGCTACACTCGCTTAGTAGAAAACACTGACGGGAAAAAGTCCTAACAACAAGAAGGAGTTGTGAAGCGTAAACGAAAGTTGGAAGGCATGTTTCTACGTCTGAAAGATGATGTTTATTCAGATTTCGCTCCAGTCGCAGAATAGTGACGCTGGTAGCGCCACATTGAGGATGAAAATCAGGTTTGCTTAAAATACGCGCTGTAACGGTAGTGAGCGCCAGTTACCTTTGAGACTGGACGTCGTGAGAGGATGTCAGTCAAGAATGCCTTTAAGGCGACAACGAAACCATTATCAACACTCACTGAGGTTTAACGAGGTCGTGTAATTCAGCTAGAGAAGCTGCATGTTCCTTCTGGCATATTGCAGGAATGTAGCCAGTGTAAAGGACTGCTGGCAGTGGTCACAAGAAGATCGGGTCTCGGATAGTAACGTGGTACTACCGAGAGTGACAGCTACTGTGTCCTGTGTGAGTCTCTGGCTCATAGTAGGGCATCTGCAGCAGCAATCTGAGCAACATATGCCACCACAGTGACACAGCAAACTATAACAAATCTTTTTTGAAAGGACAACTTCGACCCGACGGTCTGTAGCGTGCATTCCTCTGACTGCAAACCACAATCAACTGCCACGTCAGTGGTGTCAAACGAGATCTCATTGGAGGGCAGGGTGAAGATGTGTTGTGTTTTCTGGTTAAACCTGGTTCTGCATCGGTACCAGTGATGGCCGTGTCTTGGCTAGAAAGAGGCCAGTTTGATAACTGCAGCCAGCGAGTCTGTGTGCTTGGCACACTGGAGCTACATCTAGAGTTCTGGTCTGAGGTGCAATTTCACATGACAGCAGGAGTATTCTCGTGGTAATCGTACTCACAATGACTGCAAAATTGTATGTCAGTCTAGTGACTCGGTGTGTTTTGCTGTCATTCATGAACAGCATTCGAGGGGGTGAATTCCAACAGGATAATGATCACCCACATACCGCTGTTGTAACCTGACAAGCTCTACAGAATGTCAAGATGTTGCCTTGGCGAGCTCGAACACCACATCTGTCTCCAATCGAGCACGTACGGAAAGTCATCGAACGACAACTCCAGTGTCATTCAGAAGCTTTATTAACCGTCCCTATGGTGACCGACCACGTCCAACAGGCATGGTACCTCATCGCACAAACTGACATCCGGGGCCTGTATAGGACTATGCATGCACGTTTGCATACTTACATTCAACATAATGGCGGCGACACCATTTATTAATGTACCAATATTTCACATTTGCAATGGTACATCTCGCGCTTACATTAATATGTGATCTTGCTAAGTTAATGACTTACATATGTTACCTAGACATACCTATTCCAGAAATTTCATTATTCCATATTAATTATTTCTTGATGTTGCAACTTTTTTAATTCGTGTATGATGAATTTAAGGTGTACAGGAGGCACGCACAAAACTTCAACACCAGTTCTCTCAGAAACCAGGGGTTGTCGCATGTAATGCCGCTAACCATGTACTCAGGACAAAACCTTACAAAACATTAATAAACAACAAATTCAGCGAGTAACTCGTCTGATAGTGCTTCTGAGGTATGTCGGACTGTGTCAGGTCCACCAATTTCAGCCAACATGATACAGCTTGATACTTGATAGTTGTGTTTCTTTCTCAAGACCATGCACAGTGCCTCCACTAATGTGGCGCCGAAAGGTAAGTGTCTTCACTAATGCTAAGCCGAGAAACACCCGCAGCGGCAGGACTGGAGTCCTCCGTCCGCACCTTACCACGATGGCGCTACCTGGTACCTACACCCCGACAGAAAAATACCCGGCGATCATACAGTCAGTATAAATCTTATTAAACCACGGAATAATGTAGATAGTGAGGTAAAAACTGACACACGTGCTTGGAATGACATAGGTTTAGAATACAAAAAAAATATAAAGTTCACAAAATGTCCGACAGATGGCGCTGGACAGCAAAACTGCTACCGTGACGGGTGAGAGGTACGGCGATATGTTACAGAATCGCATCATCCCCAGCCTGGCTGATAAACACCTGCTGGAACGTACAATGTTTATGGAGGATGGGGCTCCACCCCATATTGCTAGACGTGTGAAAGATCTCTTGCGCGCGTCGTTTGGTGATGATCGTGTGCTCAGCCGCCACTTCCGTCATGCATGGCCTCCCAGGTCCCCAGACCTCAGTCCGTGCGATTATTGGTTTTGGGGTTACCTGAAGTCGCAAGTGTATCGTGATCGACCGACATCTCCAGGGATGCTGAAAGACAACATCCGACGCCAATGCCTCACCATAACTCCGGCGGACATGCTTTACTGTGCTGTTCACAACATTATTCCCCGACTACAGCTATTGCTGAGGAATGATGGTGGACATATTGAGCATTTCCTGTAAAGAACATCGTCTTAGCATAACAAAGTAAGACAAAGCAAATTATTGCTATTCTGATCAGATGATGCGCCATCTGTCGGACATTTTTTGAACTTTTGTACTTCTCTGGGTCTAATAAAACACCATGTCATTCCAAGCATGTGTGTCAATTTGTACCTCTGTATCTACATTTTTCCGTGATTTATTCAGTTTTCAAATGTATACTGACTTTTTAATCACCCAGTATATCGTCGAGCCTAAGAGGGCATAGGTAACCTGTAGTTAATTGTGTTCACCTGACTGCTAGCTCTTTCTGTAGCTCTATGTTGCACCGCCCGTAGTACTCCGCTGCACTTGACTTCCTACTACTGAGCTTGCCGCAAAATGGAGGTGCAGAAGCAACGGGAAAGAGGCGAGGCACGCAGCGCTGTGGGATGAAAAGTACATCAGTTGGGGCTGGATCCGGCGGACGCCACGTCGGCTTGGAGCAGCCGTGGCACAGCCGCGCACCAAACGACGGCGCTTCCTGCCGCGGCAGATACAAATAGCCTCCGGCATAGCGCTGAAGCGCTCTCTCTCTCTCTCTCACACACACACACACACACACACACACACACAAGCGCGCGTACATTTGCTTGCACAAGTTACGACCACTGGTGGAGCCTGGTCTGTTCTTGACGTTCGTCGGCGATCTTACGAGCTTTGAAATATCAGACTTTTGTTCAAAAATGGCTCTATGCACTATGGGACTTAACTTCTGAGATCATCAATCCCCTAGAACTTAGAACTACTTAAACCTAACTAACCTAAGGACATCACACATATCCGTGCTCGAGGCAGGATTCGAACCTGCGACCATAGCGGTCCCGCGGTTCCATACTGTAGCACCTAGAACCGCTCGGCCAACCGGGCCGGCTCAGACTTTTGTACATCGTGACCATCATCTTTTAATGTATCCTTCCCAACATCTTGTTTTCAATTACCGGCTCTAGTGTTTCAGGTGTCTAACCCATTACGCTGTATCGAAGCTTACCTTTACCCATCTCTGGTGGATCCAAGGTCACACGTGGTGCGTGGATGCACTGTCGGCTAGAGAGTGCTGTGACCTCATGAAGTCAGCAGGAGAAGGCGTGGAGGAAGCGATTATAAGGGGTCGGCTTGCGATATAACACTTAATTTATTAGTGAATTAAGCTTTAAATTAAAATAGTGTGCCCTACATTCAGAATTTCTGTGGATCCACGAGACGACAGTAGGCCGGAAATTAGTGAACATTATTCACTCCCTACAGGAGTAGCTTTGCGCCAGATTAATTTTAAGGCAAAGCCATTCTAACTGTAATTATTGGCCGTCATTGTAACGCTATAAATTAAAACAGGAAAGATGGAAGTGGCGTTACATACTCGACAAGAAGAGACCAGTAAATTTAGTGACATGACACAAGTTTATAGGTGGTGCATCCGGACCTTCTCTCGTCCGTTTGTTGAGATTTTCTTGTAACCAGAGGTCGTAGTTGGAAAATAGTAACCTTGGTGATGCCTGGTCACGTAATTACTACTGCTAATGCAAAAATTGAGCATTGCAAAAAAAATCGGAGCGGTAATCGGACTTAGTTAAAAAACATTCAGTGCAGACTCGAATAATGTACGTAGTAATTTGAATTCGATGGCGTGCTAATGGAGCACCATCGCCACGTCGCCAAACCGACCACTTCGAATCAATCTATCAGGCCGAAAAAAACATAAAAATTTCATCGTTTAGCAGCTCAGTAGCAAATAGTTTTCAGGATAACGCTAATTGCATGACCTGATCCTCCAATAGTTCCGAGTAGAAAGGTAGAAAAGACGACCATTCATCATTCACTTTTCTTAAAAAACAAAGTACGATCAACCATTAAATAACATATTAATTCGATACGTAGATATTGGTCCGTGCACGACAATCAAGTCTTCTGGATACCTTTGGTCAAGCGACCATTTGTGTACCTATCGGAAGTACAGGCATACCGTATCGCTCCTACGGTACAGGGTCAAAATTTAAGCGTTACTCACTTCCTCCAGCCCAGGCAAATTAAGCAAATAGGTTGGCTCTTTAGCATTAGATAGAGTCGACGGTTCACCTTAGGCGGATTATAGAATGACCATTAAGGAATGTAATAATAGTGGGGATGGCCACTTATGTGATTTATTTTCATGGCAGATCGTCGAAATTTTCCCCATACATTCTTAAGATGATGCTCTCGGGGTACGTTTAACTTCTTTTCAGTCTCATTATCTGTTTCCGAGATACGGAGGTTCAAAATCACCGTAATGATGCACATAAAATACGAATATGCACGTATTATCCGTTCTGTGGTGTAATATATAGACCCGTGGTCTAGGGGCGCCGGCACGGTAGCTCAGCGTGTTCAGTCAGACGGTTAGCTGCCCTCTGTAACAAAAAAAAAACCTGAGCTAATCGATCAACAACGAACTTAAACGGATGTCTTACGACGTCCGCCCCGAACAGATTCAACGAACAAAAGCGAACAAAATTAGATTAAAATAAAAAAGGGTAGCGTCTTTGATTCATAATCAAAACGTCCTCGATCCCGCGTTCTATCCCCGCCACTGCCTACATTTTGATAAATAATCAGTATTGGCGGCCGAAGACTTCCGGCATAAGAAGTCAGCCTCATTCTGCCAACGGCCTTGTCAAAGAGGGCGGAGGAGCGGATAGAGGTTCAGGGCACTCTCTTGTCCTAGGGGTGGAAAATTGCCCCGAAAGGCGGAAGAATCAGCAATGATCAACGACATGAGCATGCAGAAGGCAATCGAAACCACTGCATTAAAGACACGTAACGTGTATCCACAGGACACGTGGCCTGTAATTGAAAAAGTGTCATGATGATCTCTCCATTGGCAAAAAATTCCGGAAGCGCCCCCATTCGGATCTGTGGGAGGGGACTGCCAAGGGGAAGGTTACCATGAGAAAAAGACTGAATAATCAACGAAAGGATAACGTTCTATGAGTCGGGGCGTGGAATGTCAGAAGCTTGACCGTGGTAGGGAAGCTGAAAAGGGAAATGCAAAGGCTCAATCTAGATATAGTAGGGGTCAGTGAAGTGAAGTGGAAGGAAGACAAGGATTTCTGGTCAGATGAGTATCGGGTAATATCAACAGCAGCAGAAAATGGTATAACAGGTGTAGGGTTCGTTATGAATAGGAAGGTAGGGCAGAGGGTGTCTTACTGTGAACAGTTCAGTGACTGGGTTGTTCTAATCAGAATCGACAGCAGACCATCACCGACAACGATAGTTCACGTATACATGCCGACGTCGCAAGCTGAAGATGAACAGATAGAGAAAGTGTATGAGGATATTGAAAGGGTAATGCAGTTTGTAAAGGGGGACGAAAATCTAATAGTCATGGGCGACTGGAATCCAGTTGTAGGGGAAGGAGTAGAAGAAAAGGTTACACGAGAATATGGGCTTGGGACTAGGAATGAAAGAGGAGAAATACTAATTGAGTTCTGTAACAAGTTTCAGCAAGTAATAGCGAATACCCTGTTCAAGAATCACAAGAGGAGGAGGTATACTTGGAAAAGGCCGGGAGATACTGGAAGATTTCAATTAGATTACATCATGGTCAGACAGAGATTCTGAAATCAGATACTGGATTGTAAGGCGTACCCAGGAGCAGATATAGACTCAGATCACAATATAGTAGTGATGAAGAGTAGGCTGAAGTTCAAGACATTAGTGAGGAAGAATCAATACGCAAAGAAGTGGGATACGGAAGTACTAAGGAATGACGGGATACGTTTGAAGTTCTCTGACGATATAGATACAGCAATAAGGAGTAGCGCAGTAGGCAGTACAGTTGAAGAGGAATGGACATCTCTAAATGGGCCATCACAGAAGTTGGGAAGGAAAACACAGGTACAAAGAAGGTAGCTGCGAAGAAACCATGGATAACAGAAGAAATACTTCAGTTGATTGATGAAAGAAGGAAGCACAAACATGTTCCGGGAAAATCAGGAATACAGAAATACAAGTAGCTGAGGAATGAAATAAATAGGAAGTGCAGGGAAGCTAAGACAAAATGGCTGCAGGAAAAATGTAAAGACATCGAAAAAGATATGATTGTCGGAAGGACAGACTCAGCATACAGGAAAGTCAAAACAACCTTCGGTGACATTAAAGGCAACGGTGGTAACATTAAGACTGTTACGGGAATTCCACTGTTAAATGCAGAGGAGAGAGCAGATAGGTGGAAAGAATACATTGACAGCCTCTATGACGGCGAAGATTTGTCTGATGTGATAGAAGAAGAAACAGGAGTCGATTTAGAAGAGATAGTGGATCCAGTATTAGAATCGGTATTTGAAAGAGCTTAGGAGGACTTACGGTCAAATAAGGCGGAAGGGATAGATAACATTCCATCAGAATTTCTAAAATCATTGGAGGAAGTGGCAACAAAACGACTATTCACGTTGGTGTGTAGAATATATGAGTCTGGCGATATACCATCTGACTTTCTGAAAAGCATCATCCACACAATTCCGAAGACGGCAAGAGCTGAAAAGTGCGAGAATTATCGCACAATCAGCTTCACAGCTCATGCATCGAAGCTGCTTACAAGAATAATATACAGAAGAATGGAAAAGAAAATTGAGAATGCCCTAGGTGACGATCAGTTTGGCTTTAGGAAAAGTAAAGGGACGAGAGAGGCAATTCTGACGTTACGGCTAATAATGGAAGCAAGGCTAAAGAAAAATCAAGACACTTTCATAGGATTTGTCGACCTGGAAAAAGCGTTCGACAATATAAAATGGTGCAAGCTGTTCGAGATTCTGAAAGAAGTAGGGGTAAGCTATAGGGAGAGACGGGTCATATACAATATGTACAACAACCAAGAGGGAATAATAAGAGTGGACGATCAAGAACGAAGTGCTCGTATTAAGAAGGGTGTAAGGCAAGGCTGTAGCCTTTCGCCCCTACTCTTCAATCTGTACATCGAGGAAGCAATGATGGAAATAAAAGAAAGGTTCAGGAGTGGAATTAAAACACAAGGTGAAAGGATATCAGTGATACGATTCGCTGATGACATTGCTATCCTCAATGAAAGTGAAGAAGAATCTGCTGAACGGAATGAACAGTCTAATGAGTACACAGTATGGTTTGAAAGTAAATCGGAGAAAGACGAAGGTAATGAGAAGTAGTAGAAATGAGAACAGCGAGAAACTTAACATCAGGATTGATGGTCACGAAGTCAATGAAGTTAAGGAATTCTGCTACCCAGGCAGTAAAACAATTCCTTTCCTGTGTTAACCTCTTCATCTCAGAGTAGCACTTGGAACCTACGTCCTCAATTATTTGCTTGACGTATTCCAATCTCTGTCTTCCTCTACAGTTTTTGCCTTCTACAGCTACCTATGGAAGTCATTCCCTCATGTCTTAGCAGATGTCCTATCATCCTGTCCCTTCTCCTTATCAGTGCTTTCCACATATTCCTTTCCTCTCCGATTCTGCGTAGAACCTCCTCATTCCGTACCTTATCAGTCCACCTAATTTTCAACATTCGTCTATAGCACCACATCTCAAATGCTTCGATTCTCTTCTGTTCCGGTTTTCCCACAGTCCATGTTTCAATACCATACAATGCTGTACTCCAGACGTACATCCTCAGAAGTTTCTTCCTCAAATTAAGGCCGGTATTTGATATTAGTGGACTTCTCTTGGCCAGAAATGCCTTTTTTTCCATAGCGAGTCTGCTTTTGATGTCCTCCTTGCTCCGTCCGTCATTGGTTATTTTACTGCCTAGGTAGCAGAATCCCTTAACTTCATTGACTTCGTGACCATCAATCCTGATGTTATGTTTCTCGCTGTTCTCATTTCTACTACTTCTCATTACCTTCGTCTTTCTCCCTAGAACTTAGAACTACTTAAACCTAATTAACCTAAGGACATCACACACATCCATGCCCGAGGCAGGATCGAACCTGCGATCGTAGGGGTCGCGTGGTTCCAGAGTGAAGTGCCTACAACCGCTCGGCCACAGCGGCCGGCCAGGAGGAGACAACGGAAATGAAAAATACGCATGAGTGGAGGCGGTTTGGAGACTTCCAGATCCGCAAACTTAATCACACTTGTATAGGGAGGGTTCATTTTGGAACGAAATTTTAAATACATGGGTATAGGGCATAGAATTACTTTTACTCTCGACAGAATTTTTGAGCTTCCGAAGTATGGTGGAGGCAGTGGTAGTGGGGAAGAAGACAAAAGGAGGCAATGGCAGAGAGAAAGTGTAGTGACAGGGGGTTGCCGAGTGTGTCAAGTATACAGAGAGACTAGGTAGAGGGACTCAGAGAGCACGAATATGTCCGCCAGTGAATATTTTTGGTGAGGGAGGTAGAATAAGGGTTAAGGCACTGGTTCCTCGCTTTCTCTGTCATTATTTTAAAGAGGAGCTTATTCGCCCTTGTTGTCCTCCGACAGGAGAATTTTTCCACTGGTAAACTCTGTTTTACGCAGAAAATTTTATCGCTGCGAAATATAGCAGTTCGTTAGATCATCAAGATGGTGGTGCCCGTAGACAAATGCTGTATCGGTAGTTGAGGTGTCCAATAAATGCAGTCAGACATCTCAAAAAGGTACCGCATTAATTCGTTTATTTACACTAAGTGAACTTAATAACTGAGTTGCACATAACTTTATATGCTGTAGGTTCCTCTGTGGTGCCAAGCTATAGTAAGACAATTCTCATGTTTTTCGCAGGAGAAATAATCTTTAAAATGATGCACTTAAATAATTCTCTAAACATTAGTAATACTCCGTATAGTCGTGCCGCGACGAAGTATTGACCTCAGTGCAGTCTTCAACAAGAGTGTCTGCTTAAAAGGAAGCCCAGGGCAACCATAGTTGCGTGCAGTGAGGTCATGTCGATTCAGCGTCCTCTGGTGGCGTGTTTGCATGGCTCGAGCCCTCAGGAAACGGCGAGCGAGAGAGGTTGATACCCACCCGCAGCGGGCTGGCGGGAAGCTCAGAAACTGTCCGCGGCGCGCGGCTCTCAGGGTGCCGTCGACGAAGAAGCCGACGATATCGCATTCCTCAGTCTCCACCCTCCACGCCAAAAATGCACACCGTCATCGCAGAGCGTGGGTGAGAGAGAGGTTGCCGTGATGCTGCTGACGTGGTTGGGTGAGCAGATGGCGCCAACCAACCCGCATCCCCACATTCCAACCACCAGGAACTACTGTCGAGAATGTGGAAAAAAAGGACGTCCATCCAATGGCACAACTGGGTGCAGCATTGGCGTTGATGAGGACACAGAACGCTGTACAGTTGGTGCAGGCTCGGTGGTCGTCAAAGCCATCGCTGCGAACTTCTGGTACAGAAGTGGAGGATCTAAATCAGAAACTCAGAGGGTTCTGTGGCCGTATGGGCTGCAGACTCCTTGACTGGCGCCCTAGGGTAGTGGGGTACTGGGTACCGCACAGTTGGTCGGAGGGCTATTGCAAATATCAGGCCGCTAGAAAGGTATCGGGGGCTGTGCGGTGGGATACTTTGGTTTTTATATTACACTCCTGGAAATGGAAAAAAGAACACATTGACACCGGTGTGTCAGACCCACCATACTCGCTCCGGACACTGCGAGAGGGCTGTACAAGCAATGATCACGCGCACGGCACAGCGGACACACCAGGAACCGCGGTGTTGGCCGTCGAATGGCGCTAGCTGCGCAGCATTTGTGCACCGCCGCCGTCAGTGTCAGCCAGTTTGCCGTGGCATACGGAGCTCCATCGCAGTCTTTAACACTGGTAGCATGCCGCGACAGCGTGGACGTGAACCGTATGTGCAGTTGACGGACTTTGAGCGAGGGCGTATAGTGGGCATGCGGGAGGCCGGGTGGACGTACCGCCGAATTGCTCAACACGTGGGGCGTGAGGTCTCCACAGAACATCGATGTTGTCGCCAGTGGTCGGCGGAAGGTGCACGTGCCCGTCGACCTGGGACCGGACCGCAGCGACGCACGGATGCACGCCAAGACCGTAGGATCCTACGCAGTGCCGTAGGGGACCGCACCGCCACTTCCCAGCAAATTAGGGACACTGTTGCTCCTGGGGTATCGGCGAGGACCATTCGCAACCGTCTCCATGAAGCTGGGCTACGGTCCCGCACACCGTTAGGCCGTCTTCCGCTCACGCCCCAACATCGTGCAGCCCGCCTCCAGTGGTGTCGCGACAGGCGTGAATGGAGGGACGAATGGAGACGTGTCGTCTTCAGCGATGAGAGTCGCTTCTACCTTGGTGCCAATGATGGTCGTATGCGTGTTTGGCGCCGTGCAGGTGAGCGCCACAATAAGGACTGCATACGACCGAGGCACACAGGGCCAACACCCGGCATCATGGTGTGAGGAGCGATCTCCTACACTGGCCGTACACCACTGGTGATCGTCGAGGGGACACTGAATAGTGCACGGTACATCCAAACTGTCATCGAACCCATCGTTCTACGATTCCTAGACCCGCAAGGGAACTTGCTGTTCCAACAGGACAATGCACGTCCGCATGTATCCCGTGCCACCCAACGTGCTCTAGAAGGTGTAAGTCAACTACCCTGGCCAGCAAGATCCCCGGATCTGTCCGCCATTGAGCATGTTTGGGACTGGATGAAGCGTCGTCTCACGCGGTCTGCACGTCCAGCACGAACGCTGGTCCAACTGAGGCGCCAGGTGGAAATGGCATGGCAAGCCGTTCCACAGGACTACATCCAGCATCTCTACGATCGTCTCCATGGGAGAATAGCAGCCTGCATTGCTGCGAAAGGTTGATATACACTGTACTAGTGCCGACATTGTGCATGCTCTGTTGCCTGTGTCTATGTGCCTGTGGTTCTGTCAGTGTGATCATGTGATGTATCTGACCCCAGGAATGTGTCAATAAAGTTTCCCCTTCCTGGGACAATGAATTCACGGTGTTCTTATTTCAATTTCCAGGAGTGTAGATGGTCGTGGGAAAATACAGAAAATGGTATTAAACTCGAAAGGTTGAAATCAAACATGACGAGAGTATATGTGGGTACGACAAGTGTTGTAGTCGTAAACTGTCAAAACAGTGTTGGGAAACAGCCAGAGTTCCTAGCGCTAACTGAAAGTACTGAAGCTCAAATCGTTATAGGTGCTGAAAGCTGACAAATGGCGGAGATACGTTCAGACAAAATTTGTACAACGGACTTAACGGTGTTCAGAAACGGAAGATTAAATGCTTATGGTGATTGAGTGTTTGTAACTGATATAAGCAGTTTGTCTTGTAGTAACATAGTTAGTTCCTTTGAGTTGATATGGGAAGCTGTTATGCTGGACAAACAAAATAATTAATAATTAGTTCCTTTCAACAACCCCGACTACAAGTATACAGTTACTGAAAGATTCAAAGAAAACTTGAGTATCATCTCAAGTGGATACCAGGCACATACAGTGTTTTTGGTGGGGGCTTCAGTCTACCCTCGGTAAGTTGCCGGAAATGCATGTTTAAAGTGGGTGATGGATAGAAAACGTCGTTCTAAATCGTGTTTTGAACAACTACATCGTTTCTGCTCTAAATATTTCTAAAAATGTTTACAGATGCATCTGCTTGAACAAATACAGATTTACATTCAAAAGCTAAAATTACCTCTAAAAATTTAAAAATTGTGTAGGTAATTAACTACAGGTGTTACGATATTTATTGGAAAGCATTTTTTGCCACCTAATGCATATATTCAAATTTACTCTTAACCTCTCTCGGTTTTTTTTCAACTTTCAAATTTATGTCTGTCGCATCAGAAGAAATTTTAGTGTAGGCCTATATTCCATCAACCTGTGTTCTTTACGATCTTGTCAAAATATAATTACTTTCCACATTTTACCATAGTTACATTTGGTATAGGAATGCTCTTCTGCGAGAAATATATGTTTTTGATCCAAAAGATGTTACAATTTTTCCTCCAGTTGATGATGATTGGAGTAACAGAAACCGGTCAAGGACAAATTGAAATAGATACAGCTGATGGTAGAAATATGCTCTTCTATACACCTTAAAAATCCTTGACGAACAAATCGAATCAACACTAAAATTTTTCTTCCAGAATTTCTAATTTTTTATACATAGGTTGTCATTCCGTACGTTGAGTTTGCTTGATTTGTGAGGAGAAACACGTCTGGTGTCTGAGTTCTGGCATACGAACTACGTGATCAGTCAACCGAAGCTGATATTTCATTATCGTCAGCTTCATGATAGCGGTATTGGTTTCTACATCTATGCTCTGCAACCCACATTATGGTGTGCGGCTGAACGTACTTCGTAACACAGTCTTTCTCCTGTTCCAGTCAGAAACGGACCACGGCAAAAACAGTAGTTGATAAGCTTCCATGTGAGCTTGAACCTCCATAATTTTACATTAGCCATGACAAAACTGTTATACCAGAAGCGCAAGATATATGATGCAGGCAAAATGTCCTCTACTACAAGCAGAATGATATGATTCCATTTCTAAATAAAGCAAGTGCTTACAGATTTAATAACTTACCTTTGCAAAATACTAACACGGATTATTTGTGGGAGATCAGTTTGGATTCCGGAGAAATATAGGATGCAATACGATCTACGGCTTACCCGAGAAGATAGGTCAAGGAAAGGCAAACCTAAGTTCATAGCTTTTATAGAATTTGTAGAATTGTAGAAAGCCTTGGACAATGTTGACTATAATACACCCTTTGAAATTCTGAATGTGTCAGGGGCAAAATGCAGGAAGTAAAAGGTCATTTTCAGTTTGTACAGAAAGCAGATGGAAGTTATGAGAGTCGAGTGGTATGAAAAGGAATCATTGGTTGAGAAGGAAGTGAGACAGATTTGTACCCTATCCCCAATGTTATTAAGTCTGTACTTGAAGCTGTGATGGAAACCAAGGAGAAATTAAGAGCAGGAATCAAAATTCAAGGTTTGCCTATGGCTTTGAAATTTTGTCGGAGACAGCAAAGGGCAAGAAAAACGTTTTTGAAGTCGAGAAATTTAATTAACATTGAATATAGATTTGTGTGTTAGGAAGCCATTTCTGAGGGTATTTGTCTGGAGTGTAGTCATGTATGGAAGTGAAAAGCGGATTATAAACAGTTTAGACAAATAGATGATAAAAATTTCTGTAATTTGGTGTTACAGAAGAATGCTGAAGGTCAGGTGGATAGATCACGTAAGTAATAAGGAGGTGCTGAGTAGAATTGGGGAGGAAAGAAATCTGTGGCTTATTTTTCTAAGCGAATGGCTCAGTTGATATCAGTATGGGGAAGCCAAGAGAAGAATACAGTGCGCAGATTAGAAAATATGTAGGTTGCAGTAGTTATTCGGCGATAAAGAGGCTTACGCAAGATAGAGCAGCACGGAGCTGGAGCAAACCACTCTTCGCGTCTTCGGACAGAACACCACAACAATAAAAGGTTGAAGGAACCCAATGGCAAACCAGCTAGCTATGACATTTCCCAGGTCGGCAAAGAAGAATTAATCACATGCCACAAGGTTCATTTCTTGGGAATGTAACTTCTTGTGTGTGTGTAGGTGTGGAGGGAAATGTGGAGGAGAGGCGGAAGGGAGAGACGGTTCTTCAGTCTCTTGACTGGTTTGATGGGGCCTTCATTACTTCCTCTCACATGCGAACCTTTTCATCTGAGAGTAGCACTTACAATCAAAGTTTTGTGTTGGCAGAAGAGCCAACACCGTGTTACGAGTGGAGGCCGAAATGCACGCGTTTTAGCTCACGCAGGCTGGTGTGAACAGGGAAGAACTATACTGACGTGAGGTCTGGAACATGACAAGGAATGAGAATTCAGAAAGCGGACATAATTCGTTTGATACTTAACTTTAATCCATTAATGATGAACGTTGCTCATGATGGTACATGATTCACAATATTATCTGTTCAGAATACATTCTTGAAGTAATTATAATAACAGAATATGGCGCCTTGCTAGGTCGTAGCAAATGACGTAGCTGAAGGCTATACTAAACTGTCGTCTCTGGAAATCTGAATGGCCATATCAGTCCCTTAAAATGTCCAGAACATTCTTCAAACCAATTGCGAATAACTGTGACCTGGTGAAATATCGCATTGTCATCCACAAACATTGCGTAGTTGTTTGGGAACATGAAGTCCATCAATGGCGGAAAATTGTCTGCAAGCAGTCGACCATAACCATTTCCAGTCAATGATCGGTCAATTTGGACCAGGCCCAATTATTTTCAAGTAAACACGGCCCACACCTTTATGGAGCACCTACCAGCTTGTACAGTGACTTGGTGACAACTTGAGTCCATGGCTTCGTGGAACCTGCACCACACTCGAACCTTACCAACAGCTCTTCCAAACTGAGAGCGGGACTCATCCGTCCAGGCCACAGCTGCCCAATCGCCTGGGATTGAACCGATATGGCTATGAGCCCAGGAGAGACGTTGCAGGCAATGTCGTGTAGTTGGCAAAGGCACTTACGAAGGTCTACTGTCGCCATAGCCCAATAACTCCAGATTTCGCTGCACTGACCTAAAGGATACGTTCGTCATTAGTCTCACATTAATTTATACTGTTATTTCACGCAGTGTTGCTTGACTGTTAGCAACGACAACTCTACACAAACCGCACTGCACTCGGTTGTTAAGTGAAAGCCGTCGGCCACTGCCTTGTCCCGAGAGGTAATACCGAAAATTTAGTACTCTCGCCACACTCTTGACACTGTGCATCTCGGAATACGATTTCCGAAATGGGATCTCCTATGCATGCACCAGCTACCATTCCGCGTTCAAAAGTCTGTTAATTCCATTCATGTGGCCATAATCATGTCGAAAACCTTTTCACATGAATCATTTGAGTAGAAATGTCTGCTGTCAGTGCACTGTCCTTTTATACCTCGTGTACGCGTTGCTACCGCTATCTGTGTACGTGCATATCGATATCCCATGACTTTTGTCACCTGAGTGTAAGCGAATAACTGAAATCTCGAGGTTGGTGCAATAATGAATTTGGTGAGAAACCGGCGACAAAAGGAACTACTGTTTGGTGCTTAGTCATCTGTCAACGCTACCTTCGGTGCGATATTTCTTCGCGTGTGTGCTTGGGCCATATTATACACTGAGCTGTATTTCTTCTCTTATCGCCTAGTACGGCGGAAAAATAAACAATGCATGATAATTACAAGAATTAGAAACAGTTACGAAATATGTGGCTGGCCTTCTACGGAAAGTATCTCTGACAAAACTATGCCGTCCGTCGCTTCTGCGCATAACGCGCGGCACTTTGCCTAGCACGGACGACTAGCAAAGAACCAGAGTTTATATCGCATTCACAGACGTAGTCGCAGGTGGTGGACAATGCCGTCAGCGCTCATTACGCAGAGTGCGCTGGTGTCGTCGTCATTAAACTTCCTCCACAAATAGGGACAAAGACTTCGCTGCTTAAAATTACTTAAAACTCTGTTTGCTGTTGGCGCACATTTTTCTTATTTACTTGGAGACTGTTCCGCGACGAAGCCACTACATCAGTATTAGTACAGATGATTGTAACTACCATGTCTAGGGTGAATCCTACTCAGTCCTGCGTTACCAGAAGCAACCTACAGAAAACAAACGCGATCCAAAGCAGTGAAACTACATGAATTGCATTTTCCCTTTCTGTCATTCTAGTGCGATGTGATTACGATCAATACCACTTGTTATCAAAACCCACCTTCACTGTCCGCTCAAAGAGATCTGAGACTGATTTTTTCCTGCCGTATGAACGACGTCAGGGCAGTAACTATGGTGACTGCTTGAACGGACAACTGTAAACAACCACCTTCATTTAAATTCACAAGGCGGACAAGTCTTTTCTGGAAAAGAGTCACCTTGTATTACTAGACTTGGAGTCGTCAGTAAGAATCCAGCAGAAAACGACTAACCGCAGAAATTGACACGAATGGTCAATGGTCAACGACGTATTCAACGTAAGTCAATGTGAGAAGAGAGTTGTATAACATCCCAAGGAAATAATTTTTTGACAGCTTCACATGGTTTTACGAACATTGTGCGCGCTGTACTAAACTTGATGGTAAGGGGGAGGAGAAGAGAACGGACAACATCTCGTGAACTAAAACCATCCCCTTAATTTTTCTCTGTTTGTTATCAATCCAGTCTCTAAACACTAAAGCTACTGGAAATGTTAGTACTTGTTCCGCAGAACTATCATATTCTGGAAACCTTCCCATTTAAAACTAACAAATCCGTGTTAATTATAATAATAATAGCTATTAGTATCACGTGTGCATCTATTTGCTTTTATGATTCGATGCCATTTTGTGGATTGGTGCCGTGTATTTCATTTCAGCGATATCCATTCTCAAAGAACCACGAACACCTCATCCGGCAATAGACAGGTGAACGACGTCGTTAATGTGCTGAACCATAACAGTTTTCTCAAACGACTTCAGTTTCAACCCGATTTACAGTTTTGTACGGCTGCATTTGTAATAACCTCTACCGCGCTGACTATAATCTGGCAGACTATTACAGAGCACCATAGCGGATGGATATCTAGTGTGGTAACGGGAAGGGCTGTTGAATACATCGTGTTAATTCTATTCTGGCAATTCGAGGGCACTCTAAAAGGCAACCCCTACTCTAGGAGTGGGTGGCTACAGCTCGAGGTGCTACTTCTCCCTGGTCCTCATGCTGTATTTCAACATGACAATACACGACCACGACCGGAGATAAATGCGGAAGCCTTCGTCTGTGAACCACCATTTCCCTTCGCCTGAGATTCACACTCGTCTGACATATTGACCGCTCCCCTCTCCCCCCCCCCCCCCCCTCCCCGAAATAAGTTTAGGTGCCCAGGATTTATTTCACCGAATACAGATTCGCGACAGTCTTCAGCCAACTTCAACTGATACTTTGTGCACGTGCAAACCAACGACATGGGAGCTAATTCCCGAGAAGCTTATTCAATTCAAGTAACAATTAATTCAAAGCCACGACATGTAATGGCTCCGATAGCAGGAAGGTGGGACTACATCAATTTCTAAAAAACAAAAAGAAAAAAAAAAGGAGATAATGAATAGCTCTCTAACCCCAGTGCATTATATACGGCCAGCCGGGGTGGCCAAGCGGTTCTAGGCGCTACAGTCTGGAACTGCGTGACCGCTACGGTCGCAGGTTCGAATCCTGCCTCGGGCATGGATGTGTGTGATGTCCTTAGGTTAGTTAGGTTTAAGTAGTTCTAAGTTCTAGGCGACT
This sequence comes from Schistocerca americana, assembly GCF_021461395.2. Taxonomy (NCBI): domain Eukaryota; kingdom Metazoa; phylum Arthropoda; class Insecta; order Orthoptera; family Acrididae; genus Schistocerca; species Schistocerca americana. The sequence goes on along the minus strand of NC_060121.1, from coordinate 761,969,339 downwards.
GATGACCTCAGATGTTAAGTTCCATAGTGCTCAGAGCCATTTGACCCATTGTATACGGCCATGAACGACTTTAGCAGTCCATCGTGGTGAGGCAGTTTTTAGAACAGACAGCAGAGGAATGGTAAGGGAAAACTACGTTAAGTGTGTAATTTGAATTCAAGCCCTCGGTTACATCAAACAATAAGACTAACCGGGAAAGCAACAAAGATGGGCAGATGAGCGATCCGATGCTGGCAACACTAGTTTTAGGGGTACGATGGCTGGTTGGTTCAAATGGCTCTGAGCACTATGGGACTTAACATCTATGGTCATCAGTCCCCTAGAACTTAGAACTACTTAAACCTAACTAACCTAAGGACAGCACACAACACCCAGCCATCACGAGGCAGAGAAAATCCCTGACCCCGCCGGGAATCGAACCCGGGAACCCGGGCGTGGGAAGCGAGAACGCTACCGCACGACCACGAGATGCGGGCTAGGGGTACGAGAATCATTCTAAAAGTAAGAACGTTTTGAGCTGACAACTACTCCTATCCCCCCCCCCCCCCCTCCACGCATATACTGTATCAATGGTTTGCACATCGTTGGCGTCAGTACGATGCTAACAGGGAGAAGGGGCGATGGTTTACTGTTAATTTGTGCGATTTTAAAATGTATGACAAAATTAAAGCTCTCGCCAAGTGTGAGATAAGCGAAGTAAAACTTTTTCTGGATGCAATAAAAGAACACAACGTCAATTTGCAAACAGATAACCGAAATTTACGGAACTGTTGTTAATGCAATTGGAAAATGGTGCTTTATTTTTAATGGCAATTGAACGAATAAACATGATTGTGGTTTACTGAAGTATCACGATCTGTTTGTTTATCATTTTGTTAGTCGTAATTTGTTCTCTAGAAAATATTTTCTGGGCAGGTTTCTCACCTTTTGACAGATGAATACAAAAACAAAGAATCTCAGTTGTACTGACTTTATTCATACGTACGAGAGGGATAGCGGAGTATTCAATCCACACTGTTACTTGTGAAGAGACCTGGGTTTCACATTAATTCCAGAAACAAAGCACCACTCAATGGAACTGCATCATTCATGATACCGAAAAAAACAAAAGCCAAAATGAGCATCAGGAAGGTTATGATCGGTCGACGAGATGCTTATGGGAGAGATGTAGCGGCCTACTTTACGCGTATTACCGGCTACGCCGCGCCCGTCAAAAGGAACGGCGTGGTTTGTTGTCGAGTTTCACTGTGCTTCTTCAGGGTGACGCTGACTCACTATCTACTGCGTCGACGAAAGATTTGTTTCGCCAATTTAAGTGAGTAGTTTCTGGGCCTCTTCCGTTATGAAAGTCTTCCCGGACCTGACCCTCAACTAATTACCATCTTTTTTCCCTAATTGAAGGACTTTTGGGCAGAAAGGCCTATGGAAAAGACGACGAACTGGAAGAGACGTTAGTGTCTACTGTACAACTTGAAGCCAACTGAGAATGCCGACGTTATAGTAAAGCTTGTGGAGCGCTATGGTAAATGTTTATATTTGAATCACGGCTACGTAGAATAATAGCTAAGATACCAAAAGAGTCAGTGAAAAAAGTTTTCTTTCATTTTGTTAAATAAAAATGTTGAGAGAAACAAGTCTTTTGCTTTTAAAATGGCCTTCCAATTTAGATACAGTTTCTGAACAAACCATTTAAAGATATGTCCTTAAAACTTAGGAAAGTAAACATAGAATCTGCACTAAGCTCTTCGTCCTAGTAGAGATTAAGGTACAACGAAGATGATATTTGTCTGAATACTTGTTATATTTCAACAAAACGTAATCATGTTTTTGTCCCTGTATCAACCATCAGAAAGACAATTTTGCAGCTGTACGTTCATTAATGGTGCATAAAGAATTGCAGAGAATCTGGAGTATTTCTGAGGCACAATTAAAGAAGTAATGGTAGCTATAGAATGAAACGGTTTTAAGAAAAGTTAACGTTTGATCGACTTTAACATACAAATGTTACACACAGGTTTTACGGTACATATTTGTTGGTCCTTATTCAGCGTCATCTGAATTGTAAGCACCTTCTCTCTTTTCTTCTTGACTCTTCGATGCTTTCTGGTTTCGTTTCTGCAGTTGAGTGCAGCTATGTCTGCCTCTTGAATGTTTTGTAACGCCAATATTAGGTTTGTAGGTTTGCCCTAGATACACTCTTAGCCTCTCCTGTACTTCGGATTTTCTTGGTTTCTCGTAACTAAACCATAAGACAGCTTCAAACATGACAAATTTTGAAATTTTGTAGTATATGATTACATGTTTTCAAATTGCAGAGTTCATACTTTCAGTAAGAATCTGGGTGTTACCATGTAAATTCGTCTGAAGAAGATCAACGATACCAAGGATTCGCAGTTACGAATACGAACAACCATCGAATGTACAAGACAATGACGGCAATGAATCGAACAAGGAATCGAACCCGGATTCCCCAGATAGCCAAAGCGGTTACTGTGACCTCTCGGATGAAGCGTGAAATCTGGGTTCGAGTCCCGGTCCGGCACAAATTTTCACTGTAGTCATTTCTTACATAGCTGATAGTTGTTCGGATAGCCATGGATGTCCGAAGGAAGATCGCATCGTTCTTCTTAACAACACAGACACGGTAATATAGGCAGTGTTACCAAGATTACAAAACATATTGTTCGTAACTTCTACAATTAGGCAAGATAGTGTTATTGTGTTTAATTTTAGTTAGAAGAGAGTGCCATTTTATATTTGTAGCAATTTTCAGTACCACTGAGGTGAAGGTTGTGTTGGTTGTCCCCTTTTTTTGCAATAAATACACTCCTGGAAATGGAAAAAAGAACACATTGACACCGGTGTGTCAGACCCACCATACTTGCTCCGGACACTGCGAGAGGGCTGTACAAGCAATGATCACACGCACGGACACACCAGGAACCGCGGTGTTGGCCGTCGAATGGCGCTAGCTGCGCAGCATTTGTGCACCGCCGCCGTCAGTGTCGGCCAGTTTGCCGTGGCATACGGAGGTCCATCGCAGTCTTTAACACTGGTAGCATGCCGCGACAGCGTGGACGTGAACCGTATGTGCAGTTGACGGACTTCGAGCGAGGGCGTATAGTGGGCATGCGGGAGGCCGGGTGGACGTACCGCCGAATTGCTCAACACGTGCGGCGTGGGGTCTCCACAGTACATCGATGTTGTCGCCAGTGGTCGGCGGAAGGTGCACGTGCCCGTCGACCTGGGACCGGACCGCAGCGACGCACGGATGCACGCCAAGACCGTAGGATCCTACGCAGTGCCGTAGGGGACCGCACCGCCACTTCCCAGCAAATTAGGGACACTGTTGCTCCTGGGGTATCGGCGAGGACCATTCGCAACCGTCTCCATGAAGCTGGGCTACGGTCCCGCACACCGTTAGGCCGTCTTCCGCTCACGCCCCAACATCGTGCAGCCCGCCTCCAGTGGTGTCGCGACAGGCGTGAATGGAGGGACGAATGGAGACGTGTCGTCTTCAGCGATGAGAGTCGCTTCTGCCTTGGTGCCAATGATGGTCGTATGCGTGTTTGGCGCCGTGCAGGTGAGCGCCACAATCAGGACTGCATACGACCGAGGCACACAGGGCCAACACCCGCCATCATGGTGTGGGGAGTGATCTCCTACACTGGCCGTACACCACTGGTGAGCGTCGAGGGGACACTGAATAGTGCACGGTACATCGAAACCGTTATCGAACCCATCGTTCTACCATTCCTAGACCGGCAAGGGAACTTGCTGTTCCAACAGGACAATGCACGTCCGCATGTACCCCGTGCCACCCAACGTGCTCTAGAAGGTGTAAGTCAACTACCCTGGCCAGCAAGATCTCCGGATCTGTCCCCCATTGAGCATGTTTGGGACTGGATGAAGCGTCGTCTCACGCGGTCTGCACGTCCAGCACGAACGCTGGTCCAACTGAGGCGCCAGGTGGAAATGGCATGGCAAGCCGTTCCACAGGACTACATCCAGCATCTCTACGATCGTCTCCATGGGAGAATAGCAGCCTGCATTGCTGCGAAAGGTGGATATACACTGTACTAGTGCCGACATTGTGTATGCTCTGTTGCCTGTGTCTATGTGCCTGTGGTTCTGTCAGTGTGATCATGTGATGTATCTGACCCCAGGAATGTGTCAATAAAGTTTCCCCTTCCTGGGACAATGAATTCACGGTGTTCTAATTTCAATTTCCAGGAGTGTACATACATAGACATAACCGATGATGTTAATAAACATGTGTTGAATACCTTTGAATCTTGTCCTAGGAGAAAACGTTATATTATGTTTGTGGAAACGGTGACAACGTCTACAGCAACCTATGTGCATGAAGAAACAATTGAAAAACAGCAACGTCTTGTAGCGAGTATCGATGTCCAAGTGCCCGCTGAGAAACAGGCTGGGAAACCACCGAAATTTAGAACAAAGACTCTTACACCTGATAGAGCTTACAGAAAGTAAAGTACCCGAGAACCGCAAGTGGCTCTGACAATTCAAGTGCGATGTACTGGAAAAGTGTCGGTATCACGAAAAACATTCTCATATTTCTATGAAACAGACTTCATTTTACAAAGGCAACTGCGTTGCATTTGAAATGCCACAAAAAAGTCTGTTTCTGGAACGGGTTTCACGCATCTCTTCTAAAAACAAAACAAACAAAAAATCATGTCACCGACATGTCGATCATTAGAGTTGGAGTACCACCTCGGCACGAAAATCGTAGCAACAGATTCATCATTGCCACTATTAGGACAATTATGGAAAGTGATTTCCGGATAATATCGGAAGCTTGTATTCTCGGATTCGTATTTCAACCACGCACCTTCAGATTACGAATATAGTCCCGTTACCACCGCAGTACCCCACCGCATTTTTTAAATGGCCGTAATGTTACAAGTCTTCGTCTATCACAGTGGGACGTAGGAATGGAAAATTCGCTTGACGTCGTTGAGAAGTATTAGTTGCACCTTTTCCGGCGATATTTGCCCAGAGTTTCAGAAATAGTTTAATAACTTGACAGCGTTCCAACTCGCATTTTCAGCAGTTAGACTCGGAAATCCGCGTCATGTCCTAGAACCGCTCACAGTTCAGCAGCAGGTGAATAAACTATGGCTGCTCAGGCGCTCAAAAGGACTTTCAACTTCGACGGAACATTTTCAGATGCTAATTTCCAACACAGTTCCACTTTTATCCGTAAGACTACATTAAGAGCTGTCGCCTATAGTTAAACCTTAGTGTCGATGACTGCTGGCTTTAAATTCGTTTCCGGAATAGCCTCTTGATTATGTCACTCCGGCAATCCTACATTCTCCAGTTTCTGGCGTGTTCCATCGCACATGCAGCGACGGAACAGACACTGTCTTTATCCGCTGGTATGGACCCTAAACTCCTTTACCTTACTCGCATGCTTCGTTTGGTAATGCTCAGATGACGTCAAGACCCGTCCTTTGTGCTACTATAAGTAAGCATATCGGCAATTTCGGACAGCTAAACAAGTTTACTTTTGCTTTATTATAATTCTTATCTTGTGTTACAAAGTATATTTGTAAACAGGTAATTAACTTCGGTCGGTAATGGCCATCTTTCGAACCTGTAGAAACATGTTGGATGTTACATACGTCACACGCCATTACATGTGATGGAGCAGACAAAATCATTAGCCATTTCGGCTTCGTCAAACAAAGAAAATTCTGGTGTGTAAAGAGCTCGCTTCAGTTGTGCTGTTTACATACCACTTTTTTTTTTTCGTTAACGAAGCCGAAATGGCTGATAATTTTGACTGCATCATCGCATGTGTCGCTGAAAACTTTTTCGTGAATATGTCACAACTTGTAAAAATTTTTGCCTTTGAAAATAAACTGCGTATTTATACTCTCTGAGTGCATTTTCCGCAATAACAGGACGAAACGTTAGGCACTGACACATGCCTCAGATTACGGCCCAATGCCCATGAAACCAATGGCAATGATGAAATGAATACTGGCCTTCAAACCCAATATTGTAGGAACAAGTTCATTTGTTGTAATATCATAATGTAATGCAACTTCCTACCAGAAAAGTGCCGATTAGATCGATTAAAATATACGAGAATCTTGTAATTAATATCACATTACTCCACAGACAACAGAAACAAAAGACTTTGCGAAGTAATAGGCGGTGCCAACAGGCTACCATTTGTATTTCTTGAAGTTTCCCGGCGGGTATAATGTTCTGTCATCCTTCGAGTGTACATCCTGAATAGCAGTATTTCCTCTTCTGACATTCCAGCTGATAATCAGACAGAACTGAAACCACTTGACACACTATTTTCGCGATAAACGCGCGTCCCTCGGAGAAACGTCAACCGGCAACAAGAGCGTCAGTCACAGATGCAGATGCCGTAAGTAGATCCACACTGTTTACGAATTATGTGGATAGTCATTGAAATGGATGGCATGTGTTATAATGCTTGGCAGCCAAGAATGATAACGATTCCGCTGAGAGCTCAGACGTAAAAGGAGTGGTTTCCATGATTTGTCGATCTTTAAACACTCGTCTCGCTTGAGCAGTTTGTATGGTATTTGTATTTCCACGGCTTCCTTGACCACTGAATCCCAGTAGAACGTGGCTGTGACCAGTATCTTAACTTCCTCGCAGTTCATGGAATGCCCAGTGGATATAGAGAATGTTCAGGTGCTGCTGATTTGTTGGGCTGTTGAAAGCTGGATTGTCGCTGGTGTGCGATCAGCCTTCCTTGTACGGAGCATGTTGTCTGTCGTATGTAAATAACTGATGACAATGAAGCTCAAGGAGGAACGGTTCTTTCTGTAATAAATCGGCACGCCAGTTCTGGTCAAATACAAAGAGAGCTTCTTATCGGCCAAAGAAGCATTCTGGGTATTCTTCATTGATATAAATGGGCTATCTCTTGTTACACACGATACGTTAAGAGTTACATGGCAATGATTTTCTACGTCGGTCTGAATACTGTGAGTGGTCTCTGCAGTAAGACACTCTTGTGATAAAAGTATTGTTCACTGAGGAGGCCCTTTTTACAAATCACTGTAACGTATATTCGAAAAACATGCGCTCCTGACCAACGGAAGGTGTTCAACCAGTGACGGTAGAATGTCAGTGTTTGGCGTGGCGTAATTGCACAGTAAGTGATCGGCGTTTATTTTTTTTTTTCGTTTCATTGAACGGAGAAGAGTACAAATATATTTTGTGACAAATTTTCTCCCTTGTTATTAGAAAATGTGCCCCTGGGTAGCTCGTCAAATGGCGCCGTTCCGATCTGACGAATGTAGTGCCTATCATTATTCAACAGCAAGAGGTGCATTATACATCTTGTTTCATAACTGACGTGTGGTGAGAGGCAGTTCATTTCAGAGGCATCCAGCGCGATCGTCTCACCTGACATCGTTAGACTTCTTGATTTGGACTAGTGTAAGGCATGTGGTCTACACGGAGGTTCCAACTAGTTTGTCACTGTGGAGGGCAACAGAGAGGGAATTGCTAGGGTGCATTAAGCGTTTACTCGAGATGTGTTGACCACAAATATTTCATCAGTGATGCAGCATGTGCGAAAGTGTTGTGATGGAAACACTACTCACTTTGAACATACTCAAAAATTTTCACCAAAAGAAATGAGACTGCTAATAATGACGCCCGCACTGGTTTTTCTTCACTACGTTCGGTTTCATTTACTTCATGTATTATTTTAAGTAAAATTTTTTACCTACGCACGTCACACAGCATATGTAAAACAAACGAAGGTATCTATTTGATTTATATTCAAGATAATAAATTTTATGCTGCACATTCTGATAATTTTTTTAAGCAGCAAACATTCCTTTGCGAAAATCAAATGTCCTTATGAGTATCTGACAATGTGTTACAAATTGTGAGAGGTAAAAATAAGTTAACTGTCTCATCGTAATGCCAACCAGCTCAAATTGTATCTGTGAAATGATAATTAAATCAAGACCCTAAGCTGTCGACAGGCGTTGATATACATCAACGGGGACAGTTGAAAATGTGTGCCCCAACCGGGACTCGAACCCGGGATCTCCTGCTCACATGTCCGAAAGAACCGATACCATCTTCATACAAATTGCATATTGTGCCCGTTGCATCTTGTGCCCACTCTTCATGAAATGTTCAGCCACAGCGGACCCCCCAGCTCACTATACACGTGTACACCGACGAGTGTTATGAGATGTCACCGCTGGAATCCCCAACGTGTCCGGCAGTCGCGAACTAATTCATGGAGAACCTTGGAGAAGGAGCCCTAACCGCTGCGCCCTTGCATTGTCTTGCTTCCCACGCTGTGTTGATCACACATCCCTTAAACAGCTTCACACTGAAAATGCACTGTCGCTGTTTGTCAATTACATAAAAGGCCCCTATCCAAATATTAGGTTTACTGTCTAGATGGAGAGGGATGGTAAGATACTGTTCTTGGATGTCTTGGTAGAATGCAGTACAGAAGGCTTCGTCCTTCAGTGAACATGAAATCATTTGACACTGATCGGTACTTGAACAAAAATTGTTTTACCTTCCAGTGAACAAGAAAGCGGTCCTAAATACGTTATACACAGACCAGAGATTAATTACGATGACCAACAATTATAGTCTGTATTCCTGTATTTGAGACGCGTGTTTAGAGAAAACGGTTACAGCAAGGAAGACGTTACAAACGTTTTAAGATGTCAGCGATGAAGGATGCCTCGTGGCTAAGTGGAAAATGCCAAACTGACTGCATTTCTTCCATACAGTGGGGTCACGACCAGCAAGATAGGACGCGCACTGCAGAGACGTAGATTGAGACTGATGTTGAGGCCCGCCGCAGAGATACGAGGTACGTTACGCCCCATTTAAAACAACATAGGTTTTCGACTGTCCGGTGTCTTCGGCGTCCCCTGCGAAAGCACAGTGTCTACAAAGGTCAAACTGTTCGCACTACTGGCCGAGCGCTTCTTTCGGACAAAAATGTGACAGGTGAAAAGTAATTTGAGGTGAAAAAAGCTAAGCGCTTCTTCTGTTATACAGGGTGACTCAGGAAAAAGACCGACAGGCTTTATGTATAGGTTCCTTTTACAGAAATAAGTAGAAAACTGTAGTAAAAGTGGGCTCTAAAACGCATACCTTAAGAAGTGGGGGCGGGTCTCTTCTACTACTTTTCTTTCAATATTTTGTGAGGAGGGAGTACTGACCAACACAAGAATAAAATTTCTAGTAAACAGGGGTTCCAAAATGCATTCTTTAAGAGCTATGAGCACCTGTTGATCTCTGATAGTGTGCAACCTATCTCTTCTACTCAACAAGGGGCAAGGTGTCATAGTTTTGAAGGTATGCATGTTACAGCCCATGTTTGCTACACTTTTTCTAGTTTTGGGTCTACTATCCCCCCCCCCCCTCCAAGGAAAAGAAAGACAAAGAGCTTCCAATAGAAGAGACGTGTGTCATAGTATCGAAGATGAAGAAGTTCTCGTACCTATTAAGGTAACGAGTGAAATTGCCATATATGTATGACAACTTCACTAGTTACAAGTCACTTCTTACTTTGTTTAAAAGGAGTGTCCTATTCATCAGTGTTGCCCGGCACATCACTTTATGTCCTGAGTTCCGATAGAATTTTCAAATATATTTCATGAACACAGTAAGAAGAACTATAGTTTCGAATTATGAAAAGGCTTCTCGTGGAAACTTTAGCAAAAAAATGGCGCTAAGCACTATGGGACTTAACTTCTGAGGTCATCAGTCCCCTAGACTTAGAATTACTTAAACCTAACTAATCTAAGGGCATCACACACATTCGTGCCCGAGGCAGGATTGGAACCGGCGACCGTAGCAGCCGCGCGATTTGGCACTGAAGGGCGTGCGCGCGTGCGTGCGTGCGTGTGTTTGTGCGTGCGTGGTGATGGAAAGGGGGAGAGAGAGTGTTACGCAGTGTGTAGGCAGTGCTATGTAAAATGAACTGGTAGTTAGCTCCGGTACAGATGAAGATGATGCATTGTTGTGGGCAAATAACAGCAAGGAGTACATACTGCTTGCTTACTTGTTACCGGAAATATGCCGTTCCCCCTTTATGTTACACATCTCACTTTGAACAGCGAATTGCTTTCTCCGAATAAAATGATCGCCTTTCCAAGGGAAACGAATGTGTTAGAAGACACTGACAGATAATTTTACACGTAGATGGAAAAACAGTGCGCTCACGTGCGAAAATTACGGCGTGCTCTGCGTTTCGCAAATTGCTGTATCAAATTTAAATCCACTCGCTGGGAGTGTAGCACGGACAGCTTTTAATCGCAGAGTTAAAAGCTCGTATCGGGCCCATGGAACGTGATATGCGATACCTAGCTGCCTGTTGCAATCACAGAGCCGCTCAAACACCTGCCGAGCCCGTGGCGGATTGGTCACGTGATGCCCGTCCCTCATTACACACGTCACTCCCGTGCTTTTGTAAATCCAACTTTCTGAAACAAACTTTATGTAGCCATCATGAAGACTCGATGAAAACCTTAGTACGAAGAATAATGCTGAAGGAAGACACCATACGCTGTTTTTGCTGTACAATCCCCTAAATTTCCCAGTCAAACAATACACGCTTTGAAATTCTGAAGGTGGCGGGGTGAAATATAGAGAACGAAAGATTATCTACAACTTGTGAGGAAACCAGAAGGCCGTTATAAAAGTCGAAGAACATGACAGGGAAGCAGTTATTGAGAATGGAGTGAAACAGGTTTGTACACCGACTGTCAAAAAAGCCCCGAGGACGAATTTATTCTTGCTGTATAAGTGACGTCAGCGCAGAATTACGGTGGCAACTTGAACTAATAACTGTAACCAACATAAGTTCATAAGGCTACGAAGTTTTCCGCGAAAAAGTCCTTGAATAAAAAGTTTTCGGTTCACATGTCGCATCAAATTTGAATAAAATTCCAAGCTTTGGATGATGGTTCAAATGGCTCTGAGCACTATGTGACTTAACTTCTGAGGTCATCAGGCCCCTAGAACTTAGAACTACTTAAACCTAACTAACCTAAGGACATCACACGCATCCATGCCCGAGGCAGGGTTTGAATCAGGGACCGTTGCGGTCTTGCGGCTCCAGACTGTAGCGCCTAGAACCGCACGTCCACTCCGGCCGGCCTTTCGATAATACCCTGCATCATGTTGTCAGGGACTAAAACTGACTATAGAAAACTGGCACCACCTGGGAAGTACGTGGACAGATTTTATCGCCATACACACCTTAATTAGGACCCTCCTTGTCCATTAAGCACTCACAATCAACAAGTCAAACCCAGCGTGTTAACGAACTTACCGCTATCAGAGCTAAACAGATGGAGCATCGTAAACATCCACAGTAACGAAAAATTTTGCAAAAATAACCATCTTTCTTGAATGTGATAAAACGTTAACTAGCAGTCATGATGGGTATTAAATGAAACACGCAACCATTGTTTCGGAGTGATAAACTAGTACATGTTGTAGGTTTACGCAACGAGAGTGTCAATCAGTAGCAGAACCGACGTCAGTATAGATAGTGATTACCACTAGCAGCAATGTTGCTTATGAAGCTCTATTGGGACTATGCACCAAAGTCCCTGTCAACACGGCACACGTCTGGGAATGAGGCGTGCACATGGCACAAAGTAGAGCGAAACTTGTTTCTGAGGCTTTCTGATATTCATGTTGCACAGTCGCTCAGCTATATAGCATTATTTTACAGCCATTTTCTGTCTTACAATTGACCATCAATATGTAGACGTATAGACACGCAAATAACGAAAAAGATAAGGCTAAGGAAACGTGGTAAATACTTACAAAATGACTGACATCATATATGAGTCATTTGTCCGTACGTTGCTTTATAACACAGCAAATTTGTCAAAATAAAATCTAAGGAATAGGTTTTACTAACGAAAGACATAGAAAATATTTGTACACAATCCAAAAGGTGAATATTACGAAACGAACTAGCCTTAGGTATTTGTTGATGAAAAATGACTCTTTATCCAATGTGAATACCATTCACAATGTAGAGTATAATATTACCTTCCCTAACGGGGAACATAACGTTCTGAAGGAACGTCTTAGGAAATATGAAAGATTACTTCTGATTCCATGTCAAAAACTCCTAAACTGTAAGTGACATCAAAACTTTCTAAATGCTGGAGGATGGTTCATGAAGGACGTAGTTCATATAGGTTATTTATGTAAAACATTTAGAAATGTAATATTGTTTCTTTCAATATGCAGTTAGAAAAGCGCTGAAAAGTGTAATTTGTCATGCCTACTATAAAACATGACGACAAAAGATAAAACCATTCTATTTAACGACGATCGCGACCATGTTTTTGACACTATTGCTTTGTATAGAAACAAAAGTTGCACCCCACAGTGTACTTCAATTTTCGGGAAGAGAGCGTTAAGCCATGCATAATACAAGCAGAGCATACCACGAAGCAATGAGAATCTCACACACTACAAGCTGTCTAAGAAGACCTGATGTCAAGGTCATTCACCTGATGTATGTGAAGAACAATGATTCAGAGTGACAAAGATACCATTTCTCATTCACAGAGGACTTACGTATACTCGTGTATAGCTACTAGTGATTCATATTAAATGCCAAGCGAAGCAGATTTAATAAAGTCATTGGCTTTGAATAAAGCATTATATACCACCAGTTGCCAACAACATCTTCAACTACCTATGTGACAGTAGAAAAAAACTCATACTCATTTTATATAGACTATTGTGCTCATGTAGGATATCAGCTGCAAGGTAACTGATTCTACAATAAAGGACGACTATGCAGCTGAATGACTGCGCATCACGAAAAATAAGAAATGCTGTTGTTCATCCACTAAGAACGTTAATTTCTCCTGTAGAGTGATACAGCTGACGGTTCCAACGACTGAAACGTTTGCTAGTGAGGATATTCAAGCGCGAGGTGAACTCAATGTGCCCATTTTTGACATCCTATAGATTCCAAAAATAGACATGTTGTGAACGTCAGTACCCTCAGTTCATCTGTGAGATCCATAGAATAACGTATTTCGCCTCAGATATTGCTGTTGTGCTTGTTGAAGGCATTTGCTAAGATTCTGTGCTGTCGTCTTGTAAGCAAACACCAACACCCGGTGTATAGGACAAACTTTGTTAGAGGACTGAAGGCTTTCTAGGATTCTATAATATGCACATTCTTCTTAACCGAGAGAATCATGATATATTAGATAAATCTATTGTTAACTTCGGAGCCGTTACTATGCACGATGTGTATAAATAAGCCTTGCAGGATAGGAGTCAAAGCTCCATGAAGTTAGTCGTGGATGATGGTGTTGTATTTAGACAGGTTAAAAGCCTCAAATGGTGGAGAACTGGCAGGAAGACATGCAGATCACAGAGGGCCTCGTGCAGCGACTAACGCTCAAGGTGAACAAGTATAAAGTATTTCGCATCAATACGTGGATTATTGCATCCATGACTGATTACACAGTTAGCCATAAACCACGGGAAATTGCATCAACTGTAAAATGTCGAGATTGCGTCCAAGGTGAATAAGAATGAAATGACGACATAAAACTTGTGGCAGGCTAGCATTTTATTTTTTTCTACCATACCTCCCGAAACTATCATGTTGCTAAAATCAGATAAATTCGCGATTATCCAGAAGTCATACCAACAGTCTTTCGTAGACCAAATCATTTCTTAATGCATTAAAAGAAGATGGAACTTGGAAGGGTGGTATGTGGAACGTGATGTATCAACGTGGTTGCTGAAAGACTTGCATTACATGTGAAGATGAAGAAAGATATTTTATTGCGGTAGGAATTACAAGATGTCTTATTAGACCTAGTTTCTCCGGTTCTGCATCTTCACTTCTTCTACCTGAATATGCATAAATGATCTATCATGCAAAGGGCATATCAAATGAAATTGTTATCCGTTATTTTCTTGCATCTTTCGATTTTTTTTTTTAGCTTCACGACCTTTTACACGTTTTCAGCTTCAAAATGTCGTTTGACGTACAGTGTTGTATGAAACGTAATATGGTAAATAATCTACTGTCAAATCGTCCTGAATAATAAACCAAAATATAAATGGAATTCGAATTAAAGAATTCTGATAAAAACTGTGACTAAATCAAGCCCAAAAAAGTAAATGGAACTGCAAAATAACCCCGTCTTATTTACGTATGTGAATAAATATCGAAAATAATGCTGATTATCGTTCAAATACAAAACAACCAACTCTCCTGTCTGCTGACGTGGGACCTTCCATTCCTTGACAACTATTTTCTGAGTAATCGCAGTTGCAGCTTTATTCATAGAAAGCGTTGAAATGTTAAATGTTGATCAGGAGCCGTGTCATCTGCTTCAATGATGAGCGCTCCGATCGCTCTGCCTGGCTGTTCCTCAGGTTTTCATGGCTTCCCTGGGTAGCTGAACAGAGGAATATGACGAAGGCTAACGATTTACAAGACGTTATCAGCAGTGACAGCGGCCACGGACCCTGCAGACTTAAAGATTTCTTAATGAGACAGGACTACGTAAATCTGTTCAATGATATGTTTCAGAAGTTTTGATTATTGAATGAATTACTTCTGGAGGTTTGTTACTTAACGACATAAATACTTCCCATAGCAAATTTTTGGAATTTATTTGAGCATTTTGCTTGGCACATTTTTCCCTAAGATGTCTCACCTTTTTCATCATATTTTTCCTCTAAAATCCTAGCTGCACTTACAAGTGACCATCAAGACCTGCGCAGCATCGTTCTGCATAGAAACACCGGTGGTAAAAGCAGAGCAAACAACATCACACAAAGGCATCGCCTCCCTCCGACTCATCACTTTTGCAAATGTTTGAAGGATCGTAATGGATTCTGGCTTCTCGAGAATTCAAAACAAGTCTTCTGTGTTTTTGCAAGATAAAATTGGACTCGCCGGTGCATGAAACGGGCTTCCATTAATCTGCAGTCCAATGGAGATGTTGACGTTTACACTGCAAACATTCCGCTCAGCGATGAGTGGGACACGCGTGGCTCTTTAGTTAGCATAAAAATTCCATTCATGAAGCCTTTCCGTCTGTAGGTGGTTACTTCTCCTTTCTCTGCAGCAGCGATTGGTCACGATTATTTATGATGGGTCACATTCATGTTACTTCTGATGTTTAAAAGCAAAATTGGGCGCAAATCGTGGTTCTCTCCCATCCTGGTATTAACCTTCCAGATGCGAAACCCACTAGTTGTAAACTGCTGCCTAACCATTCAGAACGAGCGTATGTTTACATGATGTTTGTTTTACTGTGTGAATGATTTATAGTCTATACTATCATCTCAGATTACACTCTGATTCATGAGGGTATTTCCAATTTCAGGAGACTATATCTTCTAAATGAAAGGTGAAAGAAAGTTGGGGAGAATTTTATCTTACACATGGGGCTACAACGTTTTAATTGTGAACTGAGCGATATGACTTTGCATGGGCCTATATAGGGTGAAGAAAAATTAGCGCACTCTGATTTCGCAGCGTAATTCCTCAGATACTGGCAATACAAAAATATCTGTCACAAAATTTCGTCTTGCACATATTTCTGGCACTAAATGGACGCTGAAGATCAGCAATTTGGTAACACTGTATTCACGTGTACAGTAATTACCTACAGTAAAGAGAGTTTTAGGTCAGCGAGCAGGGGGTCGAGGGTTCGATTCTGGTTCATCGCATATTTCTTTTTATTTGCTAAAAGTAGTCACATGGTACGGTACATGGCGTCTTAATTGTTATACAGCGAACTCAGTGAGTCTTCTACAAAATATTTGCAGTTACATATTACGAACACAGAAATGGAAATACAGTCTCTTCCATTGGTCAGATTTTAAAGAAACCTTTTGCATGTCGTGGACGCGAACTGTTTCACACCACTGCATCTACTAGATTCTAAACCTGTTTCTTGCGTATCTTCCCCCAATGTCTCATCGATTAATAACAACTATTATTCTTGCTGCGTTCAGGTCCATTACAATCAGTTACGACTTTTACGTCACCAGCAGGGCTAGGAACGTGCTTTGCAAATAATTTCGATAGGACCATTGGGGGAGGGTAAACTCATCACTCAAACTGGCGATCCCGGCAAGGACATCGAAAACCCCGGACATTTCCGTCAAATCGGACAATATTCCCGAAAATGTGCAGCTGTGGCACAATGCATGCTGTCATCAGTTGTCGGTGTCTTCTCATTGTTCTCAGTAACGAATAATGCAAATTATTTTTCCCTATATTGTTTTGCTTGTGAATAACTCTGAATTTAGTAAGCGGATAAGTGCACTGTGAGCAAGTGGTTATTATTCGCACCTGCTTAGAGATATCTACAAGATGTTCCTCTGTAAACTCTTTTCATAACCACTTATAATTCTAATTACGTTTTTTTGTGCAATGAATACTTTTTGCCTAAGCGAAGAGTTACCTCCAGATATTATCCCATATGACATCAGTGAATAAAAATACACTACTGCACAATGAAAAATGGACACAGTGAATTCCTCAATCCAGGTCAGGGATATTCTACTGACTGTCTTTCGAGAATCTATACAATAAACGATCTCACCAAGAGAGACATCTGCATCGGTGTAAAGTCGACAGAGTATGTGAAATTTCAGCGCTAGTACCCTGCATAACCTCCCGTCTCAGCAATGCAGGCAGCATTTCTTTCATAGAGGCTATCGTAGAGGTGACGAATGTAGTCCTTCGAAACGACCTGGTGCCTCAACTGGGCCAGATTTCCTTCCGGTATTGTTGCAAGCCGCGCAAGAAGACGTTTCACCAAGTTCCAGAAACGCTCAAACAGAGACAGATGTGTGGATACTGCTGGCCAGGACAGTTAATGTACACCTTGGAGAGCAAGGTGGATGGCACGGGATATACGTGGACGTGCATTGTGCGTCGGAAAAGTACATTGCCTTGTTGGTACTCAAACTGTAGCACGACCGGTTGAGTGATGTGTTGGGTGTATCGTGAAATGTTAAATGTTCGCTCTACGATCAGCAGAGGCGAATGGCCGTTGTAATACGTGGCTCCCCACACCATGCCAACAGATGTTGGACCTGTGTACCTCTGTCGTACACTCCAGACGTTGGTGCTCAACTGCACGACGGCACATTCGCGTACGACCTTTATTGGCGTCAAGGATATGCAACTGCGACTCTCATGAATGAAAACAAATATCGGTTCGTCCGTCGATAAGCCCTATCGCCCCACCAATGCAGGCTAGCTGCACGGCGTCAGTCACAGACGCCCTAACGGCACGCAGGATCGTAGAATTGCCTTTCGGGAACGGTTGCGAATGGTCCTCGCTGATTCCCCGGAGTATTGATGCCACAATTTGTTGTGAAGTCGCGGTGTGGTCCGATACGGAACTTCGTAAGATGACTCTTGACGTGCATCAGTGAGTCACTGCTGTCGGGACCCAGGCTGACGAGGACGTGCACCTCCTGCTGACCTCTGCCGACAACATCGACGCGCTATGGAGATCTCTCTCACCACGTGTAGCGCTAGTCTGTAGTAACACCAACCAGCCACCCAGCCTCCTCCGTCTGTTGGACAAACGGTTCAAGTCCACGCTGTCGCATCGTGCTATCAATGTTGCAGACACTGACATAGCTCCGACAAACAGACTGATAGTGGCTCTGGAGATGAACAATTGTTGCGAAGCTTCCAACATTCGACGACTGATAAAGCGATTCCTGGTTTTCCGCAGCGCTGCGCATTTCATCACGTCGCATCTCTTAGTGCCCCGTGCAAGTATAGCATGCCTCAGTCACTTGCGTCAAGGTGTTCTTTCTTCATTCTCCACTAGTCTGTGCTATATATTTTAACTTATTGAATTCTATATCTCCAAAACTGACGTTTATTCTTATGGCAAAATTAGCTCAATCTAGTTGTTCTATTTCTGCTATATAGTTTTCACACTATAAGAGGTTTTCCCACTTACAGATTTACCTTATGGCCATGTTCAACATTTCTTTCCCGAAAAATTTCTTTATCATACAAATATTTGTTAACAAACAAAAGTACATATCTGAAATACTAAGCAAATAAGTTTTGGCTGGTAAACTTATGAGCCTATGCAGCACAAAACGACGGCCAAAATACCTCTGCGGGCACTGCGCAACTAAAGGGTCCGCGTGACTGAGACTGAAGTGTAGGTCTGGAATCCAAATGAAACATACGCGTATTATCAGAATTAGGGCTAAATTCTCTATAGCGTCAATCACGACAGTCGAATTTCCTGGTACGAATTTCAAAATGGCGGCCTCTTGAAAACGTCAGTACTGCAAATTGACCTGTTCTGTTGCATTATGAAAATATTATTGTTTTTTGAGGCTCATGCCAAGATTACAAGCGCCTATTTCATTAAATCCAAAACGGCACCCAGTTTTACCTAGAAGGTATTTTCAATCGTGCGAGCCACTTTAATAATTGTTGTCTCGAGGAATTAAAGTTTTGAGTTTGACTGTTGCATATATGAATGTAAAATTCTCCAGCCTACGCTGAAACTGCTATTACTGGACGATGCAGTAAATTTTCCTTCACAAAGATCACATTTTCTATAGCTCTGGTCCCTCTAGCGTCGACATTGCTCTGGAAGAGTACTGAACCGAACGTTTGAGTCGTTTCTCGCACATTTTCATGGAGAATGAGCAAGCCGTGGTGCAGATAACGACTCCCATGCTCTTCCTGTTATGTGGGACGTCCTTAAATCAGTCGTTAAATTGCACCCTCGATTGTTTACAATTTGGATGACTTTCACACTCTAAAATATGAGTTTTGGAGCGTAAGTTCAAAACAATTAATTCAGCGTTCCACTGTTGTTCTGCGTATTGGCAGCAAGGCATCTCTCCAACAAACAGTCGTAAGTGATACATCTGTACACATCAGCAATAGCTCCAGTAACTTCACTCCTCAGTCGGGGATTTTGAATAAAAGTATCCAGTGTCCCGTCGACCTCAGCTTGCTTCCATTTACGCCAACTTTCAGAATCGTTATCGTACTGCGGACTGCCATTCCTTGAACTCCTGTCATAAAGTGTCATCATAATCGGTTTTTTGCATCTCACTTTTGTCGAAAGCGTCTAATGAGACGTCTCGTGGGCAAGTACATCACCTAAATCGACAGTTTCTGCGACTTACATTGTTACAATAGCTTCACAGGGAAAGAGTTGTCGATGGGAGTCGCAAACGGCCCAAGCGCCGGGAGCGGCTAGAGTTGGCGCTTGCGCGCTTCCATTGAAACGTGATTTTCAGATATAAAGAATAATTTCCCGACTAAATTCTTTCGAACACATATTCGTAACACTATAAGGAGTCAACGTATGCCCAAAACGGCGTTTGGAACATCGAGACCGGAAAACCCCGTAAGTTTTCATCAATATGAACGTCTATGAATTTACCATTTTGTACTCTGTTTATCGTTTCTTATTGGTATGTTAGGTTAATAGGAGATGGGATATTTTGACAGTATTAAAACGAATGAACAGCGTCTTTTTTTCAGTGTATGAAGTGAGACCATTTGGCCTAAACCAGTAAATATCATGAAAACAATCATTTATTATTTGTTCTCTTGATGCGCCTCTGTTCGACCTCACAAGAATGCTTGTACCATCTGGAAACAGGACTAATTCGGCTTCCTGATACAAATAAAATTGCAGATCATTAACATAAAGTAAGAGCCATAGTACGCCAATGCCAGAGCCAAGTGGGATTGCCACTCTAATTTCTCCCCATGCAGATGACACGACGTCCGTCATTTCACTACTCTAGCAGAATATTATGGCCGACCCAATGAAATGCCCTCGATAAGTCACAGAAGAGCCCATTTGGCGATATTTTATAATTTAAAGATTGTGTTATTTGCTTAATCGATAGAACAGCTCGTTCTAAATCCGAAATGGCTAAACACCCCATCATTATAGAGCTGGGTGACAACCCTGGAGTACGCAATCCTCACAAAAATTTAGGACACTATCCAAGGAGACCAGAACGACGAACAGACCTGCAAAAGTCTGTTGAGCCCACTCTGCATGTTGAACGAGCGCGTGCGTGTTCTTGCCTTTACTCAGAGAACCAGAGTCTGTAACTTGTTGGTGTCATCGACGCATGCTTGAGTTGTAGAGGATGCACTGCCGTACTCTCGAAGAATACCACGCTGCGCAACGTGAACTGTATCTCTTAAAATCGAGAGCACGGAACGCCTTTGTAGCCGTGTTATCGGCACTCCGACTAGCCGCACACTATTTGGTGAATAGTGAACGAGAGAGCAAGTGAGCGAGCCAGCTAGCTGCTTCGTCGAGACTGTTATCCACAGCACTTACATCGACAGCTTGAAACTAACGCCAGTTTAAACTTTCAGCTTCGATGCAGTATCTAAAATTCAATAACATAAAGAAGCAAGCAGATAATTTTTATGTAGTTTCATCGATGCTTCTCCCCTTGTAGCAGCTAGAATTAATTTTTTGAGACAATGGACAGTGAAACAAAAGGGGTGGGAAGGAACTATTAAGAAATGTAAGTAAAAACAGTCTTGACAACATGTTTCCATCGATTGAATTTCGAACGCTACATCTGACTTTCATTTGCACCTGTAGCTCCTTTCTCCGCCACTGCTTTGCACATAAAGGAGGAAACGGGGACTACGAGGTACAGAACAAATGGCAGTTGCAGCATTGAAAACACAGCGATAAAAAAGTTCAGTTTCTGAAGATATAAATCTATTACACCAGCTGAAGATGTAAGAAAATGTGGAACGTTTCATGGAATAAATAAAGGTAAGAAAAAGGTTTCAATTTGCAGCACTTCTTCAATGTTATAGGCGCTGATAATACGCTACAGCTCACTGTAAATGAAGCAGTTAAATTTGCAATCTCTTATCGAATGCAAACCGGAACCCACATAAAAATTGTGGCATTTCCGTCAAGTAGGTGCTGGTATGCCAGTAAAATGGTCCAAAACAGGTTTTGTAACACACTCTCCACTATAACTACACTCCTGGAAATGGAAAAAAGAACACATTGACACCGGTGTGTCAGACCCACCATACTTGCTCCGGACACTGCGAGAGGGCTGTACAAGCAATGATCACACGCATGGCACAGCGGACACACCGGGAACCGCGGTGTTGGCCGTCGAATGACGCTAGCTGCGCAGCATTTGTGCAGCACCGCCGTCAGTGTCAGCCAGTTTGCCGTGGCATACGGAGCTCCATCGCAGTCTTTAACACTGGTAGCATGCCGCGACAGCGTGGACGTGAACCGTATGTGCAGTTGACGGACTTTGAGCGAGGGGGTATAGTGGGCATGCGGGAGGCCGGGTGGACGTACCGCCGAATTGCTCAACACGTGGGGCGTGAGGTCTCCACAGCACATCGATGTTGTCGCCAGTGGTCGGCGGAAGGCGCACGTGCCCGTCGACCTGGGACCGGACCGCAACGACGCACGGATGCACGCCAAGACCGTAGGATCCTACGCAGTGCCGTAGGGGACCGCACCGCCACTTCCCAGCAAATTAGGGACACTGTTGCTCCTGGAGTATCGGCGAGGACCATTCGCAACCGTCTCCATGAAGCTGGGCTACGGTCCCGCACACCGTTAGGCCGTCTTCCGCTCACGCCCCAACATCGTGCAGCCCGCCTCCAGTGGTGTCGCGACAGACGTGAATGGAGGGACGAATGGAGACGTGTCGTCTTCAGCGATGAGAGTCGCTTCTGCCTTGGTGCCAATGATGGTCGTATGCGTGTTTGGCGCCGTGCAGGTGAGCGCCACAATCAGGACTGCATACGACCGAGGCACACAGGGCCAACACCCGGCGTCATGGTGTGGGGAGCGATCTCCTACACTGGCCGTACACCACTGGTGATCGTCGAGGGGACACTGAATAGTGCACGGTACATCCAAACCGTCATCGAACCCATCGTTCTACCATTCCTAGACCGGCAAGGGAACTTGCTGTTCCAACAGGACAATGCACGTCCGCATGTATCCCGTGCCACCCAACGTGCTCTAGAAGGTGTAAGTCAACTACCCTGGCCAGCAAGATCTCCGGATCTGTCCCCATTGAGCATGTTTGGGACTGGATGAAGCGTCGTCTCACGCGGTCTGCACGTCCAGCACGAACGCTGGTCCAACTGAGGTGCCAGGTGGAAATGGCATGGCAAGCCGTTCCACAGGACTACATCCAGCATCTCTACGATCGTCTCCATGGGAGAATAGCAGCCTGCATTGCTGCGAAAGGTGGATAGACACTGTACTAGTGCCGACATTGTGCATGCTCTGTTGCCTGTGTCTATATGCCTGTGGTTCTGTCAGTGTGATCATGTGATGTATCTGACCCCAGGAATGTGTCAATAAAGTTTCCCCTTCCTGGGACAATGAATTCACGGTGTTCTTATTTCAATTTCCAGGAGTGTAGAAACCAATATCAAGTGCAGAAATGGTCAGCCGCACTACGATCGACCCAGAGAAGGGACACAGCTGTCTGCCTACAACAGTGCGTGCTCTGTTGTGATATCATTCCTTTCCGCACTACGGATGCTACGTTGGTCACAATACCAGCTCAGTGTCTTTCTTTGAGGAAATGAAAGTATTGTGCAAGCATGACGAATTTTTAGATGATCTGCTAAAGAAGCACATTTCCAGTACATCTTTGGAGGAGGCAGTGAGACTTAAACAGTTAGGTAGACCTATCACAAATTTATATCTAACGAGGGGAGAGTGTCGGGGCCGGGGTCACGGATTTCGGTCAAACTATGAGAGCCGATGGAGATAGAATCTCTTTCAAGTTCGTAGAATAGTCAGAACACTCTCTATAGATCTACACATCAAGTACGACAGTACATCAGCAGCAGTTGATGTATCGGTACTGTGGCTCAATGGTGAAGTGCACCAGCTAGCAATTCTCATGCTTTGGTTTGATTCAAACTGCTAGCATCATTTATTATTTTTATTTTATTTGCTGCAATGTTCATTATAATACTTTAAAAGTGTTTAAAAAGTTTACGTACATAAAATTAATATTAAAATTTAGTTAGCCGGTCGAGGTGGCCGAGCTGTTCTACGCGCTATAGTCTGGAACCGCGCGACCGCTACGGTCGCAGGTTCGAATCCTGCCTCGGGCATGGATGTGTGTGATGTCCTTAGGTTAGTTAGGTTTAAGTAGTTCTAAGTTCTAGGTGACTGATGAACTCAGATGTTAAGTCCCATAGTGCTCAGAGACATTTGAACCATTTTTAAGTTGGCAATGGTTCAAATGGCTCTGAGCACTATGGAACTTAACATCTGAGGTCATCAGTCCCCTAGAACTTAGAACTACTTAAACCTAACCAACCTAAGGACATCACACACATCCATGCCCGAGGGAGGATTCGAACCTGCGACCGTAGCAGTCGCGCGGTTCCAGACTGTAGCGCCTAGAACCGCTCGGCCAATTCGGCCGGCATTAAGTTGGCAGCACCACACACACACACACACACACACACACACACACACACACACACACACACACACGTACGTTTAGTCAAGGAAACCTAAACAAACGCTAGTGATGCTATACATGACTTATTTCACATCATATATTCTGTGGTGCTACGAACAAGTGTAAAATTGGGCCAAAATCATTAGTGCCAGACGCAAGAATACATGGAAAATACGCGAGCAGACAACAGTTCCCGAAGTTTCCTGTAATCAGACGAAAATGCTGTGGATAAAAAAAACACACATGAATATGTTTTGTAATGAACAGGTTTCGGATCTGGAAAGTAAACTAAAATAGCATATAAATTTCTTTCCAGCCACTGACGATGTTTCAAAGTAATCTAAAGAGTTGTGTATGATAATTAACATATGAAGTTCTTTGTATTTGCAAAAGTGTATTTTAAATACCTTCAACAATGGATAAATTCAGGTTAATATTCATACAAGGTTTCTATCTTCGTTCGCATAACAAAGTTTGTTGCAATTGGATGAATCTTCTTGAAAGGCCGTAAGTATTCAAAATAAGATGACATACGTGTATCGACAGGAAAGGTGTCGGGCCATCTATCTCTAACACTGTCAAATCCAGATTAGCATGGCGATCCCGAGAAAATAGGTGATAAAGGCAAAGAATTAGAAGAAGAGTGTGACATACTTCGTCATGTGGACTAAAGTTGCAAAATGAGAAGTAGTACAAAATAAAAAAATGGTTCAAATGGCTCTGAGCACTATGGCACTTAACTACTGTGGTCATCAGTCCCCTAGAACTTAGAACTACTTAAACCTAACTAACCTAAGGACATCACACACATCCATGCCCGAGGCAGGATTCGAACCTGCGACCGTAGCAGTCGCGTGGTTCCGGACTGCGCGCCGAGAACCGCTAGACCACCGCGGCCAGCACAAAATAAAAGAATTTACATAAGTGGAGAGGGAAGAAATAGCAGTTCTTAGGGAATGTAACAGTGGTGTTACGATGCACAAGAACTGTTAGTTTCTCAGCCTCGGGATTTTTTTTATTCATTTTCCTTTACGTCCACAATTTTGCCTCTGGGTAGGCAAGTTAAATGCTGTTTGTGTGCTGCTCTTCCGTTTTTGCTGCTGTTCGTCAGTTTGTCCTAGGCAAACTTCTGGGATATTTTAATTTTTGTATCTTGTGAGTGTGCGGGTACACAGCATGATGCGTAAAACCGGCTCGTGGCAACGCGAGGCCAGGGAGAGGAACGAGCTGTCAGCTGTGCCGTACTGCTGGCGGTCGCGGTCGGAGCGCTGGCCACGCCAGGCAGGGTTAGGTGGGGCGTGGCGAGGGGCGAGGGGGCGGCCGGGCCCGTGTTTGCCGACAGCCCAAAGTGTACCCGCGGCGGCCGTGCAGGGCAGGGCAGCGAGTTCCCACGGCCTGCGAACGGCTGCCCCGCTCGGTCCGGCTTGGCCGCGGCCTATCGAACCGCTTCCGCGGCGGCTCATATCTCATGCCCTGGGAACGGCCAAAAATGGCGCTCTCGCTATGAGACCACCCGTAGAACCGCACAGCAATCACAGTGCCAATCCTGCGATTGTGATGAGCTTTGTGTTCCGTGACCAAAATTACTTTACACGGAGATTTTAAATGAATTTCAAAATTTTCCAACCGACTATTGGACGGCAGCCACCCACTGCCTACGTGAGTGTAAAGAAGAAAAGGAAATGCTGTTGTTCCTTGGCCTCAATGAAGGGAACGCTCTCGACGTCGCAAGTTACGTAAAAAAAGTACCTATAAAACAGTGTGTATTAGTGAGAACAACACTCAGAAGTACACAACTAAAGTTGTTAAACTACCATAGGCTATATTTCTGGCTTATTCAGCCATCATATTAGGCTCCAGGAAGCTATTCCCAGATTAGTGGAGATGCAAGAGGCATAGAGATGACGCAATGTGCGATGAGGTACCGGTTACAGATGTTAGATTCGGTACCATTCCTGTGAGAAAGACCGCCTGCATGATGCTTCGGCTCTGTGATTGGCTGCTGTGTTCGGCGGTAGTTGCTATTATTAATGAAACCTGTAATACAAATTGCTTCAGTTTTTTAAATAAACATCTCTCAACAGCCAGCTATCGATCAGTCATTTGAAAATTATTAAAATCAAACTATTACTAAAACAAAAGACTGACGATATTATTGCCGATGCACTTTGGTGGCGTTCGGGTCATGCCTTGCTGGCTTCGCGCGCGAAGTTTCTCGGGCTGTCCGGCTCTCCAGCTCTGACCGTTCCAGTAGACGGACATGTTGTCTGTTAGAGCAGTATTTGTTTCATGCAGTTTTATTTACTACAGTTCCGACCGTCGCTAGGTACACACATGTTGTCTGCAATAGTAGTATTTGATTCATGTAATTTTAACTCCAGTTCTGACTGTTCCAGTAGACAGACGTTGTCTGTGGCAGGATGTATTTTATGTCGTTTTAGCCAGATATAATGACTGTGGAAAGATCAATACGTTGTGATCAAGAATAGTTTCTCGTGTCTATATCAATAAAAACGCCAGTGGCATCCCTAATGAGTTATAGTTTATTCGTAGCAGCAGTTCCTAGCGAAGTTAATTTCTGCCTCAAGAAAAAGAATCCACGACCTGCTTGCTGTTTTCTGCGCTGGGGACATCTTCATCATGAAGACAGCAGGTTAGTGAAGTGTACAGGAACTTATGTATTCCACACAGGGCAGAGGAAACAACTAGGCACCTCGCGTGTACTGCATGCACAGTAAAAATGTGCCCAGTAACACGTTACCTGCAGTAATGCAGAGGAGGTAAAGAAGGAAGAAAGTGTTTACACTAACTCACTTACATTCCTTTTTCTTGCCGTACTATGGTAGACTGTTGTTAAGCAAGCATAGAATATGGTTGTTTTCATAGGAGCGTTGATCAGTTAAGATCGCAGCCGCGTTCCCTGTACGTTATGTGTGTTAC
Source organism: Schistocerca americana (assembly GCF_021461395.2). Taxonomy (NCBI): domain Eukaryota; kingdom Metazoa; phylum Arthropoda; class Insecta; order Orthoptera; family Acrididae; genus Schistocerca; species Schistocerca americana. The sequence goes on along the minus strand of NC_060121.1, from coordinate 761,942,846 downwards.
ATATACCTGTCGGGCGTTACCTCATTTTGGTCGCTTTGTTTGCGTATGCGATCAGTGTCTCACTAGATTCCCCTTGAAAGACGAAGTGGTTAATCGTCATGAGATTGAGTGAGGATACACAAGGGTAGTGTAACCTACGCAACATTTTTGTTCTGTTCGTTACTTAAAACTGAGCAGTACATACAGGGTGGTCCATTGATAGTGACCAGGCCAAATACCTCACGAAATAAGCATCAAACAAAAAAACTACAAAGAACAAAACTCGTCTAGCTTGAAGGGGAAAACTAGATGGTGCTATGGTTGGCCCGCTAGATGGCGTTTCCATAGGTCAAACGGATATCAGCTGCGTTGTTTTAAGTAGGAACCCCCATTTTTTATTATATATTCGTGTAGTATGTAAAGAAATATGAATGTTTTAGTTGAACCAATTTTTTCTTTACTAGACGAATATGTAATTAAAAATGGGGGCTCCTATTTAAAAAAAACGCATTTCATACCCGTTTGACCTATGGCAGCGCCATCTAGCGGGCCAACCATAGCGCCATCTGGTTTCCCCCTTCAAGCTAGACGAGTCTCATTCTTGGTAGTTTTTTCGTTTGATGCTTATTTGGCGCGCGCGTTTGTGTGTGTGTGTGTGTGTGTGTGTGTGTGTGTGTGTGTGTGCGTGCGTGAGTGCATACACAGCATACACAGGCAGTGCTATGGATACATCTCTTCTCCTAAACACCTGGATCGATTTTAACCACACTTGAGGGAAGGAGGAGCCGCGCTAATGTAATTGGAATCAATACATACTCGGGCAATTCTGGGTACTCAGCTACTGATTTATAATTTTCAAACTATGAAATACAAAAATGCTTCAATGCTGATATTGGAGCGCATTCTACTTGTTTGGATGCCTGACACTGATGAGCATGGCTAATCAACCTATCTCGACGATGATTTCGAAATGTATCAAGAACTACTTATTCATTCTGGAGCTACATGATCATTTACAACAACATAGGGTTGATAAGGTAAGGAATGAGGAGGTTCTACGCAGAATCGGAGAGGAAAGGAATATGTGGAAAACACTGATAAGGAGAAGGGACAGGATGATAGGACATCTGCTAAGACATGAGGGAATGACTTCCATGGTACTAGAGGGAGCTGTAGAGGGCAAAAACTGTAGAGGAAGACAGAGATTGGAATACGTCAAGCAAATAATTGAGGACGTAGGTTGCAAGTGGTACTCTGAGATGAAGAGGTTAGCACAGGAAAGAAATTCGTGGCGGGCCGCATCAAACCAGTCAGTAGACTGCTGACAGAAAAAAAAAGGGTTGAGAAATGGACTCGGGATTCCCAGCTACCTCGGTCCTTCTTTCTAACTTAGAAGATTTCACATTTGCTGACTTCGGACGTTTTTATGATCATGTGAAACGTAAAGTGGGTGACCGATGATGAAATTTGTCTGTTTCGGCAACAAGATAGGACAGACGAAGAAGATGGAAGAGACGGTTCCATCTGCCATCGCAAACATACAAAGACGATACGGAATACGTTGCACATACATGTTCCTAGAATGATTACGTACTTTCGACTTTCATGACAATAGAAAATGCTCTTCAACAAGCACGCTGAAGACAAATAATCTCACTAACTCTTATGAAAGAAAACAAAATAGGCAAAATTTCTTTTATTTTCATTTGAGCTGTAGTGCTTACTTCCTGCTTCCCTTTGTACAGATAATGAATGTTAGTAAATTTGTCGTAGTATTTCCTAACTTTAAACACTTATTTTGAATTTTTGTTGCTTCCCCCTTGATAATTCAAACTATCTTTAAATGAAACTGTCAATTACTGGGACTTTCTCGGAGATCTCTTGAAATAAGAATTCCTGGGAATCGATTCCACTGTAATCAAATCAACGTTGGTGAATTTACAAGGCAGGTGGGGAAAGACTGTTCTCAAAGGTTTGTTAGTTACTATTTGAAAAGACATGTCAGTAAATTCAAATGGAAGTATGCATAACAGAAGTCGTATGGTTTTTATGTCGTATGTCAAGTGAAAGGTTCATGAATTTTGCAAGAGTTCAGTAGCAGGGTCGCGGAACTGAAACCTAGCAACAACATGCTTACAGTACTCCTACTTTGGATTACTGTTGTACAAGCTAGTCCCTCATTTTGTTAAATTCTTTCGTTTATTTCTTAAACTTTCCATGTCACCCTTAAAGCATGTCAATGTTGGTAACAAAATTTTAATGGTCAAGTATTACTAAATAAATTTGACGAAGTTTTTAAATATTCATCTTTAGGATAAACAGGGATCAGACTATACACCGGACAGTGAAAATTATAGCTGTTACTTTTTATTACATGGGATGCGCATTTATTAAAAGTAACGAAGTATAAAGTGTAAATTATGTCGTCTACTAGGAATGAAATTAGTTTACGTTAATTACGGTGGAATAAAAGTTTTATTTTAGTGTTTAATGTTATTCATGAGTCATATGGTCTAATCTGTTCGTTAGTTGAACTACAATGTTGAAAATGAAAGTAACTGCACAGAAATGGGTAACCTGAAACAGTAAGTTAGACGTTGTAAGAACCTATGAGACGTCATGAGAGGTAGGAAGTTACTGCTAGCAATAAATTTACTATCAACTGCATGAGGCTATATTGCTATTATGGGTTGTGTAATAACGAAGTACAAAAATAAAATGTATTACAGTAGCCGTTAGCAAATGTATGAATATCATGCGTTCAAATCACGTGGCGGTACTAAGAATGAAGCGAAAGCTGAAAGATGGAAGGAATGTACACAAGGGCTTTACAAGGGATTTCACGAACGTCGAAATGCTGATACTGAAATAGGTGATCGCGGAATAGAAAACTAACTACAGTCGTTTAGTAGTGAAAAGGCATCAGGAACAGATGAGATAATTGTAAGATTCTACAAAAACTATGCAAGAAAATGTGCTCCCCTTCTAGCAGCAGTTTACCGTAGTTCTCTGCATACCTAGTGACTCAAAAATTAAAGTCTGCTATGTTGCTCTTGGATATTTCTCCCTAATACTGAAATCCTTCCCAAAATGCGACCAAGCAGCATCAAAATACATAGCATATACAGGTTACTAAGAAGAACAAAAGCTAAATGTCCATGTCGTTGTTGTTGTGGTCTTCAGTCCTGAGACTGGTTTGATGCAGCTCTCCATGCTACTCTATCCTGTGCAAGCCTCTTCATCTCCCAGTACCAACTGCAGCCTACATCCTTCTGAATCTGCTTAGTGTATTCATCTCTTGGTCTCCCTCTACGATTTTTACCCTCCACGCTGCCGTCCAGTACTAAATTGGTGATCCCTTGATGCCTCAGAACATGTCCTACCAACCGATCCCTTTTTCTATTCAAGTTGTGCCACAAACTCCTCTTCTCCCCAATTCTATTCAATACCTCCTCATTAGTTATGTGATCTACCCATCTAAATGTCCATAGTTTGCTGGAATATGTGGTCTCTTGATGGAAGCGAATATAATGTATGTGGGAGTGGGAGAAAGAACTACCATGAGGTTTCAAAATCGCTTGAGCTTTACAGGTTCAGACTGCAGTATGATATGTGATTTATCGCGAAATATTCACTCTCTCTGTCTTAAAAATAGAATTTCTTCTACCTTTTACTTTATCTATTCTGGACTGTCCAGAAAGAAACAACCTGCAGTTAAAATTGGTTAAGTACAAGAAAGTAAATAGTGTTAGTGACACAAAGGATGTATGCTACGATGGTTATAAATGGAGAGAAAATATTGCGGAAAATCAGACGGCAGTGACTTTGATTTGTGATTTATTTGCTTTGGGCGAAAGATTATTGTTGTGGGTGTTAAGAAGTTCATCTGAACATCAGACGTATAGTGTACTTCAGAATGAAATGGAAAAATGTACAAATGTGAAACTATTACATGTGTACTGTAGTTTATGGTAGATAGAAAGAGAATAAAATTCCTAGGACTGACCGGAGATCGAACCTGTGACCATTGCAGTCTATGACTTTACCACCTAGCCGCCGAGACACACTCAGAGTTCTTTCTGTGAAGTCAAAGATAACATCAGTAAATAAAAAGAAACGTTGCGTCACAGAAATGCGGTCAGTTGTAAAATGCATCAACTCAGTCAACAGTAAAAATATAGTTAAAGAGTCCTAGTACAGTGTCTACACAAAAAGTGTATGCAGTGCATTCTGCGCATTTTAAACTGTCCGCATGAGAAACGGCATTGGTGCAGAGAACAGCGTGCCGTGCAAAAATGTACAGAGTGCATTGCAAACAGGTGGACTGAACGTTTATACGGATAGTGTACGATGGCTATTTAACTATAGTAATCCATTTTACTGTCGACTGTAATAACGCATCTTACTTTTGATGGAAGTTTCAGTTGCACAGGAGGTTTCTTATAAGTCCCAGTAAGAACGGGACCCCACAAGGTGATGTAAATAATTTTATGATGCCTGATGGAGGTTAAGATGACGATGTTGGTGCCTGGTGGTGATGATGGTGACCATTATGGTGATAATTATGATCGATCGGTTAATCGAAACTGTTAATGAAGGTTTATTTCATCACCAGCTCTTGGTGATTCGTACGAATTTAGCAAATATTTATGAGCTCTGGGGCGCCACCTGCGTAAAATACGAGGGACGTTCAGTAAGTAACGCACTATGTCTTTTATGGGCCAATTTAACACGAAAAAACGTTGCCTTTGTTGTTGGACATCATGGAATATTCTCGCTTCAGCTCCTGTAGTCTCCTGAAGTTCCTATAGGTGGCGGCGCTATACGTAACCTTCAAAATTGATTCTGTAAATTGCCATTGAGTTGCTTTCGGCGGAAAACCAGAGCACCACAGATATATACACGCTTGCAGAACGTCATGGGAGAAATAGCATTGAGCAAAAGCATGGTGAGTCGTTGGACGAGGCTCATGTCACCATCGGAACAAGATGGCGAGAACCTGTCCGATTTACCGCTTGCCGGATGGCCGCAGACAGCTGTGACTTCTGCAGTGCTGGAAAGTAAGGACACTCCCATTCGAAGTGATAGACATCTCACTGCTCAGCTGGCCGACTCTATCAGTAGTGTTGACACACTAGACCACCAGTTGGAGTACTCATAGGTATGTGCCGCTGGGTTCCTCACCGCCTAACAGAAAACCATAAAGAGCAGCGAAGAACCATCTGTACGGAATTTCTTGCGTGTTACAAGGGTGATAATCATAATTTTTTATCTAACATCGTCACAGGCAATGGAAAACGAGTTCGTAACTTCGAACTGGAAACAAAACGGCAGTCCATGGAGTGCCGCCACCCGAACTTTAATCCGAAGAAAAATTTCAAAGCCTCATCCGCAGCCGATAAAGCCATGGCGACGGTATTCTGGGACTCTGAGGAGATTATTTTGTTTGATGTCCTCTCTCACGGTGCAATATTCAACTCTAAAATGTCTTGTGCTACCATTAGGAGACTGACGAAACGACTGCGGCGCATTCGTCGCCACGAAAATGCAAACGAACTTCTCCATCTCATGACAACGCAAGGCTTCGCACAAGTCTGCATATGTTAAAATGTGTGTGAATTCCTATGGGACCAAACTGCTGAGGTCATCGGTCCCTAGACTTACACACTACTTAAACTTATGCTAAAGACATCACACACACTCATTCCCGAGGGAGGACTCGAACATCCGGTGGGACACAAGTCTGCACCCGAGAGGAGCTTCCAAAGCTCATTGGGCTATTCCTCCTACATCCCAGATCTCGCAACTTCCGACTTTCACCTGTATGGCCCACTAAAAGGATCACTCCGCGGGAAATACAACGTGGATAGTTACAAGGTTACTGATGCAACTAGACGTTAGCTCTGACATCAATCAGTAGAGTGGTACCATGCGGACATACATACCGTCAGTACGACGGCGTAAGACCGTCTCATCGAAAGGAGCAGATGTTGAAAAATAGGGATTTGTAGCCAAAGGAGTGAGGAACAATATGGTGTATTGGAATCTTGAATAAAACCAACCTGATTTCAGAAAAAATGTGTTCCATTACTTGCATGAACTCCCCTAGTACATCGCATATCTCTTGTCGTCTATTGGGCACATGTTCTATAAGTAGATATAACCAAGTAACTGAGAGCTGTCGATCGATTACCTTAATAATACTCAGTGACACGTTTAATTACACTCTTAACGTAATTGTAACATCAGCAGTTTTTGCTCATTTTGTCTTCCTGTAAAAATTCCGTAGATTAATGTACAGAGAAATTACAATCATTTTTATCTAATTTCGTCGTTTGTTGAAAACAACAATCGTTAATTCGGCATTGTACCGACATTTTTTGCTGACATCTTGTTCTTTCATATCCTGTAAAATGAGTTTTCCGTCTTATGGAAGATGTTCATTTAGTCACACAAATGATCAGTTTCTTTGACTTCATTATTACATTCTTGAAACTAAGAAGTGAGCATAGGGTACGGTAGCCGCGCTGTAGATATCTCAATTCAAACGAATGCAACCAAATAAATGTCCCGAAGATACATGGAGTATGCATCTGAATCGACAGGACTATATTTACAAATTCTCAATGAATGAAAATATGGAATGGCTTTGCTGTCAATAAACAGAACATTAGCTAGCTGTGGAAGATTTGTTTCTACTCGTAACAGTTTAGCAACGCCCGCTGAATATCTGTTAGAGTCAGAAGATATTTTTAAAAGTAACAGTCCAAAGCCATTACATCGAAGTTTTACTATTCGTTTTGTGTATGCAAACCAGGATACTCACTTTCTATACCTTTATGTTCGTAAACAAGTCTTGGAGTAGAACTGTGGTGTTGTTTATTACAGGGATGTTGAGAGATTCTACTGTAATAAAGCAATGGAATCGGTGAGATAGGAGAAATGGGGAAGAAAAGTATGAGCCTCGTAAGAAACAAAGACCAGTTTTTTCTGATATTATCGCCTATGTTGCCAGACTACATTCATGTCCTAGCGCACTACATAGTGGTTTCCGTGAAAGCAATGCTATGGCTACGTGAAGTTATACCTGAAAGTTACGATACGGCGTACGGTGCAATTTTGGGCTGGCGCAGTGTGTATTGTTTATTGCCTGGTTGGCGTATCGCTGTCCCCTTTGCATTGCGCCAGCTTTATCTTGTTGTTGGAAAAAAATTTAAAAGTCTTTTCAGGGGCATGGTCGTGATTCACATGGAGCCAGAACGGTGCTTACGCTTTAAAAGGTAAATAACTTCTATGATGTTTTACGGAGTCAACACTGAGGAAATATAAACTCATTAATGAAAAATGACGTTCTACTAAAAAAATTCGTTGACATTTCACCTACCCATAATGTACATTTGAAAGTGCACAATTTATATAATGATAATGCAAACGAACTTGAATTTGTACTTCAGTTATTAGGCGACGTAGACAAAACCGTGATAAGAAAAACTAAGAAGTGACTGACATTGCAGTGACAACCTAAATTAAATCCTTATAGTAAACCTCCGTAGAACGTTGATTCCGAGACATGGCAGTACGTACGTTTTTTAGTTGCGATTACCACTGACTACGTATCTGTTAGCGCGGTAGCCTGCGAGTCCTGGGTGAGTCTTATTCACTGTGTGTTGTTTGTCGGGTATGCTACATGATATGATATTACCTACATCAATTTAAATATTTAACTACATGTAATTCGATAAAAACTGTAAATTAACAGACTGGAAAGCAAATATATATCAAAGTGTACTGCAGCTGTTAGCCAATTAATGTTTTATAATTTCCAATGACATTAACTTCTGTTGCAGTTTCAAAGCCAGATGATTGGCTGGGTTTTCAGAGCTATGATTCTGAGGCATTTAATTCACTATAATAACAGAAGCTACGGAGTGAGCAGTAGTAAATTTCTCTGACTGAATGTTCGGTTCGGAGTCTTCCATTCGTGAGTACTTCTAAACGTTCTACATCTACATTGCCATGATTTCGCAAGGCACGCTAAAGTTGTTACTGGCTTTGGTCTCGGGATCTTCGGCCCCCAGCAATGCAGTCTGAATCTTTGACGATCTCAGCCACTCGAGCAGGCGAAATATCAAAAAATCACTAAATAAACGACTTCCGTAGATCCCGAGACAAAAGTCAGTAGACAACCGTCAACAAGTGGCCACAGAGACCTTAAGAGTTTTGACACACTTCATTGTATGACAGAGAGTGCATCAAACCATTTTTAGAAAATCTCTCTACCGTTACACTCCCGAATTCCAAGTGCGATGAATGACCAGATAAATATTTTTGTGCGAGTGTGATTTCTGTTATTAAGTCACGATGCTCAGATCTCACTAAGTACCACCCGACCACGAAATTTTTGCACTTGATCACCCGTAGCCGTATTTGGAAAACACGGTGATATTACAGTAAGGAAGTACATTTGATGCTAACGAAAAGGCAACGTACTTCGAATGCGTTCACGACAGTTGTGGATATACTAGGAAGTGGTTCAACGTGTCCTCGTGAAATATCATTAAAAAAAACTCAAGCTGACCGAAGCGCCCTCACTCTTTGGCGCAATAATACTGTGGTGGAAGTTAACAGAACCATTTGGTATTCGTAGGGAAAGATTTGCTGACAGTAATTACTTGTAAATCACCTCACTGCAACAAAAAGCGACATTTTTTTTATTCTTGCCACCTAAACTTGCTATCATATCCGTGACTCTCTCTGCCATATTCCGCGACGAAATAAAAGTTGTCCTGGTTTGACTTTTCGTCGTCCTCCGTCAGTCTTACCTGTTACGGATCCCATTCCACGCAGCAGTGCTGCAAAAAAGGGCGGACGGTCGTAACGTAGGGAGTCCCTTCAGCACATTTGTTGCACCTTCTAAGTGTTTTGCCAATAGGACAGATCTTTGGTTCGCCTATCTAAAAAAAATATTACATGGCATGATTCCAATTTAAGTTAATCTAATTGTACTCACTCGGTTTTCAGCTGAACCGACAATTCTTAATTTGTGGAATTTATATGTAACTGAAACATAATGGACTTTTTTTAAACTCATGTGCAGGACCTCGTACTTTCTATTGCTCAGAGTCAATGCCAATTTTCGCGACAAGCACACATCTTCAATCATTTCGTAATTCTTTCTGATCTTCTGATGACTTTACTGGACAGTAAACGGCTGCGTGTACGGCTACAAGTACATCAGTACTCCGTAAGCCAACTGACAGTGTGTGGTGGAAGATGTGTCTGGTACCACTAACAGACGCTCCATTTACTGATCCATCGGCAAGTAACGCGCTAGTAGAATGACTGTCGGTAAGCCTCCTTAATAGTTCTAATTTCTCGAATTTTCTCGTTGTGGTCATTTCGCAAGATGTACATGAGAGGAAGTAGTATGTTGTCCGACTCTTGCCAGAAATCACTCTCAGAATTTCAGTAGCAAACCTCTCCGTGATGCACAACGCCTCTCTTGTAGCGTCTGCAACTGGAGTTAAGTGAACACACCTGTAACGCACTTTTTTTTCTTTTTTTTTTTTTTTTTTTTTGTCGTCCGACTGGTTTGATGCGGCCTGCCACGAATTCCTCTCCTGTGCCAACCTCTTCATCTCAGAGAGTGGCTCTTTCAACCTACGTCCTGAATTATTTGCTGGATGTATTCCAATCTCATCTTCCTTTATCATGGAAGTTACTGCCTCATGTCTTAACAGATGTCCTATCATCCTGTCCCTTCACCTTATCAGTGTTTTCCACATACTCCTTTCTCTCCGATTCTGCGTAGAACCTCCTCATTCCTTACCTTATCAGTCCACCTAATTTTCAACGTTCGGCTGTAGCACCAAATCTCAAATGCTTCGATTCTCCTCTGTTCCGGTTTTCCCACAGTCCATGTTTCACTACCATACAATTCTGTCCTCCGGAAGTACATTTTCAGAAATTTCTTCCTCAAATTAAGGCCGATATTTGATACTAGTAGACTTCTCTTGGCCAGGAATTCCCTTTTTGCCATTGCTAGTCTCCTTTTGATATTCTCCTTGCTCCGTCCGTCATTGGTTATTTTACTGCCTAGGTAGCAGAATTCCTTAACTTCATCTACTTCGTGACCATCAATGCTGGTGTTAAGTTTCTCACTGTTATAATTTCTACTACTTCTCATTACCTTCGTCTTTCTTCGATTTACTCTCAATCCATACTGTGTACTCATTAGACTGTTCATTCCGTTCAGCAGATCATGTAATTCTTCTTCACTTTCACTCAGGATAGCAATGTCATCAGCGAATCGGATCATTGATATCCTTTCACCTTGAATTTTAATTCCACCCTTGGTCCTTTCTTTTATTTCCATCACTGCTTCCTCGAGGTAGATTGAACAGTAGGGGCGAAAGGCTACATCCTTGTCTTACACCCTTTTTAATACGAGCACTTCGTTCTTGGTCGTTCACTCTTATTATTCCTTCTTGCCAGTTGTACATATTGTATATGACCCGTCTCCCCTACTTTTTTTCAGAATTTTGAACATCTTGCACAATTTTACATTGACGAACGCTTTTTCCAGGTCGACAATTCCTATGAACGTGTCTCGATTTTTCTTATGAATACAAGCGCGTCGGCGGCGGGTCTGATGCCGAAGCAAATGATATATGGAAGTCAGTTCTTCCGTAACCAGTGAACGCGGCTTCGATCAGTTTTTCAAACCTTCCATTTTTATTCTCTTCAAGGTTAAGAATTTTGCCTTTACACGCCTATTATCCGCAATTTGCAGAGGGGCGTGGTCCGAAGCAGCATAAAGTTCTCCGAAAATCTCGTACTTTGGCAGCACAGAAACGTGTCAAAGTTTGCCTGTGCCTCGGTTTTGCTAGCTGTGTCCATCAGTCAAGGGTGGAAGAGTATTTCCCAGTGGACCGTAAAGTATGCTCCCACACGACTCGCATCACATCATCGAGAGAGGGGTCACATGAGTGAGCGATATTTAGCATCCACGGAGGGCGAAACAATTTGACTGGTTGCCGTTCAAGATTGACAGTTGTGGCCACAGCACAGTGATCCGTAAAGTGAGCTGGGATAACTTCAACATTAAGAATATTATCGCTTAGGCAGTCCGATAAGTAAAATTTATCTATCCTGCTTCTAGAAGTCGCAGTAAAGTGAGTAAATTTAACTAACTTCAGATATTTACACATCCAGACGTCTTTTAGTCATAAGGAGCGTACCAATTCATGTAATTCGCGACAGAAATTAAAATTTGGAGATTGATCTGTAGGACGCAACACACAGCTAAAATCACCACCCAACGGAATAGCCGGAGGACTCTTACGTAACAGATAAAAATATCCTCTTTATAAAACGCGAACGATCTACCGCGCGACCAGTGCCAGAAGGGGCAAATAAAAGAGCCAAGATAAGATTAAACAGTAGACAACCTGTGCCCCAGCCAGAATCCAACATTTCCCCCTGAGCAATAGGAATGCCTTCGCGAAAGAATAAGGCAGTCCCCGTAGAATATTCAGGTACTACATTAAAGATCATACGAAAACCAGGTAAGGAGAAATTACTAAATAACACCTCCTGCAAAAAAAAACTATGTCCGCACATGAATCATAAATGAACTGACGCAGCGAAGCCAATCGCAGTTATGATTCCACACGATTAACGTTTAAGGAAACGAACGTGTTGGCTTGGGTCATTGATCACAGCTGGACAGGGATGTACGGAACCTACGAGTACAACTAGGTAGACAGCTGAGAGTCAACATCCATTGCGGAATCCACAGAGGAATCAGACAACGGGGGACCAGAACCCCCGTCATCGCCACCATTTTTCTTAGGTTTCTTACGTGCCACCGCACGGTCAGGTTGTATACGCTGTTTTTGTCGACTACGTGGGATGGCGGCCTCCGCAGACGGAGACGTGGGAGGGGTCATAGGCATAGCTTCCTCCTTCCCCTAAGAACTAGGGTCATGTAATGCAGTTCCAGGCACTAAGGCGGAAGCATACTGTGGAACTACCAATACAACAACAGATACTTGGTCGCTAATTTTATGTTCCTCGGGTGTTGCTGTAGGCGCCAAATGCAGGAAACCACCGGCGGCTGAAGACGAATGAACAGGAGGACACTGCACCGTTTCAGACTGTAACGGAGGACACAAAGACGAAGTGGGGGAGTCCGCTCCCTCTTCACACACAGGCAGCTCAGAAGGAGCCACTTCGCGAGCAGGAGGGATGCTGGAGGTAACTCCTGTGCCACTTACCGAACTACAGACGGGAGAAATCGTAGTATCGAGAGGAGCCGGGGATGCAATCGACGCGGAGAAGGTTGGCGCAGAAGGCACAGCCAAGCCGTCACCATTACCATCCTGAGTGTGACGTCGCTTGTTTGTCGCTGTTATAAGTTTTAACCTGGGGCCAATAGGATTCTGAACCTGTCGCGGAGGTAAAGGCGTACAGCCATTGACACGATTATCAGGACTGACAGTTTGTTCACTATAATTCGAAGCAGAAGTAGGGTCGACGGCGGGAAGAGAAGTATACAGGATCAGCAACCGTCAATTTGCGACGCTGCACTAAAGACGGCTTTAATACAAAAATCCTCCGCGGACAATTAGACCGAACGCGTCCACTTTCATTACATAGGAAGCAAGTTCCCTCTTGACCAGTATACATGACACGGACGTGGTAACCACACCCTTGTAAATGTGATGGAATATTGCGTTTGACATGCATTTCCACGGAACGAATTCCACTATAACACGGTAATCTGTGTTGAGTAGACCAGCGTTCACGACGGACGTTTTTCACGTTACCATAAGGAGTCAATATGTCCTTTTTGAAAGTTGTCATCAACTCCCGGTGGGAGGTCGAACACTCGAACGTTGGTATATTCGATTTCAGCATCTGCGAGTGACGCCATACTAGCGGAATTATCACGACGCTTGAACGGGACTTGAGAACCATGTCGCATCAGTAAACTTTCAACTTGAATGGGGTCCATAAATTTCACGAAAAACACGTTCTCGTCGACATCAAAATAAGCGGTGTGGACCTGATCAAAGGTCACATGAATTGTATCGACAAGCCAATCGTGGATTTCTAGAGACCAGGGCTGCAAGTGTCGCGTTGTTTTATCGAAAGTAAAGCTCACAGTACCTTTTCGTGGAATACTCCTGGAAACCCTGGTAGTCATAGCGGAGCGGCCGACACCGCTGCAAGTATACGGACACAGACAGTAAGGCGGAGCGGAGGGGCTACGACTCACTCGGCAGACAGAACAAACACTAACGAGAACAACTCCACACAAGCGACGCTGCGGCAAGTGTAGCAAACAAGAACCTTCCCGTTCGGTGCTCGAAGCGGAACTAAACCCCTAGATCACGTCTCTAGCGCCGACTAAAGGATCCCGTGACGAAACGTGCCACTCCATGTTGAAACGTCTCTGTCCCTTCTATCAGACCTACTCTCTATGTATCCCAGATTGATGAACAGTACTCGAGAATCGATGGAGCAAACACATTGTAAGCCGCTTCTGTAGTGGATGAATTAAGTTTTCTCAGGATAATTGCTATCTCAGGCACCAGAGAGGCAGTTCTGACGATGCTGTTGATGATGTAAGCAAGACTGAAGAAAATTCTAGACAAGTTTATAGGATCAGTCGACCTGGAAAAAGCTTTAGACAACGTAAAATGGTGCATAATGTTGGATCCTGGGAAGAATAGGAGTAGGCTGCAGAGAAAGACGGGTAATGCACAACGTGTACAAGAAGCATGAGGGAATAATGAGAGTGGAAGACTGAGATCGAAGTGCACAGACTACAACGGATTTAAGGGAGGGGTGTAGTCTTTCGCCTCTACTGTTCAATCTATATATCAAAGAAGCAATGACGCAAATAAAAGAAAGGTTCTAGAGCGGGGTTAAAATTCAACGCGAAAGGGTATCAATGTTGAGATCCTTGCTTTCCTCAGTGAAAGTGAAGAAGAATTACAGGATCTGCTGAATGGAATGAACAGTCTACTGAGAACCGAATGTGGATTGAGAGTAAATCGAAGCAAGGCGAAAGTAATTGGAAGTAGCACAAATGAGAACAGCGTGAAACTTAACATCGAAATTGGGGATCACGAAGAAGACAAAGTTCTGCTACCTAGGCAGCAAAATAACCCACGATCGACGGAGCAAGTAGGACACCAAAAGCAGAGTAGCACTAGCAAAAAGTGCATTCCTGACCTAGAGAACTCTACTAGAATCAAACATACGCCTTAATTTGAGGAAGAAAATTCTTAGAATGTAGGGCGTTTGGAGCACATCACTATATGCGACTGAGACATAAACTGTGCAACAATGTGAACAGAAGAGAGTCGAAGCATTTGAAATGCGGTTTTACAGAAGAATGTTGGAAATTAGGTTGACTGTTAAGGTAAGGAATGAGGATATACTCTGCAGAGTCGGCAAGGAAATGAATGTATGGAAAACACTGACTTGGAGAAGGAAAGAATGATAGCACATCTGTTCAGACATCATAGAATGACTCGCGTGGTACAAGACTGAAGTATAGAGGGTAAAAATTGTAGAGTAAGACAGAGATTAGGATACATTCATTAAGATAGCTCCGAATAAAGACTCGTGGATATTTTGCGGTACTTACTGTTTCCATCTATTTGTCATCAGTTGAAATTTCCCGGCAGATTAAAACTGTGTGCCGGACAGAGATTCAAACTCGGGACCTTCGCCTTTCGCGGACAAGTGCTCTACCAACTTTTGTTTTAATTTTTTACCAATAATAGAGTAAATGAACAAAATATCTTTATTGGTACAAGCTTAAATACAACAGCAATGCCATCCTTCCGGTGGAAATAACACGAGACATTACACTCGTACAAGGCGAGCAGTGTTTTTTTATTAACAAGGTGTAGGAAAAAATAATAATAATACTGACGTGAAGCAATAGACAGTGGAGTGGGGGAGAAAACTAGCGTGTTCCGTTATAGTGCATAATAGAAAGGAGACGCGTATCCATGCGTCTACTCCACTGTGGGTTACAATATAGAAAGTAGCGCGAAGAGTCTCAGATGTCAGCAGGGGGGGGGGGGGGGGGGGGGTGTTGTCGGTGCGTGGCACCATCCAACTGAGCGGGGGTGACGTAAAGATCGCTTATAGGTAATTGGCGAAGAAGTTGCTGTGGCACGGTCGTTGCTCGACTTCACTGTGGGCGGTTTGTAAGTTCTGCCAGAAATCAAGGCGTGATTTGTCGCCATCATTATACAGGTAGGTGATCGTCCATCCCTTGACCCATACAATAGTATGATTTTTGGTGGCGGGGAAATAAGTATCCTCAGGATGGATAAAAGTCCATGGGTCAATCGAGTTCGGCGAAACGCAGGGATAACAGGCAACGAACTGTCGGCCAAGTTTCCAGACGTCACTGGTGGCAGCACAAGTCAGTTGGTGGACATCGTCATCCAAGAGGTGGCAAATGGAACAAAGTGGAGAGTCCGTTAGTCCGATGATGTGAAGACGTTGATTTGTGGCGAATTTTTCACTTGCGACGTGGTACCATGTTGCCCGGACGTTGCAGGGAAGGAAAGGCTGGTGGATATCAAGCCAAACCGTGGGCCACCGCTTGGGCGGATGTCTGAGTTCGATATTGTTGCTGGATATGGAAAGAAGCAGTGGAATGTAAGTGTGTGTGAGCATAACTGAAGTCGACGATGAAATCAGAAATGGGCGTCAGATGGTGCTTGATGTGTCCGACTGGTACTGGTGGTGTTATGGTCGCGGGCACAAGAATTTCCAGCAAGCTGCACGTAAGGGAGGTGCCTCCGTGCCACTGCTTGTGCATGGTGGACATGTACAAGGACGCCGCGCGGAGTCGCACATTGACAGGGCCGAGGCCTCCCGCTCGCAGGGGAAGGGTGAGCGTGTCGCAGCGGACCTTGAAGAGCGTACCGGCCTTAAGAAAGTATCCGAAAGCAGCCTGGAGGCTGCGTCAAATATTTGCTGGCAGCGGGATGACCGGTGCGATGTGGACCATTCTGGACGCCACCTGTTGATTGAGGTATTGGAAACCATGTGAAGAATCGAGTCGGCGTAGAAGATTTTGTCGCACCGTCGTGCAGATAGTTTTGAGAGCACGTCAAAAATTGATGGCAGCGGAGCGGCGCACGGTGGGGCTGAAAATGATACCAAGGTATCGTAATACACACGGGACAGGTGCTAAGTCGTCGTGTGAGAGGCCGCGTCCATTGGACATCACCACGGATTTAGTCACATTCATGTTGCTGCCCCCTGCAGTACTGTACATTGATATCAAATCAAGTACCGTTTGTGTTTCACTCCGTGAGCAGACCAAGAGGAGGAGGTCGTCCGCGTACGCACGACATAGAAAACTGTGCTGTCGCAAAGTGAGACCAGAAAAGTGGCTCGTCAGATTCCCGATGAGTGGCTCCAGGCTTATGGCATAGAGTTGGGTCGAAAGTGGGCAACCTTGCCTTACGGAACAGCGGATCGCCACTGGTCCCGACACACGGCCATCAACCTGCATCTGCGATTCGGCGGTGCCGTACAGGCGCCGGATGACATCGGTAAAGGCTGGTGGAAAACCCATGCGGTTCATCACAGAGAACAGACAACGATGCCGCACCTTGTCGAATGCGCTGTCAAAATTAATGGCAACCACCGCGGCGCGAAGTCTGCACGCCGCTGCCAGTGCAATTAAATTGCGACGTTCTCCTGTGGCCATATGTATATTAACTGAGCCACCCGGAGTTGTCTGTTCCGGGGATAGAATGCTAGGCAGGACCTTGCGGCATCGCGTCGCCAGGAGGCGTGTAAAGATTTTCTAATCTGGGTTAAGCTGAGTCAGGGGACAGTAATGTGCTGTCGTCACACCCGGTGTCGGTTTATGGATGGGTATAATAATGCCCGTGACAAAGGACGGCAGTACGGAGTTCCCATCGTCTTCAGTTCATGAAACATCGTCGTCCACCGTGACGCCATTAGTGTGAGGAAAGCGCGATAAAATTCTATCGGCAATCCGTCGACACCAGGTATCTTATTCAGAGCACCTTTGTTGACAGCATCGTGGACTTCGTCATGCGTAATTGGCTCCATCAGCTCGTCCGCTTCGTCGCTGGCGAGGGTGCGAGTTACGTTTGGTAGCACATACTCCTCAGCGTGGATGTCGGTAGTCTCCTCCTGGTGCATTGTGCGATAGTGGTCTACAAAGGCACTGACGATTTCGGCCTGGCAAGTGACGTGCTGGGCGCGACAGTTGTTGATCTCGGTGATGAGTCGTTGTCGTCGATGTTGCCTGTCGGAGGAGATATGGTGCCTGGTGGGATGTTCTTGCCGGCCGCTGGTGGCCGAGCGGTTCTGGCGCTACAGTCTGGAACCGCGCGACCGCTACGGCCGCAGGTTCGAATCCTGCCTCGGGCATGGATGTGTGTGTTGTCCTTAGGTTAGTTAGGTTTAAGTAGTTCTAAGTTCTAGGCGACTTATGACCTCAGCAGTTGAGTCCCACAATGCTCAGAGCCATTTTGAACCATTTGGGACGTTATTTTTTCGCCGAATCTTGACATTGCACCATAGCCCCCCGCAGTCTACAGCGTGTCAACGTTAGAATTTGCGCCTCAATCCGGCTGCGTTCCCTCTCGGTGGCAGGGGTGGGCGGCTGGGCGTCCAGGTCGCGGAGAACGGCGAAAAAATAGTGTGCGGCGCCACGTAGCAACTTCCTTGACGTACTGAATCAAAGTAGGTCGAATGGTAGGTTTGGCACATTCCAGCCACCAGGTCAAGGTCGTGCAGTACTTAGGTAAGCGACGTTCACAGGTAGCCCATGTCTCGGTAACACGATGAAGAAAATGGTTCAAATGGCTCTGAGCACTATGGGACTTAAATTCTGAGGTCATCAGTCCCCTAGAACTTAGAACTACTTAAACCTGACTAACCTAAGGACATCACACACATCGATGCCCGAGGGAGGATTCGAACCTGCGACCGTAGCAGTCGTGCGGTGCCAGACTGAAGCGCGTAGAACCGCTCGGCCACACTAGCCGGCCCACGTTGGAGACATTCGGGATCATGAAAATGGGAGGTGTTTAGCTTCCACGGTGCACGACTACGCCACACGACTTGCTGGGGAAGTAGAATGTTGCAGATGTAGGCACAGTGGTCCAAAAAGGCCAAGGGCCAAAGTTCTGCAACCTGGACTGCAGGTGTGAGTTCCCGAGAGTCGTAAATCCTATCAAGGCGGCTCGCGGAGTGACTTGTCTGGTAAGTATGTCCAGGCGCGTCGCCGTGCCGAACTTCCCAAGTGTCGTGGAGCATCAGATCTCGGACGACAAGACACAGTTCTTGACAGGTGTTGTAGTGGGGCACTTGAGCCTTAGGGCGCAAGACGCAATTAAAATCACCCCCAAGCAACAAAGGTACGTTTTCTTCTGAATAGAAGAGTTCTGCGGGTGGAGCCTGACGGAGCGTAAATGTTGACAATACACGTCCCCATGACGGTGACGGCCATGCCTCTGGCGGACGGAAGGCATGTGATATCGGCCACTGAAATGCCTTCTCGGGCGTAGATGCTACGCCGCGTCCCAGGTGGTCACCAGGAGAAGGATAAGCGTTATATCCCGCGACTTCTGGAAGTGTGGCCAATTTTACATCCTGTAATAGTGCGATGTCGACGTCCAACGCCCATGTCATCTCCCGCAGCAGATGAAGTTTCACGGGTGAGCTAATGGTGTTAAGTGTTGATCGTCGCTACTCGGTAGGTTTGGAGCCGTGCCCCGCCGTGGATGGGAACTCCAGCAATGGAGGATGAAGAGGGGCGAGGCGACGGCGAGTCGTGCCGTACGCCACCTGACGGCGTTTTGAGCGGCGTAACGAGGCTTCCGTCTGGGGTAACTCTGTCCCCAGCGTGTGGTCCGGGCCTTCATCGACGTCCTCACTCCACGCCATTGAAGGTGCTGTTGTTGTGATGATCGTACGTTTCACTTCGGTCGTAGGGGTGGAGGACGTCTCGCCGGCAGTCGCAACGGTGGAGTCCATTGGTTCAGGAGCACCTGAGCGAGCCAGTAGAGTAAGCATCGGCACAGCCACAGTCAGCGTCATGTTATCATTCGTATCATCGTTCTGATTCTCCGAGGTCTCGCCGGGTCGGACGGTGTCTGGAGCATCAGGGGGAGGTGATCCGTCTCGTTCCTAGACCGTACGGCGCCTCCTCTTGCGCCTCTTAGGTGAACGTTGTTTGCGAGTTCGTCCCTCTGTGTCGGACGGCGGAAGGGAGTCGAGGCCCACCGGGAGGAAGGCCGTCGCGGGAACGTCAAGTGAAGGGGCGTCCATATGATCTGGCGGGTGGGGATCGGGAGTCGTCGCTGTTGCTAGTGGTGCCAGAGTAGCGTCAGGCTGTGAGCGCGACGTGTCGACCCCGGCGGTATCGGTAGCAGTAGGAAGGGTCACCAGTACATGGTCCGACGGGCGGCGGCCGGTGGGAGAAGAAGAGAGCACCGATGCGTAGGTGATCGGTAAAACCGTCGTCGGAGTCGGAGGTGCCACGGTAGCGGCTGGCAATTGGGTGATTCGTCGCTGAAGACACTCAGATCTGAGGTGGCCTTCTTTGCCGCACCCGGAATAGGTCTTGGGTTGGCCGTCGTATATGACAACCGCGCGGCACCCACTAATTTGCAGGTAAGATGGCGCGTGGCGATGGAGATCGATGGTAATCCGTCGTACACCGTTAAGAACGGGGTACGTTTGGAACTGCGCCACACGTTCGGCAGTGTAGCCATGTACAGTGCCATAGGGTGCGGAAAGCCGCGATAACGTCTTCCGCCGGGAGCTCGAACGGGAGTTCGAAAACTCGTATGGTGCGCATTCCCAAGCCTGCATCGTCGACAGTGACCGAACCGACATTACCGTCGGCGTGGCAAAAGCGTAATCCATGATTGTTGTCACGGAGTATTTTTCCACATAGCCGGCCGCGGTGGCCGTTAAGGCGCTTCAGTCCGGAACCGCGTGACTGCTACGGTCGCAGGTTCGAATCCTGCCTCGGGCATGCATGTGTGTGATGTCCTTAGGTTAGTTAGGTTTAAGTAGTTCTAAGTTGTAGGGGACTGATGACCTCAGATGTTAAGTCCCATAGTGCTCAGAGCCATTTGAACCATTTTCTTCCACATATCGCGTCATTGACGACTTTGACGTACACCGTACTGCTTAATATGGACAAATGGATGCCCAAGATGTCAGAAGCTGCGATCTTAGCAAAGTCGCGTAGGAAGCGTTCCACTTCCAAGGCCTTTGGTCGTGCGTAGTCGTTGCAGAAGCTCAATCGCAGTGTTGATTTTCTAAAGCGGTTGGCCATGGTTCTAGTACATGTAAGCGACACGTAAGTGACAGCCGCTGAAATGTAAACAACAGCGAGTGAGCGCGCTCCGCAGGCGGAAAACAACGGCACGTACGCACTGCACGGCGGCGAAACTGACCAACTGAGCTACCCAAGCACGACTGACGACCCCTACTCACAGCTTTACTTCTGACATTACGTCGTCTCCTACCTTCCAGACTTCCGCGGAAGACAAAGGTCCCGAGTTTGAGTCTCGGTCCGGCACACAGTTTTAATCTACCAGGAAGTTTTATATCAGCACACTCTCCGCTGCAGAGTGAAAATCTCAATCTGGAAACATCAGCAGGCTGTGGCTAAGCTATGTCTCTGCAATATCCTTTCTTTCAGGAGTGCTATTTCTGCAAGGTTCGCAGGACAGCTTCTGTAAGTTTGAAGGGTAGGAGACGAGGTACTGGCAGAAGTAAAGCTGTGAGGCGGGGAGTGAGTCGTGCTTGGGAAGCTCGGTTGGTACAGCACTTGCCCGCGAAAGGCAAAGGTCCTCGGTCAGTCTGCTTTCGGCTGCGGTGGGACAGGGACGTCCGCTGCGCCCCGCCGTGCGCGACCGTGAGCGCTTGCTTGTGTTTACCTTCTCGCGGCGCGGGTTGTATTTGTTCCAAGTTCAGTGCGACTATGGCACACACATGGCGCCAAAAAAAAATGTTCAAATGTGTGTGAAATCTTATGGGACTTAATTGCTAAGGTCATCAGTCCCTAAGCTTACACACTACGTATCCTAAATTATCCTAACGACAAACACACACACCCATGCCCAAGGGAGGACTCGAACCTCCGCCGGGATCAGCCGCACAGTCCATGACTGCACCGCCTTAGACCGCTCGGCTAATCCCGCGCGGCACATGGCGCCACGATACGATCAAAATTGCTTTCCAACTGGATCACGCGCGTCCTCTAGCCCATGAAATAGAACAGCTCATACGCGACGATCCACGTCTAGATCAGGCGACTGTCGTCGGAATACATTATTCTATAACAGCAAGCGTCGTTTATGTTAAAATGACCAGTGCAGAGGTCTGCGCGACGGTGGTGTCTAAATACTCGAACTCACTCAGATTCAAACATTCTGATGGGCATATCAGTGCAGTGACGGTGGATCATGCAGGCATGGGCCTAAGGACTGTAAGGGTTTTTGAGATCCCCTTCGAGGTCCCAGATGAAGTTGTCAAGGACGCCTTCCCACCATATGGCAATGTTCTCAGACACGTTGCAGGAAAGTGGCAAACTTTCTCGACGTATAAGGTCTACAATGGTGTGCGCCTAATTAAACTTGAGCTCAAGAAACATGTGCCGAGGAACGACCCCCGATGCCTACCCATGTCTCCCCCTCCACAGCATCAAGAGCAGCAACAGTCCCACGGAATCCAGACGCAACATAACATTCAGAACGCGATGGACGTGGACGCGAACATTGTCCCGATCGCGGCTTTCCTAGCGGTAGGTGATACAACGCTGGATTGCCTCCCACATTCGGATACGGATGTCTACGTTCGAAAGCGACGCTCGCCTCGACGACGCAAGCGACGTCGGCGGACCCCTTCTGACGATTGCCTTCTAGACGGCCGGTCAAGAAGGTGACATCTCGTTAGACGGCATGGATGCTGCGCCTGCTGAGGATCTAAGTGGTGTAGACGGTTCACTTGCCCATACTACGAGTGCCCAGTTACTGTTTGCACCACAGATGCAGCAGGTCGTGTCGATGGATGGCGCACCGTCTACCTCTACCAAAGACGACATGCGTGAGAGAGTTTTAGGTGCCGATCAGCTACATAGCATTGTGTTGCACCCACTGTGGTCGGACGATGTTGGAGAGGGCACGTGTGACGGGGGAGGGGGTGGCATTGGAGATGCCACTCCTAGCGTGAACGACTCATAATTTGTAACGGGTTCGGTGGGTCCGGCATCTCTTGCGGTTCGATTGCCATGGCGTCTACCCTAGGTGAAGAGGCTAGGCAGCACAAGTTTTGCCTTGCCACAATCAATATCAACGCGATAAGGGCACCACACAAACTGACAATGCTACAACGCATGCTCGATGCGGCGGACATCGACGTGGCCCTCTTACAGGAAGTATGTGTCGCTAGTTTCCCTGATTTCTACGGTTATACCACCCACATCTCCCACGCCTCTTCCACCGATAGTGGTGTGGCTGTCCTGCTACGGGACGGCTTGGCGGCTACGGACGTATTGTACTTACCGAGTGCAAGAGCCATGGCAGTCACTGTCAACGGTGTACAACTCATCAATGTATATGCCCCTACAGGATCAGTGAGATGGAGAGATCGGGCCCACTTTTTTTCGGAAGATATTACGCGTCTATTTATGGGCCGGATAGACGATATGGAGATCGGAGGAGATTTTAACTGAACATTATCTCCGTCTGATCAGCAGCCACATCACGTCCCGTGTGCGAAATTGGAAATGCTAGTGCTTGACCTCCACCTGATCGACACATGGCGCCACATCCATGGCCCAGCTCCTGGTTACACCCATTATACAAGTCATTCATCAAGTCGGTTAGACAGGATTTACGTCACAAGCACTCTTTCGACGGCAACGAGAGGAGCAGAGCTCTGGCCCACTGCATTCACCGATCACACAGCCTACATTTGTATATTTGCACCATTGCCCTCCAACCTGCACGTGTGTGGCGCAGTAGGACCCCCTGGAGACTGAACCTCGCCTATCTGGACCGAGCCGGCATGTAAAGGTGCTATCGAAGAGTCGTGGAACCCGTCCTTACTGCGTCGTGGTCGTTACCGATCGACCCTCAGTAGGTGGATTGAATGTGCGAAGCCTGCTCTTAGGCGCACCTTCGTGGCTTACGGCGAGGAAGCGGTGGCATGGAGGAGGAGCACGGAAAACTTATATTATACTGTCCTACGGGAATGTCTTGCTATGCAGCCCTCACCTGACAGGCAGATCATAGTCAATCGCGCGAAAGCGGAGCTCGTCTCCTTAGCACGCCATCATTTACAGGGCGCTGTTATACGGTCTCGTGCTCCAGACATGATACAATCACAAAGGCCATCTATGCACCACGTGCTCCTAGAACGCAGGAGGCGCCGTAGGTTACTGGTCACTGACATGATAACGGACGACGGTCGACGAATGGGAGAACAAGCAGATACAGCAGAAGCATTCTATGGGCATTCCACTCAACTTTATTCAACAGTGCTCCCTGATATGGCAAGGGTAGACACCGTTTCAGCACATGTCCACGGTACAGTTCCACCAGACATGGTACCGACTTTACTGGGAGAAGTGACAGAAGAGGAAGTGCTCGACGCCACTGGTAAAGGTGCTCCCCATAAATCACAAGGTATCGATAGATTACCATTAGAGTTCTATCGAGCCTTTAAACAACTGTTGGTACCGTGTTGGGTTGAAAATGGGTGGAGCTGACGACATGGCCGTGGCTTTGGACTGGATTGCAACCTACGGTAAAGCTTCTGGTAGCCAAATCAACGTTGACAAGTCCGTCGCCTTGAGTATCGCGATTATGCTACCGCAGGACCACATTGCCCCCTTACGCTTCAGTGATACTGTCCGCTGCTTGGGCTTAGATTTCATGAACGACATGCGACGCGCGACGACGCTCAATTATCGACGCCTTCTTAACCAAATTAGGGCCGGAATTGCAAATCAGCGCTTGCGATCCCTCAACATCGTTCAGCGGGCGTATTATGCCAATGTATACCTTGTGTCCCGCATACCGTATGTCACCCAAACGCTACCCATTCCGACACCCTTGGCTCGTAGCTGGGATACTTCGTCACCGCTGGTATGTTACTGAAGATCAGATACGTATCTCTTACCCTTCCAAAGGAAAAAGGTGGTCTCGGCCTTGTTAACGTCCATGATAGGGCCATTGCCCTCTATGTTAGCTCACATTTATGTCTGCTGCGCCGTTGTCCTAAGAGCCTCGCGAGTCTGCTTCAGACTGCGCTACGACCTTCTTCACTAAGAGCGCCGGTGCCACTGATGGACATCCCAGCGCCCCTCTTTTATATCGGACGTTTCTTCTTAGAACAAAGTTATTGCAGTGTCGCGCTCACGACACCACGAATGGCCACAGCTCGACGCCTATATCACGACATGCTACAGCGCCGCCCCCTAAATGTGGTCGAACTAAAATATCCTGACGTACGGTGGCGCGTGGTGTGTAAGACTGTACACGATGCCATGCTTGATTCCGATGTTCTTTCCCAATGGTACGTAGTCGTTAATGGGAAGCTGGTAACGCAAGAACGTCTCTACAATATCCACATGGCAGAATCTTCCAATTGTGTGGGTTGTAACACAATAGATTCTGACGAGCACCGCCTCAGCTGTGGAGAGGAGGAACCGGTTTGGCACCTTGTGCGGCAGATGCTGTCTTATTTCTTGCGAGTTAGGCC